>NC_092712.1:94753208-95405288 GCF_047496885.1 Scyliorhinus torazame
TTCAGAGGGCTGAATAGCCTACATGTGTTCCTGCATAACACAACATTTCTATGGCTATTTATTCTTTGAGTTGCACAGCAATTTTGACTCTGAACCTGAAATTGCAAACCTCAGGGTCTTTACATTTTTAAGCAGTACAAAATACTTTACCAAGGGTGTAGACTGATGTAGAAGTTAAGTGTACTGTCCGTTTACTTTTGGAACCAAAATTTTAATTAAGTAGAAACTGCTGACTGCATAGATCCTAAGTCTTTGGACTTCAAACCTTGCAGAATATGGACGTATTCTGAAAATATAAACCTGTCAATAATGTGAAGGAAAAGACAGCTGGAACAAGAGATCCAATAATTCATACTGAAGTAATGCAGATACTCTTTTGCGATTGGGATTAAGGCATTTTTTTTTAGACCATATTAGATAAAACTTTAGATAGAAGTCTGGAGTTCTGCTATATGGAACAAGAAACCCATATGCTCACACCCTCAAGCCATGGACTCTATCCTAAATTGTGGGGATTGGGTTATTAATTTGATCAGGGCAGGTGTCCATTTCTGTAAAGGTACAAAGGCAGTTTACCAGTCTGCCAGCAGGTGGCAGAGCACCCCATAACTGTACTGCTAGTCAAAACGAAAATAAGGGGCGAGATTCTCCGACCCCCCGCCGGGTCGGAGAATCGCCGGGGGCTGGCGTGAATCCCGCCCCCGCCGGTTGCCGAATTCTCCGGCACCGGATATTCGGCGGGGGCGGGAATCGCGCCGCGCCGGTTGGCGGGCCCCCCGCGCGATTCTCCAACCCGGATGGGCCGAAGTCCCGCTGCTAAAATGCCTGTCCCACCGGCGTCGATTAAACCACCTACCTTACCGGCGGGACAAGGCGGCACGGGCGGGCTCCGGGGTCCTGGGGGGGGCGCGGGGCGATCTGGCCCCGGGGGGTGCCCCCATGGTGGCCTGGCCCGTGATCGGGGCCCACCGATCCGCGGGCGGGCCTGTGCCGTGGGGGAACTCTTTCCCTTCCGCCTTCGCCACGGTCTCCACCCTGGCGGAGGCGGAAGAGACTCCCTCCACTGCGCATGCGCGGGAATGTCGTCAGCAGCCGCTAACGCTCCCGCGCATGCGCCGCCCGGAGATGTAATTTCCGCGCCAACTGGCAGGGCACCATAGGACTTTTCCGCCAGCTGGCGGGGCGGAAATTCGTCCGGCGCGGGCCTAGCCCCTTAAGGTTGGGGCTCGGCCCCCAAAGATGCGGAGCATTCCGCACCTTTGGGGCGGCGCGATGCCCGACTGACTTGCGCCGTTTTGGGCGCCAGTCGGCGGACATCGCGCCGATACCGGAGAATTTCGCCCAAGGTGTCTTATTTTAATCTCGTAAAGGAGCCATACAACAATTAGTTAAACATAACTGTCTATCTTTTGGGATCGATATTGGATCCCTCAGTCTAATGAGGTCCAGGACCTATCCAAAGGTCCCAAAGTTTTCAAAGAAGTCTTAAAATGGGGGAGTAGGGCAGATATTGCAGGGTAGCCCAGCCATTCATCTGGGGCGTCATTCTCCGACCCCCCGCCGGGTCGTAGAATGGCCGTTGGCCGCCGTGAATCCCGCCCCCGCCCCCGCCGAAGTCTCCGAAGGGAGAAAAGTCGGCGGGGCGTTAATGGCGCCGCTGCCACGGAGAATGTCACGGGTCTGCGCAAGGCAGCCGATTTTCGGCCTGCCGATATTCTCCCTCCCGGATGGGCCGAAGTCCCGTCGACGTGATGACCGTTCACGTCGACGTGAATCAAACCTCCTTTTCATCGGCGTGACCCGGTGCTCCAGGCTCACGCCGACCAGCGAGGAGGTGAGTGACGGCCTGGGGGGTTGGCTCTGGGCAGGAAATGGCGTGGCCGCAGACTGATTGCGTGAGGACAGGTGTGTCTCGGCTTGTGTGTGTGTGTGTGCGGCGGGGGGGGTGGTTAGAGTAGGCTGGGCTCCGGGGGAGTGCCAGGAGGGGGTCCGTGCCGGGGTGGAGGTTGGGGGTTGGGGGGGGTCCGTGCTGGGGTGGAGGTTGGGGAGGGGGTCCGTGCCGAGGAGGGTGATGGGAGGGCAAATGAGTTGGGGTTCGGCCCCCAAAGATGCGGAGCATTCCGCAACTTTGGGGCGGCGCGATGCCCGACTGATTTGCGCCGTTTTGGGCGCCAGTCGGCGGACATCGCGCCGATACCGGAGAATTTTGCCCAAGGTGTCTTATTTTAATCTCGTAAAGGAGCCATACAACAATTAGTTAAACATAACTGTCTATCTTTTGGGATCGATATTGGATCCCTCAGTCTAATGAGGTCCAGGACCTATCCAAAGGTCCCAAAGTTTTCAAAGAAGTCTTAAAATGGGGGAGTAGGGCAGATATTACAGGGTAGCCCAGCCACTCATCTGGGGCGTCATTCTCCGACCCCCGCCGGGTCGGAGAATGGCCGTTGGCCGCCGTGAATCCCGCCCCCGCCCAAGTCTCCGAAGGGAGAAAAGTCGGCGGGGCGTTAATGGCTGACACCGTCGCACCCATTGCCTCCACCGCGGACGCCACCCGTGCGGTGTCAGCCTGGGTGGCACGCATGACCGGGACCACTCCCAGCTCCTGGACGCGGGTAGACTCCTCCACCTGCGACCGCAGCCGCCGCAAGCCACCCGTCACCCTATTCGCTCGTCTCCGTGTCGGTGGTTGCATCGGATCTATGTGTGGGTGTGGTAACTGCAGGAACCCGGGATCCATCTGGGCGGCAGATGTTCGCTTGGCCTGGGCTGCCCTCCGACCGCCCGGTCCCTCTGCTGCTCCTACCTCCACCTGCTGTACTGGGACGGCTGTGTTGTGAGCACCAGTGAGTGTACCAGACGCCTCATCACTAAAGTGCCCAACCGTGGTGAGTGTTTCTGCGATGGTGGAGGGTGTTGGTGACAGCAGTGGCGTTGTGTCGTGCTCTTCGTCCCACTCTGACTCCATGGCACTTTGGGGTGGGGGTTCGTCTCCACCCATCCACTCTGAGTCACTGTCCGGTATTTCGTCTTCCCGGGTAGGGGTGTCCTGGGTAGTGCTGTCCCGGGTAATGCTGTCCCGGGTAGGGGTGTCCCGGGTAGTGCTGTCCCGGGTAGTGCTGTCCCGGGTAGTGCTGTCCCGGGTAGTGCTGTCCCGGGTAGTGCTGTCCCGGGTAGGGGTGTCCCGGGTAGTGCTGTCCCGGGTAGGGGTGTCCGGGTAGGGGTGTCCCGGGTAGGGGTGTCCTGGATAGTGGTGTCCTGGGTAGTGGTGTCCTGGCTCGGATGTGACGGGGGGCCTGTGGCTGCCCCCCTCATCGCTGGGTGGTCGCTCCCGCACGTGACGGGGGTGTCGTCTCCCTGTTCCTCCAGGTCTCTCCGTCTCCCGTGGTGTGCGAGGGGCATCCTGCGGGCGTCGCATGCTGGAGGGTCCGGGTCTCTCCGTCTCCCGTGGTCTCCGAGGGGCATCCTGCGGGCGTCGCATGCTGGAGGGTGCGGGTCTCTCCGTCTCCTGTGGTCTCCGAGGGGCATCCTGCGGGCGGTGTGCATCTGCGGGGATGGGTGCCTGGACGTTTGGTCCTGCGATACACAATGAAGCATGCATGGTTAGACGTCAGGCAGTGATCAGGTGATACGGGGGAGGGGGATATAGGGGAGGGGGGATATGGGGACGGGCTGTTGGTGGCTCACTTGCTCGTGGGCCCCCGACCTCTGCATCAGCAACCTCCCGGTCCTCAGGTCCGCCAGCCAGTTCCAGGGCCCTTTCCTCGTGTACGGTCAGTGGCCTCTCATCAGCGGGCCCTCCTCCAGTCCTCACATGCTCCCTATTGTTGTGTGCGCGTTTCTCCTGTGGGGGGGGGTGGTGGCAGGGGTAAAAGGCAACAGTGTTAGGCAGGTATATGAATGCACGCCATCGGTTGCGCGTGCATTGCAGAGGTTAAGGTTAGGGCTGGATTCACTTGGGGATATGGGGGATATGGGGGAGGGGGGATATGGGGGAAGGGGGATATGGGGGAGGGGGGATATGGGGAGGGGGGATATGGGGAGGGGGGATATGGGGGAGGGGGGATATGGGGGAGGGGGGATATGGGGAGGGGGGATATGGGGGAGGGGGGATATGGGGGAGGGGGGATATGGGGGAGGGGGGATATGGGGGAGGGGGGAGATATGGGGGATATGGGGGAGGGGGGATATGGGGGAGGGGGGATATGGGGGAGGGGGATATGGGGGATATGGGGGAGGGGGGATATGGGGGATATGGGGGAGGGGGGATATGGGGGAGGGGGGATATGGGGGAGGGGGGATATGGGGAGGGGGGATATGGGGAGGGGGGATATGGGGGATATGGGGGAGGGGGGGATATGGGGGAGGGGGGATATGGGATATGGGGAGGGGGGATATGGGGGAGGGGGGATATGGTGGAGGGGGGATATGGGGAGGCTCACCCTGCCTGCTCTGACGAGGTCGTTCACCTTCTTGTGGCACTGGGTGCCTGTCCGTGGTGTCAGGGCCACAGCGGTGACGGCCTCTGCCACTTCCCTCCACAGACGCCGGCTGTGGCGTGGGGCAACTCTGCGGCCGTGCCCGGGATACAGGGCGTCCCTCCTCTGCTCCACCGCGTCCAGGCGCGCCTCCACATCGCGTGACTCGAACCTCGGGGCTGAGCGACGACCAGCCATCCAGTCGGTGTTGCGGTCAGGTGTTCTGGTCGGGTGGGGGGGAGCTGCGCGGCCTTATGAGCCGTCATGCCGTGCAGCGCGTATGATGCTGCACGGCGTGAACCACTGCGCAAGCGCGGATCCCGTTACGTCGCTGCTAGCCCATTTCGGGCCGGAGACTATCGTCCCATTTTTATGACGTGACGCAAGTGGGATTTGCGCCGTTATTTGCGCCGATCGGCGGACTTTCCGTCGATAACGGAGAATTTCGCCCCTGATGTGGGGGCAGGCAAAGTGCCTTTTTCCTCACTGGAATTTAAGGTGGCACTTGAATTTAAGGTTACAACCTCAGCTGAACCAGCCCCAATTCTTATCCCACCCCTGATCCACCCCACTTTGGAATTTTACTTTTCCATCCTCTTCCGAACTCAGGGATTTCAGCCCTTAGTCTGCGTATCATCGTGATATAACTAACTTGACAGTGATTCATGCTAACACTAGAGATTTGAAGATATGGTGTGCAAATATTAGCTTGAAACTTTAGTATAGAACTCCTTTATTTATATTCTGTTTAAAACAAAACTGCAGACTTTAAAGAGTTTCAGACAAAAGTTTTTGTGCATTGATGTACACAAATTTTGAGGTCTTGTTGCACAAAGCAGATCATGGATCCATTCCTGATCAGTGATATTACTCTTCCAATGAGCGACAAATTTACAGGGAAAATTCTGCATTATAAACTCTGATGCAAAGTAAGGATAGCATTAATAATAAGTCTGTTTACCTAGCATTACTGGAATTAGCAGTTGTTAGATTTGCTAGAGCTAAGGCTGCTGCCTCTTTCATTTCCACATCGTCACTCATCAGTAGTGGAACCACCTGAACAATACCGCCTGCAAAAAAATACTTTATAAATCTAGTTTCAACTTTACACACATGCAGTTGACTATCGTACAATTTGCTATTCATGGAACAAAAATTTAACCATAGAATGATATTAAATGATTCATACTTACGTTCGGTTCTGAAGGTCTCTTTGCTCGCCTCATCTTCACTCATAACTGATACTGCTTCACAAGCAGCTATTCTGATTGCATCATTGTTGATTCCTAAAAGCATCACCAATACTTTTTCCAAACCTTCTTGATGAAAAATATGTCTGGTTTCACCTTATATCATTAAGGGACAAGAGTGATGGAAAGTTTCAAAACACTGGAGTATTATATATGGAGAATTATTTGTTCATCTAATAACTGCAATGGCAAATATATAGAACCATTCAATCTTCAAGATTAACATATTGACTCTTAATTAATCGACACAATATTTTTGTACAAACCAGCAGACGGTGCATAACTTAATAAAATTCACAGCAAAGATGCTCAACAGTGCTGGTCGATATCATTCGCTGTATCCTCACTATAATATGATTATTTTTCCTGGCTGTAATCCTCTGAACACTTTGAAAGATCAACATATTTGGTTACGATCAGCATTATTCTATCAACATTATTTAATGATATTAAGGGAAGTGAAATCAAGTACATCACACAAAGCATATTTCGCGACTGCAGAGGAATGCTCTTTAAATGACAGTAAATGTACAACTTTCTAGAAACTGACCAGAATTTCATATCTTCCTTGAAAACCTGCAGTAATACAAAGACAAATCAACAAATGTTCACGGCGACCATTAACACCACAAACAACATTGGCATCTGCGATAAAAGTTATTGGCAGGCCCAAACAAACTGAAAGTCATTTCATAAAATGAATATATACACCTATAGAAACAGCATTTTCCAAAATGATTTCTTGGCAGGCAACTTGAAGATTAATTGATAGAATGGTACAGCACAAGGTTTATAGCAGGCTGTCAGTGGCATGCGCACCCACATGGCTGCCCTGCTGACTGCGGTAATGGTGTGGTACCCTGACTCATCAGCCCACCTCCTGGTCACCCCCACTATTCCACCCAGCCCTAGCAGAAGCCCCCCCGCCCCCAGCCAGCGGCACGACTATCGGCAAAGTATGGCGATGCTGGACACTTTCCATATGCCCTCTCTCTCTCTCAGCAGCCACCATGCCAGGTTCACAATTGTTGTGAGCACACATGGACCCCGCGCTATTGGGAACACTGCCCATCAGAGGCGGAGCATCGCGGGTGGGCCCACTAATGAGATGCAAATGGGGTACCAACTACGCGTGGCGTGCTTCGCAATGATGCCATTTTTGAGGGAACGGAGCATCGCGATTCAGTGTCAAACCGGCGTCTGCCGTGATTCTGGCGCGGGAGATATTCTCCGCCCAATCGAACGCCCCAATTTCGGCATCGGCCAACGGAGAATCCTGCCCAAGATGTTATTTGATGCTCTCTGACCCTCAATTTTATGTGACCTGATTAAATTGCAACATGCCTGATGCGACCATCAATTCACACGAGACGATTAGTAGAAGTGAACAGTGGTTTTAATAAGCTAGATCTGTGCCTGTCTGCGACTGCTCTGTACTGAGTGCTGCCTACAGGCTGCAGATTTTTATACACCACCCCCGAGGGGGCGGAGCCAACAGGTGGAGCCCACAGGGGCATTAACATAGTACAGTACAATACAGTGGCGAATTGCAGTAGCAATACGTTCACCACAATGCCTAAATTAAAGGAGATTTGGTAACACTACTATGGGCGGCAAGGTGGCATGGTGGTTAGCACTGCTGCCTCAGTGTCAGGGACATGGGTTCAATTGCGGCTTGGGTCACTGACTGGGTGGAGTTTATACATTCTCCATGTGTTTGGGTGGGTTTCCTTCAGGTGCTTCCGTTTCCTCCCACAGTCCAAAGATGTATGGATTAGGTGGATTGGCCATGCTAAATTGCCCCTTAGTGTCCAGGGATGTGCAGATTAGGTTATGGGGTTACAGGGTAAGGGATGGGTGGATATGGGTAGAGTGCTCTTTCGAAGAGTTGGTGCAGACTCGATGGGCCAAATGGCCTCCTTCTGCAGTGTAGGGATTCTATGATTCTATACTAATATTACTGGAAACCTACGTAGTAATGCAAATCTTAATTTGGGAATCAAGGAGAAAATTCTTCACTAATTGGTCTCCAACTAGCACAAAGGAAAATAGTTGTGACACCGTTGAAGGAATTTCTCAAAAGATAATCCTACCCTCAGTGATCTTCATTAATGCCCTTCCCTCCATTCAGTCAGAAGTGGGGATGTTTGCTGATAACTGGTGTTCAATTCCATTTGCACCCCCTCAGATACTGAAGCAGTCTGTGCATGCATGCAATATGATCTGGACAACATTCAGCCTTGGGCTGATAAGTGGCAAGTAACATGTGCCACACAGGTACCAGGCAATGGCCATCTCCACCAAGAGAGAATTTAACCATTTCCCTTTGACGATATTATCAATGCTGAATCCCCCCACACTTTGGGGGTTAGCATTGAGCACAAACTTATCTGGGCCAGCCACTGTTATAACAAGAACAGGTGTAAGTTTGGGAGTCACCTCTGGACTCCCCAAAGCCTGTCCACCATCAACAAGGCACAAGTCAGGAGTGTGATGAAATACTTTACATTTGATGGATGCTTTCAACAATACTCAAGAAACTCAACACAATAGCCGTCAAAGCTGTCAATTTGATTACCACCCCATCTACCAATTTAAATATTCACTATCAGCCTAGTAACATATGTAAATGGAACCCGGACAGACATTCACTCACTGCAGACCAGGTATTCTGTCATAGAAGTAATCCATGGCATTTAAAAGATCCAAACCGTTAGCACCGTGGTTTAGTGAGTAATCCCTGGGAATTCCCCTACAAGGTGTCAAGGAAAGGCATGAAGTCCTCCTTCTTCAGGGTGAGAACAGGAGGTCCTCCCACCTAACCACGCCCAACTGAGATGAGGCTGCCAGGGAGGTCAGCGCCCCTGAAAAACAATAAAGGATCACTCTACAGTGCCGATAAAGGATGAATGTTCTGCCAGTGTAAGCAGACCATTTACTAACTCCAAACTCAGACTCTCATAAGGGCAGCAGATAGTCTAAAGGTTAGAAGAGCCCACAGAGACATCACAAACTACCAGAAAATAGGTCATCAGCATTGATTGTCTGCCAGCCACTTTATAAATAAATAATAAATAATCTTTCTTAGTGTCACAAGTAGGCTTACATTAATGCTGCAATGAAGTTACTGTGAAAATCTCCTAGTCGCCACACTCCGGAGCTTGTTTGGGTCATGTAAGATCCTGCACTAACAACATCTTAATTCTTTACTGGGAGGGAACTCAGTGGAAACAACAGATATGCATGCTCCTGAACTGCTTTCATATCCATGGTGCTCACAGTCAAACCATATGTCTATATTCAAGACAAGATTTTCCATAGCAAAAGGGAAAGAGCCGAAACTGGTGAGGATCGTCTCCCGCTCTGAGGAACAGGCCGCGTAGCTGGCTGGAGAGTATAGGGATCATTCCTGTGCGAAGGCAAAGAGACTCGATTTAACCAAATGGGAACTATGTCCCATAGCCAGAGCAACATCGAGAATCACAACACTCTCCAACATGACTCCAGTTAGACACTCAGTGGGGAATTCGCAGCCAAGGCCGCACTTAGGCCTGTTTCCTGCATTGAGGAGTCCTGCTCGCCGAAACTCCTCAGTGCAGGGAGAGATTGCAGCATTAATTTTAAATGGCGTCCTGATCTCGAGTGCCCGGCTTGACCCCCAAACCCTATCCCCCTCCCCAAGCCCAAATTCACTGTAAGGGAGTTCATTGTCACGTGTACCGAGGTACAGTGAAAAGTATTTTTTTGCGAGCAGCTCAACAGATCATTAAGTACATGAAAAGAAAAGAACAGAAAAGAAAATACATAATAGGGTAACACAAGGTACACAATGTAACTACATAAACATCGGCATCGGGTGAAGCATACAGGGGTGTAGTGTTAATCAGGTCAGTCCATCAGGAGATTGTGGAGGCATTGGTGATGATCTTTCAGGAATCACTGGAGGCAGGAAGGGTCAGAGGACTGGAAAGTGGCTAATCTAATACCCCTGTTTAAGAAGAGAGGGAGGCAGAAGACAGAAATTATAGGCTGGTTAGCCTGACTTCGATCATTGGTAAAATTTTAGAGTCCATTATTAAAGATGAGATCGCGGAGTACTTGGGGGTGCATGATAAAATAGGACTGAGTCAGCATGGCTTCGTCAAGGGGAGGTCATGTCTGACAAATCTGTTAGAGGTCTTTGAGGAACTAACAAGAAAGTTAGACAAAGGAGAACCAGTGGACGTGGTTTATTTAGATTTCCAGAAGGCCTTGGACAAGGTGTCGCATAGGAGACTGTTAAATAAGTTAAGAGCTCATGGTGTTAAGGGTAAGATCCTGGTGTGGATAGAGGATTGGCTGACTGGCAGAAGGCAGAGAGTGGGGATAAAGGAGTCTTCTTCAGGATGGCAGCCGGTGACTAGTGGTGTGCCTCAGAGGTCGGTGCTGGGACCGCAACTTTTTACAATATACATTAATGATCTGGAAGAAGGTACTGAAGGCACTGTTGCAAAGTTTTCAGATGATACAAAGATCTGTAGAGGGACAGGTAGTATTGAGGAAGCAGGAGGACTGCAGAAGGATTTTGGCAGGCTAAGAGAGGAGGCAATGAAGTGGCAGATGGAATGCAATGTGGAAAAGTGTGAGGCAATGCACTTTGGAAGGAGAAATGGAGGCATAGACTATTTTCTAAATGGGAAGATGCTTAGGAAATCAGAAGCACAAAGGGACTTGGGAGGCATTGTGACGATTCTCTTCAGGTTAACGTTCAGGTTCAGTCAGCAGTTAGGAAGGCAAATGCAATGTTAGCATTCATGTCGAGAGGGTTAGAATACAAGACTAGGGATGTACTTCTGAGGCAATATAAGTCTCTGGTCAGACTCCATTTGGAGTATTGTGAGCAGTTTTGGGCCCCGTATCTAAGGAAGGATGTGCTGGCCTTGGAAAGGGTCCAGAGGAGGTTCACAAGAATGATCCCTGGAAGGGGCAGCACGGTAGCATTGTGGATAGCACAATTGCTTCACAACTCCAGGGTCCCAAGTTCGATTCTGGCTTGGGTCACTGTCTGTGCGGAGTCTGCACATCCTCCCCTTGTGTGCGTGGGTTTCCTCCGGGAGCTCCGGTTTCCTCCCACAGTCCAAAGACGTGCAGGTCAGGTGGATTGGCCATGGTAAAATTGCCCTTAGTGTCCAAAATTGCCCTTAGTGTTGGGTGGGGTTACCGGGTTATGGGGATAGGGTGGAGGTGTTGACCTTGGGTGCTCTTTCCAAGAGCTGGTGCAGTCTCGATGGGCCGAATGGCCTCCTTCTGCACTGTAAATTCTATGTATGAAGAGCTTATCGTATGAGGAATGGTTGAGGACACTGGGTCTGTACTCGTTGAAGTTTAGAAGGATGAGGGTGTATCTTATTGATTACAGGATACTGCATGGCCTGGATAGAGTGGACGTGGAGAGGATGTTTCCACTTGTAGGAAAAACTAGAAGCAGAGGACACAATCTCAGACTAAAGGGACGATCCTTTAAAACAAAGATGAGGAGGAGTTTCTTCAGCCAGAGGGTGGTGAACCTGTGGAACACTTTGCCGCAGAAGGCTGTGGAGGCCAAATCACTAAGTGTCTTTAAAACAGAGATAGAAAGGTTTTTGATCAATAAGGTGATCAGGGATTATGGAGAGAAGGCAGAAGAATGGAATGAGAAAAGTATCAGCCATGATTGTTTAGCGGAGCAGACTCGATGGAGCGAGTGGTCTAATTCTGCTCCTATGTCTTATGGTCTTATAAGAGGGTCGTTTAGGAGTCTGGTAACAGCGGGGAAGAAGCTGTTTTTGAGTCTGTTCATGCGTGTATCTCCTGCCCGATGGAAGAAGTTGAAAGAGTGAATAAGCCGGGTGGGAGGGATCTTTGATTATGCTGCCCGCTTTCCCCAGGCAGCGAGAGGTGTAGATGGAGTCAATGGATGGGAGGTAGGTTCATGTGATGGACTGGGCTGTGTTCACGACTCTCTGAAATTTCTTGCGGTCTTGGGCCGAGCAGTTGCCATACCAGGCTGTGATGCAGCCAGATGGGATGCTTTGTATGGTGCATCTGTAGAAGTTGGTAAAAGTTCATGTGGAAATGCTGCATTTCCTTAGTTTCCTGAGAAAGTATAGGTGCTGTTGTGCTTTCTTGGTGGTAGCGTCGATGTGGGTGGACCAGGACAGATTTTTGGCGATGTGTACCCCTAGGAATTTGAAGCTGCTAACCATCTCCACCTCAGCTCATTGATGCTGACAGGGGTTTGTACAGTACTTTGCTTCCTGAAGTCAATGACCAGCTCTTTAGTTTTGCTGGCATTGAGGGATAGATTATTGTCGCTGCATCACTCCACTAGGTTGTCTATAGGGGATAGATCCCAACTCCTTGGTTATCTCAGGGAACTGCATAACAGAGTGAAACTAGATGTCTCGCTCTAACATGCAGATTTGCCAACAAGTGATCTTGCCCACAATGGGCAGTCTTCACATCGCAATGTCTCATGAGATTATGTTAGATCTCACAAGACGTGGCCAGCCAGGTAGAACCCGTCATTTACCTGCCACGTTGCACCACGGTGCCCTGCTTTGCGGGCCCAGCGTGGCCGTTAGATCGCACACGAGATCAGCATCTCCCAACAAGCTAGTGATTGTGCACACGGTACGCGTCAATCGCGTGTGGACCATGACTGTGAGTGATCTATAATGTTGGAGCCTGCTGAGAAAATCACTAAGGCCGCGATCTAACAAAATGTTCGAAGAGTCATTTGTGGTGTATTTTGCTGGGGATTTCTCCCTGGCTCTGTCGGTGAGTTCCCCACTGTTTTCTAACCACACTTAGTCACTTTTTTGTGTCCTGGAGAGTTTATCACCGGGCTAGCCCACACTTCAGAATTATTTGCATCACTGGGGAGCTGAACTCACTGGCCAAGCCAGCGATCAGGCTACCATTTTGAAAGGGTGCCCTGATCTCCAAGTCAGCTTAAGAGTACTCCTCACCCCCTACACACACGGGCACTACCTAAACCCCTCCCCACCCCCCAAGTAATAACACCCTGTTATAGGGTCGTTGAGGGACACCCCTTTTTCAGGCCTTCCCATGCCCCCTTGTGGGGCTGTCCCTCCTTCCAGGACCCCCACCTTTCAACCTCCCCAACCTTCAAGAGACCTCTTCATATCCGCTCTGCACCCCACCCTTCATACTGCCTCTCCACCCTCATTTCATGGGCTTGGCCCCCCTCAGGCCCTGACCCTTGGCTGTGCCACCCTGGCATTGCCAACCTGGAAGTGCACCTGTCAGCTTGGCAGTGCCACCCATACCATGGCAATGCCAGGTGGTGGTGTCAAAGTGCCAACCTGGCAGTGCCAAGGTGCCTGCATTCCAGGGGGGAGGGCCAGGGAGCCACCCTGCCCTGTTCCTAACCACCCAGGGGCCTCCAATGTTCTTGGAGACACCCTGGGTGCGGTTCCACCAGATCCATATTTGTGTGGACCAGTACTGAATGGTGCCCGGCTGGGTTCCCCAGGGGGGTCGATAGATACTGGGAGCCGAATAGATCCTGAGTCAGCCTGCCTAGGTGAGTTTTAAATCTACTTAAGTGTGCAAGGCTTGGTCCCACCCATTGTGGGGGAGATGCTGATTGCGACACCTCACGAGACCTGGGTAGATCTCGCAAGGCATACTGGTTGTCAGGAAGCCCAGGGAAGGCCTCTCCCGGGATCTACCAGTCGCGCTCCGCTTCCGTAGCTGGTAGATCACGCCCCAATTCTCTCTTCATTTTATTCCACGTACCATGAGAAAAGGCAAAGGATCTCCTCCTGCAAATGACTCAGCCCCAACCCTTGCAGCACCTCAGATTAGAAGGCATCATCTGATTTTTAAAAAACTGTCACTGCATTCATCTGCATCATCAACTACTGCATATACTCACACCTCGGTGGGACTTAGTAGGTTCAGTCTTAACAAGTAACAGCCAAGGTCTCCACACTTGGAGGAGTGCTGGAGACCAGGACCCTGCCGAGTCCAAGTCCAATAAAGAACCTCTGGAATTGGCCCCAAGAGACATGTTGAAGATGTAGAGACAGGCGGAGAACATAAGACAAAACTGTCAGGGGCTATCACCAGACTGAAACGAAGGATGAAGTCTGTCCATTTTCTGTCTGAAATTATGGCTCTGGCATGTGAGTGCATTAAGTCTCCACTTGGAAGGTGGTGGCTGCCTTGGAGAAACAGGCTCAGCCGTTTCGGACAGGTTTACGCTCAGTACTCCATATCTTTGCTCTAGCCAGCAGAGAGGCGGAAGGGGCACCTCGATCTCTCTCCAGGTATCCCTTCTTCTCAAGGAGCACCTGCAGCTCCTTAGAGGTGCAGCTTTTATTTTATTGATTTTAAAAATTCTATTCAAGGGATGTGGGCTTCGCTGGCTAGACGATCATTTATTGCCCATCCTTAATTGCCCTCGAGAAGGTGGCGGTGAACAGTTTTCTTGAACAGTTGCAGTCCATGTGGTGTAGATACACCCACAGTGCTGTTAGGGAATGGTGCTGAGCATTGCGTAAACATCAGCGAACATCCCCACTTCTGACCTCACGATGGAACGAAGGTCACTGATGAAGCAGCTCAAGATAGTTGAGCCCGGGACACTACCCTGAGGAATTCCTGCAGTGACGTCCTGGAACTGAGATGATTGACCTCCAACAACCACAACCATCTTCCTTCGTTCTATATGACTCTTGTTCTAGGTATGACTCCAACCAGCGGAGAGTTTCCCCCTGATTCCCATTGACTCCACTTTTGCTCGGGCCCCTTGATGCCACAATCGGTCAAATTCTTCCTTGATGTCAAAGACCGTCATTCTCACCTCACCTCTGGGAGTTCAGCTCTTTTGTCCATGGTTGAACTGAGGCTGTAATGCGGTCAGGAGCTGCGTGGCACTGGCAGGATCCAAACTGAGCATCAGTGAGCAAATTAGTTTTTTTATATTGTTTGAATAGAATGTGTTTTGCTGGCTAGGCCAGCATTTGTTGGCCATCCCCAATTGCCCTCGAGAAGGTGGTGATGAGCTGCCTTCTTGAATTGCTGCAGTCCATGTGGTGTAGGTACACCCACTGACATTTTGATGCCACGGTTGAAAGGACTGCGAAATGTGTAGGGGCTGGAGACGGTGATAGATGGGGTGAGGTTATCTCAGTTCAATAACTCGCTGTTATCCAGATACAATATAAAGGTGAATGTTTAATTACAGATACTCACTAACCTTGAAATTGGCGTGATCGCGGAGTACGCCGCGCGGCTAGGGGCCGATTGACAGAGGCCTGCCCAGCGATCTTCCGCTCCCAACCGGCCAAGTTCCCGACGATACTCACCAAAAGGGAAATCAATACCTAGCTCTTGTATTAATCAAATTTGACACTCAGTTCTGCAGATAGTAAGTCCCTCCACTCTTCAAGTCAACCTCCTCTCATTCACTCAGTGGGCTCTTCTTTAGCAGGACTCAGTAGACTGCTTATGTAGCCTGATCAGGCTGCACAGCTATCAACAAAGGCAGAATTGCCTGAAGCCTGCATTCTCCACTCCTTGTATCTTTGAACAGATACAATTGAGCAATCAATGATAGTTCCCTTTGAATGATGTCCCTCCATTTTTAAGGCAGGAATCTAGACTCAAGCCTTTGACCTGCCCTCAGCCTGTACATGGCATGTGCAGGCTACCTCTTACAGAATGATGCCAACTTGAAGAATGACCGTTAGCTGAACATCTCCCTCATGTACGATTGCACTTTCTCAATGAGGGTCTTAATTAGGCTCTGAAGGTCCAAGTCCTATAACCCTCTGTCAGGCTTCTGTTAGTTGTAGTCCAGTAGCCTTGACAATAACTATTGATATCCAATCCTTGCACTTGCATCATGACTGCAAGCATGGTGCCTTGAATACCATGATCTGGATTCTCCCAAAATGGGACTATGTCCCCACGCCGGCGTAAAAACGCTGGAGTTTTACTCCAGAGATTCTTGTAAAAAAGATGAACTAATTCAATGCCCTGCAGGGGGCTAGCAGGGACCCGGAGTAAATCTCCCAGCTTTAGCTGCGGATACGGGCCCCCGCACATTCGGTTTGAAGTCCACACATGCGCACGGTGGCAGCCTCCCCATGGCAAACTCGGACTGCGGAGCCAGACGCAAAAATGAGACGCCCCCGATCAGCCGCGCGCACGAGCATCTAACCGCGTGGATGCTCTGTCAATGGGCCCCCAGCCACATGGCGTACTCCGTGATCATGCCAATTTTCGGATCCCGGAGAATCACCAGACTGGTGCCGGGCTCGATTTCGGTGTGAAAGTGGGTTCTTCGCTCCCGCGCCAAACGCTGTGGCGTATCCAGGCCCATGGCTAGTATACCAGGAAACGTTGAGGCTTGTAGGGTCCATTTAGATTCTGTGCAGCAGCCGTGGCTCTTAACTGTTTGATCCTACATGCATTCTTACATGCCTCTTGAAAGATCATATACCAAAGGTCAAATGCGCTACAACACCTATACTAATAGATGCTCACCTAAACATGCACCATTAGATGTTTTAAATTATTTTTAACGGGATGTGAGCATCGCTGGCTTGGCCAGCATTTTCATTACCCATCCATAATTGCTCTTGAGAAAGTGGTGGTGAGCCATCTTCTTGAACCGCTGCAGTCCACGTGGTATAGGTGTGTTATGGGCGAGGGTTTAGAGAACCCCAAAGTGTATCATGGAGTTCACCTGACTCACAACTTTTAATAGATTGTGGTATGGGGAGCACACGGCCCACTCTACAGGTGTGGTACAGCAGAAATGGAAAAGTATTTTTTAAAGCAAAACAATGTTTATTCTATGAACTCAAGTTAACCTTTTTAAAACATAGTGAACATCTTAGCAACCATTAATTCAAATACAACCCCCAAAGAATACAACACTAAGTAATCCTTTAAGCTTTCCTTTTAACATCCATAAGACTAAAAACACCTTTTACCAGACGCACATCAGGTTAAAGTCACTACTGTTATTAGTTTTATATCACCAGGATCGATTTATAGTCTTTAGATTACAGAGAGAAATTCATACACCTTCTGGCTGTGACTGCAGCTATCCAGCTCTGAAAAGGAAACTAAAACACACCCTGCAGCAAACAGTGTAAAACGAAAGTAAAAAGCCGAGAGACAGCACAGCTCCACCCACTCTCTGACATCACTGCAGTAATAAACACCCATTTCTTAAAGGTACTCTCACATGACAGGTGCACCCACAGTGCTGTTGGAGGGAGTTCCAAGACTTTGATCCAGTAACAGTATAGGTGCAAATCTCATTGATTGTACATCATGCCAACAAGTCCAGCACTCAGCTGAGCCTCGATCTCAATGGTTTGAGCAGGAAATATAGAGGGCATCCCTTCAACATGCCCTAAATTGTTTTGCTGAACACCCTCCACATGCCCGGAGACCCCTCCATACTTAACATTTTCTTGTTGTTTCAACATTCCATTCTTTATCGATTGCAAAAATAGTGCTGCGAACCTGTGTAAATGAGACCAGCTTCCAACCACCCCTATCGCCCACTGAGAACCTCCCATCCTCCTGCCTCCTAATTCCTATTCCTCCAGTTGTTATTCAGTGTCCTCCTGTTACCCTTAACACAGCACAGTTGCTTCACAGCTCCAGGGTCCCAGGTTCGATTCCCAGCTTGGGTCACTGTCTGTGTGGAGTTTGCACATTCTCCCCGGCTCTGCATGGGTTCCCTCCGGGTGCTCCGGTTTTCTCCCACAGTCCAAAGATGTGCAGGTTAGGTGGATTGGCTATGATAAATTGCCCTTACTGTCCAAAAAGGTGAGGTGGGGTTACTGGGATAGGGTGGAGGTGTGGGCGCAAGTTGGGTGCTCTTTCCAAGAGCCGGTGCAGACTCGCTGGGCCGAAAGGCCTCCTTCTGCACTGTAGATTCTGTGAAAGTTCTATGAATCCTCATGACTGCATGGAAGTTGATATCTACCACATTTGGGCAGCGGCTCCTTAGTCAGATTGAGAACCAGTATTCTGCAAGAGAAGAAGTATGTAGTGTATTGGCTCTGCTTCCCCAGGTGGTAACCTCAATATCGAACCAGAACCGTTTCCCCCCCAGCCAATCGATTTAAAAAAGTCTCCTGCCTTGGCACTTTATCGCTGTTGCTGGGTTTAGAACATGGAACTCCCTTCCCATCAACACTGTGGATGTAGTTACATCACAGAGACTTCTGTGGTTCAAGGTAGAAGCACACCACGACCCTCATAGAAATGTAAGGAAGGGCAATAAATGCTGGCCTTGCCGGAGATGCTCACATTCCATGAACAAATAAATTAAAAAATATATACCATTCTTTTGGGATTTTACAATTCCGCCAAAGAAAACCTGTCATAATACTTAATGAATCATTGACTTAACACATCAATTTACCATAAGCTAAGAAGTAGACATCTAAGGTGTAACATAAATTTGGGCTTGGTGAAAATTAGAAGATTCTTTTCAATTTGAAATGAAAATCGCTTATTGTCACAAGTAGGCTTCAAATGAAGTTACTGTGAAAAGCCCCTAGTCGCCACATTCTGGCGCCTGTTCGGGGAGGCTGGTACGGGAATTGAATCGTGCTGCTGGCCTGCCTTGGTCTGCTTTCAAAGCCAGCGATTTAGCCCTGTGCTAAACAGACCCTAATTTTGACTTAGTTCAACAATTTATACAGCAACTTTAATGTAATAAAATGTCCCAATGCACTTCACAGATGCATTAGAAAACAAAAATGAGACCTAATATTTCCTTAGGTGGAATGGTAAGATGATCAAAAGCTTAGTCAAATAGATAGATTTTAGGAATAAGTTGAGGTAGAGGGACAGAGAGGTTTAGAGAGGAACTCCAGCACTTATGGCTCAGGCAGCTATTGACTTGACCACCAATGGTGCAGTGATTAAAATCAGGGATTTTAAGAGGTCAGAATTAGAGGAGCACAGAAATCTGAGAGCTGAGGGAGATGACAGAGATAGAGATGGGTGAGGCCATGAAGGGATTTGAAAACAAGAATGAGGATTTTAAAACCAAGTCCTTGCTTGACTGAGAGCCAAAGTTCCAGGGGTGAATGGGACATGGTGTGAGTTAAGATACAGGCAGCTAAGTTTTGGAACTCTTTGCATCTCTGTGCCATTAGTGACATTGAACTGAGCATTCCGGGGCAGCACGGTAGCATTGTGGATAGCACAATTGCTTCACAGCTCCAGGGTCCCAGGTTCGATCCCGGCTTGGGTCACTGTCTGTGCGGAGTCTGCACATCCTCCCCGTGTGTGCATGGGTTTCCTCCGGGTGCTCCGGTTTCCTCCCACAGTCCAACGATGTGCAGGTTAGGTGGATTGGCCATGATAAATTGCCCTTAGTGTCTAAAATTGCCCTTAGTGTTGGGTGGGGTTACTGGGTTGTGGGGATAGGGTGGAGGTGTTGGCCTTGGGTAGGGTGCTCTTTCCAAGAGCCGGTGCAGACTCGATGGGCCGAATGGCCTCCTTCTTCACTATAAATTCTATGATAATCTATGATTCCATACATCAGAGAACCTCACTCTTTCTGTGCATGTCTGAGCATTGCTCCTGCAGCCACTCAAGAGCGGTGCTGCATATGGCTCTTCAAGAGCGTTGCTGGCATCTCAGTGATGTGGCTATGCATTGCTCTGGCACTGTTACCCGATGCCGGTGTTTATGTAGTTACATTGTGTACCTTGTATTGCACTATTATGTATTTTCTTTCTTTTCTTTTCACTTACTTAATGATCTGTTGAGCTGCTCGCAGAAAAATACTTTTCACTGTACCTCAGTACACGTGTCAATAAACAAAATCCAATTCAGTTAAGTAGAAGTCTGAGCATAGTTTGTTGCGCTCATGTGCATGCTGCTTTGAGGTGCTGCTTGCCACTCACCTTTCCAGGTCTTATGAGGTCAGTGAAATGCTTGTGGCACTGGACCTACATTGAGACCTCTCATCTCCACCACCTCCTACAGCCATGACCTATTGTTCTGCTGGAAGGGGAGTGGAGGGGGCAATTTCTGGGCAGGTAGAAATTCTGCTGCCTCTCGGCCACAGCCTCAGTGAGGACCAACCTCCAGGTAGACATCAAAAAATTTGGGGCTCCCAATTGGTCACTGAACCTGTCCACATGCTAGTTAGTACATTTCCATTTGAAAATTGCGATACGTCGGTGACACTGATGAGAGTGGACCAAGACCTGGAACTGACAGGAAATAGAAAGTGGGAATAAATGGAACTTCTTCTGAGTGGCAAGCAGTGACTAGTGGGGTACTGGAGGGATCAGTGCTTGGTTCCAGCTGTTCACGATATATAATTTTTCCAAGTTTGCCGACGACTCAAACCTGGGCAGAGTTTTGAGTTGTTAGGAGGCTTCAAGGTGATTTAGACAAGTTGAGTGAGTGGGCAAACACACGGCTTGTTCTCGATTTTTCAACCAAACAAATAGTTTTTCTATATCTACCTTGTCAAATCCTGTTAATATTTTAAACTCCACAACTGGATGATTGCTCAGTCTTTTATATCCAAGGGAAAACAAGCAATAATTCCACCATCTAAATCTGATAGTCTTCTGATTTACCTGTCTCTTCCTTTATAATAAAAATAGATAAAACTCCTGGCCAGAATTTTCCAGCCATTCACGCCAGTGGGATCTTCCGATCACACCAACGGTGCACCCCCGCCACAGATTTCACAGCGGCGAAGGGTGCATTCAACAGGAAACTCTGTTGACAATGATGGGACCAGAGGGACTGGGGAACTGTGTGTGTAAGCCATGTTGGTTGGGTATGGTTGTTGGCTGGGTATGGTTGTTAGTTGGGGGGGGGGGGGGGGTAGACTGTTATTTACTGAGTTATGTTTACATTTGTAATTACCAAATCACAAATGACTTAATAAAATGTTTTCAAAAAAAAAGACAATGATGGGACCAAAAGATCCCACCGCTGACCAATGGTGGGCCACCTGTGCGCGCAGAAAATTCCACCCCGTGTCACAACTGGAATCTACCTGTTAAGCCACAGTTTCTGACACCTACATAATTAAAATAGAAAATGATTGCAGAAGAAAGCATTTTCAAAATAGATTACTTTAACTTAGAATTGTATTAAATATATATTTTTAAGAACTTTGTAATTGCCTCTGAACCTGGACAATGGTTCATTGATCTTTCATGTGGACTGCACTTAATTTGATGCCAGCTTCGTTCCACTACAGGATCACAGCGTTTAACTTTTACTTATAATTTACAAATGGCAGCAGCATGCAAATATAATAACATTTAAATTAAGACTTGAATATTGATTCTTCAGCATCTCGTTTGACAATATGCGAAAGAAAATAAATGATACCATGAGAAAATTCTTAGCAAGAAATGCTACAGTAACAGAAATAGAAAGGAGAACTCTCATTAGAGTTGTCCATCTTTAAGCCATATGTTATAACATGTGGTCTTTTTAAGTATGTTATTAAACGTGTGAGATTGACCAAATCACCACTAACTTTGGTTTTTAATTTACTGGCACAGGAAAGTGACGAATTGCAAAAATAATGCAAACCGCGTTCTATTTCTCTTGCACCTAAAAATAATTTTGCATCATGTTTTGTGGTGCAACGTAAAATCCTGTAGTGCACAACTATAAAATCATGTTCCGGCTAGAAACATACACTAGCAGCATCTAAAAATCAAGTTGGAGGGAGGAAGCTGGAGAGCAGCAAGTAAGGCACTGTCATTATCATTTTAGTGCAAGTTAGGGAATGCATCAGCCTCAGCCCATGAGGCCAAATTTGCAAAATACTGCAAGTGGACAATTAGCATAAATCCACAAAAAAAGTTTAAAAAGTGAGCATGCAACAGACTTTCCATCTAGAGGGCAGCACTTTATAAAACATCCCAGTGCAAATTCATATATCTTTGGTACTTCCCATCAACAATCATTTACTTCTCATACAAAATTATGCTGTGCTGTTACACACAACAGTGACAGCAGACCAAAAAAACAGCATTATTTAGACTGTATTAAGAATTATTTTTGATCAAATAATAACCTATAGAAATTTCCAATTGCTTCAATCTATGTCATAATGTATCTTAAATATATTTTGCAAAATTAAGTTCTGACATACTAGTACTACGAGCTGATCTTGTTATTGCACTTGTTGCATGTTTCTGTGCCTCTGGATAAGTGGATGTGGCTACAAATACCAAAACCTTTTCCAGGGC
Source organism: Scyliorhinus torazame (assembly GCF_047496885.1). Classification (NCBI taxonomy): domain Eukaryota; kingdom Metazoa; phylum Chordata; class Chondrichthyes; order Carcharhiniformes; family Scyliorhinidae; genus Scyliorhinus; species Scyliorhinus torazame. The sequence continues at coordinate 94,775,205 of NC_092712.1, forward strand.
TCCTGAGTCACGGATGATTGTAACATTCTGCGCCTCTTCCAAACAGTTTGACAGTATATGCAATGTATCTGCATGAAGATCACCAAATTCCTAGGGGTAAAAAGTTAAACGCAATCACTAAAATTAAAATGATATTAATATTAGCAACATTGTGCAAAAATGGTAAAACATTCTGGATATCATTGCAAAAATTATGAATCATAAATTATAAAATTGTCTTCTGCTTTGTAAAGATTTTTTGGGGAGCCTCAATAACCAATTAAATTCCATTGAAATCAAGCAAATAAACTCCGGCAGAACTCACCTGATTTCATACTGTGCGCACTGGTCATGGAAACTGGCCAATCATTCGGTATACACAGCAAATTGAATAAGAACCCGACTTAAATAGGCCAGTGAACCATAATCACATGCCTCACCTGAATTGTACATCCAATCATGTGATGAAAAAATTCAATTTTAGATAGACTGTCTAATAATAGATTTAAATCTACCCAGCCCTAAGTTTCCAAAATCAAGTGCCTATCCTAAAACATGATGTGGAGATGCCGGCGTTGGACTGGGATGAGCACAGTAAGAAGTCTTACAACACCAGGTTAAAGTCCAACAGGTTTGTTTCGATGTCACTAGCTTTCGGAGTGCTGCTCCTTCCTCAGGTGAATGAAGAGGTATCCATTCACCTGAGGAAGGAGCAGCGCTCCGAAAACTAGTGACATCGAAACAAACCTGTTGGACTTTAACCTGGTGTTGTAAGACTTCCTACTATCTTAAAACAGCAATACCACAAGAATTTCACTGAGACACAACTGTGTTCACCACGCAAACCAGCATGAAAATGTAACAAAACTAAATCAAAATGATATATCCCAAGGAAACTGAAACAAAAACATTACATTTTGTCCACCAGTCACAGAAAGTATTCAAAGTCAGTTAGCACAGTAGGTTATACAAGGATAGGATACAGTAAGGTTAGATTAAATGCAGGGTGAGGCAAGTATAATTACCACAGGGATACAAGGTGGTATCTTATATTAAGAAGGCAATACCAGTAATTTTTTCAGGAAGGAGATAGCCCTCCTAAAATGATTTTGAATGCAACAAACTAACTAAAATAACTTTATTACGTCAAAATAATAATGTTATTTGGGAGAGGAGATCAAAACAAAACCATCACATGATAATTACCAGTTTATTAAATAGATTTACTGAAATGCAGGGCAAGTAAACCTATCCTGATAGACACATAGTTAAGTGTTTCCTTTTACAAAGCAATGATACTAAAATTTCAGTGGAGGGGGTTAAGAACATAAGAATTGAAGAACTCAACAAATAAGCATCGAGCCATCCGAGGTGGAGAATTCTAAAATTTCACAACCCATTATTTCATAAATTTCTCCTAAATGGCTAACCCCTCATTCTGAGGTTTTCCTCCCTAGATTTCATGCCAGGGGAAATAGCATTCAAGCATCTATCATACCAGGGACAAAATTCTCCATTCCGCCCCGCCACCTTTCTGCCCCGACCCGCCGGCGGGATGCTCCGTTACACCGGCCGGTCAATGGGGTTTCCCATTGTGGGGCAGCCCCACGCCATCGGGAAAACCCCAGGCGCCGGCAAAACGGAGACTCCCGCCGGCGGAGAATGACGCCCCAGGTCTCTTTAGAATTTTATGTTTCACTCAGATGATCACTCAATCTTCTAAACCCAAGGGAATACAGGTCTAGTCAATTCAATCTTTCCTCAAAGGACAATACCCTGTTTCAAAGAATCAGTCTAGTAAACCTTTCATCATTCCCTCTGTAGCAATGAAATCCTTCCTTGGCTAAGGAGACCAAAACTATACGCAGGGGCTGGTCTCGTCAAGGTCTGATATAATCACAATAAGACCACTTTGCTCTTCCATTCAATTCCCTCACTAATAAAAGTTAACATATTACGTGAAATACTAACTTTCTGTGTACAAGAATATCCAGGTCCTTTTGAATATCAACATTTTCCAGTCTTTCACCTTTTAAAAAATATTCTGTTCTTCTATGTTTATTATCGAGATGGATAACTTCAGATTTATCATAGAAATAAACATAGAAAATATGAGCAGGTGTAGGTCATTTGATCTTTCGAACCTGCTCCACTGTTTAATAGGATCATAACTGATCCTCTGTCTCAATGCCATACTCCTGCACCCCCCTCCCCCACCCCTGCCCCCACATATTCCTTGATGCCTTTATAATCTAGAAATCAATTTACTTCCTGCTTAAACATATTCGGTGACTTGGCCTCCACAGCCTTGTGTGGTAGACAATTCCACAGGTTCACCACCCTCTGGATGAAGACATTTATTCCCCAAAGCTTGCAGCCCTGGCCCCAGGTCTACTGGGAAATATGGCCAAGTTACAATAGGCACTGTAGCCTGATGGGAAATGTGGCCAAGTAACAAAGATACTAAAGAAATCGCAGGGGCTTTCTGGGAATGCAGGGCAGGATGCGGGACAACAGGAGGCTCCTGGCCTCAAAGGAGATTGCTATCAGCTCAAGGCAAAGGAGCTGATTGGACAATGGCTGTTGCTGGGACAGACAGTGAGTTAACACAGACCCCTCTGTGTCGTGTCCCTGAGAGAATTACGACCCCTGAAATAGTCACAACTCTTTGAACATGCGGGACTCAAGGACAGTGATTGATCAGTGCTGCCCTGTGAGCACATGACTGGAAGCATGAGATCTGTGCCAGCAAGATCTGTATAAAAAGGAAAGGCAAAGGGCGTGATTCGCCAAAAATATTTCTAAGTTCATGAGATACCCTCAATTACGGGAGACTTCTTGACCGTAAGGCTAGAAGGACAGCCTTCCAAACTGTCGGGTTCACCCTCTCCGCCTGCCCGTTTCCCCGCGGGTTATAGCTGGTTGTTCTGCTCGAGGCGATGCCCTTGTTGAGCAGATATCGACACAGCTCATCACTCATGAACGATGTACCCCGGTCGCTGTGGATATGAGCGGGGAAACCAAACAGGGTGAAGATGCTGTGCAGTGCCTTGATTACGGAGGTCGAGGTCATATCGGGGCAGGGGACAGTGACTGGGAAGCGGGAGAATTCATCGATGACAGTGAGGAAATAAACGTTGGGTTGGTGGACGAGAGGGGCCCTTTGAAATCCACGCTTAGTCGCTCAAAGGGCCCAGAGGCCTTTACCAGGCGAGCCTGGTCTGGTTGGTAGAAGTGCGGTTTGCACTCTGCACAGATCTGGCAAGTCTTGGTCATGGCCTTGACCTCCTCGGTGGAGTAAGGTAGGTTTCGGGACTTGATGAAGTGAGCAAGCCGGGTGACCCCTGGGTGACAGAGGTCATCGTGGATGGCCCTCAGGCGGTCTTTCTGCGCGTTGGCGCACGTGCCACGGGACAGGGCATCTGGGGACTCGTTGAGCTTCCCTGGACGATATGTAATATCGTACGTATAGGTGGAGAGTTCTATCCCCCACCTCAGAATTTTATCATTCTTTATTTTGCCCCGTTGTGCGTTATCGAACATAAAGGCGACCGACCATTGGTCGGTAACGAGGGTAAACCTCCTACCGGCTAGGTAGTGCCTCCCGTGCCCCACGGCCTCCACTTTGGCTTGTGCCTCCTTCTCGACTGCAGAGTGCCGAATTTCCGAGGCGGTGAGGGTTCGGGAGAAAAACACAACTGGTCTGCCCGCCTGGTTGAGGGTAGCAGCCAGGGTGACGTCTGATGCATCACTTTCTACTTGGAAGGGGATGGTTTTGTCCACCGCGTGCATGGCGGCCTTGATGATATCGGCCTTGATACGACTGAAGGCCGACTGAGCCTCAACCGTCAGGGGAAAAACCGTGGTTTTAATGAGTGGTCGGGCTTTGTCCGCATATCTGGGGACCCACTGGGCGTAATAGGAAAAGAGCCCCAAGCACTGGTTGAGTGCCTTGAGGCTACAGGGGAGGGGAAGTTCCTTAAGGGGGCGCATGCGGTCAGGGTCTGGGCCGAGGACCGTTTTCCACGACGTAGCCGAGGATGGCTAGTCGGGTTGTGTGGAACACGCATTTCTCTTTGTTGTATGTCAGATTGAGGGCCCGGGCGGTCTGGAGGAACTTCCTCAGGTTTGTGTCGTGGTCCTGCTGGTCATGGCCGCAGATGGTGACGTTATCCAAGTACGGGTATGTAGCCCGTAAGCCATACTGGTCCACCATTTGATCCATCGCCCTTTGAAAAACGGAGACTCCGTTTGTGATGCCAAAAGGGACCCTGAGGAAGTGAAAAAGCCGACCGGCTGCTTCGAAGGCTGTGTAGGGGCGGTCCTCCGGGCGGATAGAGAGCTGATGATAGGCGGATTTTAGATCGACCGTGGAGAATACCCGGTACTGGGTGATTTGGTTCATCATTTCTGCTAAGCGGGGATGTGGGTACGCATCGAGTTGCGTAAAGTGGTTTATGGTCTGACTATAGTCCACCACCATTCGTTGCTTTTCCCCAGACCGGACTACCAATACTTGTGCTCTCCAAGGGCTGTTGCTAGCCTCTATGACCCCTTCTTTTAGCAGTCGCTGAACCTCTGACTTGATGAAAGTCATGTCTTGGGCACTGTACCGCCGACTCCTGGTGGCGACGGGCTTACAGTCGGGAGTGAGGTTCGCGAAGAGGGGGGGTGGTGCAACTTTAAGTGTTGCCAGGCTACATACCGTGAGTGGGGGCAGGGGTCCGCCGAACATTAGTGTCAGGCTTCGGTGGCTGCACTGAAAGTCCAGACCGAGCAGCAGGGAGGGCGCAGAGGTGAGGGAGGATATAAAGTTTAAAACGGACGTATTCGGCGCCTTGAATAGTGAGGTTCGTGACTCCGTGATTTTGACCGAATGAGACCCAGATGCGAGAGCGATAATTTGGGTGGTAGGATAGGTGCGCAAGGAGCAGCGTCTTACCGTGTCTGGGTGAATAAAGCTCTCCGTGCTCCCGGAGTCAAATAGGCAGGGGGTGTCACGACCGTTGATTTGGACCTGCACCATTGCGTTCCGCAGGTGCTTCGGCTGCGATTGATCGAGAGTGATCGCTCCCAGTTGTGGGTAGTCAGAGTCCTCGGTTAAGTCGGACTCACAAAATGGCCGCCGTGAGCCACAAAATGGCCGCCACCGTCGGTCGCACGTGTCGGATTTTGAAGATGGCTGCCGCCAAGATGGCCGATGACGCGTCAGAAGTGGGCGTGTCAGGCCGGCGCGCAGCCGCGTTGTGGGGCCTGTGGGCCCGGGAGTTCGATTTCTGGGCCCGATGAGACTTTTGTTTTTGGCCTTTGGGCCCAGCCAGGCAGACCTTTGCGAAGTGCCCCTTCTTTCCACAGTTGTTGCAGATAGCGGAGCGGGCTGGGCAACGCAGGCGTGGGTGTTGGCTTTGCCAACAGAAATAGCATGGTGTGTCCTCGGTGTGAGCGGGTCGCCGCGTGGCGCAGGCCTGTAGCGTGGCCGAGTCTGGAGGGGATCGAGACGGGTTCGCAAGGTCCGCGGAGTACGTGCGGAGATTATGGTGGGCCGCTTCCAGAGAAGAGGCGAGTGTTACCGTGCCTTGGAGATCCTTTGCCCAGTCTTCTAGGAGCCACTGCCTGATGTATGTGGATCGGATACCGGACACGAACGCATCACGAATATGTAAGTTCATATGGTCTTCTGCCGTCACCTCTTTATGATCGCCATTCCTGGCGAGCGCGGTGAGTCTCTCCAAGTATTCGTCTAGCGTTTCCCCGGAATGCTGGCGGGAGGTCGAGAGCAAATGGCGGGCGTGTACCTCGTTTATTGGCTTAACAAAGCGCTTCTGTAGGATTTCAACTGTTGTTTCGTACGTCGTAGCCTTCTCAATGACGGAGGAGAGTCTGTGACCCACCCGAGCATGTAGTAAGCTCAGCTTGCGAGGTCCGTCTACTGCAGTCTCTGAGGAGTTCACATAGGCCTCAAAACACCGAAGCCAGTATTTAAAAATTTCAGTGGCTTCCGGCGACCGAGAGTCCAGAATGAGCTTCTCCAGCTTTAATCCGCTGTCCATCTCGAAGTATTCCAGTAATTAAATTGAGATACCCTCAATTACGACTCGAGAGAGAAGATTGATAATTCAAAGGCTTTAATTAGCAGAGAACCAGACAGCTGCCGAGAATTGTGCTCACTGCATGCTGCCCACTGAACATTACCTTATATACAGTTCCCTGGGGGGGTGGGGGGGGCGGAGCCAGAGGCTGAGTCCCCCAGGTTCCAAACCCGGTCTTAAAGGGATCATCACATTAAAGGTACAGTTATACAGTTATCATTCATCACAGTTCATTGGTGGCGGGTTTTTCAGGGAGTTCCTCGGCAGCTCTGCCGTCAAGTTCCCCACCACTAGTCAATGACACAGTCATTTTCTGGTGCCCTGAGGAGTTTCTCACTGGTTTAGCCCACATTTAGAGGGTTTTTTTTAAGCACTCGGGAGCTGAACTCAAAGATCGGGCCGCCATTTTGAAAGGGTACCCTGATCTCTAAGTGAGCTTGTGGGTCCTCCACACCCCCACCCATGGACAAGGTGGGGACACTCTGCTATGGGGTCCCTGAGGGCCCCCCTTCTCCAGGCCCCCCAAGCCGCTTTACAGCAACCTCACCCTACCAGGACCTTCACCACCTTCCCACCTTCACCACCCCCCAACCTCCCAGAGGCCCCTACTTAGCTGCCCTGCATACCTCTACCCTTCAAACTCCCCCTTCACCCTCATTTCATGGGCATGGCCGCCCTCAGCCCCTGATGCTTGGCAGTGTCATCCTGGCACTGTGCACCCTTGCACGAGCACCCTGGAACCCAGGCAATGCTCCTGCCAGCTTGGCATTGCCAGCATGGCAGTGCGAAGATGCCTGCTGGGCAGTGTCATGGTGCCCATGTTCCAGGGGGAGGGCCGGGGGCCACCCTGCATCGATCCCAACGACTCTGGGGTCTCCGATGGCCCGGGGAGACTCACCGGGTGCTGTTCCGCCTGGTCCACGTTTGTGTGGACCAGTACTGAACGATGTCCGGCTGCGACCTCACTGGGGAAGCCGGTGGATCCCGCAATGCCAGTGGATACCGGGTAAGTTCGCCGAAGCTGGCTTTAAACCGGCTTTGGCACGCCCCATTTGGTCCCGCCCCTTGTGGGCAGTATCCTAACTCTGATGCTTCACGGGACTTGGACTAATCCCGCGAGCCGTGAAAACTTCCGCGAGAGGGCTCTTCCGGCATTCACTGACGGCACCCCGCTCAAGTGAGAGGGCAATGCGGCTGGTGGATCGCACCCAAAGAGAGTTAATGAGCAAAATCATGAGGAACAACATCGCAAAAGAAGGAAGAAGCCAATAAAGAAGTGATTTGATTCAAAGTGAAAGGTTTGTGTCTATTAATCAGCTGGAGAAAGGGTACTGGTCAACAAGCTATATTATATTCTATCTACTACTTCCTTGCTCAATCATCTAACATGTGCATATCCCTTTGCAGACTCTCTGCATCCTCCTTGGGGTTTAATTTCCTATGTAGATTTTACTTTTTAGCAAACTTAAATTTTTAAGATTCATTTATGGGATGTGGCGTCATGGTTAGGCCAGCATTTATTGCCCATCCCTAGTTGCCCTGGTGAGTTGCCTTCTTTATCCGCTGCAGTCCTTGAGGTGTAGGTACACCGCTGAGCTGTTAGGGAGGGAGTTCCAGGATTGTGCCGCAGAGAAAGTGAAGGAACATTAATATATTTCCAAGTCAGGGTGATGAGTGACTTGGAGCGGAACCTCTAGGTGGTGGGGTTCCTAGGTATCTGTTGCTCTTGTCCTTCTAGGTGGTAGTGGATTTGTAAGGTGCTGTCAAGGAACCTTAGTGAGTTACTGAAGTGTATCTTGTGGATGGTGCACACAGCTGCCACTGTTCATCAGTGGTGGAGGATTTCAATGTTTGTGGAAGAAGGAGCAATCAAGCGGGTTGCTTTGTCCTGGATGGTGTTGAGCTTCTTGAGTGTTTCTGAAGCTGCACTCATTCAGGCAAGTGGAGAGTATCCCATTATATTCCTGACTTGTGCCTTGTAGAAAGTGGACAGGCTTTGGGGGGGTCAAGATGTGAGTTACTCGCTGTGGGATTCCTAGCCTTTGACCTGACTTGGTAGCCACAGTATTAATATGGTTAGTCCAGTTCAATTTCTGATCAATGGTAACCCCCAGGATGTTGATTGTGGAGGATTCAGTGATGGTAGTGCCATTGAATGTCAAGGGGTGATGGTTAGATCCTCTCTTGTAGGAGATGGTCGGTGTCTGGTGTAGCCACCTGAGTTGGCCAACTCCCAATTTAAAATGGAGAACAGCAAAGGCTGAAGGGAGATTCAGCCAACACAGGCAGAAACCAGCAGGTGCAGGTTTACTGTGTATTTAACTCTGCAAAAGCCCAGACAGCATCGATACCAGCGACCATCAGCATAATAATGTAGCAGCCATCTATATACTAATGAGCGATCCCCAGGAACAATCGCAACATTTAGGACAAACAAAGCTAAGCCAGACTCCCCGGCGCCAGCAGGAGCCAACACAAAAGAGGTTAACGAACACCTCAAGACCGCCCATCGATCAGGGAACCGCTCCAGTATTGGAGAAATCGAACCAAGCGATTGAAACAAAGTCCAATCACCTAGAACCAGGTACAGGGTCCGCCCCAAAAGGTGGGAAGCCCCTGGGGACTATAAAAGTTAAGCCCCAAGGTCAAATCGTTCTTCTTGACCGGGTCACACAGCAACGCGAACCAACCTTGACCGTGACCGGTGCAGTTGCCACCGAGAGACCGTAAGTCTTAAGTCAACGCTCGCTACAAGATAGGCGCTCCTAGCTACCAATCCGTACCAACTTCGAATCCCGCAGACTCAGAACCCGAACGAAAGGCTATTTGTTCCCCTGACCTGGTGGGCCAATCCGAAGTTAAGTATACGCCTGTTAGTTGTAGAAGTAGCTTAGATGTAGAATTTGTGCATGAGTAGCGATTACGGTGTATAATAAATGTGCTTTGATTTGAATCTTACTAATCGGTGTACTGAGTTATTGATCACTACTTGGACTTGAACCTCGTGGCGGTATCATAAAGATACCTGGCGACTCGAGAGCAAAGGTTATAAAACAGAGCCAATTGAACCAACCAAAAGTTATCAACACTGGCACTTGTGTGGCGCAAATGTAACTTGCCACTTGTCAGCCCAGGCCTAGATATTGCCCAGGTATTACTGCATTTGGTCATGGACTGCTTCATTATCTGAGGAGTTGCGAATGGTGCTGAACATTATGCAGTCATCTGCAAAATCCCCACTTCTGACCTAATGATGGAAAGGGGATGATTGATGAAGCAGCTGAAGATGGTTGGGCCTGAGACACTACCCTGAGCAACTCCTGCAGTGGTGTCCTAGAGCTGAGATGATTGACCTCCAACCGCCACAACCATCTTTCTTTGTGCCAGGTATGACTCCAACCAGTGGAGAATCCCCCGATTACACACAGTCCTCTCACCTACATCATTGATATAGATTATAAATAGCTGACCCCCAAGCACTAATCCTCGAGTATCCTAATAGTTATAGCCTACAAACCCAAAAATGACCCATTTATTCCTACTCTGTATTGTGTGCCTGTTAATCAATCCTCAATCCATAAATCATAATTTTGTCTCATAACCTCTTGTATTGCCCTTTATTGAATGTTTTTTCTTTTGGTAGTCACATTGAACTATTGTTTCCATGGGCTTTTTATTCTTCAAACCTCCCAAACTGACCTTCTCAGAAGTTTACATAAACATAAAAATAAACCAAAACATTGAAGTTGGGGATATACAGGACAAAAATTGTGTATGCCCACCAGTCATGCAAGCCATCCAGCAAACAGGTAGATGCCACAGCAGACTGGTAACAGTCTTAATGAAGATAGGCTTGCCAAAATTTCTGGGATTAAGTTGACTGACTCAAACTGACTTTGTTAAAACTAAGATAATTAATACAAAGTAGCAAGGTTGATGAGAGTTACAACAAAAACTCCAGAGGTTTACTTAATTTAACTTTTGAAACTGAGCAACTTTGAAGAACTTTTTTAAAAAACAGATTAAATGGGTTGGTCCATAACAGTGCAACATGCACTACTTACAGAGAAATGGTATTGAAGGACCAATTTCTTTTATGTTCCATGCTCTCCTGTGCACGATGATTTTATGTCTGCCTTTTTATTGATTTAATGCACAAGCAGAACCATTCATTTCAATTTGAGATCAGTATTGATGTAGTGGAAATATTTTGGTGGTTCAAGAGATCCTTTGGTCTGTTAGATATTTGTGCCGACAGCAAGAAATAGCAGCGTATTGTCTTTTTTAAAAAATATATATATTTTATTGAAAATTTTTTCTAAACAACATTTTTCCCTCTTACAAAGCAAACAAAACAATAACAAAGCAGAAATGTTTAACAATACACAGGTAACAAAACCCCATTATCCATTGACCTAAACTAAACTAACCCCCCCCCTTCCCCCTGGGCTGCTGCTGCTGGTCATCTATCTCCCCTCTAACGTTCCCCTAGGTAGTCGAGAAATGGCTGCCACCGCCTGGTGAACCCTTGAGCCGATCCTCTCAGGGCAAACTTTATCTGCTCCAGTTTAATAAACCCCGTCATATCATTTACCCAGGCCTCCAGTCCGGGGGGTTTTGCCTCCTTCCACATGAGTAGGATCCTGCGCCGGGCTACTAGGGACGCAAAGGCCACGACATCGGCCTCTTTCGCCTCCTGCACTCCCGGCTCTTCCGCAACTCCAAATAGAGCTAACCCCCAGCCTGGTTTGACCCGGGCCTTCACCACTTGCGAAATCACTCCCGTCACTCCCTTCCAATACCCTTCCAGTGCTGGGCACGCCCAAAACATATGTGCGTGGTTTGCCGGGCTCCCGCCACACCTCCCGCATTTGTCCTCCACTCCAAAGAACCTGCTCAATCTTGCCCCCGTTATGTGTGCTCTATGTAGCACCTTAAATTGAATCAGGCTAAGCCTGGCGCATGAGGAAGAGGAATTTACCCTGCTTAGGGGATCCGCCCACATACCCTCCTCTATCTCCTCCCCTAATTCTTCTTCCCACTTTCCCTTTAGTTCACCCACCGACTCCTCCCCCTCTTCCCTCATCTCTTTGTAAATCTCTGACACCTTGCCCTCTCCGACCCACACCCCTGAAAGCACCCTGTCCTGTATCCCCTGTGTCGGGAGCAACGGAAATTCCCGCACCTGTTGTCTAGTAAACGCCCTCACCTGCATATATCTCAAAAAATTTCCCCGGGGCAACTTATACTTTTCCTCCAATGCTCCCAAACTCGCAAAAGTCCCATCTATAAATAAATCTCCCACCTTCCTAATTCCCGACTGGTACCAGCTCTGAAATCCTCCATCCATTCCTCCTGGGGCGAACCTATGGTTGTTCCTGAAAGGGGACCCCACCAGGGCTCCCCGTACCCCCCTCTGTCGCCTCCACTGTCCCCATATGTTCAGTGTTGCCGCCACCACCGGGTTCGTGGTATACTTTTTAGGTGAGAACGGTAGCGGCGCCGTCACCAGCGCCTCTAAACTCGTCCCTTTACAGGACTTTTTCCACGCCGCTCCCTCACCCTCCATCATCCATCTACGTATCATTGCCACATTGGCGGCCCAATAGTAATCACCCAAGTTCGGTAGTGCCAGTCCTCCTCTGTCCCTACTACGCTGAAGGAACCCCCTCCTTACTCTCGGAACTTTCCCTGCCCACACGAAGCTCGTGATGCTCCTATCTATTTTATTAAAAAAGGTCCTGGTGATTAATATAGGGAGACATTGAACTACAAATAAGAACCTCGGGAGGACCATCATCTTAATTGCCTGCACCCTGCCCGCCAGCGACAGAGGCTGCATGTCCCACCTCTTGAAGTCCTCCTCCATTTGTTCTACCAGCCGTGACAGATTAAGTCTGTGCAAGGTTCCCCAGCTCCTAGCGATCTGAATCCCCAGGTATCGGAAGTTTCTTTCCACTTTCCTTAGCGGTAAGCCTTCTATCTCTCTACTCCGGTCCCCTGGATGTATCACAAATAATTCACTCTTCCCCATGTTTAGCCTATACCCCGAGAATTCCCCGAACCTCCTCAAAATTCTCATAACCTCGATCATCCCCCCCGCTGGGTCCGACACGTATAACAATAGGTCATCTGCGTATAACGAGACTCGGTGTTCTTCTCCCCCTCTAATCACCCCTCTCCATTTCCTGGAGTCTCTCAACGCCATGGCCAGAGATTCAATTGCCAACGCAAACAACAATGGAGACAGCGGGCATCCCTGCCTTGTTCCCCTATATAATCGGAAATACTCCGATCTATGTCGACCTGTAACTACGCTTGCCGTTGGTGCCCCATAAAGAAGTCTAACCCAGCTAATAAACCCGTTCCCAAACCTCCTTAACACTTCCCATAAATACTCCCACTCCACCCTATCAAATGCCTTCTCTGCGTCCATTGCCGCCACTATCTCTGCCTCCCCCTCCACTGGGGGCATCATTATCACCCCTAATAGTCGTCGCACGTTAACATTCAGTTGTCTCCCTTTTACAAACCCTGTCTGTTCTTCGTGCACCACCCCCGGGACACAGAGCTCTATCCTCGATGCCAGTACCTTTGCCAGCAATTTGGCGTCCACGTTCAATAGTGAAATAGGTCTATAGGACCCGCACTGCAATGGATCTTTGTCCCTCTTCAAAATTAGCGATATCATAGAATTTACAGTGCAGAAGGAGGCCATTCGGCCCATCGAGTCTGCACCGGCTCTTGGAAAGAGCACCCTACCCAAGGTCAACACCGCCACCCTATCCCCATAACCCAGTAACCCCACCCAACACTAAGGGCAATTTTTGGACACAAAGGGCAATTTATCATGGCCAATCCACCTAACCTGCACATCTTTGGACTGCGGGAGGAAACCAGAGCACCTGGAGGAAACCCACGCACACACGGGGAGGATGTGCAGACTCCGCACAGACAGTGACCCAAGCCGGAATCGAACCTGGGACCCTGGAGCGGTGAAGCAATTGTGCTATCCACAAGGCTACCGTGCTGCCCTACAAGGCTACCGTGCTGCCCTCGCCTCCGACATCGTCGGGGGTAGAGTCCCCCCTTCCCTGGCCACATTGAACGTCCTCGCCATTAACGGGGCCAACAAGTCCACATATTTTCTGTAATATTCCACCGGGAACCCGTCTGGCCCCGGGGCCTTCCCTACTTGCATGCTTCCCAGTTCCTTAATAACCTCGTCCACCTCAATCGGTGCCCCCAGGCCTGCCACCTCCTGCTCCTCCACTTCCGGGAACCTCAATTGGTCCAGGAACTGCCTCATCCCCTCCTCTCCCTCTGGGGGTTGAGACCTATACAGTTCCTCATAGAAGGTCTTGAACACCTCATTTATCTTTCCTGCCCTTCGCACCGTGTCTCCCCTTTCGTCTCTAATTCCTCCTATCTCCCTCGCTGCTGCCCTCTTTCGCAATTGGTGCGCCAACAGGCGACTAGCCTTTTCCCCATATTCATACCTCCTCCCCTGTGCCTTCTTCCACAGTACCTCCGCCTTTCTGGTGGTCAGAAGGTCAAACTCCGTCTGGAGTCGTCTCCTCTCCCTGTACAACTCCTCCTCCGGGGTCTCTGCAAATTCCCTATCCACCTTTAAAATCTCCCCCAGTAATCTTTCCCTTTCCTTGACCTCTGTTTTCCTTTTGTGGGCCCCAATTGAGATCAGCTCTCCTCTGACCACCGCTTTTAATGCATCCTAGACCACTCCCACAGGGACCTCGCCGTCGTCATTGACCTCCAGGTATCTCTCAATACACCCCCGCACTCTTGCACACACTCCCTCATCCGCCATCAGTCCCACATCTAATCGCCAGAGTGTTCTCTGTTCCCTGTCCTCACCTACTACCAGATCCACCCAATGTGGGGCATGATCCGAAACCGCTATGGCTGAGTACTCAGCTTCTTCCACCCTAGAGATCAGCGACCTTCCCAAAACAAAAAAATCTATCCGGGAGTACACTTTATGGACATGGGAGAAGAAGGAAAACTCCCTAGCCCTAGGTCTGAGAAATCGCCATGGATCCACCCTCCCCATTTGGTCCATAAACCCCTTAAGTACCTTGGCCGCTTCCGGCCTTCTTCCGGTCCTTGAGCTGGATCTATCTAGCCCCGGGTCCAGCACCGTATTAAAGTCCCCTCCTAAAATCAAGTTTCCGGCCTCCAGGTCCGGAATACGCCCCAGCATCCGTCTCATGAATCCCGCATCGTCCCAATTTGGGGCATACACATTAACCAACACGACCTCCATTCCCTCCAGCCTACCACTCACCATTACATATCTACCTCCGCTATCTGCTACGATGTTCTTTGCTTCAAATGCTACCCGTTTCCCCACCAAAATGGCCACCCCTCTGTTCTTTGCGTCCAGTCCTGAGTGGAACACCTGTCCCACCCATCCTTTCCTTAGCCTATCTTGGTCCGCCACCTTTAGGTGCGTTTCTTGGAGCATAGCCACGTCTTAGTCCTTTCAAATGCGCGAGCGCTCAGGCCCTTTTTATCGGTCCGTTCAGGCCTCTCACGTTCCACGTGATCAGCCTCACTAGGGGGCTACCTGCCCCCCTCCCGTGTCGACTAGCCATTACCTTCTCTAGGCCAGTCCCATATCCCGCCTCCGCGCTCGCTCCCCCAGCGTCGCACACCATCCCCGCTCACCCACTCTTTAGCCATTTCCTTTTGGATTTCCGCAGCAGCAACCCAGTTGTCCCGCCCCCCCCCCCCCCCCCCCCACTAGATCCCTATCTAGCTTGATTGCTCCCCCCATATCACTTCCATAAGTCAGCTGACTTCAACTGACCCCGGCTACTCCTGCTCACTCCTCGACCCCCCCCCCCCGTGTGGGGGAACTCACATCCGCCTTGCGCCTGTCTTCCCGCCTTATTCTTTCTGGCGCGGGAACATCCCTTTACCTGACCCGCCTCTTATGGCGCAGCTCCCTTTCCCCTCCCCCTCCCCATTCTCCGACTATGTCCCGTCTTTCCCCCCTCACCGGCGCCCACATTTCCCCAATGTCTCCCCCTTCCCTGTTTCAATTAACTTCCACCATAACATTAACAAAAACAATAACAATAGCAATTCCCTGCAGCATCAGTCCCTCAGTTCCGGTCCAATTTCTCTTCTTTGATGAAGGACCATGCTTCCTCCGCCGTCTCAAAATAATAGTGTCTCTCCTGATATGTGACCCATAGTCTTGCCGGCTGCAGCATCCCAAACTTCACCTTCCTTTTATGCAACACCTCTTTGGCTCGGTTGAAGCTCGCCCTCCTTCTCGCCACCTCCGCACTCCAATCCTGGTATATCCGTACCACAGCATTCTCCCATCTGCTACTCCGCTCCTTTTTAGCCCATCTCAGGACCTCTTCTCTGTCCTTAAGGCGGTAAAATCGCACGATTATCGCCCTCGGTGGTTCTCCCGCTTTTGGTCTTCTCGCCGGAATCCGATTTGCCCACTCCACCTCCATGGGGCCCGCAGGGGCCTCAGCACCCATCAGTGAGCTCAGCATCTTACTCGCGTACGCTCCACAGTCCACTCCTTCCACACCCTCAGGGAGACCTAGTACCTAAGGTTCTTCCTTCGCGCTCCGTTTTCTAGGGCGTCGATCCTTTCCGCACACTTTTTATGAAGTGCCTCGTGCGTCTGAGTCTTAACCGCCAGGCCCAGGATCTCGTCCTCAACATCTGTCACCTTCTGCTCCACCACGCGGAGCTCAGTCTCCTGGGTCTTTAATGTCTCCTTGAGCCCCTCAATTGCCTGTAGCATCGGGGTCAGCACCTCCCTCTTCAGCAGCTCCACGCACCGTCTCACGATTTCGTCCTGCTCAGGCCCCCATGCCGCCTGCGTTTTCTCTGCCGCCATTTTGTTTTTCTCTCACTCTGACCTTTTGGTCGATGATTCCTCCGGCTGCAGACGCCGATTTTTTCCTTCTTTGTTCGGGGGGACTCCCTTCCCACACACCCCACACCGGGTCGCGTAGTCGAAAAATTCCCCGTTGGGGCTCTTAAAAGAGCCCGAAGGTCCGTTGGAGCTGGAGCCGCCGAAACGTGCGGCTAGCTCGGCATCACCGCAACCGGAAGTCCCCCGCAGCGTATCGTCTTGATGTCATTGCAATGTGTTCTTTCCTCCATAGTCAAATGCATTGATCACATCAGGTACAATTCTAAATATATTATAAAATGGTCTTTCGCTTTTCTTTTCTTTCTATAGTGTGTTCTATTACTGATTTGTCGACATCCAGCACAGCTTCAAGATTTGATCCTAATCTGTTCTGAAAAAGGGAAGTTAAGCTGATGTGCTGTTGCACTTCAAGTGAATCTGGCATTGCTAAATAAAGTTGTAATGTGGTGTCTAGCTCCATTCCTATTTTCCACAATGGCAAGTAGATCAAAATTACTTTACTGTTTTGTTTGACTGGGAGCAGGAAATCATTAAACATTTTGAGAAAGAATTTTGAGTCAACAGTAGTTGTTTATATAGGACATATGGAATCAATAACTGGTTTTGATGCCACATGACAAATGTACTGATGTCAAATTCTATTTAATATTTTTTATGGTCATTATGGTAATGACTACCAACTGATATCACAGTTTCTCAAGAAAGAACTGAGATTACTTTCATTACTGCATCACACTGTTACCAAACAGTTGGATCAAACACCGTGCATGTTTATACACAATTTACAAAAGATTGCTGCATTGATTTTATTACCGGTGTATCAAGAACCTGGAGAAGGTTTTCATGGCCGTCAATCCGACACAGTGCTTTTCTGCTCTCTACATCAGTGGTTATGGTTATTAGGGTCTGCAGTGCCAAGTGTTGAATGACAGGGTATTCAGAACTCAGTAGGTTCAGCACAGGAAAAATTCCATTAATTTCAGTAAGTGCAGCACGACACACATAGTCCTAGAAAAAAATATTCAAGAGGAAAATAATCTTTATAATTTCAATTCACTGTTGAACAAAAGTTTTTAAAACCTACAAATGTAATTCTATGAAATCTAATTACACATATAACTGTACTTACTGTGCGTGTTTGAATTAAAACTGTGTATTTGTATCTCTCAATTATTCAGTCTTACACTATTGTTACTATTAGTTCTATTTCATGGCCAATGAAAGTAAGATGTATGGAGGTTAAATTGGTTTGTACATTACAGTACCCAGTTAGCCCATGCCTGATCATTGCGTTGGAGGTAACATATTAAATTCTGAAGAATCATGTAGACTCAATTAACTGTTTCTCTCTTCACAGATGCTGCTAGACCTGTTGAGTTTTGATTTCACATTTCCAGCATCCTCAGTATTCTGCTTTCATATTATATAATATAGGTGTATATATTATGTATAAAATTCGTACTGCCTAATATTTAAACACTTGCTGTTCATTGGCTGCATGTATCAGGAGGGTGTTCGTTTCCCGACCAGAACCTCAAACAAATTCTCAATTTGAAAAACTGTGAGAAAAGGATATTTCACCTCAGATCAATAGGTAGCTTTTATGTTAAAACAAACTTTAATTTAAACACAAAATTAACCACATTAACATCAAAAAAATTGCTTTAGAATGAATGGTTAAACAGTTCTGAAAACAAAAGGAAATTCTTTAACTTATGCCCTATACTTTCACGATAAATATTCAAACCAAGCAACTCCAATCCAGTTTAAATGCCATTTATTAATAAAGTTAACACAACAGGTTTACTTAGGGCGCGATTTAAGTGTGGTAGCAATCGGGAACTGCCATGAGGCCAACACCGCTATAAAATGTTAATTGGTCCACTTAGCGAGGCTCCACAGGCTTCACACCATTGCTGGTCCCACCGGCTGATTCACCAGGACCACGCTCACCAGCACCCTGCTAACAAGGGAGAGAGCAGCAATTAAACCGTTCCTGCACAGCCAACCCCACACAGCTCACAGTCATGCCTCCGAGAAGACCAGCCCCACAATTTGGGGATGCCAGCCTATGCAGATTACGGATGCAGTCGAGGCCAGATGGGATGCCATGTTCCCCCGAGGGTCTCGGAGGGTCGGCCACAGGGCAGCCAGTGCCACCTGAAAGGAAGTGGCAGCAGCGGTCAGTTGGAGGAGGGTGACCAGGAGGACTGGCACCCAGTGCCATAAGATGATCAATGACCTCCGCTGGGCTTCACAGGTGGGTTGGCACCAACCCCCAACCATGAGAATGCGCCTGGCACTGCCCTCACCCAGCACCATTGTGCCCCTGCCCCCCCATATCCAGCAGTGCTGCCCATGGTGCCACCTCCCATATTCCCCCTCTCCCCGTATGGGCAATCTCTCCAAACACCCCCCCCCCCCCCCCCCCCCCCAACCCCCGCCTCTCCCTGACGGAAGTTGGCCCCGCGGAGGTTCCTCCAACCCCCTCCGAGCACCAGGACAGCAATCCCAATGTCTCCGGGCTCATTGCCAAGGAGCTAAGGTGGCTACTCACCTACTCGGATCTCCACAGCAGCCCTTCTGCCAGTTTCATGTTTTTAAAAAGGAATACTAATAGGCACCCCTGTGGCTACTTGCTGGGGAGGCCGTTAGATCATGGAAGGCAGTTAGAAAGGGGGCCACTCCAGTGGTGGCAGGAGGAGGCCCTTAAGTGGTTATTAATTGGCAACTTAAGGGTTTCAATAAGCTCAAGGGCAGATGTGCTGCCTGATATCTCCTCCAGCCCACATAAAATTTCAGCCAGATTGGGAGGAAATAAGTGAGTGGCGGAAAGGTCACCTACTGGATTTTACATGTCTCCCACCTTCAGACCTGCTGGCGTGTGGTGGGGGTCATTTGGAAATCCAGCCAATACTGAAAATCACTAAGCGACCAATTAGTGTGGTCAAGAAGCCCTTCATCCTGGACTGCTTCAGAGGAATGTTGCGGTACACCAGGGTCAGTATCCAGTTTCAATATTATTGTAAAATGTTGGGCATAGTTGGTAGGCCCTTTTAAGGTATTTGTAATCTTAGGTAATTCAACATTAAGTATTTAACCACTAGAAACTATGTACACACGGGGAAAGTTCCAAGCTAGGAGCTGTCTCCATGTTTGCTTCTACACAGCAGCCCTTCCGCCAGTTTCAAGACTCTGTCCACTGACACCAAGGTAGAGGTCATGTGTCCGCTTACATCACTATGTGGGCGATACTGCGCCATTCCCACATGAGCCCATCCCTTATACGTTAGTCCAGTTTACCCCATGTATTGACATCATTACTCCTACCCCACCCCCACCCGCCCAATCTCTAAGTTCACAGGTTCAGGTATTCTGGAGGCCTTGTAAACTTTCCATATCTTGGTCTCACTACTGTCGGATACATGGTAGGCTCTGTTGCTTCAGGGACATGTTACGGATTTGGATGTATTCGGCATCTGGGTGACTTCCTCAATTTCTCTCCACTGTACAGTGGGAAGGATCCTTCAAGGGATGTGGAGGAGGCTCCTCCTGTTTCTCCTGACCATACCCTCTTTGTGCCAATGAGGTATGACTGGGGTTAGTCAGTGTATTTCTGGATGATAGTGCCCTTTCTCTCTCTCTCTCTCAAGGTCTTTAATCCAGACCTGTTGTCCTTTCATAGTTGCGGCAAGTGTCTGGTGTGGTACCTTCTGTTGTAGGCTTATTGGACTGCTCTCCATCTTGGATTTCCTGGTAATCCTAGCTACCAATACTTGTATTAGTTTCTTTGGCAGGATTGGGAGTTGGGATTGCAGAGTTGTCTGCCCATCAGGAGTTCAGATGGGGCTGCATTTCAACGGGGTGGACCTTTTGTTTGGGAAAAGGAAGCTTCCTTTGTTCCTACTGGTGCAGCACACAGACCTGACACTTCACTATTGTGTCCTCAGTTGTCCTAGAAATGGCCGGCTATCAGGCAGTGGACTGAGCCCATGCCCTGCACTCGGTGATGCCCAGGTATATATTGTTTTGGGGATCTTTGCCAAAGGGAAACCGGGTTGACCAGCCACACGTTGTAGACCAGGAAGTAGTCAATGACAGTAAAGTGTTTTTCTTGTTTTTCATGGTACCACCATTTGGTCTCAGTTGTGGTCACCTTGTTGGTAGTAACGGCAAATGTATGCACACTGCTCATCTCGTATTTGCTCCCAGCGAATCGGTTGGTGCTTATGTGCAGTTGCCGCAAGTGTCTCCTTATCAATTGGGAGTATGATTTGTTGCAAGCTGCTCAATCAGATTGACATCCTGCTTTGTCAACGGTTTGCTGTAATCCTGGAAAGTGTACCTGCCGTTGTTTTATTTTTGCCCTGGAGGTATACAGTCTTGTAGGTGAACTTCATTAAGTGTAGGTGCAATCTCTGGATTCTGGGAGGCATCTTTGCAATGAGACCAGTTGCTACTGGTCCATTTCAATTGTGACTTTTAGGTTAATGATGTAACCTGAAAGTTTCTGACATGCTCAAGTTACTGCAACGGTGGACCTCATCTCTGTGTCAACTGTCCTCTGGAAATATACTATAGTGACTTCCATCTAGTTTTTAAGAGTCTTCTGAGTCCTGTGGAAGACTTGAAAGAATTTTACCAACTGGTTCACAATCACCTGGAATCTCTGGAGTTTTGGATCAGAGGATGGGGTTGGGAACTCACTAATAGTTTGTGTTTTCTGTGGATCCGCAATGATGCCTTTATTGCTGATAGTGTGTCCTAGGAATTTAATTTATGATTTGTAGAGCTCGCATTTCTTATTCAGCACCATGCCTGCTTCTTGCAAACACTCTTGACCTGCCATCAGTCTTTTGCCATGTTCCTCCATGAACCAAAACATTGTCCGTATGACGTATGACACCCTGAAGACCTTGCAAAACGGTCAACCTTATATGTTGAAATTTCCTGGTGCTAAGGCGATTCCAAGAGGTAGGCAGTTGAAGCAGAATATGCCAAAGGGGATAATTAATGTGTTCAGCAACCTGGATGCCTTGTCTAGTGGGAGGTGCCAAAAAGCCACTGCTGGTGTCAAGTCTTGAAATCACAAGTGCTCTTCAGAAGGTTTGGTCAGACTTTCATCCACTGACTTTTTCCAGGTGTACTTTCAGGCTACAGCTTTATTGAGTTGTGTCAGGTCGATGCAATAAAAATTGACTCATTTGGTTCTGCGACTGGTACCATCTGGAAACAACATGCAGTTGGTTATGTGACTGGACAGATGGCACCCATGTTTGAAGCCTCTGTTCCATTTGTTTCATGAGCGGATGGGGAATAATTTATGGCATGAGCAGACTTGGCATCTTCCGCCAGTGTGGTCTGGTATGTGTTCTTCAATAGCCTCAATGCTGCTTCAGGAACTCCGTTTCATACTTAGAGCCAGTCCTGTGTTGGTTGACCTTGTCTATTTTTTATGAAACCCTGGGTTTTCGACCGAGAAATGAACAGTCCTGGTTGTGGACCACAGAGTCTTTCAGATTGTTTCATCTTTGCCTGCAGAGTACCTTTCACAGGGAGTTTAACATTTCCTGCTCCGTACAGATGCTTTGTCGCATTAACCGTTGCAATATCACCCATGGTTCTCTGTCAGATAGGACCATAATACTGGCTCCCATGTCCAACTTAAAGTTTGTGAGATGGCCATTAACAGCGATATCAACATTTTGGAATGAAAATCGAAGATATTTGACCTCACCCAAGAAGCTTAGTTGTGGGTCCTCTTGGCATACTGGATCAATCTCCAAATCCTCTTGGAATCCAAAGTTACATTGAAAGCAGTGGGCTGAAATAGCCAGACATTGATCACACCTTTGCTTTGCGCCACAGTGCTAGTATGGTTGTTCTAATTCTTGGTTTGGGTATTGCTTCCCTTGGTTTGGAGTGTCCCAGTTTCTGTGCTTTTCACTAACTGGACAGTGGAAGTTCACTTTGCATACTTATTGCTTTCTCCCCTTAATATTATCTCTGCTGTAAATGGATTTGACAATATGGATGGTTCTCCCGAGCATTAGATCTTCCTTTGCTTGAAGCATGTCTGAGGGTGCATCATCCGCCAATCCTCAACTGCTCCATCACTGAAAATGAGAGGTGGTTGTTTTTGACCAGTGCAGACGCGATGGGCCAAAGGGCTTTTTCTGAGCAATAGACCTCTAAGACCCTATGATTAGCTCTTTAATATTCTGTACAGTTAATTACTGAAGAAATCAACATGTTTTGCTGTCTAGTAGACACGTTTATTACATTTAACCCTTTCAAGGATTTTGTTGTTTCTGAGGTTAAAATAAGCGTCAAATTATGTTATTAAATCACCCAACTTTTAAGACAATTTGTTGGTTCTTTGTCTAGCTATTATATTGTCAGCTATCAGGCCTGCCAAATAAAGTAGTGTGTTAGCTTGGTCAGCTTCTGTATTTTTATACAGTCCTGAAGTATTCATACAACTGAGGAATCTCTTACTCCAAATCCCCCGTTTTGTAATTGGCCTTGAATAAGTCCAAATTAATCTGGAAGGGTAGATTTCTGATCCATGGTTAAAATTTTTAAATTGTAGGTTCAGCTTTAAGAGGTTTCCGAAAATCCAAGAGGGATCTACTCCCATTTGGAAGCAAATGGATGTATTAGTGAGAGGCAGCACGGTTTTGTGAAGGGGAGGTCGTGTCTCACTAACTTGATAGAGTTTTTCGAGGAGGTCACTAAGATGATTGATGCAGGTAGGGCAGTAGATGTTGTCTATATGGACTTCAGTAAGGCCTTTGACAAGGTCCCTCATGGTAGACTAGTACAAAAGGTGAAGTCACACGGGATCAGGGGTGAACTGGCAAGGTGGATACAGAACTGGCTAGGCCATAGAAGGCAGAGGGTAGCAATGGAGGGATGCTTTTCTAATTGGAGGGCTGTGACCAGTGGTGTTCCACAGGGATCAGTGCTGGGACCTTTGCTCTTTGTAGTATATATAAATGATTTGGAGGAAAATGTAACTGGTCTGATTAGTAAGTTTGCAGACGACACAAAGGTTGGTGGAATTGCGGATAGCGATGAGGACTGTCTGAGGATACAGCAGGATTTAGATTGTCTGGAGACTTGGGCGGAGATATGGCAGATGGAGTTTAACCTGGACAAATGTGAGGTAATGCATTTTGGAAGGGCTAATGCAGGTAGGGAATATACAGTGAATGGTAGAACCCTCAAGAGTATTGAAAGTCAAAGAGATCTAGGAGTACAGGTCCACAGATCACTGAAAGGGGCTACACAGGTGGAGAAGGTAGTCAAGAAGGCATACGGCATGCTTGCCTTCATTGGCCGGGGCATTGAGTATAAGAATTGGCAAGTCATGTTGCAGCTGTATAGAACCTTAGTTAGGCCACACTTGGAGTATAGTGTTCAATTCTGGTCGCCACACTACCAGAAGGATGTGGAGGCTTTAGAGAGGGTGCAGAAGAGATTTACCAGAATGTTGCCTGGTATGGAGGGCATAAGCTATGAGGAGCGATTGAATAAACTCGGTTTGTTCTCACTGGAACGAAGGAGGTTGAGGGGCGACCTGATAGAGGTATACAAAATTATGAGGGGCATAGACAGAGTGGATAGTCAGAGGCTTTTCCCCAGGGTAGAGGGGTCAATTACTAGGGGGCATAGGTTTAAGGTGAGAGGGGCAAAGTTTAGAGTAGATGTACGAGGCAAGTTTTTTACGCAGAGGGTAGTGGGTGCCTGGAACTCACTACCGGAGGAGGTAGTGGAGGCAGGGACGATAGGGACATTTAAGGGGCATCTTGACAAATATATGAATAGGATGGGAATAGAAGGATACGGACCCAGGAAGTGTAGAAGATTGTAGTTTAGTCGGGCAGTATGGTCGGCACGGGCTTGGAGGGCCGAAGGGCCTGTTCCTGTGCTGTACATTTCTTTGTTCTTTGTATTACAGCGCGCTTTGGCACAACCGTTTTTTCTATGCTTGCTGTACTGGCATTCGTGATCTCAGCGTTTAAACTTTTTAAAAATTGGCTACCTGGATTGACTGCTTAGAGTCTTCCACACTTTAGTACAATCTTCACGGGTCTTGGTAGTATCGAATCCTGGCTTTTGGGGTTTTTGTTAAAAGCTGCCTACATGGTCACAATTAATTTTCAATTCCTTTTTTTTTCTTTGCTTGGGGAAAGCTCAGCCACCATGTGTTCAGTAACCAACTCAGGCACTGGGTTTCTTGGACTGCAATTTAAATGGAAATTTCTGAGCACAGGAGTACCTAATATTTTATGGGACTTGTGCTGTCCAGGAATTTAAAATGATTAGCTCACTCCTGCTAGGCCTGCTAACTGTGTACATTCTGTGTATTGAAACTGGACTTCTACAGGATTCAGTGGAATCTTCTGCTACAGTGAGGAATTTAATTTTTGATTTCAGCTTCCAAAGCCTTTCTTTGGAGCTTTTCTCTGATGATATCGTTTTGCACCTTTGTCAGAAGCTTCTTTGATTTTTCCTTCAGTTTTCCAGGGCAGTCACTGCAAGATTTTGAGCTTTTCCATTCACTTGCCACCATGCAGTAAAGTGTTGGGCATAGTTCGGTTGGTTTTATTAACATATTCATAGTCTTAGATAGTTCAACAGTAAGTATTTGTTAACCAGCAGAAACTATATATGTAGGTACAGTAAAGTTCCAAGCTAGGGCCACTTTATTTCCTCCTCCACCCACTGGCCAGCCATTCCTCAGAGCGCTGGCAAATTAGATAAATACAAATTGGCTTGGTTTAGGATTACTTTATAAAAGGTCATAACAGCGACCGCCGTGACACTTAATTTTTTTTAAATTGTTTCATATATTGACGATATTTATTGAATTAAAAAAATCAGTATTAGCACATGTCTGAGAATATGCTCATCAATCATAATTGAAAAATTAATATTACCTTAACTAAATTTGAAATGCACTCAATGGAATTCTTTTGAACATCAGGATCAGGGCTTGAAAGAAGATGAATAAGTGGTGCCATCCCACCTTTCTCGTAAATTTCCACTTTACTGGTGAAATCAATGGACATGGAAGCTAGGCACAGAGTAGCAAGTTCATGGACAACAACATCATCTGAAGCGAAAGCAGAAGAAACAATAAACAATTAAAATCTCTCATTCTCTCTCTCTCTCTGCCTGTCCCAGTTCAAAGTGCAACACTGTTACAGATGTAAAAATGCTTTAAAAGATTGGAATGAAACAATCCTTCTCATTCTTGATGGGTTCTTCTGACCTGGAATCAGAATTTAAAGACATTTAAAATTGTGAGCTCACAGAGTTTAATAGAGCGACAATTACCTGGGTTTACTTTTTAGGCCACTTTCTCACAAAGGAATTACCTCAAACATCTAACTGAAAATATCACATCAATGATCATATTCCAGGCTACACGTGAGCACTACCATGGGTGGGATTCTCCGGTCCGCCAACCGCATTTTGCAGCGTGACGCACCCCCATCGGGAGTGAGATTCTTCATTCCCGCAGTCAGCCAACGGGGTTTAATTTTTTCCATATATTGTTGAAATATAAAACTTTGGACAGCAACAAACACTTATGGAATTTTACCAAATACAAAAGGAAATCAGCGCGTAACTAATAAATAGTTGACACTAGTTCTAAATGGCACTGGTGAGGCAAGGGGTCCTTCATGCTGCTTAACATATGTTCAGTTATGAAACGTTAAAAGCTGGACGAATCGTGGATACTCCAAATGGCAGCACTGACTGACGTCATTATCTGCCTGCTTGGCAAACCTGTGACCAAATTTAGCTGCATGAGTGTTAATGCCTTCTGGTGCAATTCACAGCAGAAGTGTGCGTGTGTGCAGTGGATACTATTTTGACAACAAAATGGCTCAAACAATGAGTGCTACCACATACAATTGCGCAGACCCAATTTTGACACTTTGGACCAAACACTACTAGCATTAGGTCCTTTCAAATATGTCAAGTGAAAAGTAATGTTCTCTGTGCTGCCTCATCAACGTACCTTAAGATGATAAAAACTTGTCTCCTTTACAAAAATGTTACTAATGATTTCTCTATATGTTGTTTTGAGATGTCTGAAAGCAACTACAGGAGGCCCATCATGTCAGGTTTCCTGGTCAGAAGATATCCATCTGGATGAAATATTTCTATTTTGATGAAATATTAGGCTGATTTTCTATTCTGAGGCAGTGGTAGGTTTGGAATTCCAGCATTTTATGCTATCAGTGTACAGCAAACAGTTTCCACATCTTGCCTATTATCTGTCAGAGCTGGGTAGCCAATTAGGCCAATTGAAGTGCCAACTGTGGGTAAACTTCACATACGGTCCAAGAACAGGCTGCTGGATGTGGCTGTAGCCCATAGATGGCATGGTAGTGGCCACCCGGCAGCAGACCATGCGAACCAGAGGCATATCATGCAAAGCAGCCAGCATGAATCCATTGGGCTGCATGGGGCATAGTCAAAGCCATAGGCCATCCGGAGGAGAGATTCCGTACCACAATGATAGCATGGCAGCTGTAGCCACAAAATATTTTGAACAATTCACAAGTTTTCAGAGGTCAACTCCTTCTGGAGGTGTCCTCAAGGACCCTAGCCATTGTAGCAGAGCCCATAATATCTAGTGGGGTGGCCGGAGTCCAGAGCCTCGGGCACTCCCATTGTCATTCCTGCCTGTGGATCTTAATTGGCTGGAGTTCCCGAAGGCAGGTTCTTAATTGGCATTTCCCTGAAAATTTCCTCCAGGGTCCACGAAGAGTCACTTCTGAGTTCTAGCCGAACATTAGAATTGGGACCCTGGAACTAAAATTCTACCCATCATTGCTAAATGGGTCCAAACCAGATGGTGAAGTATGAAGCAAGACAATTCTTTTCTTTGATAGCTTGTTCACAGGATGCAACTTCACCAGATTTCTGCCTCCTAACTACTACCTCAGTACCCCAGCTGACTTTCTTTTTACTCGAGCATCAATTAATCAAATTAACTAATAGCAAATTAACCAATTAGCAGCCTCTTAAAGGCACAATAATTAAAAAAAAAAACTTTATTGGAAACTTAACAAATTAAATAAAAAATTGTTCCCGGGGTGATGATGCACTCAAGTCCCTGCAACATCCACTGGTCACAGAAAACCTAAGTGTACCACACGCTCCCTCTCCAGGAACACCCAGGCATAAAAATAGCAGAAGAGCGACAGACAGTCAGGTCAGACGACCCCTGTTATTGCCCACCTTGGCCAGGCCCAGGAGCAGACCAACGAAAAGGTCCTCTGGTCACCCATCAAAAAACCTGGAGCCTCAGGCTGAAGTGCAACCAAAATTTGAGAGCACATTCAAATAATCAAAAAGGGACTGCAAGCTCACACAGCTTCTATGCATATGTAATACGGATTCATCAAGATGGACAAAACACCCATGAACTACAATTTCCATGCAACCAAACTATGGGATTTATCCTAAGATTCTTTGGGAAGCTAGGGAGGAGATTGCAGAGCCTTTGGCTTTGATCTTTATGCCATCATTGTCTACAGGAATAGTGCCAGAAGACTGGAGGATAGCAAATGTTGACCCCTTGTTCAAGAAGGGGAGAAGAGACAACCCCGGTAACTATAGACCAGTGAGCCTTACTTCTGTTGTGGGCAAAATCTTGGAAAGGATTATAAGACATAGGATTTATAATCAACTAGAAAGGAATAATTTGATTAGGGATAGTCAACAGGGTTTTGTGAAGGGTAGGTTGTGCCTCACAAACCTTATTGAGTTCTTTGAGAAGGTGACCAAACAGGTGGATGAGGGTAAAGCAGTTGATGTGGTGTTTCTGGATTTCAGTAAAGCGTTTGATAAGGTTCCCCACGGTAGGCTATTACAGAAAATACAGAGGCATGGGATTGAGGATGATTTAGCGGTTTGAATCAGAAATTGGCTAGCTGTAAGAAGGCAGAGGGTGGTGGTTAATGGGAAATGTTCAGCCTGGAGTTCAGTTACTAGTGGTGTACCACAAGGATCTGTTTTGGGGACACTGCGGTTTGTTATTTTTAGAAATGACCTGGAGGAGGGTGTAGAAGGATGGGTGAGTAAATTTGCGGATGACACTAAAGTCGGTGGAGTTGTGGACAGTGCGGAAGGATAGGTTACAGAGGGACATAGATAAGCTGCAGAGCTGGGCTGAGAAGTGGCAAATGGAGTTTAATGCAGAAAAGTGTGAGGTGATTCATTTTGGAAGGTGTAACAGGAATACAGAGTACTGGGCTAATGGTAAGATTCTTGGCAGTGTGGGTGAGCAGAGAGATCTCGGTGTCCATGTATATAGATCCCTGAAAGTTGCCACCCAGGTTGATAGAGTTGTTAAGAAGGCGTACGGTGTGTTACCTTTTATTGGTAGAGGGATTGAGTTTCGGAGCCATGAGGTCATGTTGCAGCTGTACAAAACTCTGGTGCGGCCGCATTTGGAGTATTGCGTGCAATTCTGGTCGCCGCATTACAGGAAGGATGCGGAAGCATTGGAAAGGGTGCAGAGGAGATTTACCAGGATGTTGCCTGGTATGGAGGGAAGATCTTATGAGGAAAGGCTGAGGGACTTGAGGCTGTTTTCGTTAGAGAGAAGAAGGTTAAGAGGTGACTTAATAGAGGCATGCAAGGTGATCAGAGGATTAGATAGGGTGGACAGTGAGAGCCTTTTTCCTCAGATGGTGATGGCTATCACGAGGGGACATAGCTTTAAATTGAGGGGAGATAGATATAGGACAGAAGTCAGTGGTAGGTTCTTCACTCAGAGAGTAGTAGGGGCATGGAATGCCCTGCCTGCAACAGTAGTGGACTCGCTAACATTAAGGGCAT
The DNA here is from genome assembly GCF_047496885.1 of Scyliorhinus torazame. Lineage (NCBI taxonomy): Eukaryota > Metazoa > Chordata > Chondrichthyes > Carcharhiniformes > Scyliorhinidae > Scyliorhinus > Scyliorhinus torazame. The sequence goes on from NC_092712.1 coordinate 94,804,071, forward strand.
TTAAATGGTCATTGGATAAACATATGGATGGTAATGGAATAGTGTAGATGGGCTTTCGATTGGTTTCACAGGTCGGCGCAACATCGAGTGCCGAAGGACCTGGACTGCGCTGTAATGTTCTATTGGTCTAAGATCACATAAAATAGTAGGCCTGGGGGTCCGTGAACCACACTAACCAACAGTTGCATGGATGGCTGCATGCAACACCCTCCACGCCAAATCCCCATGGTAAAGAGGAGGACTCCCACAGAGAGAGCCCTTCACTGAGGCTCCTATCACCTCTGGACAGCAGGACGTAAATCCACAGTGTGTCCAGTGTGGTGAATGTATTATGTCAAAAATCCACCATTGTATTTGTATCTGTGCTGTTGCCCTTGTATTTGTAACTGTGCTATGCTGTTGCCCTTGTGGCTCCTCCTATGGGCCATTGTATGGCATTATCCATAGGGGAACATGTTGGGGCCTGTATGGGCTCCGCCCATGGCAACTCCCCTTGAAGGGAGGTATAAAGAGCAGTCAACTTGTAGGTGGTTCTCAGTATTGGATCGTAGGCAGGCACTGTTCTAAATTGATTAAAGCCATAGTTTACTTCTATTCCCGTCTCGAGTGAATTGATGGTCGCATCAATTTAATCAACTTAAACGCAACTATGGAGTCGGCCCTCAAACCTGACCGACTGGAACTCGATCCGCAGGCCGCGGAGGCGAAAGACATTTTTTCGCACTGGCTCCGCTGCTTCAAGGCCTATCTCGCAGCCTCCTCCACGCCTTCCGTCACCGACGAACAGAAGCTGAGCCTCCTCCATGCACGGGTGAGCCATCGAATCTCTGTTCAACTCGACGTGGCCTCCTCCTACGCAGACGCCCTCGCGATACTCGAATGCCTCTATGTACGGCCCGTGAACGAGGTCTACGCACGACACATCCTCACCACTCGCGGCCAGCGCCCAGGGGAATTGCGAGAAGACTACCTACGTGACAGCAAAGCCCTCGCATGCAGCTGCAACTACCTGGCCGTTACGGCCACTCAACATATGGATTTGCCGTCCGAGACGTCTACGTGGTGGGAGTCCAGTCCAACTACGTGAGACAGCGCCTACTCGAAAAGGGGGCCCTGGACCTGGATCAGACGGTAAAGTTAGCCTCCTCTCTGGAAGTAGCGTTCCAGGGCCTTAACGCGTTCCCGGCTGACCAGGCGACCCCCGACCAAAGACTGCCCCAGGCCTGTGCCGCGCGGCCGCCCGCCCACCATGGGGGGGCTACCCTGCTACTTCTGCGGCCAGTCCCAACACCCCCGGCAGCACTGCCCGGCCCGTAACGCGAACTGCAGCAGCTGCGGGATAAAAGGACATTTCGCCAAAGTTTGCCTGGCCAGATCCAAGAACTCTAACTCACAGGCCCGATCCTCAGACACAGGCCCGCAGACCACGCAGTGTGGCAGCGTGTCTGCCGACTCCGCCCCCTGTAGATGCGTCATCAACCTCGTGCTATCTGTGGGGGCAGCCATCTTCCAGCCCTCACAGCACGTGCGATTCACGGGGGCCGCTATCTTGGCCATCCTCCCCCACGCGGCCAGCCATGTGTGATCCATGGGGGCTACCATCTTGGCCGCCATCTGCTACGCCGCTCGGCACGTACCATCAACAAGGGCAGCCATCGCGGAACCACCCCAGCATCTCCGACCACGCCGGCTACCCACAACTCAGCGCGGTCACCCTGGACCAATCGCAACCCAAGCACCTCCGGAGCTCCATGATGACCGTCCGGGTAAACAGGCACGAGGCGCCTTGCCTTTTCGACTCCGGGAGCACAGAGAGCTTCATTCACCCGGACATGGTCAGACGCTGCTCGCTCCAAATTTTCCCGGCGCACCAAACCACCTCCCTGGCCTCTGGGTCGCACTCGGTGCAAATCCGTGGGTGCGCTACCGCAACCCTAGCAATACAGGGCGCCGAATATGCCAATTTTAAATTATATGTGCTCCCAGACATCTGCGCTCCTCTCCTATTGGGACTAGATTTCCAATGCAACCTCAGGAGCCTAACTCTGAAGTTCGGGGGGCCCCTACCCCCACTCACCATATGCAGCCTCGTGACCCAAAAAGTCGACCCTCCCCCACTCTTCGCAAACCATTCTGCCGACTGCAAACCAATCGCCACCAGAAGCAGGCGGTATAGCATACAGGACAGGACTTTTATCAGGTCCGAGGTCCAGCGACTCTTGCGGGAGGGAGTCATCGAGGCCAGCAATAGCCACTGGAGAGCTCAGGTGGTGATCATCAAGACCGGGGAAAAGAACCGGATGGTTGTAGATTACAGCCAAACCATAAACCGGTACACGCAACTCGATGCGTACCCCCTTCCCCGGATTGCAGACATGGTAAACCAGATCGCACACTACCGGGTGTTCTCCATGGTGGATCTGAAGTCTGCATACCAGCAGCTCCCAATCCGCCCGGAGGACCGCCACTACACGGCGTTTGAGGCAGACGGCCGCCTTTTCCACTTCCCCCGGGTCCCCTTTCGGTGTTCCAAACAACAATGGACCGAATGGTGGACCGGTACGGGCTGCGGGCCACATTTCCGTACTTGGACAATGTCACCATCTGCGGCCATGATTAGCAGGACCACGACGCCAACCTCCACAGATTTCTCCAAACTGCCCAAACCCTAAACCTCACATACAACAGGGAGAAGTGCGTTTTCCACACAACCGGACTAGCCATCCTCGGCTACATCGTGGAAAACGGGGTTGTAGGACCCGATCCTGACCATATGCGCCCCCTCCTGCAACTCCCCCTCCCCCACTGCACCAAGGCCTGAAGAGGTGCATCGGGATCTTTTCATATTATGCCCAGTGGGTCCCCAACTATGTGGACAAAGCCAGCCCACTAATCAAGGCCACTAATCAAGGCCACTATCTTCCCACTGGCGACTGAGGCCCACCAGGCCTTCAGCTGCATCAAGGCGGACATCGCCAAAGCCGCTATGTGCGCGGTGGACGAGTCCGTCCCCTTCCAGGTGGAGAGTGACGCATCAGAGGTTGCTCTCGCCGCTACCCTCAATCAAGCAGGCAGACGGGTAGCGTTTTTTTTCGCGCACCCTCACCATCTCTGAAATTCGGCACTCCTCAGTCGAGAAAGAGGCCCAAGCCATCGGGGCACTGGAGGCACTACCTCGTTGGGAGGAGGTTTACCCTTGTCACCGACCAACAATCGGTAGCCTTCATGTTCGATAATACGAAGCAGGGCAAAATCAAGAACGCTAAGATCTTAAGGTGGAGGATCGAACTCTCCACCTATAATTGCAATATAGTATATCGGCCCGGGAAGCTCAATGAGCCCCCAGATGCCCTGTCCCGCGGCACATGCGCCAGCACGCAAGATGACCGAATACGGGCTATCCACGATGACCTCTGTCACCCCGGGGTCACCCGGCTTATCCACTATATCAAGGCCCGCAACCTGCCCTACTCCACCGAGGAGGTCAGAGCTATGACCAGGGACTGCCAGATCTGTGTGGAGTGTAAACCGCACTTCTATCGACCAGATAAGGCCCACCTGGTGAAGGCATCCCGGCCCTTTGAGCGCCTCAGTATCGATTTCAAAGGGCCCCTCCCCGCCAATAACCGCAATACATATTTCCTCAACAGTACTGATGAGTTCTCCCGCTTCCCCTTTGCAATCCCTTGCCCCGACATGACCACGTCCATCGTCATTAAAGCCCTACATACTGTCTTCACCCTGTTTTGTTTCCCCAATTATGTCCACAGTGACCGGGGCTCGTCGTTCATGAGCGACGAACTGCGTCAGTACCTGCTCAGTAAGGGCATCGCCTCGAGCAGGACTACCTGTTATAACCCCAGGGGAAACGGGCAGGCGGAGAAGGAGAACGCAAGGGTCTGGAAGACCGTCCTACTGGCCCTGCGGTCCAGGAATCTCCCAGTTTCTCACTGGCAGGAGGTCCTCCCCAAGGCGCTCCACTCTATTAGGTCCCTACTTTGCACGGCCACAAACGAGACCCCTCATGACTGCCTATCTGTTTCCCTAGGAGATCCACCTCGGGCCTCACTTCCGTCCTGGCTGAAGACACCAGGGCCACAGTCCTACTCAGAAAACACGTCAGGAGCCATAAATAGGTTGGAGCTCCTACACTCCAGCCCCCAGTACGCTTATATTTTACACCCCAATGGCCGACAGGATACCGTCTCCCTCCGGGACCTGGCGCCCGCCGGTTCCACCACCACCACCGCCCCCCCCACCATATCCCACCCAACCTACCATGACCAGCGCCCCCGCCCCTATAGGGCTCCCGTGCTCCCTCCTGCCCGCCATCCCCCCTTCACTGATCCACAGGAATGAAGCTCCAGAAGAGACGCTCCCAGAGTCCACGTCTGTACCCGCACCGGCGCCCTCACAACCGATGCCAGCACGGACAAGATCGACACCTGGGCCAGCAACAACGCCAGAGCTTCGGCGATCACAGCGCACAATGTGTGCGCTGGACCGGCTGAACTTATGAACCCGTCACCCTCGCCGGACTTCATTTCTTTAACAGGGTTGAATGTATTATGCCAATAAACCACCATTGTATTTGTATCTGTGCTGTTGCCCTTGTATTTGTAACTGTGCTATGCTGTTACCCTTGCGGGCTCCTCCTATGGGCCATTGTATGGCATTATCCATAGGGGAACATGTTGGGGCCTGTATGGGCTCCGCCCATGGCTCCTCCACTTGAAGGGAGGTATAAAGAGCAGTCGACCTGTAGGTGGTTCTCAGTATTGATCAGTCGCAGGCAGGCACTGTTCTAAGTTGATTAAAGCCACAGTTTACTTCTACTCCCGTCTCGAGTGAATTGATGGTCGCATCATCCAGGCGGTTGATGAGGGACAGGAAGTGAAGGATGTGTGCAAGCAGCCCATATAGGAAATCCCTCCAAGTGGGACTAAAGGCACAGTGTGACTTTCTGCAGGCGGTTCAAATTGTGGGCCCATGGTTCCTGAAGGAGGTTTCGGTCTGAACGTGGGTCAGTTCAGATGGGAGCCCACCGCATGCTTGAACTGCCTTTTCACCTTGAGTGCCATCAGGGCCAAACATCACAAGGCTGTGGATTGCTTTGCCCGCAAGCTGTAAAGAAATAGGTGTGTGATGCTCAATTTGTTGTGGCATTGGGCGGCACAGTGGCAAGCACTGTTGCCTCACGACGCTGAGGACCCGAGATTAATCCCAGACCCTGGTCACTGTCCGTGTAGAGTTTGAACATTCTTCCTGTGTCTGAGTGGGTCTCACCCCCACAACCCAAAGTTTATGTGCAGGATAGGTGGATTGGCCATGCTAAATTGTCCCTTAATTGGAAAAAAGTAATTGGGCACTCTAAATTTAAAAAAAAGTTGTTATGGCATTATCCAGCCCACTGTTCACCATCAATTACATTCCGAAATCTGATCACCCCAGCAGCTCAAGCACTCTCTTCCGCCAGCCACATGAACGGACTGTCTTTGTGGTACTTTGAGTATATTAATTGAATAAATGAATTTATAGCAAATGAACCGATTAACAGCTCCATAAAGGGGCACTCTAACAACAAAACAAAACACTAAAGGAAACTTAACATATTAAATAACGGTATTCCTGGGGTTGATGGGAGACTCCTGCCCTTGCAGCACCAACAGTTGCCAAAGGCCTCAAGTGTACCAGTCGCCACATGCTCCCTCACCAGGAACACCCAGTCACAAACACAGCCTCAGAGATGGGCAGACAGTCCAGCCAAACAGTCACACCACAGCCTTCTGCCTGGACCAATAAATGGCCACCTTGACCAAGCCCAGGAGCATACCCACGAGGTTCTCCAACCTGCCCACCTCCCTCTGCACCAGGTGATCAAATATCAGGAGGATGGGGCTGAGGGCAAACAAAAATCGAGGAGCAAAACGGTTTGATCCCAGTCCTTAATCAAACAATATCCATCACCTATATATCTTTAACAACATAATCAACAAATAATTAACAATAACTACTGAGAAATTAATTAACTTAGAAACTAGAATAGATTTCTTTCCTCATTCATGCTGAGAAACATACGTAGAAATTAGAAGCAGGAGGAGGCCTTTCGGCCTTTTAGCCTGCTCCGCCATTCATTGTGATCATACTGATCATCAAGTTCAATACCTGATCCTGCTTTCACCCCCATATCCCTTGGCCCCTTTAGCCCCAAAGCTATATCCAATTCCTTCTTGAAATTACACAACGTTTTGGCCTCAACTACTTTCTGTGGTAGTGAATGCCATAGATTCACCACTCTCTGGAAAATTCAGTGAATATGATAGAATGATCCATGATAAATTGCATATTCTGGTGAGATGTGGAGTCACGGGGAAACAGTCCAGATAAATCATAATCAATGTCATGGGATTATATTTGAGAATCAGTACCAATGTAGAATATTTTCCCAGGACTCCATAATGGAAAAAATTGCAAAAGGTCTGTGGAAAGCATGGGTTGCATCTTATAAACAATTATTCCATGTATTATGTCCAAACTAACAATCTTGCTCCTGTAAGACAATGTTACACCTAAATCCATGCCAATGGCCACTACCATTTAGTACTGTCAGTTTGTAGTGAATTTATTAACTTAATTCTATTTCTGGGAATATTCACATATCCCCAACATGGATTTCTTCAACACGACTTAATGTGTTACCTAAGCTCATGGATTTTGTGTAATTTGTGCAGCATGTGCTGAAGATCTGTGTGTGTGTGTGTGTGTGTGTGTGTGGTGGTGTGGAAGATAGCATCAACAAAAGGGAATTTATTTGTATTGATAAACTTCCATGCAATAAAATAATCTGCATTAATACCGCATGTTTACTGTAGACATACTTTATAGAAGTTTGAGATAAACCAAGAATAAACTGTAAAAAAGATATTTGAAGGGATATTCAAAATTTGTCACAATGCTTGAAGAAGGAAAATTCAGAGATTTGAATCTAAGGTAGCTGAAGGTGTGGCCACTAGAGATTGGAAGTGTCATGTGAGAGTGCCTTTGAGAAATGGATGTTTAAGCAATGTACCTTTAAGAAATGCAGTGATGTCAGAGTGTGGGTGGAGCTGGGCTTTAGATCAACCATTTTGCAGTTTTTAGTTTCAGTTTGAAAGAGCTTGTGTGTGTCTGTGTTTGCAGTGAGCTGGATTTGCTGTGATCTCTGCCATGAAAGACTATCTCTGGATCATTTGGGTGATTTAAACTCATAATAGTAAAGCCTTTAACCTGATGTGTTTCTGTTTAAAGGTGTTAAGTCTGATGGATGTTGAAAGGAATAACTGAAGGATTATTTAGTGTTGTAATATTTTTGGGGTTATCTTTGAAGTAAGGGGTGTTAAGAGATCCAATGTTTATTTAAGAGGTTAAGTTGAGTTCATGGAATAATCATTGTTTTGTGTTTAAAAACCCACGTGTCCATAATTGTAATCCGGCACCTGGAGAACAAGCCGTGTGCTCGGAAAAGCAACAAATACATTAAAGGGGGAGGTTGGTTGAACTCCATGATCCATTTTGGGGTTCTGAAAACGCCTCTCCCATAACAATCGGGGGCTCGAGTGGGATAAAAGTCTATCTACTGGATTGGCTTTTGTGAACTTAAAGACAGTGAAGGAGTGTTGCTTTTCCGGTGTGGTATTTTAGTTTAAGTGTGTTGTGGACAATGGCTCTTTCAGAGGATCAGAGGTTTTTGGGGGTGGACACGATAACACGTGATACCTTACTTTCAGAGAGTAAAAACAGACTGTTGGGTCTGGCAAAAACATTGCAGTTAACATTACCTGACAAAATGCGAAAAGATGAGGTAATTATGGCGGTAGTTAAGCATTTAAAGTTGCCTGAGACAGAGTTTGACTCATTCGAAATGGAAAAAATTCAGTTGCAAATTAAACAAATGGACCATGAGAAAGAGTAAAAGCGGCTTGAATACGAAAGCGAGCGAGAGAGGGGAAGAGAGAGAGAAAGAGAGAGAGAGAGAGGAAAAAGAAAAGGAGAAAGGAGAAAAGAAAAAATAGCCCTAGCAGAACAAAAAGAAAAAGAAAGGGAGATACAGATCAAGGAAAAAGGTAAAGAGAGGGAGTTTAAACTTCAGAAAATAGCCACGAAACATGACAATCAGTTAAAATTGGCAGATGTAAAGGGAAGCATACAGTTGGAGGATAGTGATGAGAATAGTGAGAAAGAGCATCATAGTCAAAGGCTTGGTGCGAGTCTATTTAAATACGTCCAAGCATTGCCAAGGTTTGACGAGAAGGCAGTGGAATCCTTTTTCATTTCATTTGAGAAGGTAGCTAAACAAATGAAATGGCCACAGGACATGTGGGGAGTACTGATTCAAACAAAGCTGATAGGTAGAGCTAGCAAAGTGTTTGCATCACTACCGGAGGAGGTATCTGGAACATATGAGGAGGTGAAGAAATCCATCTTAAGTGCATATGAGCTAGTGCCTGAAGCTTACAGACAAAGGTTTAGAAATTTAAGGAAAGAATTTGGTCAAACATACATGGAGTTTGAAAGGCTCAAACAGAGTAATTTTGATAGGTGGATAAGGGCCTTGAAATTAGACCAAACGTATGAAGTTCTCATATAAGTTATACTTTTGGAGGAGTTTAAAAATTCAATTCCTGATGTAGTGTGAACTCATGTGGAAGAACAGAGGGTTAAAACTGCGTGATTAGCAGCAGAAATGACAGATGATTATGAATTAGTTCATAAATCAAAGATTGGTTTCCGACATCAGTTTCAGCCGGTGAGGGATAGAAACTGGGGACATGAGAAATACTCAAGTGGTAAAGGGAAAGGTGATCTGATTGGAGACAATAAAGAGAGTGTACCTCAGATTAAAAAAGAAATCCAGGAGGGTGGAAAAGAAATGAAAAGTTTCAAATGTTTTCACTGTAATAAACTAGGCCATGTAACATGACAGTGTTGGTGGTTGAGGAAAAGCACTGGAAAGGCTGATGTGGTAAAACAGTATAAGACAGTGGGATTTGATAGAGTGGTAAAGGAAAGCCCAAGGGAAACGAAAGAGGTGCAAACGATTGTACAACCTATTCAAGAGGTAATTGATAAGAAGGCGCCAGTTGTCTTTAAAGAATTTACTTTTGTGGGTAAAGTTTACTCATGTGTATCAGGAGGAGCAGGTAAAGATTTCACAATTTTGAGAGATACAGGGGCTAGTCAATCTTTAATGGTAAGAGATGAGGAATTGTGTCGTTTGGGAAGAATGTTGCCAGAAAAGGTGGTGATATGTGGAATTCAGGGTGAGAGGAGTAGTGTTCCATTATATAAGGTAAGGTTGGAAAGTCCAGTGAAGAGTGGTGAAGTGGTAGTAGGAGTAATAGAGAAACTATCTTGTCCCCGAATACAGTTTATCTTGGGTAATGATATAGCTGGATCGCAGGTGGGGGTGATGCCTACTGTAGTTGATAAGCCAGTGGAAAATCAGTCAACTGAAGTGTTGAAGGACGAATATCCTGGGATTTTTCCAGATTGTGTAGTAACAAGGTCGCAAAGTCACAGGTTAAGACAAGAGGAGAAATCAAAGAGTGCAGATGAAGTAGAAGTGCAATTAACAGAAACGATTTTTGATCATATGATTGAATAGGAACAAGAACAGGTGGAGGATGAGGCGGATATTTTTAACTCACGAATATTGGCGGAGTTACAACAGAAAGATGTAGAAATAACACGGATATATCAGAAAGCATATACAGAAGAGGAATCTGAGAGTATACCAGAGTGTTATTACCGTAAATTTACTTAAATTCTTTACTAGATATGGACTACCCATAGAAATTTAATCGGATCAAGGATCAAATTTTATTTCAAAGTTATTCAATGAAGTTATGGACAGCTTAGGAATAAAACAATTTAAATCAACTGCGTACCATCCAGAATCGCAGGGAGCGTTAGAAAGGTGGCATCAGACATTAAAGACAATGGCGTATTGTCAAGATTATCCAGAGGATTGGGATAAAGGAATCCCATTCGTATTGTTTGCAATTCGGGATGCACCTAATGAGTCTACCAAATTTAGTCCCTTTGAAGTAATTTTTGGTCATGAGGCAAGAGGCCCATTAAATTGATTAATGAAAAATTGGTTGGTGAGAAATCGGAAATTAGACTATTGGATTACGTGTCAAATTTTAGGGAACGATTAAATAGAGCAGGTGAATTGGCTAGACAACGTTTGAAAGTTGCACAAAATGTGATGAAATGGGTAGCGGACAAGAAATCCAAAGTTCCTAGTTTTGCCAGTGGGGATAAAGTTTTAGTGTTGTTACCAGTGGTAGGGTAGCCTTTAAAAGCTAGGTTGTGTGGACCGTATCAGATTGAAAGGAAATTAAGATAGAAGGAAGACTCACCAAGTGTGTCATGTGAATATGCTTAAAAGGTACTTTGAAAGGGAAGGACAGAAAAAGGAGGTTTTAATGAATCTAACTCAAAGTGACGAACCAAATCCAGACGACTGTGAATTTGACATACCTCAAATTAAATTGGAAAATGAGGATGTTCTTAAAAATTGGGATGAATTGTTAAGTTACCTTCCAGCGGAAAAACGAACTGACCTGAAAGAGTTGTTGATATCACATGGGCAAGTTTGTAGAATTGGGAAGTACTAAAATGGCTATACATGATGTAGATGTGGGAAATGCTGTTCCGATCAACAACATCCATATAGACTTAACCCTTTATAATTGGCACAGGTTAACAAAGAGATTGAGAGTATGCTTAAAAATGGCATAATTGAAGTGGGTTGCAGCCAATGGAGCTCACCCATAGTGATGGTACCTAAACCAGACAGGATCCAACGGTTGTGTGTGGACTATCGAAAGGTGAATGCAGTTACAAGAACGGACTCTTATCATATCCCATGTTTGAAGGATTGCATTGAGAAAGTGGGCCAATCTGCTTTTAGTTCCAACTTCCAGACAGGGAAAGAACATTTAAAACATCATATGGAGTTCTTCGATCGACTTCAGGCGGCGGGTTTGGTGATGAACCTAGTCGAAAGTGAATTTGGAGAAGCCCGAATCACTTTCCTTGCGGAGTTTCCAATACCTTCAAGACAAAGGGAAATAATGCAATCTCTTAGCATGAATGAATTTGATCGACCCTTGGTGCAAAAGATTTGTGGCGTGATTACTCCACTGATGGACTTGCTGAAGAAAACTAAAAAAATTCAATGGACAGCGGACTTTCAACAGGCATTTGACTGCCTGAAAGCTGTGATCACCAATGCTCCTGCATTGGAGAAATGCAAGGGACTCTGTGGTCAGATTGAACTAAATTATCTGATTCTAAAGAGAAATGCCGAGGAGTAGAGGAATGGATGGATCGTGCAGAGCCTTTGTTCAAAGAGACTGTCAATCGAGAAGGATTTTGGTTGGAGGAAGAGGAACAAAGTAAAATGGACTATATTATTATACCTGTTTGCGTGTGTTTTTCTTTTGTGAAACGAAAAAGTATTTTTACTGTGTGCATTTCTTAGTGATGGTGCAAAAGTGAAAAATGAAACCATCTAGGAGTTGATGGTTTTTTTTTTTTCCTTGGGGGGAGGTGTCATGTGAGAGTGTCTTTAAGAAATGGATGTTTAAGCAATGTACCTTTAAGAAATGCAGTAATGACAGCGTGTGGGTGGAGCTGGGCTTTAGATCAGCCATTTTGCAGTTTTTAGTTTCAGTTTGAAAGAGCTTGTGTGTGTCTGTGTTTGCAGTGAGCTGGATCTGCTGTGATCTATGCCATGAAAGACTATCTCTGGATCATTTGGGTGATTTAAACTCATAATAGCAAAGCCTTTAACCTGATGTGTTTCTGTTCAAAGGTGTTAAGTCTCATGGATGTTGAAAGGAATAACTGAAGGATTATTTAGTGTTGTAATATTTTTGGGGTTATCTTTGAAGTAAGGGGTGTTAAGAGATCCAATGTTTATTTAAGAGGTTACGTTGAGTTCATGGAATAAACATTGTTTTGTGTTTAATAAATTTATTAAACTATTACACGTGTCCATAACTGTAATCCCAAACCTAGGGAACAAGCAGTGTGCTCTGTAAAGCAACAATAGCATTAAAGGGGGAGGTTGGTTGAACTCCATGATACATTTTGGAGTTCTGAAAACGCCTCTCCCATAACAGAAGCAAGAAGGGAAAAGAACCAGGGGGATTTTATGAACCAAGAGCGTGGGAAGGATAATATTTACAGCTGTTGTAGATTACAAGTTGGGAGGGGAGAGGTCACTGAGGAATTTAAAAACAAGATCATGAATATTATATGAAGGTTTTTGGGGACTGGCAGCTAAATATGAGTCAGCCAGGTCGAGTGAATGGTAGGTGAGAGTAAATGGCATGTCTTCGGATATTAGCATCAGGGTTTCAGGGCATGGGAGCAGGTCATTCAGCCTTCAAGCTCATTCAGCCATTTAACCACATCATAACTGATCGGTTAAGGGGGCAGCATGTGGCGCAGTGGTTAGCACTGGGACTGCGGCGCTAAGACCCAGGTTCGAATCCCGGCCCTGGGTCACTGTCCGTGTGGAGTTTGCACATTCTCCTCATGTGTGCGTGGGTTTCACCCCCACAACCCAAAGATGAGCAGGTTAGCTGGATTGGCCACGCTAAATTGCCCCTTAATTGGAAAAAAAACTGGGTACTGTAATTTAATTATTTTTTTTTAATAACTCATCGGTTACACAAATCAAATTACCCACTTTTGCTCCATCCCCTTGATATCCTCATCAAATCAAGATCTATCTGTGTCAGCCTTGAAAATTCCAATTTTGCACCATGATCCACATCCTTCTGGGAGAGAAAAATCCCAGATTTTTTGAATTTGCTCCAGAACAGCCAAATTATATTTTTAAATTTTGCCCTTTGCTCTTAATTCCCCCAGCAGAAGACATAGTTCCTTTGTTTAGCCCATCAACAACAACTTATATTTATATAGTGCCTTTAACATAATGAAACATCCTACAGCACTTCACAGGAAAATTATAAAACAAAATATGACACGAAGCCACTCAGTCATATGACCAAAAGCTTGGTCAAAGAAGAAGCTTTTAACAAACGTCTTAAAAGAGACAAGCAAGTTAGATGCGGAAAGGTATAAGTCGGGAATTCCAGCACTCAAGAGTCCCAGCAACTGAAGGAACTGCTCTAGTGTGTCGCAATATGTGGATATTGTAAGGAACATAAAGAATTAATGTAATGTTACTACACCCGTCACTAGATTGTGCTATAGAGCAACCATAGAAATATCGTATGCCTCCTTGACTTATGAGAGAGAGTGAAAAGAAGCCAGATAGAGTAGGTGTGAGATGGTTTAACTGATAGAATAATTTAGTATTGTAGAAGTTTAGTGTATTCTTTATTTATCTAATTCCTTAGTAAATATTTGAATTTTATGAAGTGTAGTGTAGTAAATTAGCTTTGATCGTTAAACACTGCTTGCTGTTCTTTGTCAACACTACAACCTTCACCATCCTGAAGAACAAAAACAAAGAACACATAGTACTAGGAGTGATTGCAAAAGGTTTTAGTTAGGTTTAGTAAGGTTAGTAAGAAGATTGTCGAAAAAAATATTTTGTTGAGACAAAAAATAAAACTTCAGGGAAAACCCATCACACTCTATAAGTCAGTCGCCTCTAGACACACCGAGTGAAAAAAGCAAAAAATGGAAGATCTTCAGACTCTGAAGCACTTCAAGACTATTAGTAAACTGGATGTGAATTGGAAAAGTTAAGCTGTATCTCTCAGCATCAGCTCTAGAGTCAGCCAGTGACCAGCGGAAAATTAGGGTTATTTCTCACTGCGGCTAGACCACAAGACATGAACTGTTTAATGTATTTCATTATGGAAATAGTGACGATCAGAAAAGTTTAATGCAGTAATGGAAATATTTGATCTGCATTGTAAAGCTCGAATTAATGAAACATATGAGAGATTTATGTTTAAGAAATGGGTACAAAAAGCAGGCGAATCGATAAGATTCTTTTGTCACGAGTCTCCATTTAAGAGCGCAGATTTACAACTTTTCAACGCTAACAGATTCCCTCCTCCATGACCAAATCGTGTTTGGTATAAAAAAGGAAAAACTTTGTGAGCGTTTGCTTAGGCAGCACAATTTATCGTTAGGAGATGCAATAAGTGTATGTCGAGCAAGTGAGCTTGCCGCGCGCGAGCCACTATGCTGATATACAGTCCCAGGAAAAATGTGCGAAAGAAGACAACGTGGCTGACGCCATTAATACTGTGGCACAGTTTTTTTTAAATGGGGTGCTGCAGCTAGCACCCATTTTGAAAATGACATAAGCAGCGTGGTGACATGTGAACGTTGTGACCAAGCCCTCCAAGGAACAAAATGTCCAGCATCGGGAAAGTTTGCACAAACTGTGGCAAACTTAATCATTACACTTCACAGTGCCGTTTAAATGCAAAAAATGCTTAAAGTAATACGAAAAGCTTTTTTAACAAGTGTGCAAAAGGATCAAATGGAGAAAAAAATTCTCATTCTGATGATGAAGCACAACAATATGATTTAGAAGAGACATTCTTTGTTGACTCAGTCAACAAGATTGATACTGCTGACAAACAACATTTAAAGCAGATATCATCTGTTCATGTGAAGAAAGATTGTAACATACCATTGAAAGTAAATGGGTCCAAAATATTTTAAGTTGGATACTGGAGCTCATGAAAATCTGATCACTGAATTAGACCTCTCTACAGTGTCCTCCTCCAATTGAAACTACTCAATGCCAACTGAGGGACTACAATGGTGACATCAATAGCACAAGAGGGTTGTGTTCTCTAACTGTAAGCAACAATGAAATCTACCTGCCAGTGCAATTTTAAGTAGTTGATGCCAATAAATCATCTCTACTAGGTGTTGATGCTTGGCTGATGCTGAATCTTGTGAAAAGGATTCACAGTGCCAATCGATGTGTTGGTTCACAGCAAGATGGCATAGAGGACATCCTTGCTAAGTTTCCAAATGTATCCACTGGTATGGGTATGTTACCGTTTATCTATAAAATGCAGCTTAAAGAAAATGCTACACCAGTAATACATCCTCAGAGAAGAGTACCAGCCCCTCTTAAAGAACGTCTCAAGTAGGAACTGGATCACGTGTAGAAACTGAACATCATATCCAAGATAACTAAACCTACAGATTGGGTTAGTTTCATGGTATGTGTGCGAAAGCCTATGCAGACCCAAACGATCTGAACAAGAATATCAGAAGAAAGCACTATCCAATTCCTAAACACCAAGAGATTACAGGTGAGATGGCACACGCAAAACTTTTCACTAAGTTAGATGCCTCAAAAAGATTTTGGCAGCTACAACTTGATAAGTCCAGCAAAATGCTCTTAACTTTTAATACGCCCTATAGAAGATATTGTTTCAGTCGCATGCCCTTTGGAATCAGCTCTGCCTCAGAAATTTTCCATAGAGCAATGGAAACCATAAAAGGGAGGACCAACCGGAGGCTGCAGGACAGGCGCAGCATCGAGGGTCCGGCAAGCCCGGTGGGCCAGGGAGGCCCTCATACTTGCCAGCTTCACATAGGATGAGGCCTGGTTTACGCACCCCCCCTCCCAATTTCCCACCCTCCAAGGGTCTGTATTACACCAATTCAGTGTGCTGGGACTGTGTCGGCACTGTCAGCAGGTCACTGTTGAGAGTAGGGTGTGATGATAACCTGTGGAGAGCAGGTGCCCCTCAATCTATGTCATAGGCTGACCCCTGCCTGTTTGCTGAGTGCTCGCTCACACCCATCACCTGCACGTGGTGTGCCCGGGTTTGGGCGGGGGGGGGGGGGGGGGGTGGAAGAGTGTTTCGGGGAAGGGGCAGCATGGGCTCGCCAGGGCACGGTGCTGGGCGGAGCCAGGTGCAGGCTCATGTGAGGGGAGGAGGGATGGTGCCAACTCACCTGTGCAGCCCAGTGTAGGTCGTTGACCTTCTTGCGACACTGGGTGCAAGTCCTCCTGGTCACACTGTCCAAGCTGAATGCCACTGCCGCTTCATCCCAGGCGGCACTGTCTGCCCTAGTGTTCATCCTCTGAGACCCTCAGCGGAACAGGACAACCCTCCTGGCCTTGATCGGCTTTAAGAACCCCCCCAGGTCTGCATCTCCAAATCGTTGGGCCAGTCATCTCGGCATTGTGGCTGCGAGCTGAGTGGGGTCGGCTGTGCAAGTGCAGTTTATGTGCTGTTCTACCTGGTTAGCGGGAGACTGGCGAGCGCAGTCCTGGCGAATCAGCTGGTGAGCCTTCATTTGCAGCCTGAAGCCTGTGGGGCCTCCTTAAGTGGACCAATTAAAGTTGTATTGCGGCGATGGTCTCGCCGGGCCGCGTGGCGGGACGTTTACAGCAGTTCCCACTCGCTACCACACTTAGAAACGTTTCGGAAGAATTGTGTCCTGTGCTTGCCTTCGGACAGCAGAACACAGACCTTTCAGCACCCGAGACATTGGTGGGACCTGGTTCGATTGGTTGGCTGGTGGTCAATGAATTGGCCAAAAAGGCTGTATTCTGCCTGGTAATAGGCGAGTGATTGGATCCTACCCGAGTGATATGATTTTTCAGAGAACGACGGAAAGCACAGGCGGATCCTGGATGCTAAGAGCAGCTGTTAGTGTCTGTTTCTCTCACTCTCTCTACAGAAATGCTGCCGATCTGCTGTTTTTCTGAACCTGCAAAGAAGTCTTGAGACCTGGATGGAACTACAGTGAAAATCATTGCAGACTGAAAGCCGAAACTTCGAACTGAAAGCCTAGATTGAAGAAAGCTGTGCTAGAGGACAACAATCCGAAACAAAGACTCTTATTTTTGACTTAATATTTTACAGCCCTCTTTTCCTCACTGTTTGTTTGTCTGTCTTGTGTGTGTGTATATATATATATATATTTATATATACACACACACAGATATATATTATAATATATATTATATATTGAGGGTGGGGCACGTTAAAGGGGGGGTTAGGAGCTATATAATAGTTAACCTGTTGCATTTGCTGCATATTTAATTATAGTTGTGATTCATAAAATTAATTGTGCTTAGATTTACAAACCTGGTGACTGCAGTTATTGGGCAGCCCAAGGACCAAAGACTTTGGGTGTTTTTTCGCAGAATATTTTGTTAATTTTAATTGTGTTGCGACTCTGGGTCAAGTGGGATGGAATTTACCACGCACTAGCCCAATGGGTCGTAACACTTGCCTCAACACAAGCTTATGCTTACGGAGGATAGAGGAAGCCGGCAAGGAGAATTTTGGAGTAATCAAGTCTGAAATTAATGGAAGGCATGGATGAAGGTTTTCATGTAGGCAGGCTGCAACAGGGAAGAGTTAGACAATGCTATTGAACTGAAAGTTGTAGTCTTTGATGGAGAAGATACGGAGTTGGAAGCTTATCGATATTGAGTTGGGCGGCACGGTAGCACAGTGGTTAGCACTGTTGCTTCACAGCACCAGGGTCCCAGGTTTGATTCCCGCCTTGGGTAACTGTCTGTGCGGAGTCTGCACGTTCTCCGTGTCTGCGTGGGCATCCTCCGGGTGCTCTGGTTTCCTCCCACATGTCCCGAAAGACGTGATGTCAGGTGAATTGGACATTCTGAATTGTCCCATTGTGTACCCGAACAGGTGACGGAGTGCGACGACTAGGGGCTTTTCACCGCAACTTCATTGCCTACAAGTAAGCCGACTTGTGACAATAATAAAGATTATTATGAACTCAAAATCAAACTGGCACACCAAGTCTGCAAACAATCTGATTCAGCCTGATTCAGGAAAGAGGTGGAATCTCTTGAAAGGGAGCAGATTTTAGCAGTGATTGAATCTATCTGCCCAAGCTTTAATTGCAAATGGTTAAGACTTATCCAGTACCAATAGAAATATAAGAATTCCTATGCAGAAAAAGACCAAGGTATGTCTAAAACACATTTTAACTCTTCAAATAATTATAACAATGGATTTATAGATTGGAAATCCATTTCTATCGATTTGTCTACAATACACTCAAGACATAATTTGCGGAAACCATCTCTGTGGAAAGTTTTGGGAACCACTGGAGGGGGACGAGAGCTAGAGGGCCTATCAGCCATGTTGAGAACTGGCCCATATCCCAGTGGATAGAGGCAGGCCTTGCAACCTGCCACCTCAGACCTGCTTTTGAAGTTGGCAGGTCAGTTTCCAGCCGGTGTCCACCTTGTGTCCACCTTGTTGGGATAAAAATATGGTGGATGGGGACAGCTAAGACAGAGGTAGGCCCGCGGAATCATGAAAACTCTTGACTACCAATTCCCTCAAAGACAAAAATCTGCCCCAAGCGTGGAACAAGACGACGATGAGGAGAATATCACAGATGTAAGAAAAAGCTAGATAAGTACATCTGGAAGAAAGGAATAGAAGGATATGCTGACAGGGTTAGATGAAGTGGGATGGGAAGAGGTTCATGTGAAGTATAAATGTTGATAGTGACTAATAGACATGTGGCCCGTTTCTGCACTCTAGCCCGTCAGTGGGAAATTTTAATATAGTTATTTACTTATTTTTTAATTTTTCCAATTAAGGGGCAATTTAGCGTGGATTTGTTTCTAGTACTTTTGCTGAGAGTTTACTTGGGATGCTTTCAGAATCACAGCAGGGTGAATGACACTTTGACTGCCTTAAATTGGACCCCAGGCTTCAATCAATTTGACCAGCAACTCACCAGCTTGAGAACCCTGTAACTGGACAGCAGGATGGGCAGCCTGCACTAGAGAGGGTTATAGCTGACAGGATAAACTACCATGACACAGGGTGAATAGGTAGAGGTTCAGTTTAAAAAGCAAAATGCTGCAGATGCTGCAAATCTGAAACAAAAACAGAAAATGCAAGAAATACTCAGCAAGCCAAGCAGAATCTATGGAGAGAAACTGTTGATATTTCAAACTGATAACTCTTCCACATATACATTAAAAGCTGAACTTCCTTCACATGTCCAAAAATCAGTGCTTCAGTAGATTCAAGTCACATCAGATGGTGACAAGACAGCTAGAGCCTCTGTGGAGAAGACCCGCTACTTGCTGGACCTCATGACCATGCATTACCAATGGCTGTCAAGGTCACCATAACAGCATGAATGCCAAAATACACCTGTGTGCAGTGCCTGAGACCAGTTGTCACAGAATTAATGGACCATCCAGAACCTGAATTCAAAAGAAGATATTAGATTTGAAGATAGCAGTAAAAGCAAGATGACTCAAAAATGTCATTCACCAAGTAACTATGCGAACTATGTTTCTCGGCACTCAGCTCAGCGAGGCCGGCAACACAATTCAACATCAATTGGTCCACTTAACGAGGCCTCACGGGCTTCTCGTTGCAAATGAAGGCTCGCCAGTTGATTCGCCAGGACCGAGATCACCAGCCCCTTGCCTTGGCTCTTGCACAGATATATCCAGGAAATCCTAATCTGTTGTTCACAAATGTAAATGACAAAGTCAGCAATTCTGTGGACTTTGCCTGCAAAGACGTCAGTCAGAATGAGTGGGCTGTAGGATAAGCATCTCTGGCTGGTAGCCCCCAGCAATATCAGACAAATGTCAATCACTTCCATTCTGTTAGTATGCAGCTCGTGCGTAACCACAAAAAGATAATTATACAAGTGTCACAAAATTCAAGCGGAGACTGTCATGATGCAGCAATTCAAGTTCCCTGATATCTTTGGACGAACAAGCAGACTGAAGGATGGGTGGTTGGAGATACCTACTTCAAATATTGCTAATGGCACTTGTCGTCTGCTGCTGACCTTTTCTCTTCTTCAGGTACAGCATCTGCATCTAACTGAACATAGCTTGGGGAGGCTTGCACCTTCCAAAATAGACTCTCCACTGCTACCCCCGCCAGCATAAAGTGATCTCGCTCGTGAAGTAAGCGTGATCAAGTAAAAATCCAACTATATGTCTAACTGACCCTGCTGAAGTGTGAATAACTGAGTTGGTGCATACTCTGCATGACCCCTATGATGGTCAGAAGGATCAGGTCCTCTGAGGAACCATCATTTCTGATTTGCAGCGACTGCTGCTGCATGCATGAAAGCACTGCCAGAGATAAAATACATGAATTAGCACTGACAAGGCAAACCATGTCGCAACTTATCATTATGATCATATTTGTTGAAATCACGTCAACAAGACTGGCTGTTGCATGACATAGGGGTCACAGTTATTGAATTGCATCATTAGATAACTGGGAGGTGCTCATCCCCAAAGTCAAGAACCCTTGTGCTCACTTCTCCTGAAACTAGGGAAAGAACAGATATTTGAGTGACTGTAGTGGTGTGTGTCCGCCTGAGGGTTGGAGTGCTTTTATTGAGGGTGACCATCAGGGTAAGGAATCAAATTGCATAAGCATCAAGATGAATGGCAGGTGTGGATGAATAGATAGAGAAGTGAGATGGTGCATAGAAAGAGAAGAATTGGGAGTAATTGCAAGATAAGGGATGCAAGGAGTTATGTGATAGAGTAGGCTTGATAACGCAGAGCGAGGATGGGGTGATGCATGCATATATAAGAATCATAGAATTTACAGTGCAGAAGGCGGCCATTCTGCCCATCGAGTCTGCACCGGCCCTTGGAAAGAGCAACCGACCTATGCCCACACCGCCACCCTATCCCCGTAACCCAACCTTTTGTGGACACTAAGGGCAATTTAGCATGGCCAATCCACCTAACCTGCACATCTTTGGACTGTGGGAGGAAATCGGAGCACCTAGAGGAAACCCACGCAGACACGGGGAGAACGTGCAGACTCCGCACAGTGATCCAAGCGCAGAATCGAACCTGGGACCCTGGAGCTGTGAAGCAACTGCGCTAACCACTGTGCTACCGTGCTGTCCTGTATGAAAACATGCAAAATACTAAACCTCTCTGATCTGGTTACAAACATACTTCCTGCATCGAATCAATGAGCATCACACAACACTCCTTGCTGTTGCAGGGCCACCTCCAGTTACATGTTATTTGTGTCAGCTGTAGGTTTCTTCCTCCCATTGCTGGGAAAGAGTATAATTTTTTAACTCTTCAACTTACCCTAATAATTCATTAAGCGGGATGTCATAGAACATACATTGCAGGAGGCCACCATCGAGTCGGCACCAACCCACTTAAGCCATCATTTCCACCCTATCCCCGTAACCCAATAACCCCTCCTAACCTTTATTTATCATGGCCGATTCACCTAACCTGCACATCTTTGGACTGTGGGAGGAAACCGGAGCACCCGGAGGAAACCCACGCAGACACGGGGAGAACGTGCAGACTCCGCACAGACAGTGATCCAGAGGGGGATCGAATCTGAGACACTGGCGCTGTGAAGCCACAGTGCTATCCACTTGTCACCGAACTGCAGTGCAGCTTTTGCCCATTTGGAATCCATTCTTAAACTTTCATTGTTATTTGCAACTTCAATTTCGCAAATTTCATCTTCCCATTGGCCCTTTAAATCCTGGAGTTACTGGAGTTAAATCCTGGAATACTGGAGAGGCCAGTATTCTGGCCTTTGCGTCCCTGGTAGCCTGGCGAAGGATTTTGCTATTATGGAAAGATGCGAAGCCCCCTAGTGTGGAAGCTTGGATCAATGACATGGCAGGTTTCAAGCTGGAGATGATAAAGTTTGCCTTGCGAGGGTCTGTGCAGGGGTTCCTCAGGCAGTGGCAACCGTTCCTAGACTATCTTGCGGCGTGTTAGGAGGAGGTCAGCAGCAGCAGCCCAGGGGCGGCGGGGGGGGGGGGGGGGGGGGTTCCCTATTGGTGCTTTTAAGTGTCATATGGGGGATTATTGTATATGGGGGAAATCCAATGTATAATTTTTGATTGTTGTGTTCTTGTTTCTTTCTTTTTGTTGGGGGGGTTGTTGAAAATCTGTTGATAAATTTGAATAAATATATATTTTTTAAAAAGGAGAACAGGACATTAACATCCAAGTTGGACGACCTGGAGAACAGATCCAGACAAAACGTTTGTGTTGTGGGGTTATCGACTGGGATCGATCCCTACATGTATTTCTCGGACCTGTTCCACAAAATAATGGGCGAGAACGTACTTCCATCCCCCCAGAATTAGACTGGGCCCACCATTCACTTCGACCCAAGCCTTGCTCTGCAGATCTTCCCTGTGCTGTAATCGTAAGGTTTCACAGCTTTAAGGAGAAGGATTTGCTGCTTTGATGAGCAAGAGAACACCGGGATTTTACATGGGAAGGCCATGCCATCAGATTGTACCAGGACATGAGTGCAAACCAAGCCAAGAAAAGGGACGCATTTAAAAAGTGAAATCTTCCCTGTACAAGAATGGAGTCAACTTCAGGATGATTTATCCAGCCCGCCTTCGTATAACATTCCGTGAAAAGGACTATTGTTTTGATTCACTGGGATGTGCAAATTCCTTTGTCCAGAAGCACAATTTGTTTTCTGTTTAATCTATTCTATGGCTCGTTGTATGGACAGTTTTCATTTCTGTTGTTTGGGTGTATTCTTGACAAATTTAGTTGAACTTAGGAGGGATTTCTGCTGCTTGCTCCTTACAATAACTTATTTCCTTTATTTTCATTATTACTATTTGGTGCAACTTTCAGTCGTCCTCATGGCGATCCAAGGTTTTTCCTCTCCACTTGGCAGTCTCTCTGCTACCACGGTGTGTCAGTTAGCGGGAACAATATTAAAGGGTTTTCTGCAGCTCATAATACTTTTTAGAATGAGTTTAGGGATTTTGTTGAGTTTTGTTTGGTTATTTGTATGTACTAGGTTAAGTTATTGTTTGCCACCATTCCATTTGCTTTTCGGCGTGGTTATGCTCGGCTGAGATGGCATGTTTGGGTTGTGGAGGAGCAGGATGGGGTGGGTTTTAGTTGTAGTTTGCTGATGGTGTCTACTGGTCTCTCATTGTCGAGTCACCGGAAGTGGCTCAGTGGCCATACTGGGTTGATCTTCATCCTTTGTTTCCCGATGCCCCTTCTTTAACACCCCTCCTGCCAATAGCTTACTCCGATTTGACAGTTGATGGGAGTCCCCCCCCAATCCGAGGGGAACGTTAGTGGTTTGAATGGCCCTGTGACACGATTGAGAGCATCCTAAATTCTGATTTTTTGGGGGGGAAGGAACCCATTTACCCGGTAAAGATCAGACCAGGCTGCACAAAAGATGGATTGGACAAGTTTATCATTCTAGTTTTAAAGCAGGGACAGAGGCATGGTGATTTTAATCAACAAAAGAGTCCAACGTTCCTCATCCCAGATTATGACTGTCCCAAATGGTCCCTTAGAATCGTATGCAGCTCCCTATTGACCAGTGGTTCCGTTCAACATCTATGCCCATAATTTTGTTTTCACAGTTTAACGCAGTTTTATTCACAATTCTCTTACTCAACAAAATATGAATCAGACTCACAGCTGAGCTTTGGGTTTTACCCGCACTTGGTGAAGGAGGCTGGCAGGCTACAGACACTTGATGTGGGTGTCTTCTCTGGGTTCGAAACCCAGGGTCCTTTCTTCTTGCGATGGTTGTGCCTGGAGGACTCCCAGGTTTTTAAATTCATTTATAGAATGTAGGTGTCGCTGGTTAGGCCAGCATTTATTGCCCATCCCTAGTTGCCTTAATTGGGATGATACAAAAATGTCATCAATTCTTTGCTGTCTTCCCTCACCAACCTTGACACACACCTGGTGGCGACCTGAACTGCCTTCTGGACCCAAAATTGGATCAATCAAAACCCAAATTTTGTCCCATCGGGAGTGGCCAGAGCTTTGCCATCCTTCTTGCTCAGATGGGATGGATAGACCCCTGCTATCTTTTACATCTGAATGACAGGGATTTCTTCTTTTTCTCTCATGTTGACCATGTGTACTCTCGTATTGATTTTTTCATTCTGGATAGGGCTCTCCTCCCATCGATAGTGGCGGCTGAGTACCCAGCAATTGTAATCACTGACTGCGCCCCAAATGTTGTTGGAGTCTGGCCACACCCAACGTCCACCCTGGAGGTTGGATACTACTTTGCTGGCTGAGCCTGTCCACCTCTATTGACGACTACATTGAATTAAATAGGTCTGACTCCAACTCCCCTTCCACATTGTGGGAGGTTCTTAAGGTAGTCCTTCGGGAGGAAATTAGTTCTAATAGAGCTCATGTGCTAAAGTTGAGGAAATTTGAACAGGAGCTGGAGGACTCCATTTTAGAAGTGGATCACCAGTACTCACTTGATCCCACACCGGAGTTATATACAAGCAGACAAAACTTGCAAACACAGTTTGAGTTACTGACCACCAATAAGGCCGCATGTCTGCTCCAGTGCTCCAGGCGTACTTTGAACGAATATGGGAAGAAAGCCAGTCGTCTTATAGCACACCAACGTAAACGCCAATTGGCCTCCCGCGAGATGACTCCAGGTACTCAACCCGGGCTGCAACCTCGTTTTCACCCCTCAGCAAGTCAGTGCGGCTTTTACATACTACTATTGTGACCTGTATAAACCTGAGCCTCCACAGAAAGTTGACCATGGATGATTTTCAGGACAGACTGCCCATCGCGTCTGTCGAAACAGTCAAGAGTTGTGAGTTGCCCCCCCCCCACACATTTAAGCCCTACGAGATTTTAAAATGCATTGGTCTTATACAGGCTGGTACGGTCTCTGGCCAGGATGGCTTTCCAATCGAGTTCTAGAAGAAATTCTTGGAACAGCTTACACCTTTGCTGTTAGATACGTTCTACGACTCCCTGTCTCGAAGTTCATTGCCTCCAGCCACAGTGGTTAGCACTGTTGCTTCAAAGTGCCAGGGTCCCAGGTTCAATTCCCGGCTGGGGTCACTGTCTGCCTGGAGGCTGCATGTTCGCCCCTCATCTGCGTGGGTTTCCTCAGGGTGCTCCGGTTTCCTACCACAAGTCCCGAAAGATATGGTGTTAGGTAATTTGGACATTTGGACAACTGGGCCCTACACTCGCAAGTGAAGTTTGGAGAGAGGCTATATGCAGGGTCAACTCCACGTCTCATGTGCCTGGTTGAGCCTAATTTAGTTCAAAGTGCTATATAGGACACACTTCACCACGGAAGGATGAGCGAGTTTTCCCCCGAATGTTGAGAACAGATGTGACCGCTGTTTGCTTGCCCCCGCAGATCAACGCATATGTTTTGGTCCTACTCCAGTTTCTGGGCTTCCTTTTTTAACACTGTGTTTATTATTCTCCAATTAGGTTTACAGCTATGCCCGGTATATTTGGGGTTTCGGACTCACTGGCAATTCACTCTTGGGTAGAGGAGGATGTTATTGCCTTTGCCTCATTGAAAGCACTGAGGCGGATTGATATACCTTCAATTCACCAAGAGGCCGAGACTGCGAGTGAACATAAGGCTTTATTAGTCGTGAACTTGCCTCGCAGAGTCAGTTGTGCAGATGAGTGCCACCCGCAGGTGGCCAGGTTATATATGGCCCCGGTGAGGGCGGAGCCAGAGGTGGAGCCCACCGGGGTTACAGTACAGTACCTGGAAGCAGCTCGTATCACCACTTCCAGGTCAAAGGTTACATTAGGTGGATACAACGGTTACAGTGTCATGCATTATGGTGATACATTCACCACATGGATACTGCTCAGTTGGAAGTCTCCCGCTCTGCCTATTGCCTCTAACTGGCTTGGGGAATTAATATCCTTTTTGTAGAAAATTAAATTTACAATCAGGGATTCTGTTGCGAGATTCTACCTGAGACAGCAATTTTCAAAGATCTAGACACTGTCAGCTGTTATTTTATTTTTCTTTGTTTTGTTTGTATTATTGGGATAATTTTCTTTTTGTTCTTATATTTGCAATAATTCTGGTTTTATACTGTACCTGTTTTGAATCGAAAATGTTTCTTGTGTTATTTGCAAGAAATTAAAACCTATTAAATATACAAATTTTTTAAAAGAAATTTATTCTCAGAATTGCATTATTTGTAGATTACTACTAATAAAAATGAAGCTTAGAATTACCATCTGGAGCTAGACATGCAATAATGGATGGTAGGAAATTCAACTGCCTCATTGATTTTCGAACTTCACCTGAAAAAAATTAAAATATCAGCATGAAGAAAATGAATCTACAGCTTTATGTCTCTTTATTCACTTCACCAAAGCAAGGCCATTGCACCTAAAGGCTATTTCATTTGAAGGTATCACAAATGATTTTTCAAAAAGAGAAAAAGGAGACAATTTTACAACATGGAACAAAGAATATGTCTCAATGCAGTGTTAAGGTGGCCAAAGATGCAATTGTGACTAAAGCTTGCTCCAACATGTTGATGACCAGATTCAATTCAGGCACACTCAGCAAGTTGCGTGAAACACACACCAGGGATTTGAATGCCTTAATCGTTCCACTAAAGCATCCGTTCAATGTAATATTGAATTTAATAACATTTCCATGGATTTCCCAAGCTCCACGAATCTAGCCCTTGGCACAAGAGTAAGGACACAGCAGCAACTCATGGGTCTCATTGAAAGTCAGGCAAGTGCTGCAATTATTACACCGTTTTTAAAAATTTCATTCATGGGATATGCTGGGTGCATTGATTTGATTTTGATTTGATTTATTGTCACATGTACCGAGGTGCAATAAAAAGTATTTTTCTGTGGATGAGGGAACGTACACAGTGAGTACATCGTAGACAAAAGAATAATCAACAGAGAACATTCTCAAATGATACATCGACAAACAGTGATTGGTTACAGTGCGGAACAAGGGGCCAAACAAAGCAAATACATGAGCAAGAGCAGCGTAGGGCATCGTGAAGAGTGTTCTTACAGGGAACAGATCAGTCCGAGGGGGAGTCGTTGAGGAGTCTTGTAGCTGTGGGGAAGAAACTGTTCCTATGTCTCGATGTGCGGGTCTTCAGACCTCTGTACCTTCTCCCAGATGGAAGGATCTGGAAGAAGGCAATGCCTGGGTGGGAGGGCTCTCTGATAATGCTGCGTGCCTTCCTGAGGCAGCAGGATGTGTATACAAAATCAATGTGGGGGTGTCAAGCTTGTGTGATGCGTTGGGCTGAGTTCACCATACTCTGCAGTTTCTTGCGATCTTGGGCGGAGCAGTTGCCATACCAAGCTGTGATGCAGCTGGATAGGATGATCTCTATCGCACATCTGTAGAAGTTTGTGAGAGTCGATGCAGACATGCCGAATTTCTTTAGCTTCCATTGGAAGTAGAGACGTTGTTGGGCTTTCTTGACTGTTACATGAGTGAACCAGGATGGTGACCCCCAGGAACTTAAAGCTATCGACCATCTCCATTTCAGAGCGATTGATGCAGACTGGAGTGTGTGACGTGCTACGTGTTTGGTTGAAAGAGGATACTGCCCTCCTTGTCATTGGATTTGGAGGATCTTGTGACAGTACCTGTCCCGTGCTTTGAGGTGCCTGCTGTAGGTTATCCAAGTCTCCAATGCATATTGGATTGTGGAGGTCACTGCTGCTCATGTTTTATAGCCTGGTCCATAAGTACTCTTTTCTTCCATTGGCCTAAGCCTGAGCTGACACAATGGAGGCAATGAAGAATGTCATCATCAATGTCTGCCTTCATTATGGAAAATGGTTGTCGATCTTAATCAATGGGAAGGTTTATAGGGTATCCTCCTCAAATTTGACTACCCTCAAGAATTTGTGGCTATCTTCCACATACTCCAAGAAGAGGATCGTTATGAATTGCTCGAGAGGTTGGTTGTGAGGCACATCAACTCAGTACGCCTAGAATGCCTTGATCCACTACAATTCTCATACCGCCACAACCAGTCCACAGAAGATGCCATCTCCCTGGCCCTATACTCACCCCCGGAGCATCGAGACAACAAGGACTCCTACATCAGACTCCTATTTATTGACTACAGCTCCACCTTCAACACCATAATCCCAGGCAAGCTCATATCAAAGCTCCAAAACCTAAAACTTAGCTCTTCCCTCTGCAACTGGAACCTCGACTTCCTGACCCATTGACCACAATCAGTAAGGATAAACAACAACTCCTCCTCCACGATAGTCCTCAATACCGCAAGACTGCCCTACTATACTCCCTATACACACCAAAACTGTGTGGCAAAGTTTGGCTACAACTCCATCTACAAGTTTGCTGATGACACGACTGTAGTGGGTCGGATCACAAACAATGATGTGTCAGAATGCAGGAGAGAGGTAGAGAACTAGTGGAGTGGTGTAACGACAACAATCTCTCCCTCAACATCAGCAAAATTAAGGAGCAGGTCATTTACTTCAGGAAGTGAAGTATCGTATACACCCCTGTCTGCATCAATGGTGCCGAGGAAGAGATGGTTGACAGCTTCAAATTCCTAGGTGTGCACATCACCAACAATCTGTCCTGGTCCACCCACATCAATGCTACGACCAAGAAATCACAACAGAGCCTATACTTCTTCAGGAAACTATGGAAATTCGGCATGTCCGCATCAACTCTTATCAATTTTTACAGATGCACCATAGAAAGTATCCTATCTTGCTGCATCACAGCCTGGTGTGGCAACTGCTTGGCCCAAAACCGTAAGAACCTACAGAGAGTCGTGAACACCGCCCAGTCCAACACGTGAACCTGACTCCCATCCATTGTCTCTGTCTACATTTCCCGCTGCCTTGGGAAAGTGGACAGCATAATCTTTTTTTAAATGTATTTTATTCCAAACATTCAAAAGTACAAAAGCATAAATGCATTGAAGAACATTCTCCACATCTCACAGTTTGTGCAAGTTCTTTCCCCCTTTTCATCCCATCCTATCTACCCTGCCCTGCCCCCCTAGCACCTCCTCCCATTTCTCCTTGATCCTCACCACCTGCGCTCCCTCAGCCAACTGTATACATCCCCAATCCTACCCTCCCCTTCCCTTCCATGTCTCGAACCCAGAGTGAAACACCTGACCCACCCAGCCCTTTCTCAACCTGACCTGATCCTTCACCCGGAGGTGCGTCTCCTGCAGAAAGACAACCCCCCCCGTCAAGCTCCTCAAGTGCGTGAATACCTGGAACCTCTTTACCGGCCCGTTCAGCTCCCGTACGCTCCGTCTTACGACCTTACCAGAGCTTGCACCTCCACTCCCCTCTACTGTCCGCCATTCTCCCCTTCCAATTCTGTCCCCTTTAATTTCACCGTAAACCGGGCCCATCCAAGATGGCCCCCTTCTCCATCCATAACCCGTTCCTATTCCAACCCTGCTAAGTCATGTCCCTCCTTTCCCCACCTCCTCCCAACCCCATCCCACATGGCCAGCCTCCGCAGCCACACCTCCACCTCACTTCTGTTCGCCAGAATTATCTGCCAGCGTGGCAGCTCTTACACGAAGGCTCCTCCTATCCACCTCTCCAGCCCTCGCCGTACCTTCTCCTCCTTGGTCTGTGCAAATGGCTCCCTGTGGAACCACCCTTCCCCACACAAACAAAGACACATCAAAAACCACAGGTCATCCCCTCCAAAAAAGAAAACACACAAGTGGTCGGGGGGGGGGGGGTGCAGTTGCCCCATTACAAACTTATTACCCATTAGCAAACAATCACAACAACAAAATTACCCGAGAAGAAATCCCCCCACCCTCCAGCTCTCACACTACCCGCATCTTCTGAACTCTGTTGTTCCAGCTCCTCTGTCTCCCATCAATGTTCAGTTGGGTTTCAAAATAGTACTTCCGGCCTTCGAAAGTCACCCACAGTTTCGCCAGATACAGCATCCCAAACCTGGTCTGCCTTCAGTAAAGAACCATTTTGGCCTTGTTGAACCCAGCGTGCTTTTTCACCAGATCCGCTCCAATGTCCTGATAGAATCGTACTCTGTTCCCCTCCCATTCGCAGTTCTGCTTCTCCCTGGCCCACCGCAGGATCTTCTCCGTCTTCACAAACTTGTGGCGCCTCACAATCACCGCCCGTGGCAGCTCCCGCACTCTTGAACACACACCAACAGACTCAAAAACAGCTTCTTCCCCGCTGTTGCCAAACTCTTGAGTTCCTCTTATGGACTGAATTGATCGCTCCATGCATCTTCTCTGCTGAGTAGTAGTACACTCCGTATGCTTCACCCGATGTCTATGTCTACGTATTTACATTGTGTGTTTATTGTATGTCCTATGTTTTTCATGGCTGTGTGCCTTATCCACCTCAGGAGCCTTGTCCAGCACCCACTCGGCCACCAGCCCCACGAGCATCCATGAAACGTATCTCGTGGCACTCGTGCCTTCCACACTTTCAGGCAAGCCAACAATATGCAGCTTCTGCCTTCTGGATCTATCTCTTGCCCCTCCACCTCTTGCCCCTCCACCTTTGCCCTTAGCGACTTGCAAAGGTCCCCCAAGAGTCCCACCTCCAATTCCAATGCCACCATCCAATCACTGTGGTCAGACAAAACCTTTTCCATCTTGCGGATCTGCGACCCCTGTGCCTCCAAGTACTTCTCGACTCTTTCCATCGAGTCTTTCAAGGGTACTGCTGCTCCCTCAATGGCCCTCAACTGGTCTTACTGCATCTCCTTTCGCTGCTGGCGGAACCCGTGTCTGATGAACGCCGTCAGCTGCTCCATCTGGGACTTTCCTTCTTCTGCCGGGTCTGATTAGCAGCAGACATGTCACTCTCGGGAGGAACCTCTCCTCCACACCTTCAGCTACACTTTCCTGTGAAAATTCTCCTACTTTTGGGTAAATTCTCCTGCTTTTGGGTAAAAAGAGCTCAAATTGAAGCCTTTGATCTGGAGCTGCCCTGTGTCCAACCATTCATTCGCTACCAGAAATCTAGTGGGCAGCATAATCAAAGGCCCTTCCCACCTTGGTTATTCTCTCTTCCATCGGCAGGAGATATAAAAAACACACACTAACAGACTCAAAAACAGCTTCTTCCCCGCTGTTGCCAAACTCTTGAGTTCCTCTTATGGACTGAATTGATCGCTCCATGCATCTTCTCTGCTGAGTAGTAGTACACTCCGTATGCTTCACCCAATGTCTATGTCTACGTATTTACATTGTGTGTTTATTGTATGTCCTATGTTTTTCATGTATGGAACGATCTGTCTAGACTGGTCGCAGAACAATACTTTTAACTGTACCTTGGTACACATGACAATAAACCCAAATCCAAATCCAATCCAATCCAATTGACGTGCAAGTTGTGACTATTACCAGAGGAACCCCCACAGACCTTATCCTCAGTGAAGACTGGGATCAAATAAGGCTGTGTCATCACACCGATCCTCTTCTCCATCTCCCTTGCTGTAATATTGCCCCTCACCTTCAGCAAATTACCCAAAAGCATGGAGATAATTTACAGAATTGACAGAAAACTGTACACTGCCTTCAAACCAAAACCAAAATTACTGCAACTTCAGTCATTGAAATTCAGCATTTGGATGATTCTTGTGTGCCCACTCATTCAGAAACAGAGCTCCAGGTCATTGTCGACTCCTTCTTGAAAGCATATGGGACACTGGGCCTTTCACTAAACACCTGTTCTATGCCGCCTCAGTGACTGCACTACAATTATTTGTTCCACCCAAATCATGATATTGAGGCAAATGTTCCCCCTCAATTTTCTTCATGATTTAAATTGTGCTCTTAACAAAAAACTTGTTGTCTGATGTGGAGAGAGCTGGAGTACGGCGCCAAAATAGAGGATCATCCATGATCAGATTGAGTGGCGGAACAGGTTAGATGGGCTCAATAGACTACTCCCGCTTCTAATTTCTATGCTTTTATAAACAATCTCTCAATCACAGCTTACTTTCTCTATTTCACTACTTTTCGTGTCTCTCTGCAGTCCAATGCTCCGATCAGATTTCCTTCTTATTTCTTCTAAACTTCAACTATGTCTTCTATCAAAAATAACAATAACTGTGGCAGAATTAAGATTCATCAGTCTTTCTCCGCAAGGAAACTGTAGAATTGTTTATATCGATCAGTCTTTCCTTTCTCATATAATATTTGGGATTTTAAAGCCAAGTTCTATTTTATTCTTTTTTGTTTTTCATCATGTTCTGCAACACAGACTTTGATTCTTTACCTTGCTTTCTCTTTTTTTCCCCCAAAAACATTAAATCCAGTTAAAGGTACTTACTATTGGTTGACATTACTCCAAAGGCCATAGTAGCATACATATGGATTTGTTTGTCTTCATGGGATATTAATTTAGCCAATCTTGGAATGGCTCCAAGTCCCAGAAGATTCATTTTGTTGTCATCCCCTAGAACAAAAAAAACACCACCTTCATTATCTATTGTGCCAAACTTAAAGCTTAAGATGTCCTTGTTAGGTGAATTGGACAGTCTGAATTCTCCCTCAGTGTACCCAAACAGGTGCTGGAGTGTGGCGACTGGGGGATTTTCATAGTGGCCCCATTGTAGTGTTAATGTAAGCCTACTTGTGACACTAATAAAGATTATCATTATTATTGTTTGAAGGGGGAATGAGGAAATTCTTGGAAACACGTCTGGACTTTGGGCTGATGGGGAAGGAAGGCGACTCACCATTGATTGTAAAGTCAGTCTCACTGAGAGAGCGACTGATCTCAGAAAGTGAGCGGAGAGCGGCTCCCCATTTTAAATATACATCAAACCCCTTTATGCACACACAGCACAATTTTACACATAGATCTGATTGACAAGGTTAAGAGTAACTGAAACTCAATAGACATCAACAAGATTAACTGTCGCAGAAATTGAACCAACACTGACAACGTTAATGGTAACAGAAATTCAAAATTAATTGCCAATGGTAATAGTGGCAGACATTAAACATGCATCTGATTCAGAAGGTTAACCCTGAAGTTCGGTACTTTGTGTGACCCTTGACTCCCCGCTTCCCATGAGCTGTACTTGAACAGATGCATTTTCCCTCCTGACTGGGATGGATGAAGTTCCCAAACCCACACCCGTCGCCCCAGAGCCGAGTTCAGAATGGGGTAAACATGAATCAGCTTTGTGACAACGGACCAATTGAAAGGTGGGGAGATCCCCACAGGAGATATCTGCTAGATCCTGAATAAGGGGTACTCCGGTTATGGTTACTGACTGTGGTACTTGTGGAAACATACTCCAGTCAGCAGTCACTTGGTTTTGGGTGGGAGATGCAGGCCTGGGAAAAAAAAAAAGAGTGCAAAGCACTGCTGGAAACTAACTCTGTGCAGAAGGAGTATCTGCAGGAAATGAATTTAAAGATGATTGATTTTTTTTCTTTTAAATTCTTCAGCTGTAGGTGCAGGTGCTGACTAACCTGGCTGATCAACGACTGCAGGGATGGGAGTGACTGCTGGAGGCTGTGTCGGTGGTGGTGACTGTAACAGTGACCCAGGGAGGCAGAAAGCCCACGTAGCTAGCCTCTACATCAGCCTCATGTGGTCATACACTGTACTGCAGGTTAGGTGGATTGGCCATGATAAATTGCCCCTTAGGGTGGGATTGCAGGAACAGGGCAGGCGATTAGGCTTAGGTAGGGTGGTCTTTCAAAGGGTTGGTGCAGACTCAGTGGGCCAAATGGCTTCCTTCTACACTGTAGGGATCTATGATTTTATGAGTAGCTGCAAACCACCCTGACTTGGAAATATATTGCCATTCCTTCACTGTCCCTGGGTCAAAATCCTGGAACTCGCTCCCTAACACCATTGTGAGTATATCTACACCACATAGACTGCAGCAATTTAAGACAACAGTTTTCTTTGGCTAGTCCAGTTAAGTTTCTGGTCAATGGCAACTCCCAGAATGTTGACGATGAGAGACTCTCTGATGGTAATGCCATGGAATGTCAAGGGGTGATAGTTAGATTTGCTCTTATTGAAGATGGTCATTGTCTAGCACTTGTGTGGCGCAAATATTATTTGCCACTTATCAGCCCAGACCTGGATATTGTGCAGGTCGTGATGCATTTGGACATGGACTGTTTCAGGATTAGATGCGTGCATGGTACTGAACATTGTACAGTCAGCAGTGAGCATCCCCATTTCTGATCTATTGATGGAAGGAAGGTCATTGTTGAAGCAGCTGAAGGTGGTTCGGCCTAGTACACTACCCTGATGAGCTCCTACAGTGATGTCGTGGAGCTAAGATGACTGACACCGAACAATCATAATCATCTTCCCTTGGACTAGGTATGACTCCATGCAGTGAAGAATTTTACGCTGATTCCCATTGACTCCAATTTTGCAAGGACTCCTTAATTCTACACTTGGCAAAATGCACCCTTGATATCAAGGGCAATCACTCTCACCTCACATGTGGAGTTCGGCTCTTTTGGACCAAGGCTGTAATGAGGTCAGGAGCTGAGTGGCCCTGGTGAATCCTAAACTGAGCATCATTGAGCAGATTATTGTTAAGCAAGTGCCACTTGATAACACTGTTGATTACACTGTTCATCACTTTACTGATGATCGAGAGGACACTAATGGGACGATAATTGAGTGTGTTGCATTTGTCCTGCTTTTTGTATACAGGACATAGCTGGGCAATTTGCCATACTGCTGGGTAGATGTCAGTGTTATAGCATTGCTGGAACAGCTTGGCTAGGGGTGTAGCGAGTTCTAGAGCGCACGACTTCAGTACAATTGCTGGAATGTTGTCAGAGCCGATAGCCTTTGCAGTATCCAGTGCATTCAGGAGTTTCATAATGTCACATGGAATGAATCAAATTGGTTGAAGAATGACAGTTGTGATGCTGGGGACCGCCAAAGGAAAGCGAGATGAATCACCACTCAACACTTCTAGCTGACAATTGTAGAAAATGTCTCAGCCTCATCTTTTGCACTGATGTGCTGGGCACCCATCTTTGAGGATAGGGACTTTTGTGGAGCCTCCTCATCCAGTGAGTTATTTAATTGTCCACTACCATTCACAACTAGATGTGGCAGGACTGCAGAACTAAATTTGATCCGTTGGCTCTGGAATCACTTAGCTCTGTCTATCACTTGCTGCTTATATGTTGGTTAGCACACAAGTAGTCCTGTATTGTAGCTTCATCAGCTTTTTAGGTATGCTGCTCCTGCCATGCCCTCCCCCATTCTTCATTGAACCAGGGTTGATCACCTGGCTTGGTGGTAATGGTAGAGTGGAAGATATGCCAGGCAATTAGGTTACAGATTGTGGTTGAGTACAATTCTGCGGCTGCTGATGGCCCACATTGTCTCATGGTTGCCCAGTCTCGAGTTGCTAGATCTGTTCAAAATCTATCCCATTTAGCACTGCGGTAGTGCCACGCAACACAATGTGAAGATGGGACTTGCCTCTACAAAGACTGTGCAGTAGTCACTCCTACCGATGCCGTCATGGACAAATGCATCTGCTGCAGATAGGTTGATGTGGAAGAGGTCACGTATGTTTTTGCCTCTTGTTGTTTCCCTCAGCACCTGCTACCACCTCTTTGTCTCTCTGCTTCTTCCGACTAAAATGAATTATGAACTAATTACAATTATAAACCCTTTAAAATTACACACTGGAAGAAATATTGTTGCACTAGAATACCCTTCAAGATGAGTAGCGTGGAAACTATCACAAAAAATTACTAGTTTCATATTCTTTGATTATTTAATGATGGGAACTTTAGCATACATTTTATTTTATGTCTTTGCTCTTGAAACATTCAACAGTTTAGGGTGTTTTACCGTGGGAGTTAACTCCCAACACATCAAAACTGCTCCAGTCAGAGCTCCCAACCAGTTCAATTGACCAATCAACTTCACAATTGCTGTTTTTTTAAGTATAAAATCCTCTACAGAACTCATATGAGTCACCACTATGAGGGTAACATTCTCTCAATAGGATTGTTGATTTAATGTTATTCTAGGTTTACACTGGTTAATATCCGAGTCCATCTCACCTTCCACGCTGTACAAAGAACAAAGAACAAAGAACAAAGAAAAGTACAGCACAAGAACAGGCCCTTCAGCCTTCCAAGCCGGTGCTGACCATGCTGCCCGACTAAACTACAATCTTCTACACTTCCTGGGTCCGTATCCCTCTATTCTCATCCTATTCATGTATTTGTCAAGATGCCCCTTAAATGTCACTTCCCGTACCAGCCTTCCCGAACAGGCGCCGGAATGTGGCGACTAGGGGCTTTTCACAGTCACTTAATTGAAGCCTACTTGTGACAATAAGCGATTTTCATTCATTTTCATTTCATTTCATTATCGTCCCTGCTTCCACCACCTCCTCCGGCAGCGAGTTCCAGGCACCCACTACCCTCTGTGTAAAAAAACTTGCCTCATACATCTACTCTAAACCTTGCCCCTCGCACCTTAAACCTATGCCCCCTAGTAACTGACCCCTCTACCCTGGGGAAAAGCCTCTGACTATCCACTCTGTCTATGCCCCTCATAATTTTGTAGACCTCTATCAGGTTGCCCCTCAACCACCGTTGTTCCAGTGAGAACAAACAGTGTTTATTCAACCGCTCCTCATAGCTAATACCCTCCATACCAGGCAACATCCTGGTAAATCTCTTCTGCACCCTCTCTAAAGCCTCCACATCCTTCTGGTAGTGTGGCAACCAGAATTGAACACTATACTCCAAGTGTGGCCGAACTAAGGTTCTATACAGCTGCAACATGACTTGCCAATTCTTATACTCAATGCCCCGGCCAATGAAGGCAAGCATGCCATATGCCTTCTTGACTACCTTCTCCACCTGTGTTGCCCCTTTCAGTGACCTGTGGACCTGTACACCTAGATCTCTCTGACTTTCAATACTCTTGAGGGTTCTACCATTCACTGTATACTCCCTACCTGCATTAGACCTTCCAAAATGCATTACCTCACATTTGTCCGGATTAAACTCCATCTGCCATCTCTCCGCCCAAGTCTCCAATCTAAATCCTGCTGTATCCTCTGACAGTCCTCATTGATATCCGTAATTCCACTAACCTCTGTGTCGTCTGCAAACTTACTAATCAGACCAGTTACATTTTCCTCCAAATCATTTATATATACTACAAACAGCAAAGGTCCCATCACTGATCCCTGCGGAACACCACTAGTCACAGCCCTCCAATTAGAAAAACATCCTTCCATTGCGACTCTCTGCCTTCTATGACCTCGCCAGTTCTGTAACCACCTTGCCAGCTCACCCCTGATCCCGTGTAACTTCACCTTTTGTACTAGTCTACCTGAGGGACCTTGTCAAAGGCGTTACTGAAGTCCATATAGACAACATCCACTGCCCTACCTGCATCAATCATCTTTGTGATCTCTTCGAAAAACTCTATCAAGTTAGTGAGACACGACTTCCCCTTCACAAAACCATGCGGCCTCTCACTAATACGTCCATTTACTTCCAAATGGGAGTAGATCCTGTCTCGAAGAATTCTCTCCAGTAATTTCCCTACCACTGACACAAGGCTCACCAGCCTGTAGTTCCCTGGATTATCCTTGTTACCCTTCTGAAACAAAGTAACACAACATTGGCTATTCTCCAGTCCTCCGGGACATCACCTGAAGACAGTGAGGATCCAAAGATTTCTGTTAAGGCCTCAGCAATTTCCTCTCTAGCCTCCTTCAGTATTCTGGGGTAGATCCCATCTGGCCCTGGGGACCTATCTACCTTAATATTTTTCAAGACGCCCAACACCTCGTCTTTTTGGATCTCAATGTGACCCAGGCTATCTACACACCCTTCTCCAGACTCGACATCCACCAATTCCTTCTCTTTGGTGAATACTGATGCAAAGTATTCATTTAGTACCTCGCCCATTTTCTCTGGCTCCACACATAGATTCCCTTGCCTATCCTTCAGTGTGCCAACCCTTTCCCTGGCTACCCTCTTGCTTTTTATTTACGTGTAAAAAGCCTTGGGATTTTCCTTAACCCTATTTGCCAATGACTTTTCGTGACCCCTTCTAGCCCTCCTGACTCCTTGCTTAAGTTCCTTCCTACTTTCCTTATATTCCACACAGGCTTCGTCTGTTCCCAGCCTTTTAGCCCTGAAAAATGCCTCCTTTTTCTTTTTGACGAGGCCTATAATATCTCTCGTTATCCAAGGTTCCCGAAAATTGCAGTATTTATCCTTCTTCCTCACAGGAACATGCCGGTCCTGAATTTCTTTCAACTGACACTTGAAAGCCTCCCATATGTCAGATGTTGATTTACCCTCAAACTTCCGCCCCCAATCTAGGTTCTTCAGTTCCCATCTAATATTGTTGTAATTAGCCTTCCCCCAATTTAGCACATTCACCCGAGGACCACTCTTATCCTTGTCCACCAGCACTTTAAAACTTACTGAATTGTGGTCACTGTTCCCGAAATGCTCCCCTACTGAAACTTCTACCACCTGGCCGGGCTCATTCCCCAATACCAGGTCCAGTACAGCCACTTCCCTAGTTGGACTGTCTACATATTGTTTTAAGAAGCCCACCTGGATGCTCCTTACAAACTCTGCCCCGTCTAAGCCCCTGGCACTAAGTGAGTCCCAGTCAATATTGGGGAAGTTGAAATCTCCCATCACAACAACCCTGTTGTTTTTACTCCTTTCCAAAACCTGTCCACCTATCTGCTCCTCTACCTCCCGCTGGCTGTTGGGAGGCGTGTCATAAACCCCCAACATTGTGACTGCACCCTTCTTATTCCTGGTCTCTGCACATATAGCCTCGCTGTCCTCTGAGGTGTCCTCCCCAGTACAGCTGTGATATTCTCCCTAATCAGTAGCGCATCTCCTCCACCTCTTTTACATCCCCCTCTATCCCGCCTGAAACATCTAAATCCTAGAATGTTTAGCTGCCAATCCTGCCTTCCCTCAACCAGGTCTCTGTAATGGCAACAACATCATAGTTCCAAGTACTAATCCAAGCTCTAAGTTCATCTGCCTTACCGGTTATACTTCTTGCATTAAAACATATGCACTTCAGGCCACCAGACCTGCTGTTTTCAGCAACATCTCCCTGTTTGCTCTTCCTCAGAGCCATAGTGGCCCTACTTCCTAGTTCTCCCTCAAGTTTTTCACCTTCTGACCTATTGCTCCGGTCCCCACCCGCCTGCCATACGAGTTTAAACCCTCCGGTGTGACACTAGCAAATCTCGCGGCCAGGATATTTATGCCTCTCCAGTTCAGATGCACCCGTCCTTCTTCTACAGGTCACACCTGCCCCAAAAGAGCTCCCAGTGGTCCAGATAACTGAAACCCTCCCTCCTACACCAGCTGTTTAGCCACGTGTTTAGCTACTCTCTTATCCTATTTCTAGCCTCACTGGCACGTGGTTCAGGGAGTAATCCCAAGATTACAACCCTTGAGGTCCTGTCTTTTAACTTTCTGCGTAGCTCCCTGAACTCCTGTTGCAGGACCTCATCCCCCTTCCTGCCTATGTCGTTAGTACCCATATGTACCACGACCTCTGCCTGTTTGCCCTCTCCCTTCAGGATGCCCGCTATCCGTTCTGAGACATCCTGGACCCTGGCACCAGGGAGGCAATATACCATACTGGAGTCTCTTTCACAAAACGCCTATCTGTGCCCCTGACTATAGAGTCCCCTATGACTATTGCTTTTCTGCTCTTTGACCCTCCCTGCTGAACATCAGAGCCAATCGTGGTGCCACTGCTCTGGCTGCTGCTGTTTTCCCCTGATAGGCTATTCCCCCCGACAGTATCCAAAGGGGTATACCTGTTCGAGACGGGGACAACCCTGTCTCAGGTCAATGCAGCTTTTGAAACATTTTATTAGGATCTCCAGAAATCAGAGCCCCCGGCGGAGATTTTGGCCAAGCCAGATTTTTTGGATGGGTTTTCTATCCCGTGGGTGGAGACCATAAGACATAGGAGCAGAATTAGGCCACTTGGCCCATCGAGTCTGCTCCGCCATTCAATCATGGCTGATATTTCTCTCTATCCCCATTCTCCTGCCTTCTCCCCATAACCCCTGATCTCCTTATTAATCAAGACTAAGGGGAGGGAGAAGTGGAAAGAGTTGGAATCCCCATTGGGCCCAGAGGAAATTAAGAAATGCATTGCGCTGATATAGACTGTAAAGCTCCTAGCCCTGATGGCTTCCCATTGAGTTTTATAAGAAGTTTGCGGAACAACTGGTCCTCCCTTCCTCGGGTTAGCTGTCCATTAGTTGCGCAGGCCTCTATTTTCCTGATCCTTAAGAAAGACAAGGACTCTACAGAATGTGGGTCGTACAGGTCTATTTCGGACACAAAGTTACTTGCACAGTGCTGACACTGCGGTTGGAGTCCTGTCTCCCAGATAATCTTGGAAGACA
Organism: Scyliorhinus torazame; assembly: GCF_047496885.1. NCBI lineage: Eukaryota > Metazoa > Chordata > Chondrichthyes > Carcharhiniformes > Scyliorhinidae > Scyliorhinus > Scyliorhinus torazame. Next base: position 94,844,318 of record NC_092712.1, read on the forward strand.
AAACAGGATTCATCAGGGGTCAGCAGTTGTCACCTAATATACATAGTCTATTAAATGTTGTCCTCTCCCCGTATTCTGTGCCTGAACTGAAGATGATTGTTTCCCTAGATACTGAAAAGGCATTTGATAGGGTGGAGTGGGGACCTCTCTTTGAGATTCTTGGGAGGTTTGGATTTGGACAAAAGTTTACATCATGGATTTGTATTCTTTATAGAGACCCCACTGCTGGTGTTCGCACAAATCCTTTGAATTAAGACTACGTTCCACTGAATAGAGGCATAAGCAGGGATGTCCATTGTCTCCGCTCCAGTTTGCTCTGGCAACAGAAGTGTCTTGTCCATGGATGGCCTGTTTCTTTATTTTACGGACCCAGTACCACTATGGATGAGATAATGAAGCTGCTTGGGACCTTTGGTTCCTTATCTGGGTATAAGCTAAATCTGGTTAAGAGCAAATACTGCCCAGTTAACCGCCCCCCAGGGAGGGGAGCCCATCTGGGGATGTTACCTTTTCATCTTGCCAGAACTAGCTTTCGTTATCTGGGAATCCAAGTGGCCCATGATTGCGTTGCTTCATAAATTAAATAATACTAGTCTGGTTACTGGGGTCTAATCTGACTTGTGGAGAGCTGGTGGCATAGTGGTATTGTCGCCGTACTGGTAACTCAGAGACCCCGGATAATGATATGGGGATCCAGATTCGAATCCCACCGCGACAGGTGATAGAATTTAAACTCTAATGATGACCATGAAACCATTAAAGGGCAGCACGGTAGCAGTGCTAAGCACAGTTTCAGGGTCCCAGGTTTGATTCCCGGCTTGGGTCACTGTCTGTACGGTGTCTGCAGGTTCTTCCCCGTGTCTGCGTGGGTTTCCTCCGGGGCTCTGGTTTCCTCCCACAGTCCAAAGATATGCAGGTTAGGTGGATTGGCCATGATAAATTGCCCTTAGGTTAGGTGCGGTTACTGGATTGCGGGGATGGGGTGGAGGTGTGGGCTTAAGTGGGTGCTCTTCCCAAGAGCTGGTGCAGGCTAGATGGGCGAATGGCCTTCTTCTGCACTGTAAATTCTATGACTCTATGAATCCGGTCGCGGTAGTCCAATAAAGCCACTTCCGTACTCTTGACTGCAACTCCATGCACTTCGATAGTCTCACTAGTTTTTCCCTGAGCCACACAAATGGGGGCCAAGGACTCTTTGATTGATCTTTAAAGATCCTTCTCAAACTCTTCCGCCAAGATACTAGTGAGAACCTCAGCTGTTAATGGACTGGCAGGAAAGAAAGAAACCAACTCCGCCATCTTACCTCCCTTTGAGCCCTGAGAGGCTTCAGACTCCGTCGACGAGTTTCTGCTCAAAGCTTTCTTATCTTTGCTTTTTCTCAGCATCTCAGCAGAGAGAACTCTACCCCGGTAACTAACTTAAGTTTTCAAGGATTAAGCAACCCTTAGCGCCAAGAAATGAGCAAAAAGATCAGTTCTCCAGCAGGAGGCACATTGTGCATGTCTTCCCCCTACTTTATGCCACCGGAAGTCACACTTCAGATTCTACCCACTCACTGCGAACAAAGATTTTGCTTGTGTCGCTTCTGGTTCTTTTACATATCATCTGTTTGTTATGGAAACTAACATATTTTTCTCAGCCCAAAAAATACCAGCCACAAATTTTCATACACTGCATTTCACTTTCATGAACATCATTTAGCTGCAGCATATCTCCATTAAGTACGTGATTTTAAATTACATTTTAGCTTACAAAAATGTGAAGTATGCAGTGGATTTAAAAAGCAAAAGCATCTGAAAATGCCACCATTTAGGAAATACTTACATTTTCCTTACAAAAATAACACAAAATTAAAGCATAAGGTCAATTCAACAAACGCAGTGCAAATGGATTGCAATGATTAAGTATTAAAAATTGTATCATGCACTGTTACTTGATGAACATCTTGAAATATTAACATACTACAAGACAAGTGTGAATGAAAATAAACTAACCTTTCTCGGCAAATTTGTAGATGGCTTCACAGGCTTTAAGCAAAACTTCATCTTCTGGTGAATCCAGCATAAGAACCACTGTGTGCACATTTCGGCTCTCGATAATAAATGTATTAAATTGCTGAAAAGAGCAGAGTTCATTTTTGTATATTTTTAATATTCCATCACTTCAAGAAGTGGATAAACAACATTAACCAGCACTCATTCAACCATATTTTAAAATCTATCTTGTATTGGATGAAATGGCCAATTTAGGTAACTTCTCAATGCTTAAAATCATTGTAAAGTGGAAATTTCATGAAGGTGTGTAGATTAACCTGCTGGGTTAATTATTTTCCAATTTTTAAAAGGTATTCTGATGATAGGTTGCATCCAGCCAGCGACAGCGGCAACATATCCCACCTCTTGAAATCCACCCTCATTTCATTCAACCCTCTCACATTCCATATGATCAGCCTGGTCCACCCCCGCCCCCTAGATCATTTGTAGTCATTATTGCTGGATTTGGCTCATTCTGTTAAAATCTATGGGATGTTGTTTCGGGGAGGTATGTTCTCGGAGTTTAGGAATGTAAAGAGATTTGGAGCAGAGTTGATTTAAATATACCATTAAGTGTAACCATTATTGTAGTTAATAATAGGTTTTGTTCTATATTGTTGCAATTCCTATTGTGTGGTTTACAGTTTAATAAACATTTTTTTTCTTTGACTGATTATAGCACATTGGTTTTCATCTCTTTCCTCACATTATACCAAATTGCAAAATAAACAGTTAAAAACCAGCATGACAAGTTTCCCTTCAGTGATTTGGAATACCATTGCATTTAAATCAGGAAAGTTCTTAACAACCATTCCTCAGAGACTCTAAATGATTGTTCACAATAAACGGGTATTTGTTTTCTCATTGAAATATCTACTACATGTGGATATGTATGTTTAGGCCCATTCTAGTACTAATCAGTTGTTGGCGTCTTCAAAAGCATGTAGTTCTCTTTACTAATGATCCTCTCCAGAATAGTGTTCCCTTCTAATATTTTCCATTTTCTTCTGAATTAGTTTATTCTTCCTAGAATACAGCTTCATACACACATTGGAAAACCTTCTAGCCCCTCCATCCTATTTGTGAGAGCTTAAAATATTTAATTTTTGACAATGCATATAAATATATCCTCACTTAATTATATCCAGGGTATATGTGTGCAGGACACTGGAACCACAGACGTTGCATTCTACCCTCAATTGTGAGTTCTAATTAAAGTGCAGAATTCTCTGAAGGTGGCCAGGCAGGTGAAACCGCTGTTCCGAAGGCTTACAGCATCCTTGGGTTTATAAATGAGGCACAGAGTATAAAAGCAAGGAAATGATGCTGCACCTCTACCTACAAGTCATTGGTCAGATCACATTTGGAGTATTGTGTTTAGTTCTTGGCACTTTATTTAAGGAAGGATTTTAAAGCCCTGGGGAGCATGCAGAGGAGATTTACTTGAATGATACCAGGAATGAAGAATGAGATACAAGGAAAGATTGGAGAAATTGGTTTTATTTATTCTTCTTGGAGCAGAAAAGATTAAAAGGCGACTTTATTGAAGTGTTCAAAATTCTGAACAATTTTGAGAGAGTAAAGAAGGATATTCTGTTTCCAATAGTTGATATATCAGTGACTGGGGGTCACAATTTCAAGATGGCCAGCAAAAGAGCTCAGAGTGAGATGAGGAGAAACTTTGGACAGTTGATGGATTTGGATGTGCTGCCTGGGAGAGTGGTGGAGGTGGATTCCGTAGGAGGTTTCAAAAGAGAGCTGGATATATATTTGAAAGCGATTAATTTAGAAGTTACGGAGATAGGGCTAACTAGGTTACTCTTTTGTGAGCCAGTGCAGACACGATGGCTTCCCCCTGTGTTGCAAATAACAAACAGACAAACAACTATCTGAATGTAGCCACAGCACCTCTAAGTAACAGCTTTTCCTCCAACCCTGCACATTCACCTCGAGTTCCCAATAATCTAACCTTGGTCCATCTGCATTCTCATCGACATGTGTAGAGATAGGATCAGCTTCCACAAGTACAACTTGTAGTGATCTGTACATCTGTACATACATCTGCACCAGGGACTGCAGACAGATGTGACAGCCACAGCATCACTCGAGGGCATCAGAGACGGGTATAAAGGGTCCAGCCCAAGGTAGGATCCGCCTCTCTCAGAAGCACAGGGCTAGTGAGCAGCAGCAGACAGAGACAGCTCAGCAGGCAGTTTACCTTAGCTTCACTGGTCATACCTCTTGACTGTATTATATCTAGTTAAGCTCTGGAAACAGAACAAACCTACTGAATAAAGAATTTGTGTTAACTGGAAGTCTACAATCTTTATTCAGACTTAGAGAATAACATATGGTACCCGGAGTGATTTCAGAAAGCTAGCTAGACACCAGCCAGAGAAGAAAAACTTAAACCGGATATTCGACTGTGGAAGACTTCGCAACAAATGGATCCTCGACGACTAACTGATTCGATGGAACTTGTTGGAACTCCATGGCAGCTGGAAACAGCCGGTAATTTAAGTTATAACTGGAAAATGTTTGAACAGATGTTCCAAATATTTATCACAGCTAATGATTTAAGCACTGCCTCTGACGCAATGAAAATAGCCCTACTACTCTCAACAGGAGTGCATGAAGCTAGAGAAATCTATAATTGCTTTAATTACTTAGAAGGTGAGAACAACACCAAATTAGAAGTTATACTCAAAAGATTTGATGAACACTGTAAGAGTCACTCTGGTGAGATGCTGGAAAGATTTAACTCTTGTCAGAGGAATGGAGGAAGACGGAGGTTCTGAGCGGCAGCCATCTTGAGAAAGGAGCAGCACATGCGCAGTTGCGGAAAGAGCGCACAGTACAGGAAACTTGGTGTGCGCATGAGCAATCGAGTCCTATGCGTGACGTCACGAGCGTCATGACGTCGGAGGACCAGGACCACGCCCACTTAAAAAGGGGATGCACGAAAATGAACAGAAAGAAATTTAAAGCTGCAAAACCCAATTTTCTTGCCTCAAAAGACAGAACAATGCCCGAACTTACACCAGTAGTTGAAAATAACTTTCACAAGACCCTGCATCAAGCAGTTAGCATCGCCCTAGAAAATGATATCGTCCTTGTAGGCTACGACTCAGACGAAGATTTCATCTTGGGAGATAGCTACCCCAGTACCAAATCCGAACCGCACCTAGAGGTGTTGTACCGTGAAGACCCCGATGATGAGTTCTTCGGATTGGGGAACCTTCAGCCCAGCATATATGACATCTTGACTCGTGAGTGCAGGATTATGCTGCGGCCTGACGCCAAGAAACAGAGAGTGGTCCACGCACCACGAAGGGTCCCTGACTCCACACAAGAAGATGATTTGTTCATTGAACATGAAGAGAACGATCACAACTCCGAAACAAAAAGCGATGATTTGTCTATCGAACAATACACACAATCCTACTCAGACATGGCTGAGTTATTCGGAGATCCTGATCACAGCATCAGCAACACGGTTGGAAAGCTCAATACAACTCTTCTCATGGTAGATGAATCCAATACCATGGTGTCATGGGCAGATCGTCGATACATGGGATGACAGCAATACCCAAGACGAAGACGACGCCACACAGAGAGCACATAACAACTCCGTTGAGAGAGCACAGATCGACTCTACAGTGAGAACACTGCACGACTCCACAAAGAGAGCGATGACAGACTCCACAGAGAGAGCGATGACAAACTCCACAGAGAGCAATGAAGGACTCCACAGAGAGAGCGATGAAGGACTCCACAGAGAGTGCGACGCAAGCCTCCACAAAGAGTGATGCAAGCCTCCACAAAGAGTGACGCAAGCCTCCACAGACAGCTCGGTGACAGACTCAAAAATGGGAAGCAAGCAAATACTCCATAGCGAACACCATGCATGTACAAGACCATGAGGCACTAGAAGAAGTCTCTGAATGTCTACCCACTGTATGTGAGACAAGTGACGAAGAAATCACAATTCCCATACAGGATGTGCAGGATCACAGCGAGACTGACATATCTCAGCTCGTCTGCACAGAAGCACTCAATAATCAGAGGATGGCGGAGTCCAGAGAGACCACGTCAATAGAAATCTTGAAGATTTTGACTCCAGAAAAGGAGCACCACAACCCACAACAAAATGAAATAGTGAAGATTTTGACTCCAGAAAAGGAGCACAAAGAGATCACAGATGATTCAAATGAACCTGAAATGACTCCAAAAGAGGAGCACCAAGAACTCAATGATAATTCAAGTGAACCTGAAATGACTCCAAAAGAGCACCTAAAAATCAATGACGATTCAAGTGAACCTGAAATGACTCCATGAACCAGAAATGACTCTAGAAGGGGAGTACCAAGGAAGCAAAGAAGAGGAATCGGATCCACCGCAAATGACTGATGTCACCAACATCAATGCAACATCAGATCATTCTCCCAATTCTGAAGAAGAAACGCTCAATGTAGCAGAGACCACAAAGGACACTGACACCAATAACTGTGACAATGACTCAAAACATCCACATGGCACACTCACTGAGCGCAACAAGAACAAAAACCGCAAGAAGCACAGCAGAAACAAGAACAGCAACAACAAAAACACCATGCAGCGCAACAAGAATGACAAAAGCAAGAAGCATCCCAGAAACAACAAGCATGACAAGAAAAAGAACAAGAAAAAAAGCGAAAACGAAAACAGAATCAACAAGTGCGACAAAAAGAACAAGAACGACAACAACAAGAACGCCAGTGAAAACAAGAAAGACAGAAACGACAGAAACAACAACAATGAAACAACGACCTGTACAACATGGTACAACTCTGCACATGAAGGACAATGCCATAGCACACTGCGAAACAATGACAAGACTACAAACATGCCATGGCATGATAAAGAATCTCACGAATTCACATCTGCTCCAGAACAAACAAGCAAAACAGCTTTCACGAACGATGACAAACAGAATCAATACCACAAACACAAGAAAAAGTCGAGGTCAGACAATGGTGCGACACAGAATCGCTACCCGCAATCAAATGGAACAGGGGACAAAGGTGTCCACATCATTAAACGACTCATCAGCAAAGCAGCCGAGTCACATTCCGACATCAACCTAGCTCTGTTATCTTACCGAGCAACCCCATTGAGCTCAGGACTGTCGCCAGCGCAAATGCTCTTTGGCAGAGACATCCGGACAACCCTACCGGCAAAGCAAGGCCGAGACCCCGACAACGCACCGGTTCTCGACGACATGCGGGCACTATGCTCCAAACAAAAACTATACTACGATAAACATGCAATCCCACTCAAGCCACTGACAATAGGTGACACCATCAGAATCAGGGACCCAGAAGGCATTTGGTCTGAGTCAGCTACGGTGATCAGGCAGGAGGCACCGCGGTCCTACATTGTCAAATCGTCTGCGGGAGTACTTTTTCACCATAACTGCCAGGATTTATTAGAGATTCAACCTACAACGCCAGTGTTTCCCACACTGGACTTGACCAAGTCCATTTGTCCACAGGACGTTCCTCGCCACACAATGCCAGACAGTACTCTTGATGACATCAAACCATCATCCCTACTACCACCGTTAAGATGCTCCAGTAGAAGCCGTAAGGCACCCGACCGGTTAGATTTGTGACGACACTTCAACACATGCACAAGGCGAATATGGACATTTCTCACGATGGACTCACAACACAGTTAGTTGTTTCTGTATTACTTTTATCATTTTCATAGTGTGCAGATTTGCATATTCTCACCACTGGTTATGTAGTTTTCTTGTGGCCAGTCTAGAAAACATGTGCAATAAAAGGGGGGCGGGGGTGTAGTGATCTGTACATCTGTACATACATCTGCACATACACCAGGGACTGCAGACAGATGTAACAGCCTCAGCATCACTAGAGGGCATCAGAGACGGGCATAAAGGGTCCGGCCCAAGGTAGTATCTGTCTCTTTCAGAAGCACAGGGCTAGTGAGCAGCAGCAGACAGAGATAGCTCAGCATAGGCAGTTTACCTTAGCTTCACTGATCATACCTCTTGACTGCATTATATCTAGTTAAGCTCTGGAAACAGAACGAACCTACTGAATAAAGTATTTGGTTAACTGGAAGTCTACAATCTTTATTCAGACTTAGAGAATAACATACAACTGAAGTCAACTTATTGTTCACCACCTTTTTGGAGCCGCATACACCAATACCCACACTTTCAAGCCCTATGCTATCAACCAATTATTTGGCTGTGTTGGATGAGTAATTCTCCAACTGAACACAAAACTATCATATTCAGTCTCCATCACAATCTCCACTCCTTTGCTACAGATTCTATTCCCCTCTGCAGCTACTCTTCCAAAATGAACTAAGCATTTGGAAACTAGGATTCTAGTTTGATTTTAAGTTGAACTTTTAAAACCTATATAATGCGTCGGATTCAGCGCTCCCGGGACTAAGTGCCCGCGCCGTCGTGAACGCCGTCGCGTTGCACGACAGCGCGAAGAGGGTCCGGGCACGCCCTATTCAGTCGTTCACGCCACTCCAGCCTCCTTACACGGCGCCAAATGGGCACGGCGCCAACTCGCGCATGCGCAGTTGGGGCAGCTCATTCCCGTGCATGCGCAGTTGGGCCGCGCCATCCTGCGCATGCGCGGGGAACTTCTTACGCGTGCCGGCCCCTCACCAACATGGCGCTGTGGTTCTGCGGCCGGCCCGCCGTGGTGGGCCAGGCCCCATCGGAGGCCCCGCCCCCGGTGAAGGAGCCCCCCTCCACCCCCAGGCCACCTCCCCAGCGTTCCCGCACAGTTCCCGCCAGCAGCGACCAGGGGTGAACGGCACCGGCAGGACTGTCATTCTTTTCGCCTGCCGCTCGGCCCATTCGGGCCGGAGAATCGCCGCTGGTTTTGGGGGGTGTGAGAATAGCGTGCGGGTGACGGTGCGGCGTGGCGCGACTCGCGCGGCGCCCCGGCGATTCTCCCACCCGGCGTTGGGGGGTGGGGGGGATAGTGCCCATGATCTAACACAAAGACTGAATACTGCACACCTTAGCAAAATTTCTAGTCTCGTCCCCCACCCCCACCTCACACCGAGCCCCCATACCTCCAATATTGCTATTGTTAAAATTCTCACTCAGACGTCCGGGTGCGGCGATTACCAGCTAAGTCGCACGTTTCGGCACCTCCCGTTTTAACAGACCTTTGGGCTCTTATCGGGAGCCCCAACGGCAATTTTCGAAGGCTAAACCCACGGTGAGGCCACATAGAAGGGAGTTCCCCCGGATGTGAATGGATAGTAGAGATAATAGTGGCCAGGTTGTAGAGGATCCTCTGGAGCAGCGGCAAAGAAGGGAAATGAGAAGCAAGATGGCGGCGGAGGGCGGCCAGTTCGTATGGGGCCTGGAACAGCAGGAGTTCCTCCGGCGATGTGTGGAGGAGCTCAAGAAGGAGGTGCTGGCACCGATGCTGCAGGCGATTGAGGGGTTAAAGGAGGCGCAGAAGACCCAAGAGATGGAGCTCCGTGGAGTGAAGGCAAAAGCTGCCGAAAATGAGGACGAGATACAGGGCTTGGTGGTGAAGACGGAGACGCACGAGGCACTGCAGAAGAGGTGTATGGAGAGACTGGAAGCCCTGGAAAATAGCTCGAGGAGGAAGGACTTAAGAATCTTGGGTCTTCCCGAAGGGGCAGAGGGAGCGGACGTTGGGGCGTATGTGAGCACGATGCTCCATACCTTAATGGGAGCTGAGGCCCCGACGGGCCCCCTGGAAGTGGAGGGAGCGTACCGAGTCCTCGTGAGAAGACCAAAGGCATGAGAAATACCTCGAGCAATAGTGGTGAGGTTCCACCGCTACAAGGACAGGGATATGGTCCTGAGATGGGCGATAAAGACACGGAGCAGCAGGTGGGAGAACGCGGTGATCCGCGTGTATCAGGATTGGAGTGCGGAGGTGGCGAGAAGGAGGGCAAGTTTCAATCGGGCCAAGGCGGTGCTCCACAAGAGGAAAGTGAAATTCGGAATGTTGTAGCCGGCAAGACTGTGGGTTACACACCAGGGTAAACACCACTACTTCGGGACGGCAGAGGAGGCGTGGACATTTATTGAAGAGAAGTTGGACTAGATTTGAGTGTGTTTGAAATGAAGTAGCGAGGTGGTGGCAAGGGACTGTGTATCAGATGGGGGAAAATTTTCTTTCCCCTCGAAGGGGGGGGGACACGAAGAAATGTGGGCGCTGGTGGGGAAGGGGAGGGGGAAGGAGAGAGGAAGCTGCGCCATCAGGGGCGGGGCCGAGAGGGAAGCGCGGGCTTTGTTCCCGCGCTATGGAAATTGTGGCGGGAAAAGGGGGCGCAGGAAGGAGGGGGCCTCACATAATGGGAGGCTAAGGATAAACGGGGGAAGCCGAGGTCAGCCAGAGTTTGCTGACTTCCGGAAGCAATATGGGGGGAGGAACTAAGCTAGAGAGGGATCTAGCCGGGGGTTGGGGGGTGAGGAGCTGGTCTAAAAAAGGGGATGGCTAGTCGACGAGGGGTAAAGAGCCCCCCAACCCGGTTGATCACGTGGAACGTGAGAGGGTTGAATGGGCCGATTAAGAGGGCAAGGGTATTTGTGCACCTAAAGAAGCTAAAGGCAGACGTGGTCATGCTTCAGGAGACGCACCTGAAACTGGCGGATCAGGTCAGATTAAGAAAAGGATGGGTGGGACAGGTATTCCACTCGGGCTTGGATGCGAAAAATAGAGGGGTGGCAATACTGGTGGGGAAACGGGTATTGTTTGAGACGAAGACCACAGTGGTGGACAGTGGGGGTAGATACGTGATGGTGAGTGGCAGATTGCAAGGTGAGGCGGTGGTGCTGGTGAACATATATGCCCCGAACTGGGATGATGCGAACTTTATGAAGCGTATGTTGGGGCACATCACGGACCTGGAGATGGGAAAGTTGGTAATGGGGGGGGGGACTTCAACACGGTGCTGGACCGGTCCAGATCTAGGACCGGGAGGAGGCCGGCAGCGGCCAAGGTGCTTAAGGGCTTTATGGAGCAGATGGGAGGAGTGGATCCCTAGAGGTTTACTAGACCAAGGAGTAAAGAGTTTTCCTTCTTCTCCCATGTCCACAAAGTGTACTCCCGGGTAGACTTCTTTGTCCTGGGAAGGGCGCTGATCCCGAAGGTGGCAGGGACGGAGTATTCGGCTATAGCCATTTCAGATCATGCCCCACATTGGGTAGATCTGGAAGTAGGAGAGGAAAAGGAGCAGCGCCCACTCTGGAGATTAGATATGGGACTGTTGGCGGACGAGGGGGTATGTGTAAGGGTGAGGGGATGTATTGAAAGGTACCTAGAGATCAATGATGACGGAGAGGTCCAGGTGGGAGTGGTCTGGGAGGCGCTGAAGGCGGTGGTTAGAGGGGAGCTGATCTCCACAAGGGCCCATAAAGGGAAACAAGAGGGTAAAGAAAGGGAGAGATTGTTGGGGGAGATTTTGAGGGTGGATAGGCAATATGCGGAGGCTCCAGGTGAAGGGCTATACAGGGAAAGACGGAGATTGCACACGGACTTTGACTTGTTGACCACGGGTAAGGCGGAGGCACAATGGAGGAAGGCACAGGGAGTGCAGTATGAATATGGAGAGAAGGCGAGCCGGCTGCTGGCCCAACAACTTAGGAAGAGGGGGGCGGCGAGAGAGATCGGAGGGGTTAGAGACGAGGAGGGAAAGATGGAATGGGGAGCGGAGTGTTTAAGGTATTTTACGAGAGGCTATATAAGGCTCAACCCCCGGAAGGGAAAGAGGGAATGATGCATTTCCTAGACCAGCTGGAGTTCCCGAAGGTTGAGGAACAGGAGATGACAGGACTGGGAGCGCAGATTGAGGTGGAGGAGGTGGTAAAAGGAATTGGGTACATGCAGGCAGGAAACGCCCCGGGACCGGATGGGTTCCCGGTGGAGTTCTATCGGAAATACGTGGACCTGCTGGCCCCACTTCTGACGAGAACCTTTAATGAGGCTAGGGAAAGGGGGGCACTACCCCCGACGATGTCGGAGGCGACTATATCGCTGATCCTGAAAAGAGACAAAGACCCGCTGCAGTGCAGGTCATATTTCCCTCTTGAACGTAGATGCCAAGCTTTTGGCCAAGGTGATGGCGACGAGGATAGAGGATTGTGTCCCTGGGGTGGTGCATGATGATCAAACGGGGTTTGTTAAAGGGAGGCAATTGAATGCTAACATACGGAGGCTGTTGGGGGTGATGATGATGCCCCCACCGGAGGGGGAGGCGGAGATAGTGGTGGCGATGGATGCAGAGAAAGCATTTGATAGAGTGGAGTGGGACTACCTGTGGGAAGTACGGAGGAGATTTGGATTTGGAGAGGGGTTCATTAGATGGGTTCAGCTCCTGTACAGGGCCCCGGTGGCAAGTGTGATTACAAATAGGCAACGATCTGACCACTTCCGACTATATAGGGGTACAAGACAGGGATGTCCCCTGTCCCCGTTACGGTTTGCGTTGGCAATTGAGCCATTGGCCATAGCGCTGAGGGGCTCTAGGTAGTGGAGGGGGTACTTAGAGGAGGAGAAGAGCATCGGGTGTCATTATACGTGGATGATTTGTTGCTGTATGTCGCGGACCCAGTGGAGGGGATGCCTGAGATAATGCAGACACTCGGGGAGTTTGGAGAATTTTCAGGATATAAATTGAATATGGGGAAGAGTGAACTGTTTGTGATGCACCCCGGGGAACAGGGCAGGGGAATAGACGATTTACCGTTGAGGAGGGCAAGAAGAGAGTTCCGGTATTTAGGGATCCAGGTGGCCAGGAACTGGGGAACCTTGCATAAGCTTAACTTGGCACGGCTGGTAGAGCAGATGGAAGAGGACTTTAGGAGGTGGGACATGGCGCCCCTGTCACTGGCGGGCAGGGTGCAGGCAGTTAAAATGGTGGTCCTTCCGAGGTTTCTTTTTGTGTTCCAGTGCCTCCCTGTACTGATTACAAAGGCCTTTTTTAAGAAGGTGGACAAGAGTATTATGAGCTTTGTGTGGGCTGGAAAGACCCCAAGGGTAAAGAGGGGGTTCCTGCAGCACAGTAGGGACAGAGGGGGACTGGCACTGCCGAGCCTAAGTGATTATTATTGGGCCGCCAACATGTCAATGATATGTAAGTGGATGAGGGAAGGGGAAGGAGCGGCGTGGAAAAGACTGGAGATGGCATCCTGCAGGGGAACTAGCTTAAAAGCACTGGCGACGGCGCCGTTACCGTTCTCCCCGAAAAAATACACCACAAACCCAGTGGTGGTGGCAACTCTGAAAATTTAGGGGCAGTGGAGACGACATAAGGGAGTGACGGGTGCCTCAGTGTGGTCCCCGATAAGGAACAACCATAGGTTCGTCCTGGGAAGGATAGATGGGGGATTAAAATCTTGGCAGCGAGCAGGAATTGCGAAATTGCAGGACTTGTTCTTAGACGGGACGTTCGCGAGTCTGGGAGCACGGGCAGAAAAATATGGGTTGCCACCTGGGAATGCATTTCGCTATATGCAAGTGAGGGCATTTGTGAGGCAACAGGTGAGGGAGTTTCCGCAGCTCCTGGCGCAAGAGATCCAGGACAGAGTGATTTTGGGGGCATGGGTGGGTGATGGCAGGGTGTCAGATATATATAGGGAAATGAGGGACGAGGGGGAGACGATGGTTGAGGAGCTGAAGGGAAAATGGGAGGAGGAGCTGGGGGAAGAGATTGAGGAGGGGCTGTGGGCAGATGCCCGAAGTAGGGTAAACTCTTCGTCCTCGTGTGCCAGGCTCAGCCTGATACAATTCAAGGTTCTACACAGGGCGCATATGAAGGGAGCAAGGCTGAGTAGGTTTTTTGGAGTGGAAGATAGGTGCGGAAAAGCCCGGCGAACCACACCCACATGTTTTGGTCATGTCCAGTATTGCATGGGTTCTGGGGGTGTGTGGCAAAAGTGATCTCGAAGGTGGTGGGGGTCCGGGTCAAACCAAGCTGGGGGTTGGCTATATTTGGGGTTGCAGATGAGCCGGGAGTGCAGGAGGCGAGAGAGGCCGACGTGTTGGCCTTTGCGTCCCTAGTAGCCCGGCGAAGGATTCTACTTATGTGGAAAGAAGCTAAGCCCCCGGGTGTGGAGGCCTGGATCGACGACATGGCAGGGTTTATAAAACTGGAACGGATAAAATATGCATTAGAGGTTCGGCTCAGGGGTTCACCGGGCGGTGGCAACCGTTCCTCGACTATCTCGCAGAGCGATAAGGGAAAATAAGAAAGGCAGCAGCAGCAGCCCGGGGGAGGGGGGGGGGGGCTCATTCGGGTCTTCAGGGGTGTTTATATATTAGTTATTTATATTTGATTTCACAAAGTTACTATTTTAGGTATTATTTCTGTTGTTTCTTATTTTGTTGTTGGCAGTTGCCGTTAGTCAGCATATTATTTATTTTTAAAAAACGATCAATGTATATATTATTACAAAGTTGTAAAATGGGAAATTTTTGTTTGATCGAAAAACTTTAATAAAATATATTAGAGAAAAAAAAAAACATTCTCACACATTCCTGCATCATCCCCAGTTTCGATCATCCTCAACACTGCTTGCTGGTTTCCCATCCACAACCCTCCACAAACTCCTGTCCAAACACCCAGCGCACATATTTTCTGCAGCAAGTGCCGTTGTCCACCATCCACATCCTCGCCAAATTACCAAAGAACTCTTCGAACACCAACATTTTTAAATTCTTGACCAGGTATTTAAAATATGGCCTTGCCCTACCTTATCTTTTGCTCCAATTCTGCTTTTCGTTGACTCTGCTTTTCATTGACTCTACTTTCTTATGCTTACCCACATACTGCATCCTGCAAAACGTATATACTGCAGCCATAATGCAACATTGGAGGGGATGGATTTTGAGTCCATTGCTTCATTCAAACTTACTGCTCTGTCTTGGATGGGGTCAGATTTTTAAATTGAATCTTACATAATTCTCCTGACTTCAGCCTTGCAAATGATACAGGGGTTTTGAAGGGTCAGGAGGTGATTCATCACAGAGCACTAAGCCTCTGACCTGCTCTTACTACCAAGTGGTTATATAGGTAGTCCAGTTAAGCTTCCATTGAATCCAGACTCCCCACCCTTATGTTACAGATGTCTGGTCAGCTCTCAACAATGGCTAAGAGACTGGACCAGAGCATAGCTTTTGATGTCCAGCTCTCAACAGTGATTAAGAGACTGGGCCAAAGCCATACAAGTTTTAAGACGGTTCGGAAAGATCGTTTCATTCCAAGAGTGAAAATATAAGCAATAGGTTAGTTATTCCAGAAACAAACTTTATTAAAACAAAAGAAAAACAATATTTAAACTTCAACCCTAACAATAGCCGATTACAAGTAGTTTCTTAACCTTTACATATTAGTTACCATTAAACAGCACTGTCCCAGAACATGCAGTTCTCATGCCACATACACAGGCAGACAAAGGCAATACTTGCATTTACGAAGCAATTTTTCTTCTGTTAGGGACATTTGTTCAGAGCCCTTTTCCAAAACATACTTCGGTGGCAACTTTCATGACCTCTCTCAGTTGATTTCAAAACCTTCTCCCTGTACCTGTTCAAAACAGCATTTTTTCGCTCGGTCTCTAAACTCCACCCAGCCACTCCAACAAAGGTTCTCTGGGGTTTCCAGACTTGAACCCATCATTGTTATCTTGGGCTGTTTGATGGCCAACTCCTGTTAATACAAAAGAACAGAGCCATGCTATTGATAGTCAACTAATCTCCCACTGATGGAGAAAGAGGCCATCAGACTCTGTAATGGGCTAATAGCTGGTTAGACAGGAGTGTCCTGAAGAACAATGGATCGGGGGCATCCTGTGTATTCCCAATAACGAGTTTAAGACTTACTGGGACCCTATAGCTCAGCCAGGTGTGGGCGTATCCCTCGGACTCCGTGCCAGCAGTATTTTCCCTCAGTCAGTTTAGTCCCTAAATTGCCTGCCATATCTGCAATCTCATTTTGGACCCAATTACCTAATATGTCCTTTGTGTAGCACTTATCAGGTTGTTAATGATGAGGGACACTGTAATGTAGATGTAACTGAAGGTAATGGGGAGGAGATGGCTTTTTCTTGCTCATGATGGTAATTACCTCCGGGCCCTCGCTATGGCAGCACTCCGACAAAATACACATCCAGCGCAGTGGTAGTAGCCACACTGAAAACGTGTAATCAAATGAGGCAACATTTCGGTTTGACCGAGATGTTCCCCCACCTGCGGAAACCACAAGTTCCCAGGACGGGGGAATGCTGAGAGTCAGTATATAGGAAACAGACTAGCGACACTGAACAAACTGACGGAGGAGTTGGAACTACCAACGGGAGAAGAACTGAAGCACCTACAAATGAAACACTCCTCCCCAAAGAGACTGTAGGACCCAGGGTCCTGGAGACCACACAACTAGATGAATACGGGCAGTAAGGGGGCGGGGGGGGAACTGTGGGGAAAATATACGGACAACTACTGGACAGGGCCCGAACGCCATTGGACGAGACCATATGGAAATGGGGGCCAAACTAGGGCAAGAAGTGGGTTGGGGACTCTGGAGTGAAGCACCGAGCAGGTTCAACTCCACTTCCTCCTGCGCAAGGGTCAGCCTCATGCAGTTCAAAATGGTGCACACAGCACACCTAGCCAGAACCCGAATGAACAAATTCTTCCCGCAGGTGGAGGACGAATGTGAAAGGTGTCAGGGAGGCCCGGCCAACCCCATCCACATGTTCTGATCTTGCCCCAGACTTGTAGGTTCTGGACAGGCTTCTTCGAAGGAATGTCCTAGGTTGTGGGAGTTAGGGTGGAGCCACGTCCGAGAGCGGCAGTCTTCAGGATATCGGAACAGCCAGAACTACACATGGGGCAGGGGCCAACGCCCTTTCTTTCGCTTCCCTAATCGCACGCCGGAGAATCCTGCTCGGCTAGCGATCGGCAGCACCACCCGTGGCTGCAGTCTGGCTGGCAGACCTGGCGGAATTTCTCCACTTGGAGAAAATCAAATACACCATCCGAGGGTCAGAGGAAGGCTTCCTCAAACATGGTGGCAATTTGTGGGCCTGTTCCAAGACCTGTTCGTAGCCAACAATAACTAGAAAGGAAGAAAACAAAAAATAAGAAGAAGATTGACAGGAATAAGAGAGAAGGGAACCTGAGGGAAATGAAGGGAACACCACAGAGGGAGGGGGCAGAAGATCCCCCCCCCCATTCACAAAGCAGACACGGCGGAAAACACAAAGGAAAGGGGGGGGAAGGAAGAGAGCAGAAGCGAGGTGGGGGGGCACACTCCTGAGCGAGCAGGGAGGATATCAAGGAGAGGGGCGGGGGGGGGGGGGGGGGAAGAGAGAGAGGCGAGGCTAGCGCACCAAGACAGATGGTAACAAAATGTAAAATGATATAAAAGAATCTCATGTGCTACAATACATGGTACGGTAGCACAATGGTTAGCACAGTTGCTTCACAACTCCAGGGTCCCAGGTTCGATTCCCGGCTTGGGTCCAGGCGGAGTCTGCACGTTCTCCCCGTGTTGGCATAGGTTTCCACCGGGTGCTCCAGTTTCCTCCCAACCGTCCAAGGTGTGCAGGTTAGGTGGATTGGCCATGATAAATTGCCTTAAGTGTCCCAAAAAAAAAGGTTCGGTTGGGTTACAGGGTTACTGGGATAGGGTGGAGGTGTGGGCTTAAGTGGGGTGGTCTTTCCAAGCGCCGGTGCAGACACGATGGGCCGAATGGCCTCCTTCTGCACTGTAAATTCTATGAAGTCTGAATATCAAACACAAAATGCAACTGTATATAATTAAATTGAAAATGCCAATAAAAATATTTTTTAAAAAAAAGAATTTGTCAGGATACCATCTCATAGAATTCCAGAATTGTTATAATAATAATAATAATGATTGCTTATTGTCACAATAGGCTTCAATGAAGTTACTGTGAAAAGCCCCCAAGGCTCAGAAGGAAGTCATTTAGCCCATCTCGTCTGCACCAGCTTTCAAAATGAGCATTATAAGTTAGTGCCATTCCCTTGACTTTTCCCTATACCCCTGCCCATTTTAATAATAAACTTTATTGTCACCAGTAGGCTTACATTAACACTGCAATGAAGTTACTGTGAAAAGCCCCTAGTTACCACATTCCGGCACCTGTACACCAAGGTAGAATTCAGAATGTTCAAGTTCCCAATCAGTACGTCTTTCCGGACATATGGAAGGAAACTGGAGCACTCAGAGAAAACCCACGCAGGCACGGGGAGAACGTGCAGACTCCACACAGTGACCCAAGCCGGGAATTGAACCTGGGACCCTGGCGCTGTGAAGAACAGTGCTAACCACTGTGCAACATTGTTTCCATTCCAATAATAACCTAATGGCCCCTTGAATGCCTCAATTGAACCTGCCTCCACCACACTTCCAGGCAATGCATCCCAGACGCGAACCACTTGTGTGAAAAATGTTTTCCAGCACATCACATTTGCTTCTTTTGAAAATATCGTTCTTGATCCTTTTAGGAGCAGGAACAGCTTCTCCCTATCTACTCTGTCAAGCCCCCACATGGTTTTGAACATCTCTATCAAACCTCCTCTTAGCCTTCTTCTCTCCAAGGAGAACAGTCCCAACCTCCCCAATCTATCCTCATAACTGAAGTTTCTCACCTGTGAAACCATTCTTGTAAATTCTTCTGCACTCTCTGCAATAGGTTCACATCCTTCCTGTCGTGTGGCACCCAGAACTGTACAATCTAGCTGAGGTCTATCTAGTATTGTATAGATTCAGCATAACCTCCTTGCTCTTGTACTCTATGTCCCTATTAATATAGCCCAGGATACTATGTGCTTTATTAACTGCTCTCCCCACCTGTCCTGCTGCCTTCAATGATCTATGCACAATTCATAGTCCCTCTGCTCCTGCATGCCCTGAAGAATTCTACTGCTTATTTATGTTATCTGCATGAATCTAGGGACCTTAAAAGAGCACTCTGGATTTAGAAACAATGAACCTCACCATATGAATGATTTGAAAGAGAAAATGCTAGAAAATCTCAGCATGTCTGGCAGCATCTGTGGGGAGAGAAAAGAGCTAACGTTTCGAGTCCAATGACTCTTTGTCAAAGCTAACAGTCAGAGAAAGTGGGAAATATTTATACTGTGGAGTGAGAATGAAAGATGAGTCATAGCCACTGAAACCCAGAGAAACGGGGTACTAATAGCCACAGAAACCAAGGGGAAAGAGTGCTAATGGCAGTCCCCAGAGAGAACCAAAGGTGTGAGAGGCCAAAACAGCAGAGAAACATACATCAGAGGCTAAAATGTGACAGATGGAGATGGGGGCGGAGGGGGGAGGAGAGAGAAGGGGCAAGCAAAGGGGAGAAGGGGTAAGGAAAGGTGGATAAGATTGGGGGGGGGGTTAAATATATATTGAGAAAGACAAGAAATAAAGAAATGGTAAGAGACAGTTGAAATGAAATGGGATGAAAACAAATGGGTCTAGGTGGTGTAGAGCTAATCATCTGAAGTTGTTGAATTCGATGTTGAGACCAGAAGGCTGTAGCGTGCCTAACCGGAAGAGGAGTGTGGTGATATGCATCACTGTATATACACAAGGGGTTAATGAAAATACACTACAACTAAGTAACCACTAGAGGGAGCACCAGAGATGTCATGACATGCAGACATACAGCCAATGGGTCATTACAACAGGACACAACCAATGGGTAATCAGGACACCCAGAGGTGGCATTACCACTAGGGGGCACTTCACAACCCATATAAAAGGACAGGGCACACATGCTCTGCCTCTTTCCACAGACAGACATCTAGAGAGTACATCACGGTTGATCAGCAGCATCACACGCAGCACATGGCTTAGAGCAGGCTGGTAAAGATAGTCTGAGTTACTACAGTTAGATTAGCAGAGAGTCAAACTCATTTAAGAACTGTGTTAATAGTTCAATAAAATAGGTCAATAAACGTTGAACTCATTTCATAGGCTGGAGCTTCCTTTGTCAAAGCATACATCAAGAAAGCAGCTTATGCTACACGAAGCAGCATAACACAACAATGAGATGTTGTTCCTCCAGTTCGCGTTGAGCTTCACTGGAACATTGCAGCAGGCCAAGGACAGACATGTGGGCATGGGAGCTGGGTCTTTTGTTAAAATGGCAAGCAACTGGACGGTCCGGGTCCTGAATGTACACAGACTGATTTGAGCAGGTTTACCGAGTGGGCAATGTTCCCCCTAGTGGCTGCACAGCAACTCAAAAATTCCCACATCTGTGGCAGACAAGTCAGCCCTTTTAAACTGGGTGTGCACAATCAAGAAAAAAAATATTGATGGGGCTGTGAACTTTAGTAAATTACCTGCCCATACCATAAACAATGAAAAGGTGTGCTGCTGTTGGGCATAATTTGAAGACACATAATAAAGCTCCACATGAGGCTTTCTAAAAGTAAGTCAACATAGATGGAAGCAATGGTGGATAAAACCTAAATGGCAATAAAACAAAGTTGAAAAATAATAAGAAAAAAAATCTCTTTCCAGCGAGAGACATGAGGTGTGGTGTTCTGTCGGTCTCTATTGACTCCCCTATTGTTTGCCTTATTCTTAAGCACAAACAGAATGGCCCCAATGGTTCAGTCAATTTGTCCAGTTCTCTAAATAATAAATGAAACGATTTGTTTTCTGAAGGGCAAATAATCATCTGGAATTTGACTTTTGTAGAAAAAAAATTCAAAATAAATGTGCATCTATGCTCAGCAAACTCATGTCTCGCTTGTCAATTAATCAAATATTTAAACCAATTGTCACAATACAAAATATTTCACAGAGTGGCTAATAGCTATGAGGAGGCTTTTATATTTAAAACCAACTTACTGGATCTTTTGGAGATGGCTCAACTTCCTTCTTTTGTTTCTTACCCATCCTATGGAAAAGACAACAGATATGCTTTAAATAATTATTATATGAAGACATATATAAATAGATACACTGCATCGTAATTTTTAAATTTTAAATGTTAAGTATTTTATTGTAAACTTTAAGTATTAAAAGTACTTCATGCAATTCCCATAAAGGAAGTGGAAAATCTTAATTTGAGGGCTGACGACATGGAGTTCTGCAAGGATTCTGATATTCATAAATTATTTAGAGTGCACACCTTCACAATATACTGTTGATCCCAAGTTTTGATAAAATTGTAATGGGGGAAAATGCATTCATTTTTTTTCAATGCACGAGATAATCCTGTGACAAATGAACTACTGCTGCAAGCAGGAAGTGATCAGCATTGCAAATGGAAATAGAAAGGGCCAGAACTTTCCTGTTGGAGGAAGGAATCAGGAGTCTGGATTAATCCTGACATTGTAATCCTGCTTCTGCTCTGGCGGTAGGTGGGAACTTCATGTCTTAGAGAATGGGAAGATATCAAGATGCAGTGCAGGCTGGAGAAGGCGGCAAAAGTAGGGATGGGCCCATGCCAACGTGTTCAGGTTAAGACGCCTGCCTCCATTTCCACATATATTGGCCCAGTGCTTCAAGGGCATCAGTGGCTCTACCACATAAAGTTAAACCAACAGATGAATGAAAAGTCCCCCTTGCCCTCGTCCCCAACCCCCCCATCACCCCATCCTCCTCCCTCACCTACTCATCCAGAATCTACTTTATAAACAGAACTCAAGCCCCACAATAACATTTGGAAGATGTTGAAAAATTCATAAACCTATTCAACAAATTAGTTGAAAGGCACAATTAAAAGAAAAAATGATATATTTGAAAGAACAATTATAGCAGGTGTTATCATCTCATCCGATGATCACACTGAACATATCAAATCCCAGAATGAAACCTGGCTTGATAGATCGTAGATGTTTTTAAAGAAACCCTGGAGGTAAGTTACTGAACAGATTTATAGGAAGTCTGCTCATGAACTATTAACACAATTAATAAAACATTTATTAAACAAAGAAAATGAAGTATATTGGGCGGACTTCTCCCCCCCCCCCCCCACGCCGGGTGGGAGAATCGCCAAGGCACCGCAGGAGTCCCGCCATGCCGCCCCGGCACCCGCACGCAATTCTCCCACCCCCCCAAACCGGTGCGGCGAGAATCACGGCTGGCCGCTCGGAGAATCGCCACTCGCTGTTTGTAATGGGCGAGCGGCGATTCTCCGGCCCGAATGGGCCGAGCGGCCTACCCAACACGACAAGTTCCCACTGGTTCCATCCACACCTGGTCGCTGCCGGCGGGAACAGCGCGGGAACGCTGAGGGGGCGGCCTGTGGGGGGGGTTCCTGCACCGGGGGGGGGGGGAATAAAAAGGGGTCTGGCCCACGATCGGTGCCCACCGATCGGCAGGCCGGCCTCTCTGATGGAGGACCTCCTTTCCTCCGCTGCACCGCAAAATCCATCCGACATCTTCTTGCGGGGCAGCCGCGGGGAGGACGGCAACCGCGCATGCGCGGGTTGGCGCGGGTCAACCTGCGCATGCGCGGATGACGTCATTTACGCTGCGCCGGCCGTGTCATTTACGCGGCGCCGCTTTTACGCGGCGCCAAGGCCCGACGCGCGTAAATGACGCGGCGCCGTTCCTAGCCCCCCAGGGGTGGCAGAATAAGGGGCTGGGATCGGCCTCCGACGCCGGAGTGAAACACTCTGGTTTTCACTCCGCCGTCGGCACTTAGTCTCCCGATGGGAGAATTGCGCCCATTATACCAGGCAAATAGATTGGAAAGATCTCAATACAAACACAAAAGAATGATCCAAATATTCACGATTCCTTCACCCCAGCTATCTCTTTACAGGCACAACAAATTCAGAAAGATAAACAATTTACCATATCTATTTTATACTGTAATAGTCAAGGAAGTGTGTGGTACGTGGATTAAAAAGCCAACTGCGGTCAGACACGCCAGACTGCAAGGTAAATAACAAATGCAACCAAATCTATGGATTTCTCAAAAACTCACCCAAATGCTTGTTGTACGGTGAGTCAACTGGTCTCACTGGAACTCTGTCTCTCTCAAGAAGGGTTTCCAATCTCCACAATCAAAACTTGCCTCGGAATTCTCTCCGAAACGTCACTCTCACTTGGACAGTCTCAAGCAGGATTCACCTCGAGTTTCAATCTTGCCTCTGAGATTCCTTTCTCCTGGATCTCCATGTAGGTATTCTATGTACACTCAAGCTTTACCTTCCAAGCACATTTTCATTTCTTTGGCCATGCCAAGCCAAACACCACAGCTCTAAAAGAGTTCCTTTTGCCCTTATGGGCCACAGCACAGTCACAAACCTCTCAGTTGCCCTCTCAGAACCTCAGTTCTCTTGTGCCCACTTTGCTTCAGGTCTGCTCCTCACACATCCTTCTCTTTAATTTGGAGCCTATTGCTCTGCACCTTTCTTATAACTTTACTGAACTGGATTTATTTCTGATCTCTGCCCTTGCCCCTGAACTGGAACTGTCTTCTGGGACCTGTTTCTGCCCCACTCCCTGGTTTGGATTCTTCTCTTCTTTGTTTGGGACCTCTCTTTCCCCCCCTCCCATATCCTGCTCCTTGGGATACCTTCCATGAAATGGTGCTCCTCTTCAGGTCACTGGACCTCCAGTTTCATGTTGTTTCACTTTTCTTCTTCTGCACGTGTGCAGAACCAGTTCTCAGTCTAATTCATAGTTTGAAATCAGAATCCCTACACTGCAGGAGGTCATTCAGCCCATCGAGTCTGCACCGACCCTCCGAAACAGCACCCTACCTAGGCCCAATTCCCCGCCCTATCCCCGTAACCCCACCTAACCTAGCACTGAGGGCAATTTAGCATGGACAATCTAGCTAACTTGCATATCTTTGTACTGTGGGAGGAAACCCACGCAGACAGGAGAACGTACAAACTCCACATAGACAGTCATCCGAGGTCTGAATCAAACCCGTGTCCCTGGGGCTGTGAGAGAGCAGTGCTAACCACTGTGTCACCGTGCCACCCATAGAAAAATGAACTACACATGTGCGTAACACTGGCTCCCAGCCTAAAGACTACAAAATCAACAAACTGCATTTGACATGCCATTCCCAGTCAGCAAATGCACAAAAATATAAAAAGCACGAACTGCGTAGATGCGGCCATTTCCAGGCTGGCACATGCACAGAATGCCCAAGCCCAACGGAACTGTTGTTCCCAAACCATGACTCCAATTTAAAAATAAAGCGAGTTTTTTATTTTCCTTTTTATCACACCTGTTAAAAGTATCATAAAACTGTCAAAACCGTCAACTCACATTCAGAGGAAATCTGTAAAAGCAAACTCTGTATTTCAGAATCCATTAGTGTTTTTAAAGGCAGCTGAATGCGTATACATCTGTTGAACCTACATACAGCCAAACAAATAGCTGAGCTGATCTGCAAAGAATGAATGGGTGTAAACAATTAGCTCTGGGCCTTAAAATGGGCTAGCCTTTCAATAATGTACATATAGTACCCTATCTAGTGGATATCTATTCCAATACATTTGAGGACTTTTATAATGCTGTCCATTCACTTGACAGCTTGCCAGAAGTAACAACCTAGCCAGCACATTATTTAATAGTCACTTGACTTTTCCAATCACAGCACTGTCATCACTAACTTTCGTATGCAGAGACAACTCAGGCTACAGAATTTCATGATGAACTGTAAAGTAAGCAAGATGGGAGGAGATGATGGCACAGAAGTAATATCACTGGATAGTAATCCAGAGGCCCAGCCTAATGCTGTGGAATATGGATTCAATTCTTAACAAGGCAGCTGGTGGAATTTAAATTCACTTAAAACATCTGGAATAGAAAGTTTGTTTCAGTAATGGTGACCATGACAACTAACGTCCGAATATTGTTTAAAAACAAAATCCAGCTGGTTCACTAATGTCCTTTAGGGAAGGAAATCTGCCAACCGTACGTCGTCTGGCCTGGATATGACTCCGGATCCACAGCAATGTGGTTGAGTCTTAACTGCCCTCAGTTCAAGGTATTCAGTGATTGGCAACAAATGCTGGCCTTGCCAGTGATGCCGACATCCCATGAATGATTTTTTAAAAGTTTTACTCATCTTTTATATTCTTCTCACCCAAGGTGGCACAATGGTTAACACTGCTGCCTCAAAGCTCCAGGGACCCGGGTTCGAGTGACTGTCTGGGTGGAGTTTCCACTTTCTCTCTGTGCCTGCGTGGGTTTCCTCCGGGTGCTCTGATTTACCCCCACAGTCCAGGTTAGGTGGATTGGCATGCTAAATTGCCCCTTAAGTGTCCAAAAGGTTACAGTGAGACTTACAACACCAGGTTAAGTCCAACAGGTTTATTTGGAATCACTTGCTTTCAGAGCGTAACCTGATGAAGGAGCTACGCTACTAATATATATTTTTTCTTTATTTGTTCATGGGATGTAGGCATTGCTGGAGGCCAGCATTTATTGCCCATCCCTGAAGGCATTTTAAGAGTCAACCACATTGCTGCGGATCTGGAGTCACATGTAGGCCAGACCAGGTAAGGACGACAGATTCCTTTCCCTAAAGGACTATGTGAATCAAATAGGTTTTTACGACAATCAACAATGGTGTCATGGTCACCTTTAGACTTTTATTTTCAGATTTTTTTATTGAATTCAAATTTCACCATCTGCCATGTGGGATTAGATCCTGGGTCCCCAGGTCTCTGGATCACTAGTCTGGTCTCTGGATCACTAGTCCAACGACAATACCACTTCGCCACTGCCTCCACCTACATCAGGCATCAATGGTGGCATAACACTATTAACCTTGCCTCTGAGCCAAAGTCCCATTTTGGAGGCTTAATTCAAAATCTATCTCAGCACTCACCTCCACACAATGCTTTTGGAGATGCCATAAATTGATGACTCTTTAAACTAGGCTACATTCACCTACCCGGGTGGTGCAGAAGCTCCCATTCACTGGGTATTGATTGAGTAATTACGGGGAAATTTTTGGGATCTCGAGTGCACTGCACGGATGGAGAAACATATTAAATAAAAATTTTCAACAGGGATTTGGATAAATCTATGAAGGAGGAAAATTTGCAAACTATGAGGAATGTAATTAAATGTAATTAATTGGAAAACTCTTTCAAAGGGCTAGCACAAGCATATTTGACAGCATGGCCTCTTTCTGTGCTGTATCACTCTATTTCTAAAAAATAATAAGGAGGTGCCCGGTGCCCCAGCCAATCTCTAACCCTCAATTAATGTCATTAAATCAGATTATCTGGTCATTATCACATTGTTGTGTGTGGGAGCTTGTCAAGTACAAATTGGCTCCTTCATTTTGGCTAAGATCAAGCGTCACATTAAGCCCAAGGTGAGGTGCAATGCCTTTTCTTGTCAGCTTGGATCTAGTACATGCTCTTGTGGAGACCCTGAATTGGATTCAATTTGATTTTGAACTGGTTTTCAGAGCAAGCAATGAGATGGATTACGGGCTTGAAAGGTCCACTTTGCGGATTGTCTTTGTAACTTTAAGGATGGGATCAAAATGAAAAACAATGAATATTGCACCGTGGCACAGTGGTTAGCACCGCTGCCTCACGCTGCCGAGGACCAGGGTTCTATCCTGGCCCCGGATCACTGTCCATGTGGAGTTTGCACATTCTCCCCGTGTCTACGTGGGTCTCACCCCCACAACTCAAAAAGATGTGCAGGTTGGGTGAATTAGCTACGCTAAATTACCCCATGATTGGAAAACAAAGAATTGGTTACTCTAAATTTATTTTAAAAAACAATGAATATACTCAAAAATAGTTTATTAACTCAAAAATACTTTGGGGCGTCCCTATGTCAAGAAAGGCACTACATTATCGCAAGCTTTTATATCTATAGATTACAATCTTGCAGATTACAAACATAAAACAAATGTTATATTGTTACAATTCCTGTAGAGATAATCTCTGTAGAGCCCAATAACTTTCAAAAAAGGAGATCAATTTCCCACTGCCAGATCGAAAGAAATGCATGACAAGATATCACGTTTTAAAACTTTTACTGTGACAAACAAAAATCAATCTAGACTAGAAATACACCAAAATACATAAAAGGTTTTTCCCCATTAACTAACACAACCAAATTATTTAACACCACTCCCTGCAGTTATGCAGTTGTGAAGATTCAGTTTCAAGCTCCATCTCACTTTTCTGCAGACTCCCCTCTCCCTGCCACACCAATCTTCTGTCCTTCAAAAGCCGTTTCTGCAATTTTCTAAGTACCCTCAAACAGCTGCAAAGCCCACACCGGTGACACTTCGGTTTCTTAAATATCCACAAGTAATTTATCTTTGAAGAGAGAACCACTTGCCTCAAACATCCTGCTTGGTGGTTCGCACGAAAAGCTTCCCTCCATCTTATACAGCAGCAGCTGTTTCTGTCTCCCTCTCTAGGTCTCTCACAGTCTTATATGTCTTTTACCAGAAAAACTGTGTCAAAGTGTGAAAACTTGTCACTTGATTATTTTATAGATCTGGTTGAAGATCACATGGGCCTCTTTCCCAGCAGAATTGGCATGATCACATCAACTCCATTCAGAACATTCTGTTAAACCTCCAGTTTAAAACAAAACTTTTGTATAAAATCTTGTTACAACACCAAAAATCAGAAAAAGCATTAATGGCAACACTGTCAAAATACAACATTGTAAACACTTAACAACTAATCTACTACATACGATACTACTAATATTCTTTCCCCTATTGTTACATTTCACCACTAAACATTTTGTCTGAGCAACATTATACGGCTTAAACTGTAACTGCTATCCTAAAGTAACAATTGAGATTTAAGTCCAGCTAGTATGAGGTCTTAAGATTTCCAAATCTCCAGCAAATGAGTGTTTTTTTATCACTGGTCAATTCATTTTCTTTCAATCTTTGCAAAAGATCGCCTTTTTCATTTTGCCTAGGCTATACAGTATATCCGTGCGCTCAGTTTAAAAGATTCTGTTGTGATTTTGCACCTTTCGTGCTACCCTTTTAAAAATCTATATCGGTTTGCGTACAGTCTAGATCCTGAGACAGTATTTACAACAGGCTCAAAGGTTTTACAATTTGTTTGGTCTGATCAAGAACAACATTACTGATTGCTGGCAACCTCCTGGATGTTGGCAACTGTGAATTGTAGTCCAAGAAGAAATCCTCCGGATTCAAGAATTTCCTTTGTTCTTCTTTGAAGTCAAACATTAATTCATTATCAGGATTTTCACTTTTCAAAATAGACTCTGAATCACTATATGTAATAATTACCTTTTCCTACCAGTTGGTTTGGACTCAACTTTTAAATCTTGGGATGGGAAGGGTCTGGAGCGGTTTGAAGACCTGTTCATGGAGGGGAAGTTGGTTAGTTTTAAGGACTTAGCTTAGAAATTTTAACTGCCCAGTTCCAGTCTTTTCAGGTATTTTCAAATTCACGATTTTTCGCACAAAGCTTATCCCTTATTCCTTTGGTGACACCCTCTTCCCTGTTGAAAATGATTTTGCCTTTAGCTCAGCCTTGACAGGGGATCTATTTCAGAAATATATGGCCACATCCTTTCAACGGATTCTGCTTCATTAAATGGTGTGGGGACAAAATGGGAGGGTGAATTGGGACCCATTCTTATTGGTGAGGCGACCATTATGTGACCATGGGGTGAGACTATTCACAGGGTTTTCATGCGTTCAACTGAGTCGAATTCAATTCAAGGCTTTGCACAGGACGCACTTTACCCGGGCTAGGATGAGCATTTTTGTCCATGGTGATGAGGATAAATGTGAGCGCTGCTCTGGGGGGCCGGCTAACCATACACATATGTTCTGATCTTGTCCCAAATAATAATGATAAGCTTCTGAGCTTCTTTCTTTGACACCCTGTCGGAGATACTCCATGGAGGTTTGCATCCATGTCCACTGGTGACCATATTTAGGTTGTCAGATTCATCAGTGATTCAGTCTGGGATGAAGGCAGACGTCCATGCCTTTGCCCTGCTGATAGCCCGGAGGTGAATTCTGCTTGGGTGGAGGTCTCCTACTCTGCCTAGTGCCTCAGCTTAGCTGGGTGACCTCATGTCATTTCTGCATTGGAGAAGGTCAAGTGCAACATAAGGGGTTGGTGGAGAGGTTCTACCTATGATGGGAACCATTCATTCCATTTTTTAAAGAGTTAGTCACCGTCAGCTGTTAGGGGGTTAGGTTAGTTTTTGTGATAATAAATGTGCTTTGATTTAAATCTTACTAATCGGTGTAGTGGGTTATTGATCATTACTCGGACTTGAACCTCGTGGCGGTATCATAAAGATATGATCATAAAGATGGGCAGCACGGTAGCATAGTGGTGAGCACAATTGCTTCACAGCTCCAGGGTCCCAGGTTCGATTCCCGGCTTGGGTCGCTGTCTGTGCAGAGTCTGCACGTTCTCCCCGTGTGTGCGTGGGTTTCCTCCGGGTGCTCCGGTTTCCTCCCACAGTCCAAAGATGTGCGGGTTAGGTGGATTGGCCATGCTAAATTGCCCTTATGTCCAAAATTGCCCTTAGTGTTGGGTGGGGTTACTGGGTTATGGGGATAGGGTGTGGGTATGGGCTTGGGTAGGGTGCTCTTTCCAAGAGCCGGTGCAGACTCGATGGGCCAAATGGCCTCCTTCTGCACTGTAAATTCTATGATTCTATGATACCTGGCGACTCGAGAGCAAAGGTAGTAAAACCGAGCAATTGAACCAAGGAGAAAATCAGCAACAGTAGCCATTTCAAGATCAAGAATTTTGTGCTTAAGGAGAGATTTTCTGAGTCCCTCGTCAGAAATGCCACTGACAATCTGCCCAGTTCCAGTCTTTTCAGGTATTTTCAAATTCACGATTCTTCGCACAAAGCTTATCCCTTATTCTTTTGGTGACACCCTCTTCCCTGTTGAAAATGATTTTGCCTTTAGCTCAGCCTTGACAGGGGATCTATTTCAGAAATATATGGCCACATCCTTTCAACGGATTCTGCTTCATTAAATGGTGTGGGGACAAAATGGGAGGGTGAATTGGGACCCATTCTTATTGGTGAGGCGACCATTATGTGACCATGGGGTGAGACTATTCACAGGGTTTTCATGCGTTCAAGTGAGTCGAATTCAATTCAAGGCTTTGCACAGGACGCACTTTACCCGGGTTAGGATGAGCATTTTTGTCCATGGTGATGAGGATAAATGTGAGCGCTGCTCTGGGGGGCCGGCTAACCATACACATATGTTCTGATCTTGTCCCAAATAATAATGATAAGCTTCTGAGCTTCTTTCTTTGACACCCTGTCGGAGATACTCCATGGAGGTTTGCATCCATGTCCACTGGTGACCATATTTAGGTTGTCAGATTCATCAGTGATTCAGTCTGGGATGAAGGCGGACGTCCATGCCTTTGCCCCGCTGATAGCCCGGAGGTGAATTCTGCTTGGGTGGAGGTCTCCTACTCTGCCTAGTGCCTCAGCTTAGCTGGGTGACCTCATGTCATTTCTGCATTGGAGAAGGTCAAGTGCAACATAAGGGGTTGGTGGAGAGGTTCTACCTATGATGGGAACCATTCATTCCGTTTTTTAAAGAGTTAGTCACCGTCAGCTGTTAGGGGGTTAGGTTAGTTTTTGTGATAAAGTCAATTAGGTGTGTGTTTTTGCTTTTTTTTCTCTTGTGTTGTGTATTTCTGTTTGATTGTTTCAGGTTGTTTTGATAAATATAAAAACAATTTTAATAAACTTTTTTAAACACAAGTTGTTTCATATGCAAATAAATTCTTGCTAACTCAACCCAAGTGCTACTGGGAACACCCTTTTCCTCTTCAGTGTTCAGGTGTTGAGCCAATACTTCAACACTCTGCCTTATTAGCCCCATTTTTAAGTTAACCCCTACTTTCTCAGCCACAGGCTTCAAATTAACTTTTGCAAGGCATTTACCGACAAGTTGTCCCTCTCCAGAAACATCTGAACACCATACATAGCCATGCTAATTATCATCAAACGTAACTGCGAAATTGTTTAAAATTAGGCATATTCCAGCATACTCACAGTCTCCTTTCATAGTTTCTGGATTTGTATCCCAGAGTGACCAATAAAAAGAGATATACATTGCCCAGTGACTAACATAAAGAATCACATGACAAGATTTCACATATTAAGGCTTTTGCATAATCGAAAAGTTTCTCGGTCTAATTCAAATTTTCTCATTTTCCTTTCTTTTTGGAGTTCAAGGTTTTCCCTTTTTCCCCCCAACTTTTTTCTCTCTAACCTTGGCTTTTGCATTTTCTTCTCTCTGGAATTCTACTTCAAGTTTTTGCCTTATGTTTATTTCCAATATATCTTTCCAATTTAAATTGTTTCATTTGTAATTGAAATCTTACTAACAGGCTACAAGTTACCCTTTCCCTCATGGGTGCTGAGCTAATACCTCAACAATTTCTAAATTTTTAGCTTGGACTTTCAAATTGATGCCTAATCTTTCTGCCACCGCTTTCAAATTAATCTTGAGAACAGTTCTAAGGCATTAACAGACATCTCGTCTTTTACCAGAATTGCCTCAGCATTGAAAGCAAACATTCCCGGCCCCGGATAACTTTCCGTGTGGAGTTTGCACATTCTCCACATGTCTGTGTGGGCCTCATCGCCACAACCCAAAGATGAGCAGAGTAGGTGGATTGGCCTCGCTAAATTGCCCCGGAATTGGAAAAAAAAAGAAAACTAACATGGCTACTTTCAATGAATACAGCAAAAGTAAATGTGAAATGTTGTTTGTTAAATTCTGGAAAATTCCAGTGTGCCAGTTTTACAGACTCTGGATTCAGATCCCGGACGAGTCCCCAATTTGTTGCAATCCCATAAAGGATTACTAGGGGGCATAGGTTTAAGGTGAGAGGGGCAAAGTTTAGAGTAGATGTACGAGGCAAGTTTTTTACGCAGAGGGTAGTGGGTGCCTGGAACTCACTACCGGAGGAGGTAGTGGAGGCAGGGACGATAGGGACATTTAAGGGGCATCTTGACAAATATATGAATAGGATGGGAATAGAAGGATACGGACCCAGGAAGTGTAGAAGATTGTAGTTTAGTCGGGCAGTATGGTCGGCACGGGCTTGGAGGGCCGAAGGGCCTGTTCCTGTGCTGTACATTTCTTTGTTCTTTGTTTGTTCTTTGATTGGATTGGATTGGATTTATTTATTGTCATGCGTACCAAGGTACAGTGAAAAGTATTTTTCTGCGAGCAGCTCAACAGATCATAAAGTACATGAGAAGAAAAGGGAATTAAAAAAATACATAATAGGGCAACACAACATATACAATGTAACTACAAAAGCACTGGCATCGGATGAAGCATACAGGGTGTAGTGAGAGGATAAAAGAGAGAGGTTAGTAATAATGTTAGGTTTAGAATTAAATTTTAAAAGATTAGAACGAGTATAAGTTAAGTAAAAAGTGGATCTGTTTGTGAGAGCTCGCAGAGAGTCGCCTCGCTCCATCTTGGTAAAGACTGAATTTCCCAGCAATCAAAGGAAAGAATCACACAAGATTTCATGTTTTAAGATTTTTACTGTAAGAAACAAACTAAAATCAACATCAACTAAACATTAATCGGCAACTAATACACTAAACTACAGAAAAAGTATTCCCAGTAACTTTTTAACACAACCAAAAACCTCATGCCATGTTTATGCGCGTTCCAGTAAAGACTGTTTTAGGAACATGAATAGGCCATTCAGCCCTTCAAGACTGCTTAGCCATTCAATGAGAGCATGACTGATCTGTGGCACAACACCTTATACCTGCCTTTGGCCCGTATCCCTTAATACCTTTGCATCACAACATTTTATCTATCTCAAGGTTTTAAATGAACGACTGATCTAGCATCAACTACCATTTTTGGAGGAAAGTTTCAAACCTTTACCACCCTTTGTATGTAGAAGTGCTTTCTAAGGTCTCTCCTGAGATGAACTCTTCATTTACAAAATCAATTATTCTTTTAATTCATCTGACAGTTTTTCCAAATTATTCTTATTTCATTTTTATTTTTATGGGGCAGCACGGTAGCACAAGTGGCTAGCCCTGTGGCTTCACAGCGTCAGGATCCCAGGTTCGATTCCCCGCTGGGTCACTGTCTGCGCAGAGTCCGCACATTCTCCCCGTGTCTGTGTGGGTTTCCTCCGGGTGCTCCGGTTTCCTCCCACAGTCCAAAGACATGCATGTTCGGTGGATTGGCCATGCTAAAAATTGCCCTTAGTGTCCAAAAAGGTTAGGAGGGATTATTGGGTTACGGGGATAGGGTGAAAGTGGGTCGGTGCAGACTCGATGGGCCGAATGGCCCCCTTCTGCACTGTATGTTCTATGTTCAATCGACTGATTCTTCCAGTTTAACACAACAAATAGTTTTACATAGAATCCCTACAGTGCATAAGGAGGCCATTCGGCCCATCGAGTCTGCATCAACCCTCCAAAAGAGCACTGCACCCAGGTCTCAACCCTGCCGCTCCCCCATTCACCCCACCCTATCGCTGTAACATAACCTGCACATGCCTGGACACAAAGGGGTAATTTTACAGGGCCAATCCACCTAACCCTCACAACTTTGGACTGTGGGAGGAAACTGGAGCACCCGAAGGAAACCCACGCTGACAGGGGAAATACGTGCAAAATCTACGCAGTCACCCAAGGCCGGAATTGAACCAGCATTCCTGCTGCTCTGATGCAGCAGTGCTAACCACTGTGCCACCGTGCTCCTCTTTTCAAGAAGTTATATCGAATAACTGCCCTTGCCAATTTGCCACATTTAACCAATTCCATCGTCCGATCAACCCCTCCCATGCCGCCTCTCCCATGCTGTCCTAATCCCACTCTTGCCATCCTAAACCATCCCATCCCTCACAGGAACAATCCCTCCAGCCAGAGTAACTTTGCTGTTGGGCTCACCTTTTCTTTCCCAATTTTGTTTCTCCACCAACCTTGCCACCATTGCAATCATTGGCAGCTGCATGTGTCATGGCCTCCAGCCCTCTGTATGCCTCACATATGCCTCTATACGTAGCAGGCATTGGCCACAAAATAAACCCACCAAATGTCCCTTAAACTGACGAATTAACAGACTGGGCATGCCAAAACTGATTATTGTATAAATTCTAACAGAGCACTGGTTTGTAAGGATTTAATAGAAGTTGGAAGACAAAATCCACAAGGACTAGAAAGGCAAATAGTACAATTCTCAGTGTGCATCACAAGCCAGCAAACAGTGAAAATGAAATATTGGGGAAAATCTGCAGGCAATTTGGAAAGATGTGCAGAACAAGTGAGCAATAATACTGAGTCATTTTAGGTAAAGGAAGGCAGACTGGGTCGAAACTAATACATGTGGTCAAAGTGAAGCTGATTTTTTAAAAAGCATTCAAAACTTCTCTCTAGACAGTATGTTTTGAATCCAATAAGGAGGGTGTCATCAGATAAAGGGTGCTGGAATCTGAAACAGAAACAGAAAATTCTGCACAATCACAGTTATTCTCACAGCATCTGTGGAGAAAGGAGCCAACCTTTCGAGTCTGGATGACTCTGTCAAAGCTAGAGAGAACTGGAAATAGGATCAGATTTATACTGTTGTAGGAGGTGCACTCGCGGTGGGACTGGATAGCCTTTTAGATTTGTGCTAGATATGACGC
Organism: Scyliorhinus torazame; assembly: GCF_047496885.1. NCBI lineage: Eukaryota > Metazoa > Chordata > Chondrichthyes > Carcharhiniformes > Scyliorhinidae > Scyliorhinus > Scyliorhinus torazame. The sequence goes on from NC_092712.1 coordinate 94,879,042, forward strand.
CAACCAGCGGAGAGTTTTCCCCCTGATTCCCATTGACTCCAGTTTAGCGAGGGCTCCTTGATGCCATACTCGGTCAAAAGCTGCCTTGATGTCAAGGGCAGTCACTCTCACCTCACCTCTGGCATTCAGCCCTTTTGTCCATGTTTGAACCAAGGCTGTAATGAGGTCAGGAACTGAGTGACCCTGGCGGAACCCAAACTGAGCATCCATGAGCAGGTTATTGCTGAGTAAGTGCCACTTGATAGCACTGTAGATGACTCCCTCCATCACTTTGCTGATGATGGAGAGTAGACTGATAAGGCGGTAATTAGCTGGGTGGGATTTGTCCTGTTTCTTGTGTACAGGGCCTTCTCCCCATAACCCCTGACACTCCTTAAGGAATCGATTAATGGTTTCCACCTCTGGGTGCACTCCTCTGTTGACCCTCACAGAGCAAACTTGACCTTCTCCAGCCTCAGGAACTCTGTCAGGTCGCTCACCCACACGCCCGCTTTCGGCAGCTCCGAGTCCCGCCATCCCAGCAATATCGGTCTCCAAGCTAACAGGGAGGCAGAGACCAAAACATCAAACTCTCTCATCCCCTGGACCACTGGAAGTTTCAATACCCCAAATATCACTACCACTGACAGCTTCATCCCTCAACCCCATTCCAAAAAGGCTTGCTGCACCCGCGGGGACTTTCCCACCCTGACAAACCTGGAGATCAGCCATTGACTTTCCTAAAGAGCAACTTGGGGACAAAGAAACCAGAAACCTAGGTAGCACCATAATTTTTGCTGTCTGCACCCAACCTGCCAGCGACAGCACACCCCACCTCTTGAAATCTGCCTTCATCTGTTCCAACAGTCGAGGCACGTTCAGTTTATGCAGCTGTACCCAGCTCCGCACCGCCTGCATACCCAAATACCTGAAACTAGCTCTCATCACCCTAAACAGCAACTCCCCCCGTCTTTTTTCCTGCCCTCTGCCATTAATCAGGAACACCTCACTTTCTCCCATGTTCAATTTATATCCAGAAAATGTTTATATCATGTTAAGCCAATTGTTGAATATGAGATTTGTGCATAGTCTTTATCTTAAATGTAATAGAAGATGAGCAGTGCGGGAGAGGGGTGAGGGGTTGGAGCTTGTAGGGTTAGTTTGTTCTCGCTGTGATCGAGGAAGATCCCCACCAGTTAGGGCTAGGCAGCTTCAGCAGGGGGGGGGGGGGGGGGGGGGGGACCATGTTTTTTTTTTTGGGGTAGCCCTACCTGTTTTTCCTGATTGTCAGGGTGGGTTCCCTGGTGCTGGGGGAGGGGAGCTGTACTTCACTTTGGGGGTGGCAAGGGGGATAGCCTAATGGCCCCCTCTTGTCTGGTACAGAGTTTCCCCTCTTCCGGCTGAGATCTGATAATATCCTTCTGAATCTTGGGCCTTTTGCATTGTGGGTATTAGTGTAATTTCCCCTTAGCGTTGGAGTTCTCGGTTTTTTATTCCTGTTAGTTTTCCATGGCGTGTTGTTGACTGTATCCTGCTTTGGTGGAGGGAACACGTTTGGGGTGTTGTCCTCAATTCATACAGTCTTACTTGTTCCTATGCTTGTAATAATTTCTGTTGTGCTGAATCTAATGTGCATTGATACCTATCGCTGTTTTTTTTTGCTTTGGTGCATTAATTATTAAAATTTGAAAACTTCAATGAAAATACATTTTGAAATATTACTACACACTTTGCTTCATAGAATCATAGAATGTACAGCCCATCGAGTCTGCACTGGCCCTTGGAAAGAGCACCCTACTTAATCCCACACCTCCACCCTATCCCCATAACCCAGATTCCCCACCTAATCTTTTTGGACACAGAGGGAAATTTAGCATGGTCAATCCACCTAACCTACACATCTTAGTACTGCGGGAGGAAACCGGAGCACCCGGAGGATACCCACGCAGACACGGGGAGAAAGTACAAACTCCACACAGACAGTCACCCAAGGAATTGAACCTGGGTCCCTGGAGCTGTGAGGCAGCAGTGTTAACCACTGTGCCATGTGCTGTCTCTTACTTTTTAATAAAACAAGAAAAATTCATACTTGCTCGTCCCTCTGAAGTAACAGTAAGTTACCTCAGGGGTCACAATTTAGTGCAACCCAATGCAAAGAATTGAAACTTCACCTATTGTACATATGCTTCCAGCTCTGCTCCGGACTTCCGGTTGCGGCTATGCGGAGCTAAACTGCACGTTCGGCAGCTCCCGCTTCAAACGGACTTTTGGGTTCTTTTCAGGGCCCCCAACGGCACTTTTTCGACGTTTCCCGGTGTGGGAAGGAGTCTACAACAGCTCCCCATCAGTATATGGCTTCAACTAGGAGCAGGGCGACAGAAAAGGTGGTGGTGGACCCGAAGAAGGTGCGAGGGAAGAAGGACAAAATAGCGGCGAGCGGAGACCAGGCAGCGTGGATGCACTGAGCGGAGGAGCAACAGGAGGATATCCAGCGCTTCTTCAGAGAGATTAAAATGGATTTGTTTGAGCCGATGAAGGCTTCTATTGATAAGCTGCTGGAGACACAGACGGCCCAGGGGGTGGCGATCCGCGAGGCTCGACAAAAGATCTCTGACAAGGAGGACGAGATCTTAGGCCTGGCGGTAAAGGTGGAGGCGCACGAGGCGCGCCACAAGAAATGGCAGGAGCGGTTCGAGGAGATGGAGAATCAGTCGAGGCAGAAGAATCTGCGGATTCTGGGCCTCCCGGAGGGGCTGGAGAGGCCAGACCTGGGGGCCTATGTGGTCACCATGTTCAACTCGCTGATGGGAGCGGGGTCCATCCAGGGGCCCCTGGAGCTGGAAGGGGCCCATAGAGTGCTGGCGAGGAGGCCCAAGGCTAACGAGTCTCTGCGGGCGGTGCTGGTGTGATTCCATCGGTTTGTCGATCGGGAGTGTGTGCTCAGGTGGGCCAAGAAGGAGAGGAGCAGCAGGTGGGAGAACGCGGAGGTTCGAATATACCAGGGCTGGAGTGCGGAGGTGGCGAAGAGGAGGACCGGGTACAATCGAGCGAAGGCGGCGCAGCACAGGAAGGGGGTGAAGTTTGGCATGTTGCAGCCGGCGCAACTGTGGGTTACCGACAAGGACCGGCACCATTATTTTGAGTCTCCGGAGGAGGCGTGGGCCTTTGTTCAGGCCGAGATGTTGGACACAGATTGAGGGTCGGGATGGGCGATTGGGGACTGCGGTTGATATGTTATGTTTATTTATTTATTTTCTAGAGGAGGGGCGGGGGGGGCCTTTGTACTGCTCCAGGTTTCTTTTTCTCTGTGTTTTTCTCTTTCGGGTTGGTGAGGGTGGCTGGGGCGGGTTGGGCACTGTTTTGGTTGGGTTGATCGGGGGGGCTCTAGGAGGGGGGTAGGTAAACGGAACAGGGGTGGTGGCCGGGGGTGAGATGGGGCCCCACGGAGGAGGGGGAGGCCCGAGTCAGGGGTGAGGGGACTGGGCCTGTAAAAGGAGCTGTGTCAGAGGTGGCGGGGCGGGGTAGGTGGAAAGCGCGGGCTTTTTCCCGCGCTGAAGACTGGAGAGGGCAGGGCCGGGGCAGGGAAGCGAGGGTTGTTTCCCGCGCTTAGAACGGAAGGGGAAGGAGGGAGAGCCTATGGATGGGGAACGGGAGAGGAGGGTGTGCCACACAATGGGAGGAGTCGAAGGAGAGGCAGGTGTGGCTGGGGTCAGCAGGAGTCAGCTGACTTGCGGGAGTGCAATGGGGGGAGTAAATCAGCTAGGATGGGTCCTAGCCCGGGGAGGGAGGGGGGGGTGGGGTCGAGTTGCTGCTGCTATGGTCAAGGAGGAGCTAGAGCGAGTGGGGGGTCGAGACGGGGGTATGCCGCTGTGGGGAATGGGCCGGGTGTGGGGTGCGGGCACGTGGCTGGCCGAGGAGGGGTCATGGCTAGTCGGCGGGGGAGGGTAGCCCCCTGATCCGGCTTATAACCTGGAATGTAAGGGAACTGAATGGGACGGTTAACCGTGCCCGCGTACCTGAAGGGGCTCAAGGCGGATGTGGTTATGCTTCAGGAGACACACCTGAAGGTGGCAGACCAGGTAAGATTGAGGAAAGGGTGGGTAGGTCAGGTGTTTCACTCGGGGCTAGATGCCAAAAATCGAGGGGCGGCGATCTTGGTGGGAAAGAAGGTGTCTTTCGAGGCGTCGAGCATTGTGCAGATAATGGCGGTAGGTACATAATGGTAAATGGTAAGTTGCAGGGAGAGAGGGTGGTACTGGTCAATGTGTATGCCCCGAACTGGGATGATGCGGGTTTTATGTGGCGTATGTTGGGTCGGATCCCAGACTTGGAAGTGGGGGGCCTGATAATGGGGGGGAGACTTTAACACGGTGCTGGATCCGGCACTGGATCGCTCCAGGTCTAGGACGGGTAGGAAGCCGGCGGCGGCTAGAGTGTTGAGGGGGTTTATGGACCAGATGGGAGGGGTGGACCCTTGGAGATTTGCAAGGCCGGGGGTTAGGGAATTTTCATTCTTCTCACATGTCCATAAGGCTTATTCCCGAATCGACTTTTTCGTTTTGAGTAGGGCGCTGATAGAGAGAGTAGAGGATACTGAGTATTCGGCAATAGCCATTTCGGACCACGCCCCGCATTGGGTAGACTTGGAGATGGGGGAGGAGAGGGAACAGCGCCCGCTGTGGCACTTGGAGGTGGGGCTGTTGGCGGACGAGGAGGTGAGTGAGCGGGTCCGAGGAAGTATAGAGAGGTACTTGGAGTCCAATGACAACGGGGAGGTCCGAGTGGGGATGGTATGGGAGGCACTGAAGGCGGTGGTGAGGGGAGAGCTGATTTCCATTAGGGCCCACAGGGAGCGGGGGGAGAGGGAGAGGCTGGTGGGGGAGATGGTGAGGGTAGACAGGAGGTATGCGGAGGAAGGATTGTTGAGGAAAAGGCGTAGCCTCCAGGCCGAATTCGACCTGGTGACCACCAGGAAGGCGGAGGTGCAGTGGAGGAAGGCCCAGGGGGCGATTTATGAGTATGGGGAAAAGGCAAGCCGGATGCTGGTGCATCAGCTTCGGAAGTGGGACACAGCTAGGGAGATCGGGGGAGTTAAGGACAGGGGAGGGAGTGTGGTGCGGAGTGGGGTTGGCATCAATGGGTCTTCAGAGACTTTTACGAGGAATTGTACCGATCCGAGCCCCCACGGGCGGAGGGAGGGATGGGCCGCTTCCTGGACAATTTGAGGTTTCCAAAGGTGGAAGAGGGGCTGGTGGCGGGATGGGGGCCCCGATTGGGCAGGAGGAGCTGATCAAAGGGATAGGAAGCATGCAGGCGGGGAAGGCACCGAGGGGGGGGCAGTTTCCCGGTCGAATTCGATAAAAAATATATGGACCTGTTGGGCCCGCTGTTAGTCAGGACCTTCAATGAGGCAAGGGAGGGGGGGTGCTTTGCCCCCGACGATGTCCCGGGCACTGATCTCCGTGATCCTGAAGCGGGACAAGGGTCCCCTGCAATGTGGGTCTTACAGACCGATTTCCTTGCTAAATGTAGATGCCAAGGTGCTGGCGAAGGTCTTAGCCACGAGGATTGAGGGCCGCAGATCATCCATGAAGACCAGACGGGGTTTGTGAAGGGGAGACAGTTGAACGCGAATATGCGGAGGCTTTTGAACAATATCATGATGCCGGCGAGGGAGGGGGAGGCGGAGATAGTGGTGGCGATGGACGCTGAGAAAGCCTTCGATAGGGTAGTGGGGGTATCTGTGGGAGGTGCTGAAGAGGTTTGGGTTTGGGGAGGGGTTTGTCAGGTGGGTTAGGCTGTTGTATGCGGTCCCGATGGCGAGTGTGGCCACAAACAGGAGGCGGTCCGAGTATTTTCGGATGCACCGAGGGGCGAGACAGGGGTGTCCCTTGTCCCCCCTGCTCTTTGCACTGGCGATTGAACCCCTGGCTATGGCACTGAGGGAGTCAAGGAACTGGAGGGGGTTGGCGCGGGGTGGGGAGGAGCATAGGGTGTCACTTTACGCGGACGATCTGCTGCTGTATGTGGCGGACCCGGTGGGAGGAATGCCGGAGGTAATGAGGATTCTTAGGGAATTTGGGGTCTTTTCGGGCTACAAGTTCAACATGGGGAAGAGTGAGCTGTTCGTAGTTCATCCAGGGGACCAGGAGAAGGGGATTGGCGAGCTCCCACTAAAAAGGGCGGAGAGGAGCTTCAGGTATTTGGGGGTCCAGGTGGCGGAGCTGGGGGGCCCTGCATAGGCTTAATTTTACAAGGCTGGTGGAGCAAATGGAGGAGGAGTTCAAGAGGTGGGACGCGTGCCGCTGTCCTTGGCGGGTCCTTGGTGCAGTCAATCAAAATGACGATGCTTCCAAGGTTTTTGTTCCTGTTCCAGTGCCTCCCCGTGTTTATCCCGAAGGCTTTTTTCAGGCAGGTTAACAGGAGTATAATGGGGTTTGTGTGGGCGCGAGGGACTCAGAGGGTGAGAAGGATGTTCCTGGAGCGGAGTAGAGATGGGGGGGGACTGGCGCTGCCCAACCTCTGTGCGTACTACGGGGCCACCAATGCGACGATGATGCGCAAGTGGGTGATGGAGGGCGAGGGGGCTGCATGGAAGAGGCTGGAGACGGCGTCTTGTATGGGTAAGAGCCTGGGGGCACTGGCAACGGCGCTGCTGCCTCCAAGAAGGTATACCACGAGCCCGGTGGTGGTGGCTGCCCTCAAAATTTGGGGTCAGTGGAGGCGGCACAGGGGGGGGGGGGGGGAAGTTGGGGCCTCGGCATGGACTCCATTACGGGGGAACCACCGGTTCGCCCCAGGAAGAACAGGTGGAGGGTTTGCGGGGTGGCACAGGGCAGGAATACGAACGTTGGGGGCCCTGTTTGTGGACGGGAAGTTCGCGAGCCTGGGTGAGCTGGAGGAGAAGTACGGGCTCCCCCCCGGGGAACACCTTCACGTACTTACAGGTAAGGGTGTTTGCCAGACGGCAGGTGGTGGAATTCCTGCGGCTACTGCCACACACAGTACAGGACAGGGTGCTCGGGGGGGGGATCTCGGAAACTTACCAGGTGATGCAGGAGGAGGAGGAGGCTTCAGTGGTGGAGGTAAAAGGTAAGTGGGAAGAGGTGTTGGCAGAGGAAATTGAGGAAGGGACGTGGGCAGATGCCCTGGGGAGGGTGAACTCTTCTTCATTGTGCGCGAGGCTCAGCCTCATACAGTTTAAGGTGCTGCACAGGGCACACATGACCGGGACAAGGATGAGCCAGTTTTTTCGGGGTGAGGACAGGTGTGTTAGGTGCTCAGGGAGCCCAGCAAACCACACCCATATGTTCTGGGCATGCCCAGCGCTGGAGGAATTTTGGAAGGGCGTAGTGAGGACAGTGTCGAGGGTGGTAGGATCCAGGGTCAAACCGGGCTGGGGGCTCGCAATATTTGGGGTGGCAGAGGAGCCGGGAGTGCAGGAGGCGAAAGAGGCTAGAATTCTGGCCTTTGCGTCCCTGGTAGCCCGGCGAAGGATTCTTCTTCAGTGGAAAGATGCGAGGCCCCCAAGCGTGGAATCCTGGATCAGTGATATGGCAGGGTTCATTAAATTGGAGAGGGTGAAATTCGCCTTGAGGGTCGGTACAAGGGTTCTTTAGGCGGTGGCAACGGTTCTTAGACTTCCTGGCAGAACGATAGACATTGGTCAATGGCAGCAGCAGCTCGGGGTGGGGGGTTACTTTATTATTGTTTGTGTTATTTACACTGAAGGGTCTGAGGGGGTGTTTATACCTGTTTGGTTAAGTCGGGGTGTTAATGTTAATTTATTATTTATGTTCGGGGGCGGGGCGTATGGGGGGTTGCTTTTCTGGATTGTGTTCTGTACTTAACCCTGTTGGGTTCTTTTTTTCATTTTGTTATTGATATTTTATGAAAACCTTGAATAAAACATTTTTTTTAAAATTCCAGCTCGGTTCCATCACAACAAATATCAATAGGAATCTGACAATCTCAAAAGTCAAAAGAATGACTGCTGGAAAAAATGGAAATATTTAAATAAATGTAGTAGGCAAATGCTCCACTGAATTAAGACTAAGGTACATTAAAACAGAACACACCAGTGGTGGGTAACCTACAGCTTGTGGGGGGCACATGCAGCCCATCAGGGTTGAGTGCGGCCTAAGAGATATTTTGTTGACTGTTGCCCACGCATAAAGTTGACACATTCCACTGGTTTCCATCCATGTTGCTTTTTTTCTACCGTTATGGCTGAAGTGATATGCACGTGTGCAAGGGCACATGAAGTGAGGCGCGTGCTGATTGCACACAATCTTGGCTCTGAGAGCCATGGGCTCTCTCTGCAGCCAATCAAGCGTGAATATTTATTTTTGTTTTTTACCACTTTAAGTTGCTAACGATTCTAATAATATGTGAGCAAGCATTTTCTATACTTATGAAATATTCAGCGTGTATTAAATGTATTCAATCTTATTCAACTGCAATAGTTAATGATCATGCCCAATTTCAACTATACTGCTCATTGAAATGAAGCAGGGTCACACATGCGGCCTTTTCACTAGACTAGGTTGCCCACCACTGGAACAGTAGGTGTTTGCTCTGTATCAACAGCTGCATCCAGTTATGCATGATTTGACATCTTGGTGAGCAGAAAATCTAACCAAAAGATACGGGCTAGAATTCTCCTTGTAGACAAACCCACTGTAGTTTTCCTGGCAGCAGGATGGGAGAGCCATTCAAATTAGCATTGACTTCAGTGGGGCCAAGATAGCCTGTCAACGGGAAGGGCTGGAAAATCTCACCCAAGGATTCTTTTTAAAAAGGCAGTGTGAAAAAATTGATTTATATGGGTATTGTCAAAACTGCAGTTTAATTCTAACATTAAGCTTTCCTGAAAAATTAAGATCACGTTGTCGAATAGCAACAGTTTGGGCAGAATTTACCGGCTGTTCACGCCGGCGGAAAATTCCAGTCCCACGCTGGAGCACGGGTTTCCCAGCGATGAGGGTTGATGTCAATGGGAAATCCCGTTGGCAATGGCGGGACCGGTAGATCCCACTGGCGGGCCACCTCCGCCACCAAAAAACATGTGGCGGGGTGGGTAAATCCCGCCCGTGTTGCTATTTCTGCTTTGTGTGCTAAAATTGTCACTTTTAGTGCTCAGTGTTATAATTTCAGCAACACTGAGAGCAACTTCTGAAGTGCACACAAGGAAAAGATTTTTTATCTAGAGGGTGGTTGAAATCTGGAATGCACTGCCTGAGAGTGTGGTGGAGTCAGATACAAATGGGGCTTTCAAAGAGAATTGGATAAATATTTGAGGATGCAAACATTTGCAGAGCCACAGGGAAAAGGCAAGGATGTGGGACAATCTGAATACCTCTTCCAGAGAGCCAGAACGTACACAATGGCCTCCTTCTATATTTCTATGATTCCACGCACAGAACAACGCAGAGATTGTTAAGTTGCTGACAGTGATTGTACACTCCACCAGAGAGTGCATTGTTGAGATCTCCGCACTGCGCAATCTGTGAAATGACAAAAACTTTTACTTTCACAGAATCATAGAATTTACAGTGCAGGAGGCCATTTGGCCCATCACGTCTGCACCAGCCCTTGGAAAGACCACCGTATTTAAGGCTCCACCTCCACCCTATCCCTGTAACCCAATAACCCCACCTAACCTTTCTTGGACACTAAGGGCAATTTAGCATGGCCAATCCACCAAACCTGCACATCGTTGGACTGTGGGAGGAAACCCGAGCACCTGGAGGAAACCCACACAGACAAGGGGAGAGCATGCAGACTTCGCACAGACAGTGACCCAAGCCGGGAATCGAACCTGGGACCCTGGAGCTGTGAAGCAACAGTGCTAACCGTGCTGCCCTATTGTTGGTTTTGCTGAAAAACCCTTTGAAAAAGTTCCACTTTGTTGGATGAGGCATAACTGGGGTTTTAATGTTATGCTAGGTTCACAATAATTATTGTTAAACAGCTTCAAAAGACCTGAAGGCTAATTTTATACGCAATGTCAAATTTCTCCATTATGATAAAAAGTCAATTTGTTTATATTTTAAATTTCTAAATCAAATTATAATAATTTATTTCGCTATTTGAGTATTTTAATTAAAAGTAGGGGGAAATTAGTGGTTTCATCTTCCTGGCTTGCTGTCTGTGAGATTACTTCAGCGTGCTTGGTTGGCTACCTACCTTGTTTGCTGACAGCACTGCTGCTGATGCCTGAAGAACCCACCCCCCCCCCTTCCGACTCAGCACTAGATTTAAACTGCTGTGGGAAAAGGAAAATCAGGTTACCGGGACCACTGGATCATAGATTTGACAGTGCAGAAGGAGGCCATTCAGCCCATCAAGTCTGCACCGGCCCGTAGAAAGAGCACCTTACCCAAGTCCACACCTCCATCCCATCCCCGTAACCCCACCCAACCTTCTTGGACACTAAGGGCAATTTATCATGGCTTATCCACCTAACCTGCAAATCTTTGGACTGTGGGAGGAAACCAGAGCACCCGGAGGAAACCCACACAGACACGGGGAGAAAGTGCAAACTTCGCACAGACAGTGACCCAAGCCAGGAATCAAATCTGGGACCCTGGAGCTGTGAAGTAACTATGCTCCCCACTGTACTACCGTGCTCCCCCCCCCCCCCGCCCCAATCTTCCCTTCGAAGTCAGCAGCGAGCACAATGTAAAATCCAACCATTATTGTGTTTATATGGTTGTTATCGGTGCTCAGCCTGTTGGTGTTGGGTTCACACCTACTGGCCCAGATTCAAATCAGAACCACAACCTGGAAATACTGGACAATCTCAGCAGGTCTACCAGCATCCGTGGAGAAGAGGAAAAGGGGAGCTAACATTTCGAGGCTGGATGACTCGGTCAGTCGCTGCCACTTCAGTTCAAATGAGAACCATACAGTTGAGGTTTTCATACATTCATGCCTTCAGTTTAGTGCCTATTTTAAACTATTACAGAGACGCTCTGCTGTATGTCGGTAGCCAACAACAATCCACACAAACCTTATGAATTAATTTACCCGGAGATGTCTAACTCCAAACAAAATGCTGTCCAATGGTGTTGCTGGTTTTCTCAAACCCACAAATTAGGGGCGGATAATTTCCCTGAAAGCTTGGCGACGGTTTTCAGCGACTTAGTCGTACACGTTTGTAAGAGGGACAGTCACTGAATATACATAAATAATAACTTTACTCCCGGCGAAGCTTTGCCAGGAGCTTTCTGCGCCTCGTTGAGAACGCCAGCCCGAGGAAAAGCTCAGCACCCGCGGCCTCGGGCACCGGCACCAGAGCCAGCCGCAAATAAAACGGGAGCAGCCTGCGGACACTCACCCGCCTCCCACAGGCTTCCCCTCGCCACCGTCTGGCGTCCCACCTCCGGCCCCGGGCGGTTGCCAGGCGACGGGCAAACACCGCGCGCAGCGGGTCACGTGAACTGCCGCTTGCAGGCGAAGTGAAAGCGGAAAGAGCGCGTTTTGCGAGCGGTGGAAAATGTGCTATTTTCTCCTGTCCCCGTGCAAGAAATTTTAGCAGGTGGATTAAACATGAATGGGGGGGCAGGGAGACTGGTGATTTTCTGCATTTAAACTCGTGGAACAGTGCCACTTTAGACTTAGGGTGATACATTAGAATCTGCCACCTATTTTCATAGTAAAACTGCAAATTACATAAACAGGCCATTCCTGGCCATGTTTATGTTCCACATGAGCCTCCTCTCGCCCCATCAACTTATCCCTCAGTCTCTCAAGTCTGCTCCAGATATTCATTCAGTTCAGGGGCAATCGAACTTCTATTAATATCCACATTCCAGCAACATTTATATAGGTGGCCCTAGCTAAACCAGGGATTTCTCCGGCCATTCACTCGCTGGCGGCGGGATTCTTTGGTCTCATTGACAACTGGCGGGAGTAGAGAACCCAAACGGCGGGCCAAATTCTCCTTCCTCGCTAGTAACGGTAGCGGGGTGGGCTTTGTGGTAGTCACCACTGATGTATATATTAGGTGCTTTGTGGTAAGGCCCTGGACTGCAGGTACGGGTAGTTCCCTGCCTGCTGGCTCCGGCCAGTAGGCGGAGTATAAATATGTGTGCTCCTCGTACAGCAGCCATTTCACCAGCTGCTGGAGGAGGCCACACATCTTCGTGTAATAAAGCCTCGATCACATCCTACTCTCGTCTTTGTGTAATTGATCATGCATCAATTTATTACACTAAAGTTTTCAGAAGATAGACCTCCGCATCAAGCCGGATCGCCTGCAGCTGGACCCACAATCAGGCAACGCCAAAAAGGACTTTGAACATTGGCTAGCCTGTTTCAAAGCTTACATCAGGTCTGCACCAGACCCAATTCCGGAAGCTCAGAAGATTCAGATCCTCTACATGCGGCTGAGCTCCAACGTCTTTCCACTTATCCAGGACTCGCCGACCTACGAAGACGGCATGGCGCTACTAAAGAAAAACTACGCTCAGCGGACTAACACGCTCTACGCCAGACACATCCTCTCCACTCGTAGTCAACTTCCTGGTGAGCCAGTGGAAGATTTCTGGCGTGCTCTAATTCCCCTAGCCAGAGACTGTGATTGTCAGGTCGCCACGGCCATGGAACACTCGAACTTGCTCATGAGAGACGCTTTTGTTACGGGGATAGGGTCGAATTACATCCGCCAGCGCCTCTTAGAAGGGGCCACACTCGACCTCGTGGCAACCAAAAAGCTAGCATTCTTGCTGACGGTCGCTTCGCGCAACATCCATGCCTACAATCCCGGCCGCGCGGCCCACCCCTCCTATGCATTGTGGACTCCGCAGACGGCTGCCCCATCGGTGACCCCGCTCAGCCAACCCCACGCCTATGCCGCGCGGCAACCAACCAACCAACACCGGGGCCCCAAATGTTACTTCTATGGGCAGCCAAAACACCCCCCACAACACTGCCCGGCCCAGAGCACCCTTTGCAAGGCCTGCTGCAAGAAGGGGCACTTTGCTGCGGTGTGCCAGGCCCGCGCAGTCGCCCCTATTGTTCCGAACCCCCCCCCCCACGTACGGCCAGTGACCGCCGCCATCTTCCCCTCCCTGGACCACGTACGGCCCGTGGGCGCCACCATCTTGTTCAACCCCCACCACATGCGGCCTGTGGGCGCCGCCATCTTGTCCTCCCCAGGATCATCAGGCGCTGCCATCTTGTTTCCCCCACAGCACGTGTGGCCTGTGGGTGCCGCCATCATACCAGGACCCATGCCCCCCGGGCACCCCATCGTCTGCCACCATCGATGACCAGCCGCGTCTCGCCTCGGTCACGATTGACCAGTCCCGCCCACACAACCTAGCAACGGCCTCTACCAACGTGAAAATCGATGGGCATGTGATCTCCTGCCTGCTGTACTCCGGGAGCACAGAGCGCTTCATCCATCCTGATACGGTAAGACGCTGTTCCCTTGCAGTACACGCCGCCAACCAGAGAATCTCCCTGGCCTCCGGTTGCCATTCCGTGGCGATCCGGGGGTACTGCATAGCCACTTTCATTGTCCAGGGCGTGGAGTTCAGCAGCTTCCACCTCCAAATCTTCCCCAACCTCTGCGCTGCCTTGCTATTCGGCCTGGACTTCCAGTGCAACCTCCAGAGCCTAACATTGAAATTCAGTGGGCCCCTACCACCCCTTACTGTGTGCGGCCTAGTGACCCTAAAGGTTGACCCACCTTCCCTATTTGCAAACTTAACCCCAGATTGCAAACCCGTCGCCACCAGGAGCAGATGGTACAGCGCCCAGGACAGGGCCTTCATCAGGTCCAAAGTCCAGCGACTGCTTCGGGAAGGCATCATTGAGGCCAGCAACAGCTCCCGGAGAGCCCAAGTGGTAGTTGTGAAAACTGGGGAGAAACACAGAATGTCATGGACTACAGTCAGACCATCAATAGGTACACGCAGCTCGACGCATACCCCCTCCCACACATATCTGATATGGTCAATCAGATTGCACAGTACCGAGTCTTCTCAAATGTCGACCTAAAATCCGCCTACCACCAGCTCCCCACCCGTAAGGCCCATACACTGCCCTCGAGGCAGATGACCGCCTTTACCACTTTCTTAGGGTTCCCTTTGGCGTCACCAATGGGGTCTCGGTTTTCCAACGGGAAATGGACCGAATGGTTGACCGGTACGGGCTGCGGGCCACTTTCCCGTACCTAGACAATGTCACCATCTGCGGCCACGATCAGCAGGACCATGATGCCAGCCTTGCCAAATTTCTCCACACCGCCACTCTCCTCAACCTAACTTATAACAAGGAGAAGTGTGTGTTCAGCACGAACCGCTTAGCCATCCTCGGCTATGGTCCAGATCAAGGCTGCGGACCTATTGAACTTGTAACTTGATCGGGACTCTTAAAAAAACCATCATCCTTCTGTATAACCCTCCTCCACCCCCACTGGATTCAATTATTTTTCTGTACTTTAAAACATCTACTTGTATATAGTTCTCCACCACCCCCGCCAGACTCAATTTTAACAGGGGGTGAATGTGGTAGTCACCACTGATCTATATATTAGGTGCTTTGTGGTAAGGCCCTGTACTACAGGTACAGGGGTAGTTGCCTGCCTGCTGGATCTGCCCAGCAGGCGGAGTATAAATATGTGTGCTCCTCGTACAACAGCCATTTCGCCAGCTGCTGTACGAGGCCACACACCTTAGTGTAATAAAGCCTCGATTGCATCCAACTCTTGTCTTTGTGTAATTGATCGTGCATCAGACTTGCAACGGACAATCCAGCCCCAGATGACCTGAAATGGTAGTCCTGATCAGAGGCGGTCTTACAAAGAAACACACAGCGCTGCATCACGGGGTGGCTGTGGTGTGCCTCCAGAAGTGTAAGTCCGCCTTGTCAGCCAAGTCAACCCCTTTCGATGAAGTTCAAAGGCAACTCAAGGCAGCTGGAATTAATTATCAGCTGGATTCTTCCACCCTGCTTGCCGTAAGATCTCCACGGGCTGGAAGCGGAACATGTAACGGTCCATTGACCTCGGGCGCAAATTTCTGGTTGCCAGGCAGGCACAGCCGGAGAATCCTGCCTTATGTCTTGCATTATCCTGTGACCCTGAGAGTGATATCCAATGACTCTGTTAAGTCTTCCGATGATCTGACAAGTGCCTTGGCCTTCGTTAAATCCCTAGAGAGCAAAGAGTTGGACTGATAATCTGCAGCTTGGAAAATTTGAAATCTGGACTTTCTCCCTGTCTTGTTGTTTTTCTGATTCATTGTCATATCTCCTGCTCAGTGGGAGGTGTTAACATTTAAGAGCTATAATGAATGTCTTTTCTTTGACCTTACGTGTTCTAGGGACATTTATTATTTGTGGTAGCTGTGTTGCGTGCTAAGCATCAGTCATCTTTTCTTATTCTCCGTGTCTTTCTGATGGTAATACTGAATGTTTGTTATCCTCTCTGTTAATCATGGTGGGACTGAGTGGCGCCATTGCGGGAGGTGTGTGGAGCGTGCAGGTCTTCCTGGGTGGGTTCAAAATGTGGGAGGGCCATTTGGCTCCCATTCCCTTGTTGGCTTTTTTCTTCTGCTCTTTGTTGAGGAGATTGTCTCCTGATGGTAATGAAAATATGGCCGTAGAGATAGCCCCACGGGTCCTCACCTTTGCCGAGGAATGTCTCTTTAGAACTATTGTGGTTGTGATTCTTTTGTAATTTTATAATGTTGGGGTTTCTATCTTGTTGACTATATCCTGCATTGATGCGGACAGGTCTTTTATGCAAGAGGAAAACGAATTAGAGACATTCTGGTGTCTCTGGTATAATTTGAGATGGGGAGGCATGTTGCGACACACGCCTGAATGTGGCATGAAAATCTTATCCTACTTTTTGTCTGGTGGTCTATGCAATGACAGTAACTAATTTTAAACTTTGTTCGTGGGATATGCAAGGAATTCATCATCCGATCAAAAGGAAAAAGATCCTTTATTTTCTTCAGAAGGAAAAAGTGGACATCGCAAAGTTACAGGAGGCTCACTTGGATGACAAGGAGAACTTAAAGTTAAGACGGGAATGGGTGGGGCACGTCTATTTTGCTTCTTTCTCAATGAGCAGCAGGGGTAGTTTTGGTCAAGGAGAATGTCCTCTTCAAGATGGAGAATTGTGTTAAGGATAAGGGAGGCAGGTATGTGATTGCTAAGGGGCTGGTACACAGAGAAACTGACTCAACAGTAAATGAACAAAGAACAAAGAACAAAGAAATGTACAGCACAGGAACAGGCCCTTCGGCCCTCCAAGCCCGTGCCGACCATACTGCCCGACTAAACTACAATCTTCTACACTTCCTGGGTCCGTATCCTTCTATTCCCATCCTATTCATATATTTGTCAAGATGCCCCTTAAATGTCCCTATCGTCCCTGCCTCCACTACCTCCTCCGGTAGTGAGTTCCAGGCACCCACTACCCTCTGCGTAAAAAACTTGCCTCGTACATCTACTCTAAACTTTGCCCCTCTCACCTTAAACCTATGCCCCCTAGTAATTGACCCCTCTACCCTGGGGAAAAGCCTCTGACTATCCACTCTGTCTATGCCCCTCATAATTTTGTATACCTCTATCAGGTCGCCCCTCAACCTCCTTCGTTCCAGTGAGAACAAACCGAGTTTATTCAATCGCTCCTCATAGCTTATGCCCTCCATACCAGGCAACATTCTGGTAAATCTCTTCTGCACCCTCTCTAAAGCCTCCACATCCTTCTGGTAGTGTGGCGACCAGAATTGAACACTATACTCCAAGTGTGGCCTAACTAAGGTTCTATACAGCTGCAACATGACTTGCCAATTCTTATACTCAATGCCCCGGCCAATGAAGGCAAGCATGCCGTATGCCTTCTTGACTACCTTCTCCACCTGTGTAGCCCCTTTCAGTGATCTGTGGACCTGTACTCCTAGATCTCTTTGACTTTCAATACTCTTGAGGGTTCTACCATTCACTGTATATTCCCTACCTGCATTAGCCCTTCCAAAATGCATTACCTCACATTTGTCCAGGTTAAACTCCATCTGCCATCTCTCCGCCCAAGTCTCCAGACAATCTAAATCCTGCTGTATCCTCAGACAGTCCTCATCGCTATCCGCAATTCCACCAACCTTTGTGTCGTCTGCAAACTTACTAATCAGACCAGTTACATTTTCCTCCAAATCATTTATATATACTACAAAGAGCAAAGGTCCCAGCACTGATCCCTGTGGAACACCACTGGTCACAGCCCTCCAATTAGAAAAGCATCCCTCCATTGCTACCCTCTGCCTTCTATGGCCTAGCCAGTTCTGTATCCACCTTGCCAGTTCACCCCTGATCCCGTGTGACTTCACCTTTTGTACTAGTCTACCATGAGGGACCTTGTCAAAGGCCTTACTGAAGTCCATATAGACAACATCTACTGCCCTACCTGCATCAATCATCTTAGTGACCTCCTCGAAAAACTCTATCAAGTTAGTGAGACACGACCTCCCTTTCACAAGGGTGTGTACGGCTTGCCAAATTACTCCCCCGCGATCGTCACTAAGGTTATTTTGGACTTTGTGGAGTTGGCCTTGGCCAATTCTTTTGTGTGCAGAGACTTTAATTGTCATCTGAGCCCCTTCATGGAAAAGCTCCCAGTTACTAGAACCCCCCCCCCCCACCTCAAGGCTTGAGCATTGGCGTGTGAGAAAATGGGATACCTGGATGTGTGGAGGACTTTACATCCTGGAGAAAGCAATTTTCCTTTTTTTCTCAACCCCTCATCAGACTAGAATTTACTATTTTTTGTGTGCCTAGGGCTATCCTACACTTGGTGCCTCCTGCTTTATAGGTGGCATTTTAATCTTTTACCATGCTTGTCTTCCTGGAATTTCTGCTTGACGGCTCTCCTCCCCGGTCTGGGTCATAGTGGTTTGATGCCTCTTTGTTTCGGGATAAATCCTTTACTACATATTTTAAGAAGGAGTTTGAGTTTTTTTACTTGGTCAATTCCCTTTCTGATGTCGCTTCTTTCTACACTTTGGGAGACACGTAAGGCCAATGCTAGGGGGCTGGTTATTTTGTTTCTCTACCAACAAAAGGAGGAGAATGCTGGGAAGCTAGCGGCGGTTGGAGGTTTGTCTGGCTGATGTAGAGCAGACGTACAGGAGGGCCCCTAGCAAGCAGTTGTTGAAGGAGGTCAACATAGTTAGGGTGGTTCTTGATTCTTTCTTGACACAGCAGGCCGAGAGAGGTCTAATGTTTGCAAAGCAAAAACTGTATAAGTTTGGGAATAAGCCGTGAAAGCACCTGGCCTTTTTGGCTAAGAGGGATGCAAACTCTAGGGATGCCCCTTCTGTGCAGAACTTGGGGGCTAAGAGGTTAATGAAAACAGAAGATATTATTGGGATATTTAGGGATTTTTTTGCTGAATTATATAAGTTGGTTCAACCGGTGATGTGATGGCAGGCAAGGAGTGCTTCTCTTTACTCAAGCTTACTGTGGTTTTGGCGGACCAGCATTTGGCCCTATGTTCCTATCTCCAGAAGTGAGGTGGCTGTGGCCATCAAGGAGCTTCAGCTGGGTAAGGCCCCAGGGCCAGATGGTTTTTGGTGTGAGATTTACAGAGAATTAAAGGATCTGTTAATAGAGCCATTCATTGGTATGTACTGTCATTCCTTTGAGACAGGTCTGTTGCCACCGATGCTCCCGGACGGAAAAATCTTCCTGATTTTAAAGACAGGCAAGGACCTGGAGGAGTGTGCCTTCTGTAGACCAGTCTCACTTGTGATTGTTGAATTGAAGTTGTCTCAGATCTTGATGAAACAGTTAGAGGGAATCTTTCCGATGACAAGGGCTGGTTTAGCTCAGTGGACTAGACAGCTGGTTTGTGATGCAGAACATGGTCAGCAGCGCTGGTTCAATTCCCGTACATGAACAGGTGTCGGAATGTGGCGACTAGGAGCTTTTCACAGTAACTTCATACTTGTGACAATAAAAGGTTATTATTATTATTGTTCAGGAGGATCAGACTGCATTCATAAAGGGTAGGATTTCCAGTAATAATGTTAGAATGTTGTTGAAAAAATCCCAGGCGTTCCAGAAGCAGGCGTTGAACAGGCTGGTGATCTCTCTGGATGCAGAGAAAACCTTTGATCAGGTGAAGTGGAATTATCTGGTGTGCACGTTGCAGAGATATGGGCTGGATGTGTTCAAGCGCTGTACCATTGACCCTTGGTGGCAGCACTCACGAATGGTTTTAGGTCCAAGAACTTTGGTCTGCAGAGAAGGACTAGACAGTGCTGCCCTGCCTCTTTGCTGTTTGCATTGGCCAAAGATCCACTGGCAGAGGCTATTAGGCAGGGCCCCTTGATATCAAGGTTAGGTTGTGGGGAGAAGCAGCATAAGATTACACTTTATATGGATGATGTGCTGCTGTTTGTATCGAAGCTGGATTTTCTGGCTCCCGCATTTATTGACGTGGTGGATACATTTAGTACCTTTTCTAGTTATAAGATTAATTTTACAAAATTAGAGGCTTTGCTGGTGGGGGGTTGAGGGGCAGACCTCGCCCTTTGCCAATTTTCCTTTTGGGGTTTAAGTATGTGGACATTACAATGACTCCCTCTTTTAGGTAATTAGAGTGGCTAATCTCCCTCAGTTGATTCCTTCCATTAGATGGGATTTGAATCATTGGTCTTCCCTACCAGTCTCATGGCTGGGCAGCATTGCCTCGATTACAATGAATGTGTTGCCTAGATTACTGTACCCTTTGCACATGTTGCCAATCTTGTGAATTAGAGTCTTAAAAGGAGATTAATGGAATGATTAGTTCATTTATTTAGAATAAGAAGCCTTATTTGAGGTTCGCCCAGGTTCCAAAGGAGGGTTTGGGGGTGCAAATATTAGACTATACCAACTGGCCTCTCACCTCATATTGATAAGGGATTGGGTGAGAGAAGACCCTGCCTCAATTTGGCTCGATATTGAAGTAGACCAGTCCGTTTACCCGTTGCAGGTCTTGTTATTTTATGGGGACATTTGGACAGGTTCTGGGAGATGCAAAAATTCTATTATTATCAACATTCTTAGAGCGTGGAGAATGATCTGCCATCTAGAAGTGACTTCTGCACTTTCTCCCATCCAGGGCAGCCCAGACTTCCCACAAGGTCCTGTGGACCATGGATTCGATACTTGGGGAAATAGAGGCATTTGTAGGCTGGGAGTTATGTTCAGTTGTGCGTCCTTGTCATCCTTTGAGCAGCTATACCAAAAATTTGACATTCTGGCACACTCCTTTTTTTAAGTATTTGCAACTATGGACATTATCCTGAATAAGACAACCTTGAGTCTTGACTCCTCGATTTACCTGCTGAAAAAAATCCTGATTTCTGTAAAACTTAAATACTTAATTAGCACATTTTATGAAATCTTGTGTTCTAGATCCTGTGTTAGCACATCGGGTACCTTGCAGACTTGGGAAAAACTTGGCAACTAATATTGATGAGGAGACATGGAGTAATATATTGGATTATGTCAATAAAATTTTGCTTTGCAATGGAATAAAAGAGACTCATTTAAGATATTCCACCGTTTGCCTAACACGCGTAGTCTGAGACACAGGTTTGATCCGTTATTTCCCCAATGTGGTTAAAATGCCTGGTAGTTGAGGGTGATTAATATACACTGCATATAAACTTGTGATAAGGTTCAATCCTATTGGTATGATGTAGTTTGGGAACTTGAGAGGATATTTGACAGAGCTTTAGATCTTAATGTAATTATAAAGGCAAATGGAATGTTAGCGTTTATTGCAAAAAGACTGGAGTATAAAATTATAGGGTGTTGGTGAGACCACATCTGGAGCATTGTGTCTAGTTTTGGTCTCCTTATATGAGGTAGGATGTAGTGGCATTGGAGGTAGTTCAGAGGAGGTTCACCAGATTGATTCCGGGGATGAAAGTGTTAATGTATGAGCAGAGATTAAACAGTTTGGACTTACACTTGCTGAAGGTTAGAAAGATGAGAGGAGATCTGATCGAGTGTATGAAATACTAAATGTGATTGATAAAGTAAACATAGACTAAATGTTCCCCTTGTGGGGAAATCTAGAACGATAAGTAACGGATATAGGTTGAAAGGCGGTAGATTTAGAACTTTCTCCTTTTTGCTTCCCTCTTCCCCTTCCCCCACACCTACATCTGTCACAGTTCACCCTCTGATGTTAGTTTCTCTGCAGTTTGGCCTTTCACACCCTTTGTTCTCTCTGGGGACTGCCATTAGCACTCTTTCCCCTTACTTTCTGTGGCTATTAGCACCCTGTTTCCCTGGTTTCTGTGGCTGTGACTCATCTTTCAATCTCATTCCACAGTATAAATATTTCTCACATTTTCTGTCTTTAGCTATGACAAAGGATCATCTGGACTCGAAACGTTAGCTCTTTTCTCTCCCTACAGATGCTGCCAGACCTGCCTAGATTTTCCAGCGTTTTCTTCTGGTTTTAGATTTAAAACTGAAATGAGGAGGAACTACTTCTCGCAGAGGGTGGTGAATTTGTGGAACTCGCTGCCCCATAATGCAGTGGAATCTGAGTCATTATATGGTTTCAAGAAAGAGATATGTTTGAGAAAAAAACAGGTTAAAGGGCAACAGGTGGAGATGTGGATTTGAGACCAGGAAGAGATCAGCCATGACCTGATTGAATGGCGGAGCAGGCTCGAAGGGCTAAATTGCCTACTTCTGCTCCTAATTCCTATGTTCATAAATTAATCCTTTGTTCCTAAATCTGGGTCTTCCAGATGCGAGAATTACTGACATTAATGAAAAAAGGCTGAATAACATCCTAACTTTTTGTAGCTTGTAAAAATATCCTCTGCTCCTGGATCAGCAATACGCATCCTTCAATTCAAAACTGGCATAAATTAGTCATGGAATGTATTCCTATGGAATTCCTGAAGTCTGTGATCCATTTTAAGTCAATGCATTCCATAAAGTGTGTAATAGCTTCTAACATTTTCTCTATGATACATGTTAAGCTAACTAGCCTGTAGTTTCCTGTTTTCTGTCTTCCTTACTTTTCGAATAATGTAGTTAAGTTTTCTATCTTGCAATTTAATGGAGCTACCTTGAATCTAGGGAGCTTTGGAAAATTAAAATCAAAGCATCAACTATCCCATTAGCCACTTATTTTAAGACCCTAGGGTGACATCCATCAAGACCTGGGCAGTTCCCAGCCCTTAGTTCCGACAATTACTTTGTACCCTTGTTGCTAACTTTTGGTTGGCTCTTAAATGTCGCTCGTTGTGTCTTTACTTAATTTGCTCTGTTTCTATAACCTTTGCTCTAGAGTCACCAGGTAGCTTTATACCACCACGAGGTTCAAGTTCAAGTGCTGATCAATAACTCAATACACCAGTTAGTACGTTTCAAATCAAAACACATTTATTATACACAGTCAATCACTACTCATGTATAAAACTCTACTTACTAGACTATCTCTAACACTAAAAGGCCTATACTTCGTTTTGGAACTGGCCCACCAGGTCAGGGGAACAAATGGCCTTTCGTTCGATTCTGAGTCTACAGGATTCAAAGCTGGTATGGACTGGTAGCTAGGAGCGCCTATCTCGTAGCGTGCATTGACTGGAGACTTACTTGGCTGATGCAGCTACTAGGCAGGTCACGATCAAGGGTTGTTTCGAGCTGCTGAGAGACCCTGCCAAGAAGGACGAATTGAACTTGGGGACTCTATTTTATAGTCCCCATGGGGCTTCACTCCCTTTTGGGCGGACCCCGTACCTGGTTCCAAGTGATTGGACTACGTTCTGATCACTTGGATCGATTTCTCCAATACTGGAGCTGTTCCCTGATCGCTGGGCGGTCCCTAAGTGTCCGTTGGCCTTCCTTTGTCTTGGCTCATGCTGGCGCCGAGGATCTGGCTTGGCCTTGTTTACCTTAACTGTTTCCAATTGTTCCCGGGGATCGCTCATTAATATGTAGATGGTTGTCAGTTCCAGTGCTGTCTGGGTTCCTGCAAGTTCTGATACACAGGAAACTTTGCACCTGCTTGTTTTTCCTGCGTTGACTGAATTTCCCTGCATTCTTAGCGGATCTCCATTTTAAAGTCGGGAAGTGGCCAACCCAGGTGGCTACACCCTTCTCTGATGATTGTACTTTTCCTGAGTTCTTCCCTCCTTTCTATTTCCATATTTATAGCTGCTTCTGGGATGATTTATTTGTCCTTTAGCGTGAAGACTGATGCAAGATCAGTCCAGTTCAGTGGCTGTAAGTAATTTCCTGAATTAAAGTAGTCACACCCAGTACCAGCATAGAATATCCTGAACTTCAAATGAATTTTATATTTAGAAAATGCTGAAAAAGATGGCTACCCAATATCACCTGACTTTTTTGTGGCTTAGAATGACTCACTTCTCAAAAGGGAACCAAAGAACATCCAAGATTGATGTGAGTTGATGCCCTTCCCTGAAACCAATCAAAGGATATTTTCTGATTTGAATGTGCCATTCTAAAACAAAGACACTGACTGGCTCAAACCCTCAGGATTGTTAATCCAAACATAGGGTGTGGAATCAACATGAACACACCTTATCTGGAAAAGCCTTGAACTTGTGAAAAGACATATGGAGTCAGTCTTGGTTTCTTTGGCTGTTTAAGAGATCAGCTAAGAGCTGTTTGCAGGCAGTTCCACCAGAACCATCATTTTAGCCAGTCTGCGAACCAGACACAGGACATCAGGTAGCCAGAACACGTTACCTGCTCCAGTTTAAAGTTCAGCTGATAACCAACCTCCTGGCTATCCAATGACCCAACAACAAGAAACCTCATAATCTCTGTGAACCTTTCTCTATACAAGACACCCACTTCAATTTTAAGTAATAAAATCCATTGAAAAGATCACTGTCCTGCCACATGGGAGATTGTAATTCAGAGAGTAAGACGAGTATACACTGAAAAAGTGCATGATCTTTATCTGTATCCATCTTTAGGCATGTGGGTGTGTGAGTGAGACCAGCTAATGTTTAATTTGTGTTGAATTCTCGGAAGGTGTGTGAGAATAAATAACATTCTTTATTTTAAAACTCGCTAAAACTTGCTGCTGAATTTTATTGCAATAGACAATCCAAAGGTAAGAAAACATACAACCCAATCCATACAAAACAAATGGATCTCTGGGAGCATTCCATTCCTATAGGTCTTTTCGTGACCTCAGGATATCTCAAAACTCTCTACTGACAATTAATTAATTTTGAAATGAAGTCTCTATTGTACTTTAGAAACAGTACGAAGTCTTACAACACCAGGTTAAAGTCCAACAGGTTTGTTTCGATGTACTTTAGAAAAACACAGCAGCCAATTTACACACAACAAGATCCTACAGAGGAGTTATGCACTGACCAGATAATCTGTTTTAGTGAGCGATAAGAATTGGGCAGAACTGCCCTGCTGTTTGAATGAAGGTATTAGATCTTTACATCCTCATGAGAGGAAGACAGAATCATTGTTTAATGAACCTCTTGAAAGTCCACAATGCCAAAAGGAGGGCACTCTCTCAGCACTTGAGTTTGAGGCGAGATTATGTACTCAAGTATCTGTATTGAAACTTGAACCTGCAACCTGATGACTCAGAGGCAAATATTCTACCACCGAGTGAACATCTTTTGTCAATACAGTCCCAAAATTCTATATTGCACTGGTACTAGTATCTGATTTCAAACACTATGTCTTTGATTTCTCTCTTTAATTCACCCATGTTACTGATCTCATCAAACAATGGAGAACTACAGAAAAGAACTCTCACCAACAGGCATGGCAACTAGCAAAAATCTCAACTGTGTGATTCAATGTTTCTGTCATGCAATGAATCCATCTTAGTTTCTACCACCGTCCAAATAGGAACTGAACCTGTAAAATAACTTCTTGCTCCATATGATCCAACCTATGCATACATGCTAGTTTGATGCAGTTTAGCATGATGCTTCTACACCTCTACTATCTATGACTGACTGTCCTGGAAGCTAAAGAATTAGTAAGGAATCAGCCTAGCACCCAAAAATCAAGTAACTGGGTGAAGCACACTAAACGTCTGCTTTTGGAATTGGTGTTAAATAGCTAAGAACCAATAAGTGCATTTGGATTTTTTGGTACGATTTTAACTCTTAACATCCTGCAGGCACTTCCTTTTGTGGTCACAGCTTTTTTTTTACTGCACCCAATTATATTTTTCATTCTTCGGCTAGAAAAGTAATTTATTAAATAGTTGCACACGACCTTGTCAGTCTTGAATTCTTTGCCATTTGTCGAAAATCTGATCTTTTCGGCCATATTTTAATTGGCTAATTGACAATTTTTCCAAATGTGTTCCTACTTCTAAAATGAACATGTAAAAGTTAAAAAAGTTTAAATTACAGGAAATAAAAACGAAGCAAAAGTTAATATAACAGATGGGACAGAGAAAGCAGGGAACACAAATGTCACAAAAAGGGGATTTACAGGAGTGTCACATGTATGTAAATTTTATTTTGGAGGTTAATATGGCAATATTACAGTTCATCCCGATGTTTCAGAACCGTTATGCTTTGTCTCATAACGCTCTCGAGAAGTGCTTTGGGGCATTACTACGTTGCAAGTTGTCGCACTGTTGCAATATTGGTGAAATGTCACACACTCACCAAACCAATCGATCTAGAGCGACCGACCCAAGGTACATTAATTCAAAGGTAGTAAATTTAGAACTATTGTACTTTTACCCTGATCAATCCCAGCAGAGCTATCCTACTTCCTAGTGGAGAAGAAACGTAATTCACACCACTAACCGGGCAGCGGCGTCATGTCGGATGGAACAGTGAAGCTATCGCTTATGTAATTACTGGAGAACATTAACACATCGTTCCCACCGCCATGCATTTCATAATGCCAGCACATCTATTTCAGAATACAATATTCTCCCCACGATTGTCTTTGCTACACCAACCCCTCAGCAGGTCTCAGCCCTGCTCGGCTATCTGTTTTGTACTTGGTGCAGATAACGGGAAGGTATAAAGTTTCAGGCATTTTTCAAATGTTTCTGAGACAGCATATTACGCCCACTCACACCACAACCCAACTTGATGGCTTCTATTCTCTTTCGGTGCACGCGGGATCAAATCGTCTCGTGCAACCCCGGCATTGGTCGGGTGTCCTCGGGCACCGCCCTGTTTGGAAGGTTGCGCAGCGGGGGGTCCCCGCCTCTTTGGTTCCTGGCGCTGTCAATCACACGCTATTGTCTCCCCCCGCCTGGGTCGCCAGGCTGCGTTGCAGTGTGCTCTGCGTGTGTGCGGCTTGCAAGCGACAGCCTCGCCTCCTCACAGATCGTATACACACTTGCTCGCCAAGGTCCGGAAGCAGCTACAGCATTGGAGAATATATAGTAACCAGCCTATGCTAGTACTACTACCATCGCCAACCAAATCTGTATCATAACCGTTTCAACTTCTTGTTTTCAATGAGGGGAGGAAGAAGACAGGACAAGTGTTTATTATAGGCATTTCCATTTCAAAAATTGCAAGGGAAAACAACATACAATTTGGTCCTTAAAACGCAGTGGGTTGAAGTAAACGGGAATCGCGAGACAGGGAGAAAGATGGCAGCGAACAGTACAACATTCGCCAGCAAAACGAAAACCAAGAAGAAACATTTTGTGGCTCAGAAAGTAAAGCTGTTCCGAGCTAGTGACCCATTGCTCAGCGTCGTTATGTGGGGAGTCAATCACTCGGTAAGTCTGTTTTAAAAACGTCATGAAACGCGGTAACTGGTGCGGAGGAACTTCTGCAGGAAACCACACCAGCGGGGGTTTCTTCGGACAGGTCACTATGCTCCTGCGTCTAGATTTTACTTTCGTGCGATGCACCAAAAGCTAAGCGAGAGATTTTTAAACCCCCCAAAAATCTCTTCGAATCGTACGGGGCAGCGGCAAATGTGAGACTTCCAAGATAAAATATCAATTCCCCTGCACCAAATTTGTTCTGGGCGATTCTGTGAAATGACAGCCCCCTTTTCACAAATGTTTCGCTTGATGGATAAATCAGCCTTTGCCTTTTTGGTAAACTGTTTCGCGCGTTATGCGTCTTTGACGTGAGGGAGCTGAGGTATTTGGCCGAGGGCCTGCACCCTCTTCCTGGGACTCCGAGCGGGTTTTTTTTAAGACCAAAGGCGACGGCCTGGAAACCCCTGAGTGTCAACTTGGTCTCGGACTGTGATGTAATTGTGATTGACAGCTCCGGTGACCAATTGGGCCCCTGGATCTCCAGCGCTCTGCCATTCCCAAAAGGAAAGCCCAATGCGAAGGGGGCGGGGCCGATAACTGCGGTTTGAAAAGAATTGCAGCAGCCAGGGAAATGACAGCTTCATTGATTCTTGTATCATCCCACTCATGATAGCCCCCAAAATATGCGTCCCATTCGTTTTCGACCGGATAATGATCACCTCCGCAAAACGCGCCGACTGCTGTGTCTCGTGTAGTCAGGCGGATCGTTTTCATGGCTCATTATCGTGTCCTGACCTCCAACTTTGCGTGTCAGCATTTGTATGTTGTGGAGAGTCAAGATGAAAGGCTATTTCATTGATCTAGACTCGTGTTCCGCCATCAGAGCTTGTGGGCATGCCACTCTTGTAACTCGTCACTTATTTGCAAAGGTTGTTGCGGAACATGAATGCCTGGCTAAAGCGTTGAAAGTGTGCCAGCCCATAGTCGGCTGGACTTGGGCGTTTCAACACACCAGACCACAATCTTAGCATGTGTGCAGCAACATAACCAATTTCTCATCCCCGTCAAATTACTTTTTTAAAAAAAAAGTGAAAGGTGCATCCTCCATTTGAAGGGGGAAAAAAATGGCACTTGGTTTAATCAGGTTTTTCTTCTTCACTGATGGCACTACAAAGGCTTGATTGTCAGTTGCTTGTCTCAATTGGAGGCAGTTAACTGTATAAAATGCATCTTTAAATGGCATATAATAAACCGGCACATTCAAAGAACTATGAGTACTATTCACCAAGTGATCTGACCATAGTTTCTTTGAAGCCTGAAACATTTGCTGAGATTTGTCCTGGTTCTGAGGCCCTGGATGGACATCTTTTTCATAGAATTGACAATGCAGAAGGAGGCCATTCGGCCCATCGAGCCTGCACTGGCTCTTGGAAAGAGCACCCTACCCAAGCCCACACCTCCAGCCTATACCCAGTAACCCCACCCAACACTAAGGGCAATTTTTGGACACTGAGGGCAATTTAGCATGGCCAATCCACCTAACCTGCACATCTTTGGACTGTGGGAGGAAACCGGAGCACCCGGAGGAAATCCACGCACACACGGGGAGAACGTGCAGACTCCGCACAGACAGTGACCCAAGCCGGGAATCGAACCTGGGACCCTGGAGCTGTGAAGCGATTGTTCTAACCACCATGCTACCGTGCTGCCCTACGTTGCAAAGGTTTTACATATAGATTACATAGAACATACAGTGCAGAAGGAGGCCATTCGGCCCATCGAGTTGCATCCTGTTGCCCCATCTCGCTGGTTTGTTCTCACCACTGCTTGACTCTAGTGGTGGGGGAAGGTGTGGTCAGACATTAATCCCCAATTGATGGTGCTCAGTTGTTGTTGGTTCCAATATTGGTTAAAATATTTTTCCAATTAAGGGCAAATTAGCGTGCACATCTACCCTGCACATCAATGGGTTGTGGGGGTGAGATCCATGCAGACACGGGGAGAATGTACAAACTCCACATTATTAGTGACCTAGGGCCGGGATCGAACCCGGGTCCTCGGTGCCATGAGGCAGCAGTGCCAGCCACTGCCACCCTGATTCCACAGAACTAAACTGAAGTTGGTTTGATATTGCAGTTTGAACTCTGGCAAGTTTTACTACAGGGAAATGTGACTGTTCTATTAGGAACAACAACTTTAATTCTAGGATTCTACAGTCTGTTTTAGTACACCATGGATATTGAGCTGTAATTTTCTTTCTATGCGGACAGTCATCCCTTCCCATTTCTCCCTTCTTCCACATTATTTATTGAGAATTCTCCATCTCAGTTATGAAATGAAGTGTACAGTTAAGGAAGTGAATTGTTAGGCTTTCGTGCATCACCCGAGCACTGTCAAGCATCTTGAATACTGAGCACAGTTGTGGTCTCCTTATTTAAGGGAGGATGTAAATGCACTGAAGACCAATTCAGAGGAGGTTTACTAAATTGATACCTGGACTGAGCGGGTTGTCTTGTGATGATAAGCTGGAAAGGCTGGGCTTGTTTCCATGGGATTAGAAGAGTGACAGGGTGACTTGATTGAAAGATCCTGATCGGTATTGACAAGAGAAGCTGAAAGGATGTTTTCTCTTGTGGGTGAGTCCAAAACTAGTGTGCACTGTTTTAAAGTTAGGGGGTGTACCGTTTTAAAGTTAGGGGTTGCACTTTTGGGACAGAGATGAGGGTTGTGCAACTTTGGAACTCACTGCCTCAGAAAGCAGTGGAAGCGGGGTCACTGAATATTCTTAAGGCAGAGGTAAATAGATTCTTCTTGGATAAGGGAATCAAAGGTTATTGGGTATAGATGGGGAATGTAGAACTCAACGCAAACACATAAGCCAGGATCTTATGGAATGGCATAAATGGTTAAAGGGCTGAATGACCTACTTCTGCTCCTATTTCATATGAGTGACACTTTATTTTTGCAAACAATAAAAAGGTTGCAAAGAATGAGAACCCCAAGCAACTGATATTGGAAATAATGGAGATTCTCTGCAGCAACGGGTGAGGATGTATTTTAACTGTCTGGTATACTTGGCATGCCATGCAAAAATAACTTGAGGAAACTCTTTTGACTAGATTTCCATACTCCTATAGTCTCTGCTTGGTGGTTCAGCAGGTTATGGTGTTCTATTGCTCATGGATATCACTTACTAAATGAAAGCACTGCAAGTCAGGGCTTCCCAGTGGCTTCCTGAATGCAATGAGATAGCAAGGCACTGTGTGAATGTAATCTCAGGATTGTGTTAAATAATTTTTTATTTGCTCATAAATGTTGAATGCTGAATATAAACACTTTCTGATTCAGTAGAGGTAGCACAGAATCTTTCAATTAAGATTATTCTCCAGAAATAATTTCTGGGGTTGGAAAACCAATATTCATTTTCTTCATCATGATATTGCCGGGGAATGGGATTGGAGTAGCACACCTCTGCTGTGTAAAGATAAAGTCGGCAAAGTCGCAGATGACCATAGGCTGCTTTCTCCTTTTGAGAGGCAGAGCTGACTGGTGGTGATTTAACCTGAGTATCACCACACCTCGGAAAAGGGGCAAAATTGAGAAGGCAGGGCCTTCATGAATAACCTCAGCCAGTACAGGAATTGAATCCACGCTGCTGGCCTTGCTCTGCATCACAAATCAGCTGTCTAGCCCCATGTGGTTGAGACAACACTGGCACAGTGTGCCAAATGGAATTTCACAATGCTGAGATTTCTATGTATTTGTATTGCTCGTAAGCAGTGCATTGGAAATATGGTGACAATGTTTTTTGATACTATTTACATCTGTGTCACAATGTTTCAAATATAGGTTTGTTAAAAAGTGTCTTATTGCAGAATTGTACAGAATTGTTGCTGTGTTACTAATTACGTCTGGTCTCTTGGGTATTTTAAAATAGAATAATGTTCAGCTTTCACCTGTTTCACTTATTTGCAGAATGGTATGAGAATCCTCATTCTGAGTCTGGAAATTCATTTAAATTGTTTTTGATTTTGTGATGTGCTCAAATCGTAAATAATATACATTATATGTAAGAATGCAAAATTGGTGCGGTTACCTACATACATTGTCAAGCATGAAACAGTTACACTGAAAGGGTAAACAAATCATCTGTTACAATTACACAAGTTAAACCAGTTGGCAGTCATCGATGCTTGTTTTGTCTTTTACTGCTCAGTTGCTGCTTGTCAATTTGCACAAGTATCTAATATTGGATACAGTCAAAACTACAATGTAGTGGTTATAAGAATTCCATACATTATGCTCTGAGGTGTCAATACATGATTTAGCCTAGGTCACTCTTTTGGGCGCGATTCTCCAGCCTTGTTACGCTCTCGCTCAAGTGAAACGAAGCCGGTGAACAGCAGGAGAGGTGGAAAACGTGAACCGTGCTGGGCGTCAAACCGTTTGCGATGCAACCGACCTCCTGTGGGCGAAATTGGGAGCCCGCCATACTGTGGCGAGAAACCAATTATCGCCACTTAAGCCCTATTTCCATACAATTAACGGGAGCTACCCCACATCCAATGGCCTTGCATGATTCAGCAGCCTCCCCAGCAACTGTTCGCACTGGGACCGATTAGTACACCTTTTGAAAAACGTGAACCTGGTGGATGGGCTGCAGCAGGGACCCTAGGAGGTGAGCAGCCAACTTTGCTCATGGGCAGTGAGCCCAGGGGCACTGGGCATGCTGCCCCTGTGCTTGGGGGAGGCGTGGGGGTGGGGGTGGTGAGCATTTCACACATCCCAAGAGGATCCTGTGGGTGCACAGACCACATAGCTGTGGGGCTCATTGCCTAGCATTCTAATCGCCTCTTGATGCATGGACACTGTGCTTGAACACTGCGGGAGGCATCATATAACAAAGAACAAAGAAAAGTACAGCACAGGAACAGGCCCTTCGGCCTCCAAGCCTGTGCCGACCATGCTGCCCGTCTAAGCTAAAATCTTCTACATTTCCTGGGTCCGTATCCCTCTATTCCCATCCTATTCATGTATTTGTCAAGATTAAATGTCACTATCGTCCCTGCTTCCACCACCTCCTCCGGCAGCGAGTTCCAGGCACCCACTACCCTCTGTGTAAAAAGACTTGCCTCGTACATCTCCTCTAAACCTTGCCCCTCGCACGTTAAACCTATGCCCCCTAGTAATTGACCCCTCTACCCTGGGAAAAAGCCTCTGACTATCCATTCTGTCTATGCCCCTCATAAGTTTGTAGACCTCTATCAGGTCACCCCTCAACCTCCATCGTTCCAGTGAGAACAAACCGAGTTTATTCAACCGCTCCTCATAGCTAATGCCCTCCATACCTGGCAACATCCTGGTAAATCTTGGAAAGAGCATCCTACCCAAGGTCCACACCTCCACCCTATCTCCATAACCCAGTAACCCCACCAAACACTAAGGGCAATTTTGGACACCAAGGGCAATTTATCATGGCCAATCCACATAACCTGTACATCGTTGGACTGTGGGAGGAAACCGGAGCACCCGGAGGAAACCCACGCGCATACGGGGAGGATGTGCAGACTCCGCACAGACAGTGACCCAAGCCGGAATCGAACCTGGTACCCTGGAGCTGTGAAGCAATTGTGCTATCCACAATGCTACTGTGCTGCCCCACCCATATAATTTATATATACTACGAACAGCAAAGCTCCCAGCAATGATCCCTGCGGAACGCCACTAGTCACAGCCCTCCAATCAGAAAAGCACCCTTCCATTGCTACTCTCTGCCTTCTATGACCTAGCCAGTTCTGTATCCATCTTGCCAGCTCACCCCTGATCCCGTGTGACTTCACCTTTTGTACCAGTCTGCCATGAGGGACCTTGTCAAAGGCCTTACTGAAGTCCATATAGACAGCATCCACTGCCCTACCTGCATCAATCATCTTTGTGACCTTCGAAAAACTCTATCAAGTTAGTGAGACACCTCCCCTTCACAAAACCGTGCTGCCTCTCGCTAATATGTCTATTTGCTTTCAAATGGGAGTAGATCGTGTCTCGAAGAATTCTCTCCAGTAATTTGCTGGCCAACCTTCGATCACCCAGGGGATGGGCCCCAGCCCCGAGCACATGTCCGCGGCCGGATGTGCGTGGGCAGGACGTGCTGGGTTGGGGAAGGGGGGGCATATCTGGGGGAATGGAGCATGGGATTGTTGGTCATGCAGGACAAAGAGCCAGAGAAGTCGTATTGGTTGTGGTGATGGTATTTTAATGTTTAATGATGGCACTATCCTGATCGTGCCATCCCACTATCCTCGCCGCCACCTACCCCAATGCACACTCCACTCCTTACCTCCCCACCTACCCTCGCCCCTGCTCTACCGCTACGTCTAGGTGTATCCCCAGGATGTGCATCATAGGTGGAGGCAGCCAGCTGCTTACCACGTCCCGTGGCCTTCGATCCCTGGCGTCCTCTGGGGCCGGAGGGCCCCCAGCGCCCCCAGCACACTTGTCAGCAGTGCATGCACAGCCATGCTGCCTTGTTCCAGGTGCTGGCTGCGAGACATGGCCTCATCAGATTGGTGGAATTCAGAGGAGCTAATCACTACCGTCGACAGTCCATAGCATGGGTCCGGATTGCCACCGAGCACCAACTCCTCCTGGTTGTTACCCATAGGGCCATGGGGTTCACCTTGGGATGGAGTGGCAGCTGGTTCGAGCACCGGCTGGCCCTGCGTCATCTGGCTGTGCCAGCCCTGGCAGTTCCCCATGGTCTGCACCATAATGTCGACGCCTTTGATGATGCTCCTAAGTGATCAGGCCATGCTCTGCCTCAATGCCCACCTGCGAGTGGGATGAGCTCCACAGCACCTCAGGCATTCCCATCTGAGAGCGGGACATGTCCCACAGCACCTCATCAATGTCAGCATGGTACTGGGTCATATCCTATCGAGTCGGCCAGTCTACTGAGGCCCTCAGCCATGGCAGTCACTGACTGCACAACACCTTGGGACACCTTCACTCATGCTGCCGACATTGTGCAGCAGGCTCTTCACTGCGGTCCCCAACTCTAGCAGTGTTGGCCACAGTGCCACACATTGCCGGTGACATCTTCTGCGCCTGTAACCTCTGGGACTCCAATCAGCTATGGACCTGCTGAATTGTTGCTGACATCCCCCTCTGGATGTCCCAGTTGCTGCCTAGCTTCTCCATCAGCTCCAGGTAAACCTGTTACAGAGGCTCAGCATCTTGCTGGGATCCAGCAGCCCTTCGACTGCTGTCTCGTCTCGGCATTACTGCCTCCACCTGATGTGCATCAGCGACTGTGGTGCTCATGGAATTGTGCCCCAGAAGCCTGTCCACTGATGTTGCCTACTGAAACGTGTATCTGTGCTTGTGGAGGGTGGGGATGAAAGCCTCAATGGTTGCATCCTCAGAGCTCCTCTCCAAGGTGGTCTCATGGGAGACAGGTGAGGTGGTCACCCTGGATGGGCTGGCACTGTCAGCTGGAAGACCTGTGGGAGAATGAACACATAGTCAGTAGGAGGGATGGGTCAGTCTGTGGCAATAACAATTTATGTGTGACAGTCCATCCGGGGTGGGGCACGGTGAATCCTCACCCCTGTGGGGTGCGCCAACCTACACATTGGTAACCGCTCTGACCTTGGCCACCCCTAACCTCCAGGGCCGTTCATTGAAGGTCATGAGAATTTTTATGTCCGGCATCTCCCATCTGAGAGCGGGACTTGTCTGCTCTGGGCGCTCTCTCGGCAGAGAGACAGAGAGGGCATTGTTAGCCACATGTGATGTGAAGGGAGGGTTGGGGTGAAGGGAGAGTTGGGGCAAAGGGAGGGGATGAAGGGTGGGTTGGGGGGCAGATGGAGGATTGGGGTGCTGGTTAAGTGCTCCACCTTGTTAGCGGGTGGGTGGTCCCAGTAAATTGGCTGTCGAGCCTTCATTTGCGGTGTGAAGGCTGAGGGGCCTAGTTAAGTGGACCAATTAATGTTGAACAGCCTGGCTGGCCTCACCGAGACAAGTGCTGGGAACCTCGTGGCAGTTCCCGCTCGCTACCACACTTAGCAATCTTTCTGGAGAATTGTGCCCTTTCTTTGGCCACAGAGCAGCATTGGAAGAGGTTTGGGAATTGATTACCTTGGCTTTCTTTTGACCAGGAATTAATACATGACTTGAGGAGATTTTAAAAAATCAAATGAAAGGCTTGCATTTCACAACCTCAGAACATCCTAAAGCAATCTGCGTGGTAGCAAATGGAAAATGGATTCCAAAAATATTAATCAGACCCTGGTGTTATATTCCACTAGATCGGAGGGAACCCCATAGTTATAAATTCCCTCATCCTCTCCCGCTCCCTTATGCTTAATATTGGTCAGCATAATATCATGTGCTGAAGACCAGTTGTACAAATGTTTATTCCTCTTCCACACCCAAACCATCATTTTAGGAACATTAACAATGCAGCTATAATATTTAACATTAGGGTTGTAATATCAGTGTACTGGGGCAGAATTGGTGGAACCAGCGTGAAAGATTGCATATTTTAATTTTGAGTGAATAACATGTTTTCCATGATCTTTTGCACTGATTTGAAGATTTAATTCACCCAGATCAGGCCCTGGCCACAAAATGGAGTCCGCACCCAGGTCGAAATTGAGATTTTGCCAATGGCAATGGTTCAGGAAGGCAGTTCAAATTGTACTCAATTTCTTAGATGTGCTGGCACTAGTAGACACATTTTAAAGTTTTTCATATGAATGATATTTGATTTACGAAGAAACTGGCTTGTGTACACCAATAAAACTACTAAATGGTTCAGTATTGTTTTTTTTAAGCAATGTTCAGTGAGGACTGAACACTTCTGCATATATTTGATAAACTTATTTCCAGCTGTATTGAAACTGCATCCAGCTGTATTGAAACTGCATCAAGTTTCCCACTCTTAAATTTTTCAAGAAATACTTATTACAATCTATTATGCTGTCCAATTACACTGGATCATTTTTCATCTGTGCCGATATTTAGCAGAACCTTGAAATGTAACCTGACCAGTGCAATTTTGAACCCATTGTGGGTGCAGTATACTGGTTGTACCCAAAATGGAAACTTTACCCTGGATACTTAGAAGCATTTATGAAATAAGCAATGTAGCAAGTGCAACATTTTCAGAAGAAACATACTTGGATTTCTGAGAAAAGAATTTGAACGGAAAGTTTTTCCTGTGCTACTCCTTCATGGACACTCATTTTCAAAAATTATTTTCACGGAACTTAGAATATTTTTTGAGATCCAAGGCATTTGTTGCCTCTTTTTAAAAAAAAAAAAATATATATATACCAAACCCTTTTGGGCAATCTATTCACCATGTTGTAAATGGGATAATAGCTGGTTTGAAGTGTACAATCATGCAAATAAAGCTGAAAGTGATTTATGAAGTAATCCAATTCCAGATTGTGGTGCAGCCATTGAACATGGTTTCAAATGAGAGTTGTTTGCCTACACAAATCATATTACATTCTGTTGCAGTCATATTACATTCTGTAGCAGTGAATGCGATCGATGCTCTGTTGAAAGCTGGAAAAGAAATTCAGCAAGTCGGGCAGAATCAACGGAGACTCAAAAGTCCAGTCTATCAATGGTCCGGTCCAGACTCTTCCATTCTGAGGAGAGGTCTTAAAATTGAAGCATCAATTGACAGACTGCCTTCTGTTTCTCCACAGGTGCTGCTGGATCAGTGCAATAGTTTGAGCCTTTTCTGTTCTTTTCAGACTTGCAGCATCTGCAGCATTTTGCCTTTTGTTTACCATGTTTTGCTGTTTGGGTTGTCTCTCCTGCAGCGATTGTGAGGTAAATACTCACAGCGGGACAAGTACCATGTGATGTGAATGAAAAGGTGAGCTGGATTTAGTTAGCTGGCTTCAACAATGTCTAGCAACAAAATATTATTTCACTTAAGACAAGTACAAAATCATACCTTCAGTAATTCAAAATTAAAAGGTGTCATCTGGAGGTGGAGCACCCATCAGAAAGGCTAGACCAGCGATCTTTTTGCCTTTGTCATTAATGTTCATTGTAAAGCCACACAAACTTTATTAGTTTTAAGATGCACAACATTTAAAACTATACTACAGCACAGCAGCTTATTTACTAAACACTTAGTTTTGAGATTGCGCAAACCATGTATTACCTCTTGAGTTGTGCTCAGGTGGGGGATGTGGAGAGGAGAAATATTATCCAGCTGCTGTTTTAATTAGTGTTGTGATATTCTCAAGGGAAACAATCCATTAAAAAATACACATTGGGTGCTTGCCAAATGGCTGTTGTAGATGCACTGTTAAGGTCCTGTTTGTCCACTAATTGCAACAATTTCTAATAGAATTCAGTTCCTGATGTAGATCTGTTTTACATTTTGATTCATTTAATGAGTTGGTTTTATGGTTTGATTTGCAGTAACCAGCAAGGTCCCACTGAGGTACCAAGATTTTAAGGTCATTATTGTTGTGACAGTAGGCTTGGGGAGATGGAACTTCAGAACTAAACCGTGAATATAACCTCTTGGTTGTAAATGGCATTGTGTTTGTGTAAATACATTTATGCAAATATGGCATGTTTAGCCCCTGAAATGTAATTGATTCGAATTGGCAACTTTAACAGGTCTTGCTGTAACCTTTTAACATGAATAGAACAGCTATGAATAAGATTGGGATGTGTCAGTAAGGTTCTATGAAAGGAAGGTTTTGTATAACAAAACTGTTTTTGAGGGTGTACTAATCGTACATTTCAATGTTCAGAAGGTGCTCGATGAGGTAGTTAGACAAAATTAGGGCTCATGATTAGAATGAATATATTAGAATAGATTGAGAATGATTAATGAGCAGAAAACAAACAAATGGGTCATTTTTGGGATGGCAGGGAGGTACTGCAAGGATCAGTGCTCGGGTCTCATTATTTATAATCTATATCAATGACTTGAGGGGACCAAATGTAATGTATCAAAGTTTAATGATAAGATAAACGGGAAAGTAAGATGAGAGGAGGACAAAGCTGCAAAAGTGCATTAAGTGGCAAGAAGGTGGCAGATGAAGTATAATTTAGGGATGTTGAATCATAGAATCATTACAGCACGGAAAGAGGCCATTCAAGCTGCTAATCGTTTTGTTGTAAACCTGCAGATTCTTTTTACCTTCAGTTACTTATCCAATTTCCTTTGAAAGCTGCAGTTGAATCCACTGCCTCCACCCTCTCTGGCAGTGCATTCCGGGTCTCAACCACCTGTTGCATAAAAAGCTTTTTCTCCTGTCACCTATGATTCTTTTCCCAGTCACCTCAAATATGTGTTCTCAGGTTCTTAACTCCTCTGTTTCTCCCTATCTACTCCGTCTAGACCCCTCATGATTCTGAACAGCTTTTCAAATCTCCTTTCAACTTTCTCTAAGGAGAACATCCCCAGCTTTTCCAAACTATCCACATAACTGTGGATCCCTGTAATCCCTGTGACCATTCTCATAAATCTTTTATAAAAATATTGGCATTTTCAAAATTATTACATTGCTGTTCATTTTCAATTGTTGTACAGTCACAAAGGTTCCTCCTTAGGTTTCTCTATTTACAGTCTGTCGCCATCTGGCTCAGCATAGAATCCTCCCTTTCCCCCCCTTTTTCACTGCTGCTCCCCATTTTTTCTTGCTGGGTTTTGCTACCACACCGTACACCCTCGCTTTCCTCTTTCTATCTTGTCCTGGATACTGGTTATTTATTTATTTATTTATGTGTTGGCCACAAACCGGTCTCGGAACAGCTGAGTGAATGGCTCCCATGTTTTGTGGAAGCTCTCTTCCGACCCACGGATAGTGATTTTGATTTTCTCCATTTGGAAAAATTCTGATAGGTTGGACAGCCAGTCTGCAGCTTTAGGTGGTGCTGCTGATTGCCAACCAAGCAGGATTCTACGGCGGGCAATCAAGGAGGCAAAGGCAAGGGCTTCTGCCCTCCTCCCCATAAATCTTTTTGGCACCCTCTCTAAAGCCTTCATCTTCTTGCTGAGGTGTAGTGCCCAAAATTAGATGCTCCACTCCAGTTGAAGCCAAACTAGTGTTTCATGAAGGTTCATCATACTTCCTTGCTCTATATCTTAGAACATACAGTGCGGAAGGAGGCCATTCGGCCCAACGAGTCTGCACCGACCCACTTAAGCCCTCTCTTCCACCCTATCCCAATAACCCCTCCTAACCTTTTTTTTTTTTTGGTCACTAAGGGCAATTTATCATGGCCAATTCACCTAACCCGCACGTCTTTGGGCTGTGGGAGGAAACCGGTGCACCCGAAGGAAACCCACGTAGACACTGGGAGAACGTGCAGACTCCGCGCAGACAGTGACCCAGTGGGGAAACAAATCTTGGACTCTGGCGCTGTGAAGCCACAGTGCTAATCACTTGTGCTACTGTGCTGCCTCTTGAAAGGCTTGGCTTGTAAAGCCTAGCATCTCCTTTTAATCCTTTTAATCAACCTGCCCTGCTACCTTCAGTGATTTGTATACATATGCACCCAGATTTCTCTGTTCTTGCACCCACTCTAGAATAGAACCTTTACCTTTAGTTCATATCATCACTCTTCATTTTTCCTACCAAAATATATCACTTCATACTATACCTCTCTTGTGTTAGTGTTCGCACATCCTGGCAGCCTGTCCGCCTCAATTGCTGCCAAATTTTGTCATCTGCAAATTTTGAAATTGTGTCTTGCATGCTCAAGTCTCAGTCACTAATATAGGTCAAGAAATATTGACACCTGGGAACCCACACTATATCTTCCTCCTGTTTGAAAACAGCTTTTCACCACCACTACGGTTTTGGTCACTCACCAAAATTTCTTGTCTGTGTTCCTTCGCTTGCACTTTGTCAAACACCTTTTAGAAGTCCATGTGCACCATGTCAAACCCATTATCCTCATCAGTTCTCTTACTTCCTCAGAAACTCAATCAAATTAGTTAACATGATTTGCCTTTAACAAACCCATGCTGGCGTTCCTTAATTAATCCACCAGTGACCATAAGACATAGGAACAGAATTGGGTCACTCGCCCCATCGAGCCTGCTCCGCCATTCAATCATGGCTGATATACTTCTCATCCCCATTCTCCTGCCTTCTCCCCATAATCCCTGATCCCCTTATTAATCAAGATTTATTAATTATGTGTGAGATTAATGTTTCTAAACGTTTTCCCACCACTGAGGTGAAACTGGGTTCTTGGTTCCTTTGGTTCCTGGTTTTATGCTTAAACCAGTTTTCTGGAAGGAAGAATGAAAATTAGAATATTTTATGGAATGCAGGTGACTAGTAAAGGTTAATATTGAGAGTGATTTTTGTATCCTTAGAGCCAGTACACAAGCATAACATGCAGGTAGAGCAAGCACGTGGGAAAGCAGTGGGTATGTTGACCTTTATTGCAATTTGCATTATACGAGTAAGGAAACCTTGTTGCAATACGCAGGCTTTGATGAAACTACGCCTCGAGTACTGTGTACAGCTTTCGCCTCCTTACCTAAGGAAGGGTATACTTGACCTGGAGTGAGTGCAACAAAATTTACAAGATGAGACTGCTCGGCTACAAGGAGAAATTGAGTAGGAACTATATTCTTTGGGTTTTTGAAGAGTGAAAGGCAATTTCATATCAATGTGTAAAATTCTGGGAGGGCTCAACAGAGTAGATGCTATGAGGCTGTTGTTCCAGGCTGAAGAGTGCAGAACAAGGGACCGTAGACTCCAGGCTAAGGCTAAACATATATAACTTAGATGAGAAGACATTTCTTCACTTTTGAGGTTGTCAATCTTTTCAATTAGCTACCCAAGAGGGCTGTGGATTCTCAGTTGTTGAGGTCAATCAATTCTTGGCACTAAGGGAATCAGTATGGTGCAAAAGTGGAGTTGATGTATACATTTAGCTATGATATTGAATGGTGGAGCAGGGTTAAGGGGCCATATGGTCACTCCTGCTTGCATTTATGCTTTTATGTTCCTGGTGCTTGTCATCATTGGTGACCCTGAAATTGAATTGGACTCCATAGTCCATAACTGGTTGCTTTAATAGTTTTGTGTTATCTGGGAGTGGTGTATCCAGGTTGATAGTGGTGTGTCCAGGCTGTCAGGCCAGCTTGAAAGGTTACAGTACTTGAACACTGCGTAACAATTTGCAAAAGTTACAGGATGTCAAATTGTATTTATATTCAGTGTCTTCTTAGAGCTGATTATGTTCAGAAAGTGATTCCTATGATGGAAGCTTCTGTTCAAGCTGTATTGCAAATCTATGTAAATTACATGTGTTATTCTGCAAATGTCTGATATTCCTGACCTCCCTTAGTGACTCCATGTGTAAATTGCCTGGTATGTTTGTAAGATATACAGACCATCAAGATTACAGATTGACTCCTAACCATTGCCGATTGTCGTAAAAACCCATCTGGTTCAGTAGTGTCTTTTAGGGAAGGAAATCTGCCATTGTTACCTGGCCTGGCCTACATGTGACTCCAGACCCACAGCAATGTGGTTGACTCTTAACTGCCCTCCTCAAGGGCAATTAAGGATGGGAAATAAATGCTGGCATAGCCTGCAATGCCCATGCCCCATGAACGAATAAAAAACAATGTTTTACAATGTCAGCAGAACTCCGATCACTGTCTGAACTCACTGGCAACTGTTCTTTTGAGATGTATAAGCCTAATGTGGGTTTTCTTCCTGTTATGTGGTGACAATGTAATATTGAGGACTTGGGAGCTGAGGTAAGGTTTGTAGGTGAAGAAAAGTGAATTACTGAAATACAAAATAGTCAGTAATAGTGACATACAGCAATGTCAAATATCAAATTAATTCTGTGACTAAGGGGTCATAACCCAAGAATAAGAGGTAAGCCATTCTGGACTGAGATGAGGAAGAAATTCTTCTCAGAGTTGTGAACTTGTGCAATTCTCTACCACAGAAAGTTGGGACCAGTTCAAGAGGGAGCTGGACATGGCCCTTGCGGCTAATGGGATCAAGGGGTATGGAGAGAAAGCGGGAGTGGGATACTGAATTTGCATGAGCAACCATGATCATATTGACTGGTGGTGTAGGCCGATTGGCCTACTCCTGCACCTATTTTCTATGGAAATTGGCATGTTGGCTTAAAATGGAGTGAAACCATTTAAATGGTTCTTTTTCTGCCCTTCTCTTCTGCATTTGACCATAGTATCAATATTATACAAATGATTATTAATTTATAAATGTTTGTACAAAATGGGGAAAAGCACTTAAGAATTGTGGTTATAAATTGTAAAAACGATAAAAAAGCTTAGACTTTTAACCTGCACATTTGGATCAATATTTCCATACCAATATTTCTCTGGCTGCTTTCCTGTCCTGAAGGTGTTTACTCCTTAGTCAAGATATGGTTCTATGGGGAGAGTTATTCTCCAATGCCATACCGAAGTAGCTTCTGTTCATGTGGTCCGTGATGGTGAATGGGCAGCCTTTTGCAGCATCATTGCCAAGCCCAATCCTATCTTTACCCAACATCCCATTCTCATTTTGAACAGTAATTATTGGTATGTTTGATCAGGAGAAAGAAGGTTTTCTACCTCCCTTCCCTCCCTATCCACAGCCCAAAGTTGTTGAACTGGAGTATAATGCGCATGCTGCCAATACTGTAGGACAGCATGGTGGCACAGTGGTTAGCACTGCTGCCTCACAGCTCCAGGGTCCCAGATTCAATTCCGCCCTCGGGTGATATTCTGTGTGGAGTTTGCACTTTCTCCCCGTGCCTGCGTGGATTTCCTCCGGGTGCTCCGGTTTCCTCCCACTGTCCAAAGTATTGCAGTTGAGGTGGATTGGCCATGCTAAATTGCCCTTAAGTGACAAAAGGTTAGGTGGAGTTACTGGTTTACGGGAATAGGGAGGAGGTGTGGGCTTAAGTAGGGTGCTCTTTCCAAGGGAAGGTGCAGACTCGATGGGCTGAATGGCCTCCTTCTGCACTGTAAATTCTATGATTCTATGAATACTGTTACAGATGATCTCAACAGTAGCTAAGAGACTGAACCAGAGCCATAATTTTTTCAAGTTTTAAGATGGTGCAGAAAGATTGATTCATTCCAGGAGTGATAAGAGAAGAAATACAGCTTGGTTATTTTATAAAAGAAACTTTATTAAAACATAATAAAACAATATTTAAACTTCAACTCTTAGCACAAATAGATTACATGCAGTTTCTTAACCTTAACACGTTAGTTCCCATTTAGCAGCACTTTAAATAACATTCAACTCTGGTTCTAACAGGCAGACAAAGGCAATACTTGCATTTAACAAAGCAATATTTCTTCTGTTAGGGAAATTCTTTCTGAATCCTTTTCCAAAGCTTGCCTCGGTGGCAACTTTTCATGACCTCTCACTCAGTCGATTTCTGAAGCTGTCTCCCTTTACCTGTTCAAATCATGATTCTCGCTCTCTCTTTCGCTCTCTCTTTCGCTCTCTCTTTCGCTCTCTCTTTCGCTCTCTCTCTCTCGCTCTCTCTCTCTCGCTCTCTCTCTCGCTCTCTCTCTCGGCTCGACCCAGCCCCTCAAACAAAGGTTCTCTGAGGTTTCCAGACTTGAACCCATCATTGTTATCTTGGCTGTTTGATTGCCCACTCCCGTTTATACAAAAGAACAGAGCCATGCTATTGATATGCAACTAACCTCCTATTGATGGACACAGCGGCCATCAGGCTCTGTAATAGGTTTATGGCTGGTCAGACTGGAGTGTTAGGAAGGACAATGTATCTGGGGGGGGGGGGGGGGGGGGAAGTATCC
Source organism: Scyliorhinus torazame (assembly GCF_047496885.1). Lineage (NCBI taxonomy): Eukaryota > Metazoa > Chordata > Chondrichthyes > Carcharhiniformes > Scyliorhinidae > Scyliorhinus > Scyliorhinus torazame. The sequence continues at coordinate 94,922,574 of NC_092712.1, forward strand.
AGTGTATTCGCACTAACGAGTTTAAGTCTGACTGGGACAATGTAATCCGGCCAGGTGTGAGCGCATCCCTCTGACTCCATGTTAGCAGGTTTCCCCCCCCCCCCCCATGTCTGTTTACCTCCTAAATTGCCTGCTACATCTTGGATCTCATTTCTTTACACAAGTTCCGAAAATCTCTCTCGCGTAACTGCTGCAAAAATGAAACCAGTTAACTCATCAGATTGTGCACTTTCCTGACCTTTATGGCTCAGCTAGTTGTTAAATTAACTCAGAGAGCAGTTAGGGAGGTTTTTCCTTAGACTGTGGGGTGGGGGAAAGGTGGTTCTGTCATGCAGTGGCTTGGGCACGAGCCTTTTAACCTTTGGGTTCAGATCCATTCCTAACTGCTGGAATTGAAAGTCTCTTTTATCTGATAGCCACAAGAGTTCCATGTGGTTTGAGCCTCGAGTCCTCTCAATCCAACTCCTGTAGACATGTGTTGTAGCGCAAAGCCACAGTTATTGGCACAAAATTGGCAGTCGCAGTTAGACAGACCACAGGATGACTAGTGTGGAAAATAGAAAAATGTCACTGGTGTGGTGAGATGCAATCATCTGAGGCTGGGTCTGGGGCAAATCGATCAGTCAGAGTAGAGAAAGCTTCATTCTGCACCTAACCTATATTGTAACTGTCCTGAGTGCCTTAAATGGAAATGTCCCATTCCCACTATTAATATCATTCCCTTTGAAATCCACAATTGATTTTAGCTTTGAGGAATAATGTTGTGCATTTGTATTTAACGGTAATACTTTACATGCCCTGTAATACAAAACTAGATTTCTGTATTGCTTCTCTGATTCTTTGTCAACCGGCACTCACAATTTTTTTTCGGTTTTAATATGCGAAGTAGATGGGACTCTGTAGATGTATGGAACTAGTAAAGTTAACAGGCAATTGGAGTATGGCAGCGTTGGCGTGAAATATGCACTATATTCAGCTCCAGAATGTGGCCTTTTCAGCCTTCACCAGTGCCACCGCTCTGTATTGAGCTGTACTTTGTCACATTTTAAATATATTTAGGCTGAAAGGATTGCATATTGATGCATTGACATCTTTTGTTGTGTAAGGTTGAGTAGTCCATTGATTGTTCCATTCTGTTTGTGAGAAATGTTATTTTTAGAGATACCTATGAAGACTTAGTTCCCCAATGGTGGAAATGGGTTGCATGTTAAGTTTTGTACCACTCTGAAGTTGAGAACATAAAAAGTACTCTTTTTTTTTTTGGTGGTAACATTAAAGTAGCTCCATGTTGTAGATGGAACTGGAACATGCAGATTGTAGGTCATTATGCATGTGGAATCTGCATATGTAAGTTTTAACCATAATGCCATAATCAGGGCTTAAGTATACGGACCTTGCCCTGATCTGGACCAGCATTTCAGTCTTTTCAAAATTTTGATTTCCAGAAGATAATTCTGATCATGTGGAAAGCTGCATTGTGTGACTCTACATGTGATATTGATAAAACATTGTAGAAATAAAGAAGAGAAAATGCTGGAAATATGCAGCAGGTTGAGCAGAATCTGAGTTTTCAGAATACTCTTGTGTACCTGAAGTTACAGTGATTTGGGCAGATTGCGTGGACTGCGTGACTTCTTTGTGGAGCATTTTTGTTCAATCCAAGAACTCAAGCTTCTGGTTGCTTGTCATTTTAATTCTCTACCTTGTTCCCAGGCTGACCTTTCTGTCCATGGGCTGCTACAGTGCTTTTTTAAAAATCATTTGTGGGATGTGGGCATCAGTGGCTGGACCAGCATTTATTGCCCATTCCTAATTGCCCTTGAACTGAGGGCTTGCTGGGCCATTTAAAAGTCAACCAGAGAAAGCCTATAATGTGGCAAAGATTAGTGGGAAGTCAGTAGATTGGGAAGGCTACAAAAACAAACAGAGGATAACAAAGAGAGAGATAAGGAAAGAGAGGATCAAATTTGAAGGTAGGCTAGCCAGTAACATTAGGAATGATAGTAAAAGTTTCTTTAAATACATTAAAAACAAACGGGAGGCAAAAGTAGGCATTGGGCCGCTCCAAAATGACGCTGGTAATCTAGTGATGGGAGACGAGGAAATAGCTGAGGAACTAATAAGTACTTTGCGTCAGTCTTCACAGTAGAAGACATGAGTAATATCCCAACAATTCAGGAGAGTCAGGGGGCAGAGTTGAATATGGTAGCCATCACAAAGGAGAAAGTGCTAGAGAAACTAAGAGGTCTAAAAATTGATAAATCTCTGGGCCCAGATGGGCTACATTCCAGAGTTCTAAAGGAGATAGCTGAAGAAATAGTGGAGGCGTTAATTATGATCTTTCAAAAGTCACTGGAGTCAGGGAAAGTCCCAGAGGTTTGGAAAATCGCTGTTGTAACCCCCCTGTTCAAGAAGGGAACAACGAAAAAGATGGTAAATTATAGGCCAATTAGCCTAACCTCGGTTGTTGGCAAGATTCTAGAATCCATTGTTAAGGATGAGATTTCTAAATTCTTGGAAGTGCAGGGTCGGATTAGGACAAGTCAGCATGGATTTAGTATGGGGAGGTCGTGCCTGACAAACCTGTTAGACTTCTTTGAAGCCATGATGTGGAGATGCCGGCGTTGGACTAGGGTGAGCACAGTACGAAGTCTTACAACACCAGGTTAAAGTACAACAGGTTTGTTTCGATGTCACTAGCTTTCGGAGCACTGCTCCTTCCTCAGGTGAATGAAGAGGTATGTTCCAGAAACATATATATGGACAAATTCAAAGACATCTTTGAATTTGTCTATATATATGTTTCTGGAACATGCCTCTTCATTCACCTGAGGAAGGAGCAGCGCTCCGAAAGCTAGTGACATCGAAACAAACCTGTTGGACTTTAACCTGGTGTTGTAAGACTTTGTACTTCTTTGAAGAGATAACAAATAGGTTAGACCAAGGCGAGCCAATGGATGTTATCTATCTTGACTTCCAAAAGGCCTTTGATAAGGTGCCTCACGGGAGACTGCTGAGTAAAATAAGGGCCCATGGTATTCGAGGCAAGGTACTAACATGGATTGACAATTGGCTGTCAGGCAGAAGGCAGAGAGTTGGGATAAAAGGTTCTTTTTCGGAATGGCAACCAGTGACGAGTGGTGTCCCGCAGGGTTCAGTGTTGGGGCCACAGCTGTTCTCTTTATATATTAACGATCTAGATGACGGGACTGGGGGCTAAATTCTGGCTAAGTTTGCCGATGATACAAAGTTAGGTGGAGGGGCAGGTAGTATGGAAGAGGTGGGGAGGCTGCAGAAAGATTTAGACAGTTTAGGAGAGTGGTCCAAGAAATGGCTGATGAAATTCAACGTGGGCAAGTGCGATGTCTTGCACTTTGGAAAAAAGAATAGAGGCATGGACTATTTTCTAAACGGTGACAAAATTCATAATGCTGAAGTGCAAAGGGACTTGGGAGTCCTAGTCCAGGATTCTCTAAAGGTAAACTTGCAGGTTGAGTCCGTAATTAAGAAAGCAAATGCAATGTTGTCATTTATCTCAAGAGGCTTGGAATATAAAAGCAGGAATGTACTTCTGAAGCTTTATAAAGCATTAGTTAGGCCCCATTTAGAATACTGTGAGCAATTTTGGGCCCCACACCTCCGGAAGGACATACTGGCGCTGGAGCGGGTCCAGTGGAGATTCACACGGATGATCCCAGGAATGATAGGCCTAACATACGATGAACGTCTGAGGATCCTGGGATTATATTCATTGGAGTTTAGGAGGTTGAGGGGAGATCTGATAGAAACTTACAAGGTAATGAATGGCTTAGATAGGGTGGACGTAGGGAAGTTGTTTCCATTAGCAGGGGAGACTAGGACCCGGGGGCACAGCTTTAGAATAAAAGGGAGTCACTTTAGAACAGAGATGAGGAGAACTTTCTTCAGCCAGAGAGTGGTGGGTCTGTGGAATTCATTGCCACAGAGGGCGGTGGAGGCTGGGACGTTGAGTGTCTAAGACAGAAGTTGATAAATTCTTGATTTCTCGAGGAATTAAGGGCTATGGAGAGAGAGCAGGTAAATGGAGTTGAAATCAGCCATGATTGAATGGTGGAGTGGACTCGATGGGCTGAATGGCCTTACTTCCGCTCCTAGGTCTTATCGTCTTATGGTCTTATATTACTGTGGATCTGGAGTCACATGTAAGCCAGAACAGGTAAAGATGGCAGATTTCCCTCCAGAAGGGAACATGAGTAAACCAGATGGGTTTTTAATGACAATCAACAACGATTTCATGGCCATCATTAGACTATTAATTCCAGACTTTTTCTTGAATTAATCTGCCTTGATGGGATTGAAATCTGGGTCCCCAGAGGTTTATCCCGGGTCTCTGGATTATTAGCCTGGTGACAATACCACTACGCCACCCCCTCCCCTTAATCACACAAGAGTAAATGGAGCAATTAATACTAGAACCAACCTTCTTTGTTTTCCTAACAATAACACTGCATAATTATTTTCAATAAAGCTTTTAAACAACATTGTAGTCCAAATAGTACGAAGTACTGGCTGATGATAACTATTACTATTTTACACTTCTTGCTGGTTTCAGTTCCTTGGTTAGCAGCAAACTGTACTTATAATCTAGGCCCATCCATTTGTATTCACCTTTGTCTATTTTACCAATCACTAGGGGGAGGCATGTTGCTGAAGCTTTTAGACTTGCACTCACCAGGACACTCACAGGAATGTCAAATTTTCAAATGATCATACTTTATTCTACAGGAGAAACTCTGATTGGTTGGCAAGTGAACTCTGGCCAGGACATTGCTAAGGGGAAACTTTTTTGTTCTTTCATGTGATGTGGCTGGGCACTTATTGACCAAGAAGGATTCTAGGAAGGGGACAAATCAACCATGGTTAACCAAGGAAGTAAAGGATAGTCTGAAACTGAAAGTGGCAAAGATTAGTGGTAAACCAGAGGGTTGGGAAAGTTTCAAAATCCAATAAAAGGTGACCAAAAGAATAATAAAGAGGGAGAAGATAAACTGAGTGTAATATAAAAGTGGGACAGCAAGAGCTTCTTTAAATATATAAAAAGGAAGGGGGGGGGCAGGGGAAATGATAATGGGCAATCAGGAAATGGCAGAGGAATTAAACAAATAATTTGCGTCAGTCTTCTCAGTGAAAGAAACCAATAACATTCCAAAAATATTAAATAATCAAGGGGCAGAAGGGATTGGGGGGGGGGGGAAGAAAATAAATACAATAATTATCACTAGGGAAACTAATGAGGCGAAAGGCTGATAAGTCCCCTGGGCCTGATGGGTTGCATCCCAGGATATTAAAGGAACATAGAATATACAGTACAGAAGGAGGCCATTCGGCCCATCGAATCTGCAACGACCCACTTAAGCTCTCACTTCCACCCTATCCCCGTAACCCAATAACCCCTCCTAACCTCTTTGGTCACTAAGGGCATTTATCATGGCCAATCAACCTAACCTGCATATCTTTGGACTGTGGGAGGAAACCCACGCAGACACTGGGAGGACGTGCAGACTTCCCACAGATAGTGACCCAGCGGGGAATCGAACCTGGGACTCTGGAGCCACAGTGCTAGCCACTTGTGCTTCCACCATCAATGTAGCACGTGTAGTAATCTTCTAAGAACCCTTAAATTTTGGAAAAGCTCCAGAATATTGGAAAACTGCCAATGTAACACCTTTATTCAAAAAGGGAGGCAAAAAAACAAGTACCTATCAGCCAGTTAGCTTAACTTCTGACATTGGGAAAATGTTAGTGTCCATTATAAAGGATGTAATAGCAGAGTATTTAGCAATGCAAAATATAATCAAGCAGAGTCAGCATGACTTCATGAAGGGAAAATCATGCCTGACAAATTTATTAGAATTCTTCAGAGGGGGTAATGAGCAGGATAGATGAAGGAAAACCAGCAAATGTAATATGCTTTGAATTCCCCCCAAAAAGTGTTCAATAAGGTATCATACAAAAGGCTACTTAATAAGAGCCCATGGTGTGGTGGGTAGTATATTAATATGGCTAGAGGATTGGCTAACTGATAAACGACAGAGAGTTGGGATAAGAGGGGCAGTTTCAGGATGGCAACCTGTAACTGGTGGAGTGCCACGGGGATCCGTGCTGGGGCCACAATTATTTACAATATATATTAATAACTTGAATGAGGGAAGTGAATGCAATATTGTCAAGTTTGAGGATGACACCTAGGTGGGAGGGCAAGTGGCGAGGATGTCGCAAAGAGTCTACAGAGGGATATGAACAGGCTGAGTGGGCAGGTGAGTTAGCAAGAACTTGGCAGATGGAACATAATGTGGGAAAATGTGAAGTTACGCAATTAGGTAGGGAGAATAAAGGAGCTAAATATTATTTAAATGGAGAAAGTCTGCAGCACAGAGGGATTTGGGGGTCCTCCTGCATAAATCACAAAACGCTAGCATGCAAGTACAGCAGGTAACGGGAAGGTAATTGGCAAGTTGGCCTTTATTTCAAAGCGGATGGAGTATAAAAGAAGGGAAGACCTGCCAAAAATGTACAAGGCACTAGTTGGACTACACCTGGAATACTGTGAACAGTTTGGTCCAATTATCCAAGGAAAGGTATACTGGCATTGGAGGCAGTCCAGAGAAGGTTCAGCAGGTTGATCCTGGCTATGGAGGGATTCTCTTATGAGGAGCGGTTAAGTAGATTGGGCCTGTAGTCATTGGGGTTTAAAAGAATGCAAGCGACCTTATTGAGATGGAGAGGATTCTCAGGGAGCTTTACAGGGTAGATGCTGAGAGGATGTTTCCTCTTGTGGGAGAGTCTAGGATCTGGGGTCACCCATTTAAAACCCTGTTGAAGAGGAATCTCTTCTCTCTGAGGGTGGTGAATCTGTGGAATTCTTTTCCGCAGAGAGCTGTAGAGGCTGGGTCGGTAAGTATGTTGAAGGCTGAGATAGACAGATTTTTAATCAATAAGGGAATCTAGGGTTATGGGGATAAGGCAGGAAAGTTGAATGGAGTACGAATTCTATGATTATATCAGATCAGCCATGATCTCATTGAATTGTGAAGCGAATGGCCTCCCTCTGCTCCTGTAGCTTACAGATTTATTATCTTATCCTTGATTGCCCTGAGAAGGTGGTGGTGAACAAACTCCCAGTTAAATCAAAAAAAGGTGCCAGGCAGACCTGGGAGTCCACGGGGTGAGAGAAGCCGACATTTTTGTTTCCCTGTTAGCCCGAAGATGCATTTTGCTAGGGTGGCGGGACTCGAAGCCGCCGAATGCGGGAGTGGGGTTGAGTGACCTGGCAGAATTCCTGAGGCTGGAGAAGGTCTAGTTCACTTTGAGGGGCAGAGGGGTTCACCCAGAGGTCGAAGCTGTTTATTGATATATTTTAAGGAGGATTGAGCAGTTGGGAGGGGTGGGGGGTGGGGGGGGGGTTGTTCATCGAGTTGTTCTGCTGTTCTGATTTTTTTGTGTGTCTATGTGAAAGTGCCTTGAATAAAATATTTTCTGGAAAAAAAAAGGCACCTATCTCTCTTGGTCATATCTCTCTTTGTTTGTAGAAAATGGTTCGTTTGTACGAATGTACGTCGGTTCCAGCAAGTGTTTAAGTCACAGAACCATAGAATTCCTACTGTACAGAAGGGAGGCCATTCGGCCCATCAAGTTTGCACCGACCCTCTGAAAGAGCACCCGACCTAGGCCAACTCCCTTGCCCTATTCCCGTAAACCCATAATCCCACATCTTTGGACTGTGGGAGAAAACCAGATGACCCGGAGGAAACCCACGCAGACAGGGGGAGAATGTACAAACTCCACATAGATAGTGACCCAAGGTTGGAATTGAACCTGGGCCCCTGGCGCTATGAGGCAACAGTGTGAACCATTGTGCCCAGGATTGTTCAGCAAATGTTGCCGAATCGCATCTAACAGTTGACATTTTATTTTGGGATTTGAAAACGCGGTTTGGTTGAGTACTGTCTGTACTCTGTCTATTACAAATTACTGAGGGATATGCTTTTTGATTTGGTGGGCCAATCGCTGTGAGGTATGGTCTACTTACCTGGCATCATAGCAACGCTGAAATTCATAAACAAGATTGTTCAATTGTGTGGTAGAACATCTTTTGTGGCAACTTTTTCTGGGAGTTTCTGCCGGCTCTGTCGGTGGGTTCCCCACTGTTATCTAACCACACTTAGTCACTATTTTGGGCCTTGGGAGTTTCTTATCGGTTTAGCCCACGCGTGGATTTTTTTCATCACTGGGGAGCAGAACTGGCTGGCCAGACCGGTTCCTCAGAGGTCAGGCCGCCCTTTTGAAAGGGTGCTCTGATCTCTAAGAGAGCCTGTGGGCTCCCCAGACCCATGGACAGTGTTGCCCCCCAATGCATATGTGCATGACCCCACCCCCCCAATGAGGACACCCCGCTATGGGGTCCTGAGGGGCCCACTCTTAAAGCCCCCCTCCTTCCAGCACACCCACCCTTCATGTCCCCACCCCCCCAACCTCCCAGAGGTCCGTTCTTACCTGCCCTGCACGCAGTCGACCCATCATACTCCCCTCCACCCTCCTGTCATGGTCAAGGCCCCCCTCGGACCCTGACCCTTGACAGTGCCCCCCTGGCACCCTTGCACTCCAATCTTGGCAGTGCTCTTGCCAGCTTTGCCGTGCCATCCGAGCACCTTGGCAGTTGCAGGGGGAGCGCCTGGGGGCCACACTGTCCTGTTCCTGGCCATCCAGGAATCTCCGATGGCCTGGTAGACTCCTCGGGTTCCATTCTGCCCGGTCCATATTTGTGTGGACCAGTACTGAACGGCGATCAGTTGGGGACTCACTGGGGAAGCTGTTCGATGCCTAGAGCCCTGTAGATCCTGGGTGAGCTCACTTAAGTAGGTTCAAACCTACTTAAGCGAGCGTGGCCTTTGAGATACTTTGTTTTTCCGGGGTAATGTGAGGTGGACTGGGCACTTTTCACGTCCCTTTTCTTCTAGACTGTAAGTTGTTTTGAGTGTTTGAAATTTGGCACCCTTGCCTTTGTCTTGCATTCATCAAGACAAAAGGCTTTGGCACCATGTCTCACAGCCATATTAAAATCGCTAATGTGCTTGACTGGGAGGTGCAGAGCAGTCAACCAGGTGTGTTCTTTTATGACTTCCAAAGCAAGCTTAAACTCCAGCAATCTGAGTGTGTGAAATTTGTTTAACTATTTAAATGGGAGGTAGCACGACAGCATAGTGGTTAGCACAGTTGCTTCACAGCTCCAGGGTCCCAGGTTCCCGGCTTGGGTCACTGTCTGTGCGGAGTCTGCACGTTCTCCCTGTGTGTGCATGGGTTTCTTCCGGGTGCTCCGGTTTCCTCCCACAGTCCAAAGATGTGCAGGTTAGGTGGATTGGCCATGCTAAATTGCCCTTGGTGTCCAAAAAGGTTAGGAGGGGTTACTGGGTTATGGGGATAGGATGGAGGCGTGGGCTTAAGTAGGGTGCTCTTTCCAAGGGCCGGTGCAGACTCGAGGGGCTGAATGGCCTCCTTCTGCACTGTAAATTCTATGACTTACTCGCAAATGTTTCTATTTGCAGCCAATGGCATTCACTAAATTAAACATTTTTGACAGTGACTGCAAATATTCCTTGGTTCATCTTGTCAGTGGGTTTGGCGGTCATCTTGGGTAGACCTGGTTTCCGTGCTTTCTATGCAACTGTTGGACAATCCCTCTTGGTTCAAATGGCTGACTCCGGATTGAGGTGGGGTGGGTGGCCCCCAATTCGTTTGACCACCTGGAATGTCAGGGGGTCGAATGACTCGGTGAGTTTAAATGCCCACTTGGTGTTTCTGCAAGAGACTCACTTATGGGTCAGAGACCAGACAAGATTGCAGAAAAGTTGGGTGGGACAGCTTTTTCATTCAGGCTTTGATGATAGGGCCTAGGATGCAGCAATATTAATCAATAGAAGGGTGCAGTTTTCTGATGCTAAGGTCTTGGCTGACCCCAATACTAGACATGTTATTGTCTGTGGATCGTTGGTCGGCACTTTTGTGGTTCTGGGTAATGTCTATTTTAAAAGTGACAATTTAAAAGTGAGGGGTCTCCCATTTAAGATGGAGATGAGGAAGAATTTCTTCTCTCAGAAGGTGGTTAGTCTTTGGAATTCTCTTTCACAGAGAGCATTGGAAGCTGGATCATTGAATATATTCAAGGCTGAGTTAGAAAGATGTTTGATTGAAGATTTTGGCGCAGAGGCAGAAAAGTGGAGTTAAGGTCCAGCCTTGACCTTTGAGTGGTGGAGCAGGCTCATTGAGCCAAGTGACCAACTCCTGCTCCTATTTCTGATCTTCTGAACTTGGCACATTAACTTCTCTGTTGAATTTATTCGCTTCCAACTAAAGGTATTATTATGTGCACCCATCTGGCTTTTAGCAGTACCTGACATTTTGTGGGAAAAGTAGGCTAGTCTTTGTTTTAATCCTACTCGGGATTCGTCCCTCGCCTTTCTTTCTGAATGTTGCTGGCTGTAGCAGTGCTGCTTCCTTCTCTCAGCCAGAACTGAAAATTTCAACTTTACTTCTAATTTCCACCCCTCCTTCAGCTTCATATGGTCCATCTCCAACTGTTCTTTTCTCTTTCTTAACTTCTCTGTCTCAATTCTGGGGCTTGGCTATGTTCACTAAAGGACCACTGACTACCATTGCTACTTGAATCTACTTCCTCCCATCCAACTTCCTGTAAGAACTGCATTCCATTATCTCTTCTTCCAAAGCATCTGCTCTGCCAAATTTCACCTTCTATTTACAATATGCATTTTTTCCTTCATTTAGAATGCCCCTCCATCATAATTGGCAGGGTCCTTGGCCATGTCCGTTTTATTTTCCCTATTTCTGCTCTAATTTCTTCCCTTTTAAAATTTCACAATAAGGTTTCCTTTGTTCCCTTGAAGGTTTAAAGTAATTGACAAAATAAGCAAAAGCAACATGACAAAAAACCTTGGGTCTGGAATGCACCTCCTGAGAATGTGGTGGAGAATGTTCAATTGAGGCATTCAAGCGTGAGTTAGATGATTATTTGAAAATAATCAATCTGCAGGGTTACGGGGCGAAGGCAGGAGAAAGGCATTAGGTGAAATACTAATTCAGAGAGCTGGTAGAAATATAATAATCGCTTATTGTCACAAGTAGGCTTCAATGAAGTTACTATGAAAAGCCCCGAGTCGCCACATTCCGGCACCTGTTCGGGGAGGCCGGTATGGGAATTGAACCTGCGCTGCTGGTCTCGTTCTGCATTACAAGTCAGCTGTTTAACTTACTGTGCTAAACCAGCCCTGGTATGATGGGCTGAATGGCCTCCTTCTGAGCTGTAACAATTCTTTGCAGATTCCCTTCCACCTCAGCAGCCTCCACATTAAACCGATCAACCGCCAGCATTTTCACCCTCCCAAACACATCTGCCCCTCCCCTTGCAGCATTCCAGGTGAATCATTTGTTCTGCAATACCATGGTCCACTTTTCAGTCACTCCTGAAACCTCCTCCCCATTGCATAGCACCTTGTTTGTCACTCATGATGCAGAGCCACATTAGGGAGACCAAAGGTAGATTCTGTGACTGCTTTGCAGACCACCACCATTCAGTTTACAGCAGGATCCTGAGTCTTCAGTCACCTGTTATCTTAATTCTCCACCACACTTTGGTTCTGACCTCTGTGCCTCGATCGCCTTCTCAGTTCTAATAAAGGTCAGTTTAACGTGAGGAACAGCATTTTACCTTTCATATAGGGACCGTACAGCCTTCTGGACTGAATATGTTGAGTTCAGCAATTTCAGATCATAGATGTAGCCTCGTTTTTTTCACATGGCAACTGTTGATGATTCTCCTCCTCCCATTTACACCACCTCCAGACCCATGTTTTGTGCCTTTACTTGTTCCATAACCATCTCCTTTTGCTTTGCACCATCATGTTTTGAATTTTAAACTCCTGACTTCCTCCGTATCAGACCCTTTCCCTGTTGTTCTTCAACTCCCCTTTTCATGTCTCATCACTTAATTAAAATCTGTTACATCTCTAACTTTTTCCCATTCTGACTCGAGGGCCGCAATTTAACAGAAATATTTCTAAATGTCGTTTTGGGTGCGATTGGCAGGATATTTCTCGATTGGCAAGATTGCGGCCTTATTTAACGGCACTTGTTAGCTTGCCGCTAACAAAAGGGAGCTGCTGTACATTCGTGCAATGATGGATAATCAGGCTTTCTCCCTGGAACCCACAAATCCCCCCAGCCTCCCCCACCCTTGCATGTCCCGCCTTCTCTGAGTGCCATCCAGTGAGCCAGTTGTGCTAGAAAACCTCGCTCTGCACACTCTGTGGTAGTCAGTATTAGAGGTATTACGGTACTCTAATGCTGTAAGGCCATTGGTATAGAAGGTACTCTGCTCTCATTGGTTAAGCCTGCTTGCTGCTCTGCCCAGCAAGGCGGGGTATAAGAGACCGTGTCGCCCAGCCTTCTGTACCTGCGCTGCTGAGGGAAACATCTAGGGTAATAAAGCCTTCAATTGTCTCCAATCTCGCTTCTGGAGTTATTGATCGAGCATCAATTTATTACACTAGATTTTAAAGAATGGAGCTCCGAATCAAGCCGAAGTGTCTGCAACTCAGCCCCCAAGCGGGCAAACTCAGCGGCAACCTTCAAACACTGGCTGGCTGGCGTGCTTCAATGGATATCTTGGGACGGCCGAAAACACACCCACGGAAGACCAGAAAATACAAATTCTGCACTCGAGGGTGAGCAGAGAGATCTACACCCTCATCGAGGACGCAGACTATTTCAAGGCCACAATGGATCTGTTGAAAGGACATTATATTTGCCCTGTAAACCAGGTCTACACCCGACATCTACTAGCGACGAGGCGACAAATCCCTGGGGAATCACTGGAGGAGTTCTACCGTGCGCTCCTGGTGTTGGGGGAGAAATTGCAGCTGCCCGCAAGTTTCGGCGAGCGACCACACAGAACTTTGATCCCGGAACTTTTGTTGCCGGTATGCTGTCCTCCCGAAATCCACCAGTGATTGCTGGAGAAAGAGACACTAGGCCTCAAGGAGGCACGGGCCCTTGCCAGCTCCCTGGATGTGGCCTCCCGAAACGCCCCTGCTTACGTCCCCGACCGCGCGGCAGCCCCCTTGGGCAGTGTGGAACCCCCCCGCGGCCGACCCCGATGCATCGCCCATCCCCCCCCCCCCCCCCCCCCCCAAGCTTGTGCGGCGAGACAGCCTGGCAACCCCGGGGGCCCCCGGTGCTATTTTCGTGGGCAAGCCAAGCACCCCCGACAGCGCTGTCCGGCCTGCTCATCCCTCTGCAAAGGAAGCGGCAAAAAGTGCCACTTCGTGGCGGTATGCCAGGCCCGGGGCGGTCGCTGCGGTCTCAGGAGGCAAATACGGACCGCCACCACAAACCCCTCCACGGGCCCTGTGCGGCCAGCGGGCGCCGCCATCTTCCTCCTTCAGGGGCCACGTGTGGCCTCCGGGCGCCGCCATCTTGTCGCTCGGACACCACGTGCGATGGATGGGCGCCGCCATCTTGTGCACCCCCAGCCATGTGCGACTAGTGGGCGCCGCCATCTTGGCTGGACTCTCCGGACCTCAATTCGGATGACCACACACTGCCTGGAGAGAACATCCAACTGCTGCCACGACTAGCCTTGGGTGACCCTGGACCAGTCTCGGCCCCCGAACACTCTCGACTGCAACGATGACTTTGCTCATTAATGGGCATGAAACGTCCTGTCTGATCGACTTTGGGAGCACAGAGAGCTTCATACACCCCAACACGGTACGGCGCTGTTCTCTCCCCGCTCACCCAGTTAACCAAAAAATCTCCTTGGCCTCCGGGTCTCATTCAGTCGAGATCAAGGGGTTCTGCATAGCGAACCTCACGGTCCAGGGAAGGGAGTTTAAAAACTACCGGCACTACGTCCTTCGCCACCTCTGTGCTTCCACACTCCTAGGGTTAGATTTTCAATGCAATCTCCAAAGCCTAACCTTCAAATTCGGCGGCCCTATACCCCCCTCACTGTCTGCAGCCTCGCGACCCTCAAGGTCGATCTGCTTTCCCTGTTTGCGAACCTCACCCCGGATTGCAAACCCGTCGCCACCAGGAGCAGACGGTACAGTGCTCAGGACCTGACCTTTTATTAGGTCGGAGGTCCAGCGATTACGGAGGGAAGGAGTCATTGAGGCTAGCAACAGTCCCTGGAGAGCTCAAGTAGTGGTTGTAAAGACCGGGAGAAGCATAGGATGGTCATAGACTATAGCCAGACCATCAACAGATATACGCAGCTTGACGCGTACCCTCTCCCTCGCATATCCGATCTGGTCAACAGGATCGCACAATACAAGGTCTTTTCCACAGTGGATCTAAAGTCCGCCTACCACCAGCTCCCCATTTGCCCTAGTGACCGCAAATACACTGCTTTCGAAGCAGATAGGCGGCTCTATCACTTCCCAAGGGTTCCCTTCGGTGTCACTAATGGAGTCTCGGTCTTTCAACGAGAGATGGGACCGAATGGTTGACCGGTACGGTTTGCGGGCCACATTCCCGTACCTCGACAATATCAGCATCTGCGGCATGATCAGTAGGACCACGACACCAACCTCCGAAAATTCCTGCATACTGCAAAAATCCTTAATCTCATATATAACAAGGATAAATGCGTGTTCAGCACCGACCGCCGAGCCATCCTCGGCTACGTAGTGCATGATGGAGTTATAGGCCCAGACCCTGAATGCATGCGCCCCCCCCTTATGGAGTTCCCCCACCCTCACTGCTGAAATGCTGTCCAGGTTTTTTCTCTTATTATGCCCAGTGGATTCCCAACTATGTGGACAAGGCCCGCCCGCTGATCCAATCCACAGTTTTCCCCCTGTCGATAGAGGCCCGCCAGGCCTTCAGCCGCATCAAAGCAGACATTGCAAAGGCCACGGTGCACGCCATCGACCTGTCCCCTCTCCTTCCAGGTTGAGGAGTGACGCGTCCGACGTAGCTCTGACGGGCACCCTCAACCAAGCGGGCAGACCCGTGGCCTTCTTCTCACGCACCCTCCACGCTTCAGAAATCCGCCATTCCTCAGTCGAAAAAGGAGGTCCAGGCCACAGTAGAAGCTGTGTGGCATTGGAGGCATTACCTGGCCGGCAGGAGATTCACTCTCCTCACTGACCAACGGTCGGTTGCTTTCATGTTCGATAATGCACAGCGGAGCAAGATAAAGAACGACAAGATCTTACGGTGGAGGATCAAACTCTCCACCTACAACTATGAGATCTTGTATCGTCCCGGGAAGCTAAATGAGCCTCCTGATGCCCTATCCGCGTCACGTGCCAACACACAAGTGGACCGCCTCCGACCCCTCCACGAGGACGTCTGCCACCTGGGGGTCACTCGATTATTCCATTTCATTAAGACCCGCAACCCTGCCCTACTCCATCGAGGAGGTCAGGACAGCCACCAGGAACTGCCAAATCTGCGCGGAGTGCAAGCACACCTGATAAAGGCTTCCCGTCCCTTTGAGTGACTCAGTATGGATTTCAAGGGGCCGCTCCCCTCCACCGACCGCAACACATAGTTCCTGAACGTGATTGACGAGGACTTCCGGTTCCCATTCGCCATCCCCTGCCCCCACATGACCGCAGCCACCGTCATAAAAGCCCTCCACAGTATCTTTACACTGTTCGGTTTCCCCGCCCTACATACACAGCGATAGGGGGTCCTCCATTAGAGGCTGTTTAGCACAGGGCTAAATCGCTGGCTTTGAAAGCAGACCAAGGCAGGCCAGCAGCATGGTTCGATTTCCATAACAGCCCTCCCCGAACAGGCGCCGGAATGTGGCAACTAGGGGCTTTTCACAGTAACTTCATTTGAAGCCTACTTGTGACAATAAGCGATTTTCATTTCATTTCATTATGAGCGACGAACTGCAGCAATTCCTGCTCAGCAAGAGCATTGCCTCGAGCAGCATGACCAGTTACAACCCCCGGGGAAACGGGCCGGCAGAAAGGGAGAACAGAACAGTCTGGGAGACCATCCTACTGGCCCTACGGTCCAGGAATCTCCCAGTCTCCCGCTGGCAGGAGGTCCACCCGGATGCCCTCAGCTCCATCCGGTCACAGCTGTGTACCACGACCAACCAAACACCTCACGAACGTCTCCTTGTCTTCCCCAGGAAGTCCTCCTCTGAGACCTCGCTCCCAACATGGCTGGCAGCTCCTGGACCCATCCTGCTCCGCAAACACGTGCGGGCGAACAAGTCGGACCCATTGGTCGAGAGGGTCCATCTCCTCCATGCTAACCCTCAGTACGCCTACGTGGCGTACCCCGACGGCCGACCGGATACGGTCTCCCTACGGGACCTGGCGTATGCTGGATTCCCCCCCCCCCCCCCCCCCCCCCCCCCCCGCCACCAATCCCTCCCTCGCACCGGCGCACCCCACAGCCGCCCCCTTCCCAGGTGGACCGGTCATCCCACTGGTCCCGTCTCGGGGTGATGAAGCTGCCGAAGAAGCCGAACCCGCGCTCCCAGAGCCACAGATGCCCGAGCCGGCACCTGCATCACCACCGAAAGTACGACAATCGCAGCAGACGACCAGGGCCCCCGATCGACTAATTCCTTCATTCTGAACTGTAAATAAAGTTTGTAAGTAGTTGCTATGTAACTAGGCAAAACCACTGTACTGATGTGTACCAGGTACCTTCATAATCTTAACTTCTACTGCTCTGTAATGCGAGGCCACCACCCCACAGGAGCCACCACCCCCGCCGGACTTTTTTTAACGGGGTGAATGTGGTAGTCAGTCTTAGAGGTATTACGGTACTCTGTAATGCTGTAAGACCATTGGTGTAGCAGGTACTCTGCTCTCATTGGTTAAGCCTGCTTGCTGGCTCCGCCCAGCAAGGCGGGGTATAAGAGCCCGTGTCGCCCTAGCAGCTGCCTTCTGTACCTGCGTTGCTGGGGGAAACATCTAGTTAATAAAGCCTTCAATTGTCTCTAATCCCGCTTCTGGAGTTGTTGATCGAGCATCACACACTTCCCCCAGCCGCAGCAGGAGCCCCTAGACTCCAGACCACTGCCAGGAACATTAGAGAGACCGTGCTCTCTCCATTTGGTTGTGAGGATATCGCCAGTGCTGAAGCCCAATGTTTGATTGCCGGCTGCTGCCTCTATGGTACTGATGCTTCTAGAGTCTAGGCAAACTGTTCAGGCTTTAAAGTTTGATTGAAATGCAATGCAATAATCGTAGTCCAAGACCATCATTTTCAAACCGGGTCGTGGGCGGGTGTCGGGAGGATCATGGGGCCAGCATTGCGGCATTCCTGATCGCAGGGAATAGTGCCCAATGGCGCGACCGGCTTTTAAAAATGACGTCCATGACCGGCTTTCAGCATGTTGGCCGTTCCGCGCATGCGTGCCCCCTCAGCAGTGTGCCGGCACGGAGCCCAGTGGAGCGGAATGCCCCTTCCTGACGTCGGCGCTTTTATTTTATAAATCGCAAGAGTCTGACTGCGTGGAGCAGCAGCAGAGAGCAGGTTACGCTGATGTCACGTGTTTTGGGTGCGAGAGAGATTCCTCCATTTTGTAGCTCCCAGCAGTGCTGGTGTGAACCCGAGGGCCTCTGGCGAACAACCCATGAAGAAGCTGAAAACAGGAACAAAGCAGCATAAGGATGATTACTTGAGGTATGATTTATTAATTGTGCCACTGCAAATCAGGATTCAAAGCTCATGTGTGTTATATGCAAGTAAGTTCTGGCAAATGAAAGTTTAAAACCTTCAAAGACATTTGAAGACTAAGCATGGCGAGTTTGAGGACCAACCTCTTGATTTTTTTCAACTGATGCTGTGCGATCTTAAATCATCAACTGAAGTCATTATCAGAAATGTAACATTGAATAACAAAGCAAGTGAGATTGTGATCACCAAGCTGACTCGCCTGTTACATTAAAGAACAGTGAAAATGATGGGTCACAAAGTTCGAGCGGTGTGGGTTACAAAGGTTCGCTGGCATGGGTCTGGGTTGGTAAAAATGGGTCTCGGGCAAAAAAGTTTGAAAAACATTGGTCTAAGACGTACCCATGAGAAGCCACTTGATAATATTTTATTGATAAAAATGGTCAACATTAAAGATTTAAAAATCAACTAATAACATTCTACATATCACACTGATCAATAAACAACAAGGAAACATCACCATTCCATATTGTACCAATACAAAGCTATATCCGCTCATTTCCACCCAAAAAACAAATATATGGTATTATCTGTCAGGTTCCGCAGCAGAAACTGAGGCCAAGTTTGAGAATGTTTTCTCATGTCCAGAACTTTGCTGTAGAAATGATCTGTCCATCAATGCGTCACTTGTTGGTTGTTCCACGTATCAGTGCCATTCTCCGCCCATGAACCGGAGCTGTGCAGGCCCTCCTACATGGCTCAATCTCATCAGAACCAAATCCTGGCTCCACATATTCCACTTGTGCTCAAGGGGCAGTTGAATATCCTTGACTTCCAATGTGTTTGACCCGCAGTGACGTGCAAGCTACATGCAGCACTCACCACACCACCAACATAAGCACCAGCAATCTGCAAAAACATTTCTTCAATGTCTGCAGCAGGTTGCTTATATGGAGCAATGTCACACATCAGACCCTGCAGCATCTTCTTCAAACCTGATTGCCTTCAGACACGTACGTCCCCTGGAGCCTGGTGTTCCAGGTATCTTAGAAATAATAGTCCTTCTGTCTGGCTAATGGAATGGAAATTGATGCAAATTGGTGTCAATGATATGCTCACCATATTTGGCGTGATCCAGACCTCCCTATTGGGAGCGGGCCAGTAGATAGCAAATTGATTCACGCCCGGTGTGAATCTCTATTTTCGCCTTTCCCACTATTTAACCGGCTCGCCCAGATCTGCGCTGCGCGCAATGTGGTGGTTAAATTGTGCACAAGATCACCAACCTGAAATAGCAACTTTGTTACTCTCTTCACAGATATTGCCTGACCTGTTAAGTGCTTCTATCTTTTTATTTCTAATCTAAGGCACTGGTTTGATGGGACTTTTGCTTTGTTAATATTAGCAATGTAATTTTATTTGGACTGATCAAATTAATTTTATATCTTAGAAATATGATTATCCACCCTTTCACTATACATTTTTCTGGTTTCCTCTAATCCTGTTAGGGATTGAATCCCAGCTGTCCTTTTGTTCTACCTTTGGCAGCACGTGGCTTTGGAAAATTTAAGCAACAGCTGATATCTAGCTCGAGTCATCCAATAACATGCTCAGAATAACACTGAACACTTGCCAAGCACTGCTGTTGATTTTTGGAAGCAGTCAGCATGTGGTGGGGTGGGGGGGGGGGGGGGGGGGGGGGGGGAGGAGAGAGAATTGGTGGGGGATGGTGGAGGGGGGCAAGGCGTATCTTTTTAGTCCTAATTTTTCCAAGTGTCTCTCAACTTCCATTCAAGCTATTGAATTTTACAGACATTGTGGCATATTGCTGCTGAGGTCAGCTTGCTGAGTTAAACCACCCTCCTTCCTCCGCCCACAGTTGTAACTCAATCCCATACTTGTCTAATTTGGGTTACAATGTCTCAGCAATGCATTATTTCACAGAATTGACACAGTGGAAACATGGATGTATAAAAATACTTAATTGTTTCAGTAATTTCAAAATGTTTACATTTTTGATTTGGGCCTTTAAAACAACTATGCTTGAAACAATGTATTCATCTTATTTCTTTCTAGTCATTCCCACTGCCACTTCGGATAGGGATGGAATTTTTAACCTTAATCTTTTTCCTGTTCCTAGTTCAAAAAAAAAGTCTTGCGTTCTTTTAACATGGTAAATGTTTTGTTGCATTCAGATCATGGTTTAATTTTCAAAGTAAACCTACTCTGAATAATTCGCCTTTTGCAATTAAATTCTTAAAATATGCTGAAGTTCAAATGTTTTTTTAAAATAAACGTTTTATTGTGGTATTTCTTGGCATTTCAACAACAACAAAATCAACAATATACATAACAAGAAAAATATAGTAAGAAGTCTTACAACACCAGGTTAAAGTCCAACAGGTTTGTTTCAAACACTAGTTTTCGGAGCACTGCTCCTTCCTTTAACCTGGTGTTGTAAGACATCTTACTGTGCTCACCCCAGTCCAACGCTGGCATCTCCACATCAAAAAAATATAAACATAGTGCAAATTCCACCTCCCACTCCCACAGGTCTTGCCATTACTTACCCCCCTAACCTATGCTAACCTAACCCCCCCCCCCCCTCCCCCCCCCCCCTTTTCTGCTGACGATTAGTTCTCTGCGAGGAAGTCGACAAATGGTTGCCACCTCCGGGCGAACCCCAGCAGAGACCTGTGGTGTTGGGTGCTCTGGTGCACAGATGAGCCAACACAGTTGTATGTGGTACAACTCTATTTTATTTTAACTCTTATAATACAGTTTGTTCTGGATACTCTGCACATGCTGTCTCCCTGAGTGTGTCTGGTAGCAGGTCTGTCCTGGTCTTCCTCTCCAGCTAATACTGACCACCGGGGGTCGTGTCTGTGCTTTTATATCTTTCTGTCATTGGTTGTGGTGTTGTGTGTTCTGATTTGCCTGTTGGTGTGTCTATCATGATGTGTGTGTTTGAATATCATGACATCCCCCCTTTTTACAAAGATATGTGCCTACGTGGTTATAAATATAATCGTGTCGTGAGTGCATCTAAGAGTGTGTGCGTGTGTTGTGTACAGCGTGTGTATATGACGTAACTATTTACATGGGGCGATGTCGGGTGCGTCACACTAACAAGGTTGTACCATAACAAAACATGGATGCGAGAGAAAAAAAAAACTTGAACAGTGGTCCGGTCAGACGATATCTGGAACAATAAACAACAACAGGTTATAATACAGAAGTGTTTGACTTTTTGAACGTATGAACAGCGTTATAAGTCCAGTCTAATGGGTGACCGCCTCAAGAATGGGCTGGTCCTCAAGCCGGTTCAGCTGTGGAGATTTGTGACACTGGAGTCACTTCTGGTTCATGCGAGGACTGCGCTCTGGAGTCTTGCATGTCTTCTTTCATAGAGTCGGGAACGTTGAGCGGGACGTGGACCATGCTCTGTGTGGCAGCAGGGCGCTCTCCGTGTGCTTGCAGCGCTCCCTGCCTGTTAATGTCAGGCTGCAGCATCATCCGGTACTGATAAGTTGGGACGTCATATCTGCTGGATTGAAGATCCTCAAATCCGAAAAATGAATCCGCATTTGCGTCGGATTCAATGTGGGGGCCGCCAATGTGCAACACGAAAGGTTCGTCCGAGTCATAGTCGTATAGGACCACGGAGCTATCATTGGGCTCGCGAGGTCCGGAAACACTGTAAAGATCGTCATCGAAGTATTCGAGGTCTGAATCATCGGCTTGTGCGTAGGTAACTGCTTGTCGGAGGGTTCTTCGGAGGTCAAATTCATCTCCTGGGTCAATTTGCAGCAATGTGCTGTCATTCCAGGCGAGGGAAGGTTGTTTTACAGCTTTAACAGATTTTTGTTTTTTTGATTTGGGACGTTTCCCTTTTAAATTGGATTTGGGACGTTTCCCCTTTAAATTGGTGCAGTCTGGGGCCTCTGACAACCTGACGCTCGGTATGTAGCACGTAGGAAGTGACTGCGCATGCTCAGATCGCTGTTCCTTTACCGATGGCCGTTTTCTTGACTGCGCATGCGCAGCATCTCGCACATGCGCAAACGAAACTTCCGGTTCTGCGCACTGCTCGCGCAACTGTGCTAACGTGATACCTTTAGCAAGATGGCCGCCGACCTCGACCCAGCCCTCTCTCAGGCCCGGGATTTCGGCCTCTGGGAATTCGGGCTCCGGGATCCCAGCCACGAGGTGAGTACTGCAGCTTTTCTTACCTTTACTTGCCGATTGGATTGCGTTTTCTTCACAGTACTTGGAGAATTTGTCCAGGACTGCCTGGTAATCGTACCTTTGCTGCCTCCTGAAGAACCTGAACCTTGTGAATATTTCTCTTGCCCTTGCACTGGCGATGGTGAGGAGAAATTCAATTTTTTCGCTATCATCCAGGTCTTGGAGTTCAGCTGCCACCAGGAACAATTCGAACACTTGCCGGAATCGCCGCCAGTTTTCGCGGAGATCGCCGTAGCACTGGAGCAGCTGCGGAACCGGGAGCTCTATCATTTTGCCTGGGCACTGCTGGTTGTCTGTGTACACTGAGGTATGCCGGCAGGTATCGATCCACTCCTGTACCATGTGGTGTTGGGTGCTCTGGTGCACAGATGAGCCAACACAGTTGTATGTGGTACAACTCTATTTTATTTTAACTCTTATAATACAGTTTGTTCTGGATACTCTGCACGTGCTGTCTCCCTGAGTATGTCTGGTAGCAGGTCTGTCCTGGTCTTCCTCTCCAGCTAATACTGACCACCGGGGGTCGTGTCTGTGCTTTTATATCTTTCTGTCATTGGTTGTGGTGTTGTGTGTTCTGATTTGTCTGTTGGTGTGTCTATCATGATGTGTGTGTTTGAATATCATGACAAGGCCCTCTCATGGCGAACTTAATTTTCTCCAGGCAGAGGAAGCCAGCCATGTCTGAAAGCCAGGTCTCCGATTTCGGGGGCTTTTGAGTCCCTCCATGCCAGCAATATACCTCTCCCCGCTACCAGGGAAGCAAAGGCCAGAATGTCCGCCTCTCCCTCCTCCTGGATTCCCGCAACCTGCGACACCCCAAAAATCGCCACCTCTGGACTCATTGCCACCCTCATATTTAATACCGTGGACATGGCGTCAGCAAACCCCTGCCAAAACCACCTCAGTTTTGGACACGCCCAGAACATATGGCCATGATTTGACCGCCGCGCATTTCGCACACCTGTCCTCCACCCCAAAGGATCTGTTCATCCGAGCCACTATCATGTGAGTCCGGTGGACAACCTTAAATTGGATAAGGCTGAGCCTGGCACATGTTGCGGTAGTTCTGACCCTTCCTAACGTGTCCGCCCAAAGGCCCTCCTCTGTCTCTCGCCCCAGCTCCTCCTCCCACTTTCCCTTCAGCTCCTCGGTTTGCGTCTCCTCCGAACCCATAAGCTCTCTATATATGTCCGAGACGCTTCCCTCCTCCTATCCATCCTCTAGAGACCACCCTGTCCTGAATCCCCCTTAGCGGCAGGAGTGGGAAGGTTGGTACCTGCTTCCGCAAAAAGTCCCATACCTGTAAATATCGGAATTCATTTACCCCAGCCAATACAAATGTCTCCTCCAGCGCCCTCAGACTCGGGAAGCTACCTTCCAAGAACAAGTCCTCCATCCTCTCAATCCCCACTCTCCGCCAAATTCGGAACCCCCCGCCCATCCTCCTCGGGGCAAACCGGTGGTTGTTGCAAATTGGGGACCACTCCGATGCCCCCTCTGCTCCCACATGTCTCCTCCACTGCCCCCAGACTCTCAGGGCCGCCAACACCACTGGACTGGTGGAGTACCGAGCTGGCGGGAACGGCAGGGGTGCCATCACCAATGCCCCTAAACTTGTGCCCTTACACGAAGCCGCCACCATGCGCACCCACGCCGGCTCACCTCCCACCAGCCACCTCCTAACCTTGGCTATGTTAGCCGCCCAGTAGTAATTACTGAAATTCGGCAGCGCCATCCCACCATCCCCCCCCGACTCTACTCGAGCATCTCATCTCTGGATAATCCTCCTTCATCTGGTCCAGCAACCGGGTCAGGTTCAATTTGTGTAGTCTATCCCAATCCCTCGCCACCTGAATACCCAAGTACCTAAAACTGTCGCCTACTACTCTAAACGGCAGTTCACCCAGTTGCCTCTCCTGACCTCTCGCCTGAACCACAAACAACTCGCTCTTTCCCATATTAAGCTTGTACCCTGAAAACCGGCTGAATTCCCCGAAGATTTCCATAATTTCCCCCATCCCCTCCATTGGGTCTGAGACATACAACAGTACGTCATCCGCATACAGCGAGACTGTGCTCCAACCCCACCCCCCCGGACTAACCCCTTCCAGCCCCTTGAGGCCCTCAGAGCAATTGCCAGCAGCTCTATCGCCAGCGCAAACAGCAGTGGGGAGAGGGGGCATCCCTGTCTCGTCCCCTGGTGTAGCCTGAAATATTCCGAAGTCGTCCGGTTTGTCTGTACACTGGCCACCGGTACAGCAACCTAACCCAGTCAACCAAGCCCCTTCCAAACCCAATCTGGCAACTACGCTGCCCCGTTGCATCTTCTGCTAAAGAAAAATCACACCTGGGTTTGGGGTCAGCCGCAAGAAACCGCTTTCCGGCGGGTAAAACAACAATTGTCGTCATCTGGGTTACTAACCCACTATGATTCTGGAAAGCCTTTACTCGTCACATGTGATGCATCCCCGTATGGTATTGGGGCCGTCCTGTCCCACAAGATGGAGAACGGGGCCGAGCGGCCAATAGCTTTCGCCTCCCGCACATTGACTGCAGATGAAAAAAAGTACGCGCAGATCGAGAAGGAGGGCCTGGCAGTGGTCTTTGCGGTGAAACGTTTCCACCAGTACGTGTATGGCCGCCACTTCACTATCGTGACTGATCATAAGCCTCTGCTGGAACTTTTCAGAGAGGATAAGCCAATACCGCCCATTGCTTCCGCACGGATCCAGCGCTGGGCTTTGTTGCTTGCTGCATACGAGTATTCTCTGGAGCACAAACCAGGAACGCAGATAGCGAATGCCGACGCACTGAGCCAATTGCCTTTATCGACCGGTCCCATGTCGACCTCCACTACTGGTGAGGTGGTTGCAACCCTAAATTTTATGGACACCTTGCCTGTCACGGCATCACAGATCCGTGAGTGGACCCAGACGGAGCCCGTCCTGTCAAAGGTTCGGCTCATAGTCCTGTATGGTGGGCAGCTTAGACATAGTTCTCCATCTTGTGGGACAGGCGAGTTGCGGGCATTTTCCTCCAAGCTGTCAGAATTCAGCGTGGAAGACTGCATCCTCTTGTGGGGGAAGCGTGTGATTGTCCCGGAAAAAGGACAGGAGCTGATACTAAGAGACTTGCACAATGGGCATCCAGGTGTGACCAAAATGAAAATGTTGGCCCGGAGTAGTTATGTTTGGTGGTCAGGCCTCGACATTGAGAAGGTGGCCCAAAACGGCTCCATTTGTCAGGAGCATCAGAAGCTTCCGCCGGCCGCGCCCCTCCATCACGATTTTGCTGGCCCTTTTCAAGGATCCATGTTCCTTTTATTAATCGACACCCAGTCTAAATGGCTAGAGGTACATAAGATGCTAGGCACAACATCCTGCGCAACAATTGAGAAGATGCGTTTGTCTTTTAGTACACACGGCCTCCCCGAGATGCTGATCACGGATAACGGCACTCCATTCACCAGTGAGGAGTTTGTGAGGTTCATGAAGATGAACGGCATACGCCATATCCGCACTGCCGCTTACCACCCGGCGTCAAATGGGTAGGTGGAGCGCGCAGTGCAGACATTCAAAAGAGGACTAAAGAAGCAGTCTTCCGGGTCAATGGACACGAGACTGGCTCGCTTTTTGTTTTCGTATAGGACCACCCACCATGCGGTGACTGGGGTAGCTCCCGCAGAACTCCTAATGGGCCGGAGACTTCGCACCCGCCTGAGTATGGTTTTCCCAGACATTGGCGCAAAGGTACGCCGCACACAAGAACGGCAGGGACAGGGTTTTCCTTGGCATCGGCCGATTCTGCAGTTTGCGCCCGGTGACCCAGTGTTCATTCGCAATTTTGCTGGTGGTGCCCAGTGCATCCCTGGCGTAATCTTTCACCGAACGGGCCCTATATCTTACCAGGTGCAAGCCCAGGGTCGTCTCCAGCACAAACATGTAGACCACGTTCGGTCCAGAAGACTATCCCTTCCAAAGATTCCCCGCCCCCGGAGCTCATTTCTACAGCCGCAGAGACCAGAGACAATGGAAAGTAGTCCTCACAATCTCCCTCTGGTGCCTCACTCAAAGCCTGCGCAGGTCGTTACAGAACCGTGTGGAGCTAGAGACGCCGAGATGACAGAGGCAGCAGACTCTGACTCCGAGATGGAGACACAGGACGCATCAGAGGGGGAATCCTCAGGCCCACGGGCTGTGGATGTACAACCGTTACGCCGTTCATCACGGAAGCACCGGTCTCCGTCTCGTTACACGCCGCCCGATCCAGCGCCTCGTGCAAATGGTGTCCGGCCTGCGGAAAAACGAGTCCGCGCCCTCCTTCGCCAGGGTCTTCGGTGGATTCCTTGGACTTTGGGGGGGGGAGGGAGGGATGTTATAACCTGCCTGCTTACCATTGGCTGGGGACTAATGACAATCCCACAATCCTGTGGGAGTATGAGCTTCCCCAATGAGGGGGGGTGGAGAAATCATGAGCAGACTCCCTGTAGAAATAAAGCTGGCCAGTTTGGAACCAGCAGGAAGGAGTAAGCAGTAAGCGAGGTTGCGAGTCACCTTTGTTACGTAGTCAAAGAACGTTAACATAAGCCTTTCACATGTATGTATAGTAATGCATGCCATGCTAAATTGTAATGGACATTTTATTTTTTTAATCTGGGATATTAAATAAACTTTTGTGTAACTTGCTACTTTATAAGAGTCCCACCTAGAATACGAGATGGAACACAATTATTCAAGTGTGGTATAAGTTTCATTACCCTACAATTTTAGAAGAAAGTACTAAACAAAAACAGAAAAAAGCTGGAAAGGAACAGGCCAGTCAACTTGTATGTAATGGACGGACTAGGCAATCTTTTGTGCAGGGCCCTCCTTCAGAATGTAAAATGCTGGTTAACTGAAATTGTAATTTTAAACATCATGAATTTTTTTAAACTTTTACTTTAATTCTTTTTTGAAGTATTGCGATTTCTGTAAATCTAAGGTCTATCTATGTACTTAGATCAAGGCCATTAATGTGCAACTTGTCCTTCAAGAAAATTCATATAGTTCTTTCATCCGAATTATGTCTTGATTTAGAGTTCAGATTGTAAATGTGACAGACTAAAATCTAGCCTTGCTATATTCAGGACAATTAGCGTTATAACTTGGGAATTAATGAATTTCAAATATTGAGTTTTCTGGGACCAGGAATTCTGGTGTGTGTACTATTGATTTCAACATAAAACTGTAGAGTAATGGAGGCTGCAAAGGCATTGAACACCAAAACAATATTTATTGAAGTACATAATAAGTTGTAGAATCTGATATATTAAATGTTATACCTCCTGCCACAGCATAATCTGTTTCATGTAATTATTCTCATGTTTGCAGTTTTGCTTTTTACATGTCTATTTCTCAGCAATTTTCTGTTTTCCTTCCCTGATGACAGTAACTCTTGTTTGCACATTGCTCCGTAGATGCTAAAAATCCTGCAGTGCTTCATTTAAATCACCATGAGTCTTGATGATTTAGAATACGCTCAAGTCATTTCCCCCACACTGAAAGAAACAATTTAAGTATCTATAGTAATGTTTTTACATGGATCCCAGCAACAAGAACATTTATATAGCATCTTTCATAAAGCAAAGTTACCATTGAACAGAAACTGAACTGTACTAGCCATATAAATACTGTGGTGACCAGAGCAGATGAAATGCTCAGAATTCTGCAGTGAGTAACTCACCTCCTGACTCCCCAAAGGCTGTCCACCATCTATAAGATACAAGTCAGGGGTGTAATACAATACTCTCCACTTGCCTGGATGAGTGCAGCTCCAACAACACTCGACATTCAACACCATCCAGGACAAAGAAATGAAATGAAAATTGCTTATTGTCACGAGTAGGCTTCAATGAAGTTACTGTGAAAAGCCCCTAGTCGCCACATTCCGGCGCCTGTTCGGGGAGGCTGGTACGGGAATTGAACCGTACTGCTGGCCTGCCTTGGTCTGCTTTAAAAGCCAGCGATTTAGCCCAGTGCTAAACCAGCCCCTAGAGCTCGCTTGATTGCTCCTCCTTCCACAAACATTCAATCCCTCCATCACTGATGAGCAGTGACTTCCTTGTGTACCATCTACAAGGTGCACTGCAGTAACTTACCAAGTGTTCCTTAGGCAGCACTGTCCAAACCCATGACCACTAACACCTAGGAGGACAGGAGCAGCAGATATCTAGGAACACCACCACCTGGAGGTTCCCCTCCAAGTCACTCACCATACTGTCTTGTGAATATATCGCCATTCCTTCACTGGGTCAAAATCCTGGAATTCCCTCCCTAATAGCACTGGGTGCAGCTACACCTCGAGGTCTGCAGCAGTTGAAGAAGGCAACTCACCACCACCTTCTCGAGGGTAATTATGAATGGGCAATATCTGCTGGCCTAGTCAGCGATGCCCACATCTTGTAAGTTATTTTGTTTTTAAATCTGTCGTATGCTATAACGGACTTGGGTGTTTGGTATGGCTGAGTGGTTTAAAGTAGTGAAAAATTCTATTCCTCACCTATGACTTCCTTTGTTTTGGGTACACAAAAAAAGTGTGCTTGTGGCTGTCTCTTGGTCTTTAAATTGCTACAGTTAAAAACAAAACTGAGCTGGTAAACTGCCACGTCAGTACTTTGAAAAATAATCTGAAAGTCCCTAGTGATATTGAAGCAACAGAAAATATGCACACAAATATCTTTCGTGTCATTAACCTGTTTGAGAGAATAACAAATTGTTGGGAGTGTATTCCAAGTCTGCAAAACACTCGAGTCCTAATTGATGTCTTGTATCATTCGACTTAAGCCCCTGTATTGTTTTCTTTTTCATTGTGTTGATTTTTCTTCTCCACTGCAATTGTAATTTTCCCCAACTAGTAATGTGGCAATTGATTTTGCAACGTGGCTTTCCAGCACTTCATTCAACAAGAGGGGCAATTTCAAAATTGTTACAACTATAACGATGAGTGAAGAGCTATGTTTTTATTTTATTTCCAACATTTGTTTACTGCACATGGTGATTAATAGAATTTGGCATTTTGGTTTTGCTGCACGTTTGATTGTGGCGAGGAAAGACATTCTGGCTGTGTGAAAAGGTATAAAGGTAAATTGCACACATGGAAAGCTATTAAAGTTTTAATCAGGTTTTAATGCTGAGGGTTTAGAAGCTCGAAATAACTATAGGCAACATTTTACTATAAAATCATAGAATTTGCAGTGCAGACAGAATTTGGATGGAATAAAGCTGGTCAAAACTTCTATCTTTTTGATCAGCCATAAAAAGAAAATCTCAAGCCATTTTATTTGTGGTTTCGAACAATATTAGCCTTTCACAAATACAAAATAGGTCAATAAATGTTATATTAAAATACTGTTTCCTCTCTTAATCTATAATGAATGTTTAATGGAATACTTTTCCTGTTGCAAAACATTACTAGATTTATTTTATTCTTGAGACCTAGACATGAGCTATAAAATCCCTGCTAAATTTTTGAGTTGTGTGAAATATAAACTGTATCACATGGCTCCCTATGTAGTATCCTGTGTTTCATTTTTCTTAATTCAACGCAGGTGTAATGGGGAGTATTTGTAATCTCATTAATTTAAAGTATGTCATTCTGTGTTGTAAGCATCTGAAAAGAAGTAGTAGTAGTTCTGGAATTGAAAATAAAAATCATAGTTTCAAGTTTTCACCACCTTGCTCAAATGCTGGCATCATGGGGTAAAGATGGTCATTTCCAGTGCTGAAGAGTTCCGTGCTCATAAGAAAATTAAGATATTTGAGGATCATTGGTAAGTTTGTTGAAGTCTAACTAGTGATGCATTGTTAATAATCGTGGTTGTCTTGAACATGCTTGATTAACATTAGGGCAAGGTGCTCCAATTTACACCCGTGGGCCAGATGCAGTCATAGAATCATAGAATTTGCAGTGCAGAAGGAGGC
Organism: Scyliorhinus torazame; assembly: GCF_047496885.1. Classification (NCBI taxonomy): domain Eukaryota; kingdom Metazoa; phylum Chordata; class Chondrichthyes; order Carcharhiniformes; family Scyliorhinidae; genus Scyliorhinus; species Scyliorhinus torazame. The sequence goes on from NC_092712.1 coordinate 94,952,486, forward strand.
CATTTGACCCATCAAGTCTGCACCAGCTCTTGGCAAGAGCACCGGCTCTTGGAAAGAGCACCCTACCTAAGCCCACACCTCCACCCTATCCCCGTAACCCAGCAACCCCATCTAACCTAAGGGCAATTTAGCATGGCCAATCCACCTAACTTGCACATCTTTGGACTGTGGGAGGAAACTGGAGCACCCGGAGGAAACCCACGCAGACACGGGGAGAACGTGCAGACTCTGCACAGAAGTGACCCAAGTGGGAATCGAACCTGGGACACTGGCGCTGTGAAGCAATTATGCTAACCACTATGCTACCGTGCTTCCCCACAGTCCCACAGCACTAATTATCTGTCCCTTGAAGCTAAGCAACTTCATCCTATTTACACATTTTATTTACTTATTATGTTTAGCTGGAAGATTAGACTGGGCTGTTTTTAGATAAATTCTAAATATGAACACCAGTATCAGCAACTCGAAATGTAAACTGTTGTTGAGTACATGAGTATAACATTTATATGCAGCTCCTGAGGCTCTGTAATATGTATCTGTATGACCAAGAAAAGTGATGACTTTCATGAGGGAATCAGGAGGAATAATTTTCCCCTCTTTTTCACCTCTCCTGGCCCCTGCTGAGTTAACCTTACTGCGCTGTGTTGTTCTATGTTCTATATTAAAAGTTTATTGGATAAACATATGGATGATAATGGTATAGTGTAGGTTAGATGGCTTTTGTTTCGGTGCAACATCGTGGGTCGAAGGGCCTGTACTGCGCTGTATTGTTCTATGTTCTAGTAGTTGGAAAGTGGTCCAAGCTGAGGTTATTGATGAAGACCCTACCTTCTCAACCATGCCCTTCCTCAGGTTAGATCACTACCTTTGACAAAGGGTTATCTGCACTCGAAACGTTAGTTCTTTTCTCTCCTTACAGATGCTGCCAGACCTGCTGAGATTTTCCAGCATTTTCTCTTTTGGTAAACCATCACCAGTCAGCTCTCTTTCAAAAGGGGAGAGCAGCCTAGGAGACTATGGCAACTTTCATTTCATATAAATTTGCACTATCTCATGAATAGGATAAACCTGGATGGATCTCTTGTTTTGAATGTTTGAGACTATAGGTCACATGCCCATTGTCCTCTGGACCCAAAGGTTGAGACATCTCCTGTGGCAGCACCAATTACTGCTCCACAGTACATACAATGTAATTTTAGAAAGTACAGGGTATTTGGTGAGCAACCTATGTACTACTCATATGGAATGATCTTAGAATCATAGAATGTACAGTGCAGAAGGAGGCCATTCGGCCTATCGGGTCTGCACCGGCCATTGGAAAGAGCACCTTACTTAAGCCCACACCACCACCCTATCTCTGTAACCCAGCAGCCCCACCAAATATGCAATCGAATTCAAGGAGTCAACTGAAGTGAAGCACCTATTGAAATAGTGCAGCCATAACTCATTTTGAAAATCATATTTAAGAAGCAGAAACACATCAGGACGTTAACATTTGCAACATATAAAAAGAAAAAGACCAGATGTCTTAAAATACAAACTTAGAAACTAATCAGCAATAATTAAATCATACAGGACCCAGATAAAATATTCCAATATCTTAACCACGATGGAGATTAGGAACCAAAAAAAAATCATCTTTGAGGGCATAGCTACGTTACAAAGGGCATACTTTGCATCCCTTTTCACCAAAGGGGAAATGGCTGCCAATGTCACAGTACAGGGGGAGGTGAAGAAAGTGCCAGATAATAGACCTTTGCAGCAGGGGCAGCACGGTAGCATTTTGGATAGCACAAATGCTTCACAGCTCCAGGGTCCCAGGTTCGATTCCGGCTTGGGTCACTGTCTGTGCGGAGTCTGCACATCCTCCCCGTGTGTGCGTGGGTTTCCTCCGGGTGCTCCGGTTTCCTCCCACAGTCCAAAGATGTGCGGGTTAGGTGGATTGGCCATGCTAAATTGCCCATAGTGTCCAAAATTGCCCTTAGTGTAGGGTGGGGTTACTGGGTTATGGGGATAGGGTGGAGGTGTGGACCTTGGGTAGGGTGCTCTTTCCAAGAGCCGGTGCAGACTCGATGGGCCGAATGGCCTCCTTCTGCACTGTAAATTCTATGGTAAGTTCTATGCTCCCTTTGTCAGAATTGCAATGCACACTCCCTTCATTGCTGATAAGGGCGGAGTACCACTATTGAGACATAACTGTAGAGTGATCCAGCTCTGCCTTGAGCTTCCGCTGAGTCTGTTATTAACCTGCTGTCCAAAGTTCCTTCCTTGATCTCGAATAATTGTAACACCCTTGCACTCAGTAATTATTTGTGGGTAGGATCTTTGTTAATGAAACAGAAATCAAAATTATTCAGGTACATTTTTATATTCACAGCGCCAAAGACCCGGGTTCAATTCCCGGCTTGGGTCACCGTCTGTGCGGAATCTGCACGATTTCCCCATGCCTGCGTGGGTTTTGGTGCTCCGGTTTCCTCCCACAATCCAAAGATGTGTGGGTTAGGTGGATTGGTCACGTTAAATTGCCCTGTAGTGTCCAAACATTTGGTGGGGTTGCTGGCTTACAGGGATAGGGTGGAGGTGTGGGCTTAGGTAGGGTCCTCTTTCAGGGACCGGTGTAGACTCGATGGGCTGAATGGCCTCCTTCGGCACGGTAAATTCCATGATATAACTCTATGATATGTTTGACATCGGTAAATACTTTTGTTTGGGAGAGCGGTGTGCAATTTATTTTCAGTTTTAGTTATACAGGCACTAACACTTTTGATTGAGTGTTCTGCCATAAGAAAGAAATGAAAACCAGTTTACTAGCAGTGTTAAAATGCTTTCTTGATGGTGTGCCAAGAAGCATTGGAGTTCTACACATTTAATACAAGATCACAAAGAGGTTTTCCTTGCTAACTAATAGGGAATAAATAATGCCAAAACCACTTCAATAATCTGAAGATGCAAATGTGCTTAAACTGGCTTTCTTTTTTACTTGTAAGATTGTTCTAGCAGTTGATCAAAGAGCACCTGTATGTGCAATGTTGCTTGGAATATAAATGTGCAAATGCCGTCTGTTCAATTTGTCATACTACCTTGCTGGATAAACAGGAACCCCCATAAAACCAGAATGCCAAATTATGTAACTGCACTGCAATGGTCAAATCTAGAAAGGCTGATCACGACAGTTATTTTTTTTCCTCCTAATTATATAACTCTCTATTCTTTGTTTCATTCAGTATCACATTTCTGTACCATTCTATTCAGGCTAGGTAGCTAAGTTGGCAAGTAAGCTGCACATATTTTATTTTACAGATTCCCCTTGGCATCTTTATCATCAAAAGTGTAGAATGTCTAATCTCACATCATAGATAAAACATTGAAAACTAGGTCAGTGGAAATTTGTTTTTGTAAAATTTCAAAGTTTTGGAATGGTTGGACACAAATGGGATAGCAGAACACTGCTTAATGGTTGCTCTACAGTATTGCCTAGAATAAAATTGATTTTTTTTTTAACTTTGTGTTTTGTGAGACTAACTTCAAGTCGTGATTTTGTTTCCCCAGTTCTGTTCTTGTGTAATAACGATTTGATAATATTTCCACTTTGTGACTGTGTCTCTGTGTGCTGAAAAATATCCAGAGCGGTAACTCAAAAAATAAATGAGAAATGTTACACCCTCTAAATTGTACAGTAAGTGTTAGAACAAATAAACAAATGATTATCAACTACAGAGCACAAGTTTTGACTTAGTCTACAGAAACCATCTCTGTGTTTAAATAATTCTAGCATATGTAACTTCCCTGGCAAAAACTCTGCCACACTTCATTGTTAAATGGTTCCCCATATAGATGGACTTCAATCAATGAACTTGTTGCCTCAACAGATATTATTGGGTGGCAAGGTAGCACAGTGGTTAGCACTGTTGCATCACAGCGCCAGATTCCCAAGTTCGATTCCCGCTTGGGGTCACTGTCTGAGCGGAGTCTGAACGTTCTGCATGTGTCTGCGTTGGTTTCCTCCGGGTGCTCTGGTTTCCTCCCACAAATCCCGAAAGAGGTGCTTGTTCGGTGTATTGGACATTCCGAATTCTCCCTCTGTGTACCCAAACAGGCGCCGGAGTGGCGACTAGGGGCTTTTCACAGTAACTTCTTTGCATTGTTAATGTAAGCCTACTTGTGACAATAATAAAGATTATTATTTATTTATTACTATTTGCCAATAAATTCAACTTTATCTGGAATTAGAAATGTATTTTTTTATCCCAGTGTTTCCCTTATAAGTGATATAGATTAAGATTTAAGCATACAATTCTATCCTGACCCAAATCTCAGAGGTAGAATGTGGAAAAGTACAGCTGTTCTGAAAACAAGGCATTCAATTGTCTCCGCTCAATCATAACTCGTTCTGTATCCCATAGCAGCAACTGGAGGCCAGATGACATCAAAATTCAACATTCCTGTTCAAAAATGAATGTATTTTCCGTGTCTGCATGGGTTTCACCCCCACAACCCAAAGATGTGCAGGGTACATGGGTTGGCCACGCTAAATTGCCCTTAATTGGAAAGAAAAGAATTGGGTACTCTAAATTTATTTTTAAAAAGTGAATGTATTTTATGTTCTGAAGTAATATAGTTTTATGTCCTACTCCTCTGTTAGATACAGTATATTTTTGCTGAATAAAATACATATTTTGGGAGGGGGGGGGGGTGGTGTCATTAGCACACTGGCGTCAATTGCCCTTCTGGTTCACAAAGGACATCTGCTGTCCTTGCCTGGTCTGGCCTGCATGTGATTTCATATCCACACCAATGTCCCTTGGCTCAGCCTCTTAAATGGCCTAACAGGCCACTCAGTTCAATAAACGTGATGCCCACATCCCATGTGTGCATAGACTTCAGTCTGGGAGGGTGCCTTTCTCCTATTGGCAGAAGATGCGCTGTAATGTTTTTGAATGCGATGTTTAATCTAGTTCCTGTTTGATTTCATTATTGCTGATTATTTTTTCTGTTTGTATTTTAAGCGACCTGTTTTGAAAAATATTCACAAATTTTACTTTCCAATCTATTTCTGCTTAAATATAACAACATTTATCATTTTCAAACTGGGTTATAGCTGCATTATTTCAGCAAGTGCCTCACTTCAGTTGACTCATTTTTGAATTAGATTGCACATCATTCCATGGATCCTTCCTGTAATTGAGTTACGATGAGTAGCACACATGTTGCTTATCAAATAGTTTAAACTGGTTTCAGACATTACACACCTTCCACTAGGCAAAGAAATAATGCTGCATTCATGGGTGGGATAGAGAGGATAGGAGTTCTGCAGATCCACATTACCCCCTTTCATACATCACACAACAAACAAATTACAACCACAACTCCACAAGATTGAGACTTGCGTATGATTTTTGGGAGAAAGTGCAGCTCAGAACTAGGAGGAATCACACAGAGGCAGATGTGAGACATACTATAATAATCATCTTTATTGTCACGATATTCTTGTGGGTTTAAAGAAAGGATCCATTTGGTTAGACTTGAGGAATAATAGAGGAGCGATTGCACAGCTAAGTGAATACCATAGGCTATCAGATGCAAGAACTGCAGAGCAATGGTAACAGGGGGCTTCAATTATCCTCATCTAGACTGAGGAAATAACAGTCTAGGGCAAAGAGGGAAAGAAATGTGTACAAGAGAAATTTCTTGGTCTGTGTGTTTCTTGCCCAATGAGGAAGGCAGAGGAGGAGGTAGAAAAATTGAACATGATAAAATAAAGAGGAGGTACTTTCAAACTTTACATGCTTAAAGTGGAAAAGTCATCCAATCCAAATACTAGCTTGTTGAGGGAAGTACGGGTGGAAATTGTGGCAGCTCTGGCTACAATCTTCCAAACTTGGACAGAGTTTTGGGAGGTTTCAAATATTACACTCTTGTTGAAAAGAAATGGAGAGAAATAAAAGTTACAAGCAGGCCATTCAGCCTATTGGTGTTGCGAAAACATAGAGATATCAATGCAGGACAAAATTAATTGGAATTTGGAAAACTAAGTCAATAAATGATGAATTGCTGAAGGCAGATCCTGTTTGATGAACTTGAATGAGTCTTTCAAGTGATGGCAAGAATGGGTGAGGGTAGCCTGGTCATTGTTGTGCATATGGGCATTCAAAGGTGTTTGATAAAGTATCACATTATGGTGAATTAGTAAACTTGACATGAATGTGGTTCCTGTAACAGTCTCCCCGAACAGGCGCTGGAATGTGGCGACGAGGGGTTTTTCACAGTAACTTCATTTGAAGCCTACTTGTGACAATAAGCGATTTTCTTTTCATTTCATTTCAAATTGGCCAAGGGACACTAGTGGTGAAGGGCTGTTTTTCAGAGTGGAGGGGAGCATGTAGTGGTGTAATCCTTGGACAGGTGTTGGGAACAGTGTATTTTTTGAATTGCATCAATCACATTGCTTGAGATTAAAAGCCATAATTTCAAAATAGAAAGGATGGCAATAGTAGATTTCAGGAGCACGTTGGCAAATGGTGAAAGGGGCAGATGAAATTTAATGCAGATAAATGTAAAATGATTAATTTTGGTAGGAAAAATGAGGGGAGGCAATATAAATGAATTGATGATATTAGGGGTGCAGGACTAAAGGGACCTCAGGGTGGCGGGAGGTGGAGATGTGTGCACAAGGTTTTGAAGCTGGCAGGACAAGCGCAGAATGCCTTTGCCGCTCTGATAGCCCGGAGACGGATCTTGCTGGAATGAGGGACCCGGAACCTGGGGTGTGGGTGAGCGACCTCGTGGAATTCCTTAGGTTGGAAGAAAATCAAATACACCTTGAGAGGGCCTGTGGATGGGTATGGGTTTGCCCGGAGATGGAAACCATTTATCGACTCCTTCCAGGATAGTTAAGTCGGTCGGGGGGGGGGGGGGGGGGGTTGGGGTTTAAAAAATAAGAGGAGGCAGAGAAGGTGGGGGCATGGCAGGGAGGGCGAGGAGCGGGTATTGGTTATTTATTTATGAGATTTCCTGCTTGTTCTCTTTTTGGATTTGATTGTGTTTGATGTATGTAATAAAAACATTTTTTTAATAAGAAGGTATAAAGGATCCTAGGTTTTATAACAGGAGTACAAAAACAAGCATTTTGTTCGAAAGCTTTATAAAACCCTGGCTAGGCCCAGCTTGTATATTGGAATCAATTATTTCTGGACTCTTTTCACAGACCAACACCTACAGAGTGAGACCAGGTGTATCCTCTGCATCACACCCCAGCACGTGGCTTAGCGCAAGGCTGGTTCAGTTAGACTGAGTTACTACATTTAGATTAGCAGAGAGTCGAACTCAATGACAACTGGCTAATAGTTCAATAAAACACATTGAACTCACTTCAAAGTCTGGAGCATCTTTTACTCAAAACTGCATCAAGTGGCAGCTTGTGTTATTCCAAATTACGTAACACAACATGGTACCGGGGTGGGGTCTTTTGGCTGTCTCATCACGGATGAGAACTACCTTCTCATCTGTCACCGGGAGAGTGCTAGCACACAGCTGCACCTGTGATTCGATGTGCTGGATGATCTCCAGTGGCTCATTGGGTGAGGTGACGGAGCGGGACAATGCATTAGCGATGATGAGCTTCTTGCCAGGTGTGCACACCAAGTTGAAGTCATACCTCCTAAGTTTAAGCACGATTCTCTGCAACCGAGGCGCCATGTCGTTCAGGTCCCTGTGGATGATGGGGACCAGAGGCCTATGATCCGTCTCGACAGTGAATGTCGGCAGGCCGTAGACATCATGAAATTTGAGGATGTCGGTGGGAAGACCCAAGCACTCCTTCTCAATCTGAGCATATCTGGTTTCAGTGGGTGTCATCGCCCTTGATGCGTAGCCTACTGGTGCCCAGGATGATGTGTCAGCTCGTGAAGCAATACCGCACCGATGCCATCCTGACTCGCATCTGTGGATATCTTTGTCTCCGGGTCGAAGAATGGCAGGACTGGTGCAGTGGTGAGCTTAGCTTTCAGCTCCAGCCACTCTGTCTGCTGTGCCGCCTTCCACTCAAAGGCAGTTGGCTTTTTCACCAGGTTGCGTAAGGCAGTGGTGTGTGTGGCCATGTTTGGAATGAACTTGCCCAGAAAATTGACCATACCCAAGAAGTGCAGCACCGCCTTTTTGTCCTCTGGGACCTTCATTGCCTCGATGGCCTTGATTTTGTCTGTGTCCGGGCGTACACCATGCTGTGAGACCTGGTCCACCAGGATCAGATGCAAGCCTCAGAGACTGGACTTGTGAATGTTTGTTTTGTTTGCTCTGTTCTGTTGTCCTCCGTCAGTGACGTTAGATAGACTCATTCACATGTAAATACATTCACGTACACCAACAAAACATTAAAAAAAGGGGAGATGTCATGATATGCAAACATGCAGCTAATGAACACATAGAATAGGACTCGACCAATGAGCAGTCAGGACTCTCAGGTGTGGTATCTCACTATAAAAGGGATGATGTGGAGATGCCGGCGTTGGACTGGGGTGAGCACAGTAAGAAGTCTTACAACACCAGGTTAAAGTCCAACAGGTTTGTTGAAACAAACCTGTTGGACTTTAACCTGGTGTTGTAAACCTTCTTACTATAAAAGGGGTGAGGCACTCATACCCCGCCTCTTTCCACAGACCAATATCTACAGAGTGAGACGGGGTGTATCCTCAGCATCACACCCCAGCACGTGGCTTAGAGCAGGCTGGTTCAGTTAGACTGAGTTACTACATTTAGATTAGCAGAGAGTCGAACTCATTGAGAACTGTGCTAATAGTTCAATAAAACACATTGAACTCACTTCAAAGTCTGGAGCATCTTTTACTCAAAACTGCATCAAGTGGCATATTGTGTTATTCCAAATTACATAACCCAACAGTAATCATTGGAAAGTAACAAGCCCTCGTAGCGATAAGGTCCTTATATCCAGAATCTGTTACATTTTGTTGCTGTTTGCATACTTTTTTTTTTTATGACTTAATGTCTTATTTAGATTATCTTGTTTACTGAAGTTTGTGTCTAACTTTGACTATTTTGGGACAATGAGTACACCTATTTTCTCAACTTTCTGATCCCTGTTGACTGACGTTTGCAGCCTATTTCGGGTTTTACTGAGTCAGCCTCATTGATTCCAAGCTACAACTGTGGCTGTGTAGTATTGATGTTGAAGCCGCATCCATGCTATTGGAAGTACAAAAGCTATGTTGGAAGCTGAATGCTGCAAACTGCCTTCAGCCCAAGGCACTGTTCGATTAGAATGTACAACATTAAACGAGTGTCACAAATCACTGCTCCAGTTGTTGATGTGCCAGTCGCAATAGGACAGTTACAGAAATAAAATACTGCAGATGCTGGAATCTGAAATAAATACAGAATATGCCAGAAATACTCAGCAGGCCAGGCAGCATTTATGGCGAGAAGCAGACATTTTGGGTTGATCTTGGCCCTTCATCAGAACCATTAGAATTGGGACCGTTCTTGAGCAGTTTGAATGTCTTCTGTTTCACAAAACATATTTTACGCAGTTGCCTGCCAAACTGGGCCCTGTTGCCCAGTTTGGCAGGCAACCAAAAAAAATGATCTTTTTCTTCTTGGCTGCATGTATTGCAAGGCAATAATAATTAAACTTGATGGGGAAAGTTAATTCCATGCCAAGTTAACTCTCCAAATTGAAGTGATTTGTCTGGTTTATTCACAATTATAATTGGAACCAAACCACAATGGATGCTCGTCTGACATTTGACAAAGTGATTCTGGTATCTACTTTTGAGGTTAATTGTAGCTACATGATTTATTCCTTGGGTCAGACTCATCATACTGGCAGATATCTATCATATATTCCACTTCCTATGATGTATTCTCAGGGAGAAGTGAAAGAGATGTACATATGATCTGTGCAGGTGTTCTGTAACTCTATTGCAATGAACTTGCCCAGAGACACTGCGGAGAAGTTACAGGTAAAATGCATGTTCTTGCAGCAGGGATAAGAAGAGAGATCCTCTCCACAGGATAGAATGAAGAGAGGCATCTTGGTGCATGGAATTCCAGTGGTGGATGCAAACATGTTGGGGTGAGGCAAGATGAGGCCCTACCTGGGGAGGACAAAAAGTGAGAGACAGTTTTTGAGTAGAAGAGAGAAGGACAGATCTCCTGGGAAACGTGGTAGAATCCAGGGATAAGGGGCGGAACAGTGGATAGCACTGCTGCCTCACAGCGCCTGGAATCCGGATTCGATTCTGGCTTTGTGCGACTGTCTGTGTGGATTATGCACATTCTCCCGGTGTCTACATGGGTTTCCTCCAGGTGCTCTGGTTTCCTCCCACAGTTCAAAGACGTGCATGCTAGTTGGATTGGCCAAGCTAGAATTGCCCCTTGGTGTCCAGGAGTGTGCAGGCTGTGTGGGATTGTGGGGCTAGGGCAGGGGAACGGGCCTGGGTAGGATGCTCTTTCGGAAGGTCGGTGCAGACTCGAAGGGCAAAATGGCCTCCTTCTGCACTGTGGGGATTCTATGGACTCTGTTGAAGTGGGGTGGGGGTGATGGGTTGTGTTGTGAGAAGGAGAGGAAAGCGATGCAGCAGGGAAAAAAATGCCCATTCTTTGGAGTGCAAGCTTGACCAGGAAGAGAAGGAGTGACCATGTTGCAGAGGAATGTCACCTCTGGCTGCGAGAGGAACATCAGAGCATAAAGAATTAAGGAGCAAGGGTGGACAACATGATGTCTTGAGTCTGTTTTCCTATTCAGTAAGAATATGGTTAGTCATCAACATCCACTCCACTTTCCCACCTGTGCCTCATATTCCTTGATTCCCTTAGAATCTACATATTGCTTGATCTCAGCCGTTGATATACTCACTGACTGAGCAGGCACAATCTTCTGTGGTAGATAATTCCATAGATTCACAGTCTCTGAATGAAGAAATTTCTCCTCAACTTAGCCGCAATTGGCCAATCTTTTATCTTGAGGCTATACCTCCCAGTTGTAGCCTCTCCTGCCAGGGGAAAGGGGAAACAGCCTCTGCACTTCTACCATCTCAGAATCATATGTTTCAATTAATCTCGCCCTTCAAAACAGGATGCCAGCAACTGCAAACCAGTCAGTTTAACCTTGGATTGGAAAATCTTTAGAAATGATAATCCTGGAGAAAATTAACAATACTGTGGACAATGTGTGGATTAATTAAGGAAATCCAGCAGGAACTTGAGCAAAGAGGATTGATGAGGGTAATGTGTTTGATGTGGGTACATGGACTTCCATGAAAACATTTGATAAAGTACCACATTGGAAGTTCATGGAAGACAAAGCAAAGTGGCAACATGAGAAGAAAAGTTGGCTGAGTGACAGAAAACAGAGTAATGGTGAACAGTTGGTTTTGGACCGGTGAAAGGTGTATCGTATTGTTCCCAGGTGTCATATTAGAATTATTGCTTTCCTTGGCCTATATTCATGACCTAGGGCGAGATTTACCAGCTTTTCACACTGGCAGGAAATTCTGGTCCCACATTGGCACACTGGTTTCCCGGCGACGAGGGGTGCTGTCAATGGGAAATTCCGTTGACAACAGAGGGACTGGTAGATCCCGCTGGCGGGCAATCTCCCCCGCTGAAAATATAGGTCAAGACGAAGCCTGTGTGGCATATAAGGGAAGTAGGAAGGAACTTAAGCAAGGAGTCAGGAGGGCTAGAAGGGGTCATGAAAAGTCATTGGCAAATAGGGTTAAGGAAAATCCCAAGACATTTTACACGGACATAAAAAGCAAGAGGGTAGCCAGGGAAAGGGTTGGCCCACTGAAGGATAGGCAAGGGAATCTATGTGTGGAGCCAGAGGAAATGGGCGAGGTACTAAATGAATACTTTGCATCAGTATTCACCAAAGAGAAGGAATTGGTAGATGTTCAGTCTGGAGAAGGGGGTGTAGACAGCCTGGGTCACATTGTGATCCAAAAAGACGAGGTGTTGGGTGTCTTAAAAAATATTAAAGTAGATAACTCCCCAGGGCCTGATGGGATCTACCCCAGAATACTGAAGGAGGCTGGAGAGGAAATTGCTGAGGCCTTGACAGAAATATTTGGATCCTCGCTGTCTTCAGGGGATGTCCCGGAGGACTGGAGAATAGCCAATGTTGTTCCTCTGTTTAAGAAGGGTAGCAAGGATAATCCCGGGAACTACAGGCCGGTGAGCCTTACTTCAGTGGTAGGGAAATTACTGGAGAGAATTCTTCGAGACAGGATCTACTCCCATTTGGAAGCAAATGGACGTATTAGTGAGAGGCAGCACGGTTTTGTGAAGGGGAGGTCGTGTCTCACTAACTTGATAGAGTTTTTCGAGGAGGTCACTAAGATGATTGATGCAGGTAGGGCAGTAGATGTTGTCTATATGGACTTCAGTAAGGCCTTTGACAAGGTCCCTCATGGTAGACTAGTACAAAAGGTGAAGTCACACGTGATCAGGGGTGAACTGGCAAGGTGGATACAGAACTGGCTAGGCCATAGAAGGCAGAGGGTAGCAATGGAGGGATGCTTTTCTAATTGGAGGGCTGTGACCAGTGGTGTTCCACAGGGATCAGTGCTGGGACCGTTGCTCTTTGTAGTATACATAAATGATTTGGAGGAAAATGTAACTGGTCTGATTAGTAAGTTTGCAGACGACACAAAGGTTGGTGGAATTGCGGATAGCGATGAGGACTGTCTGAGGATACAGCAGGATTTAGATTGTCTGGAGACTTGGGCGGAGAGATGGCAGATGGAGTTTAATCCGGACAAATGTGAGGTAATGCATTTTGGAAGGGCTAATGCAGGTAGGGAATATACAGTGAATGGTAGAACCCTCAAGAGTATTGAAAGTCAAAGAGATCTAGGAGTACAGGTCCACAGGTCATTGAAAGGGGCAACACAGGTGGAGAAGGTAGTCAAGAAGGCATACGGCATGCTTGCCTTCATTGGCCGGGGCATTGAGTATAAGAATTGGCAGGTCATGTTGCAGCTGTATAGAACCTTAGTTAGGCCACACTTGGAGTATAGTGTTCAATTCTGGTCGCCACACTACCAGAAGGATGTGGAGGCTTTAGAGAGGGTGCAGAAGAGATTTACCAGAATGTTGCCTGGTATGGAGGGCATAAGCTATGAGGAGCGATTGAATAAACTCGGTTTGTTCTCACTGGAACGAAGGAGGTTGAGGGGCGACCTGATAGAGGTATACAAAATTATGAGGGGCATAGACAGAGTGGATAGTCAGAGGCTTTTCCCCAGGGTAGAGGGGTCAATTACTAGGGGGCATAGGTTTAAGGTGAGAGGGGCAAGGTTTAGAGTAGATGTACGAGGCAAGTTTTTTACGCAGAGGGTAGTGGGTGCATGGAACTCACTACCGGAGGAGGTAGTGGAAGCAGGGACAATAGGGACATTTAAGGGGCATCTTGACAAATATATGAATAGGATGGGAATAGAAGGATACGGACCCAGGAAGTGTAGAAGATTGTAGTTTAGTCGGGCAGTATGGTCGGCACGGGCTTGGAGGGCCGAAGGGCCTGTTCCTGTGCTGTACATTTCTTTGTTCTTTGTAAACCCTGGCCTAAACAAATTGGGGGCTCATCCGGGATAAAAGTCTATCTAGTGGATTGGCTTCGTGAACTTAAAGACAGTGAGGGGTGAGCATATTGTGGGTGCTTTTCAGGTGTGGTATTTTAGTTTAAGAGGGAGTGTGTTGTGGACAACTCCTCTTTCAGAGGCTCTGAAGGTTTTGGGGGTGGAGACGGTCACACGCAGTACCTTACGGACAGACTAAAAGCAGACTGTTAGATTTGGCAAAACTTTGCAGTTAACATTACCTGACAAAATGCGAAATGATGAGGTAATTTTGGCAGTTGCTAAGCATTTAAAGTTACCTGAGATACAGTTTGACTCATTGGAAATAGCAAAAATTCTGTTGCAAAATAAACAAATGGAACATGAGAAAGAATTTAAGCAGCTTGAATACGAAAGCGAAAGAGAGGAAAGAGAAAGAGAGGAAAAAGAGAGAGAAGAAAGGAAAGCAGAAAGAATAGCCCTAGCAGAACAAAAAACAGAGAAGGGGAGATACAGATCAGGGAAAAAGAGAAAGAGTTTGAACTTCAGAAAATGGCCATGAAACATGACGGTCAGTTAAAATTGGCAGACGTAAAGGGAAACGTACGGTTGGTTGATCGTGATGAGGATAGTGAGAAAAGGCGTCAAAGTCGAAGGCTTGGTGAGGATCTATTTAAATATGTCCAAGCATTGCCAAGGTTTGACGAGAAGGAGGTGGAAGCCTTTTTCATTTCATTTGAGAAGGTAGCTAAACAAATGAAATGGCCACAGGACATGTGGGTATTACTGATTCAAACAAAGCTGGTAGGTAGGGCTAGTGAAGTGTTTGCATCACTACCGGAGGAGGTATCTGGGACGTATGAGGAGATGAAACAATCCATCTTGCGTGCATATGAACTAGGGCCTGAAGCCTACACCCAAAGACTTAGAAATTTAAGGAAAGAATTTGGTCAAACATACATGGAGTTTGAAAGGCTCAAACAGAGTAACTTTGATAGGTGGATAAGGGCTTTGAAAATAGACCAAACGTATGAAGCTCTCAGAGAAATTTTACCTTTGGAGAAGTTTAAAAATTCAATTCCTGATGTAGTGAGAACTCGTGTGGAAGAACAGAGGGTTAAAACTGCGAGGTTAGCAGCAGAAATGGCAGATGATTATGAATTGGTTCATAAATCAAAGCTTGGTTTCCGACATCAGTTTCAGCCTGTGAGGGATAGAAACTGGGGACAAGAGAAATACTCAAGTGGTAGAGGCAAAGGTGATCTGATGGAAGATAATAAGGGGAGTGTACCTCAAACTACAAAAGAAATCCAGGAGGGTGGAATATGCTGTTTAGCACAGGGCTAAATCGTTGGCTTTGAAAGCAGACCAAGGAAGGCCAGCAGCACGGTTCAATTCCCGTACCAGCCTCCCCGAACAGGCGCCGGAATGTGGCGACTAGGGGCGTTTCACAGTAACTTCATTTGAAGCCTACTCGTGACAATAAACAATTTTCATTTCATTTCAAGAGGCATGAAAAATGTCAAATGTTTTCACTGTAATAAACTAGGCCATGTAAAGTCACAGTGTTGGTGGTTGAAGAAAAGCACTGGGAAGGCTGATGTGGTGAAACAGGATAAGACAGTAGGGTTTGTTAAAGGAAAGCCCAAGTTAAGCGAAGGAGGTGCAAAAGATTGTACAGCCTGATCAAGAGGTGATTGATAAGAAGGTGCCAGATCTCTTTAAATAATTTACTTGTGTGGGTAAAGTTTACTTATGTGTATCAGGAGGAGCAGGTAAATAAGTCACCATTTTAAGAGATACGGGAGCTCGTCAATCTTTAATGGTAACAGATGAGGAGTTATGTAGTTTGGGAAGAATGTTGCCAGAAAAGTTGGTAATATGTGTAATTCGGGATGAGAGGGGTAGTGTTCCATTTATATAAGGTAACGTTGGAAAGTCCCGTGAAGAGTGGTGAAGTGGTCGTAGGAGTAATAGAGAAACTATCTTGTCCAGGAATACAGTTTACCTTGGGTAATGATATAGCTGGATTGTAGGTGGGAGTGATGCCTACTGTGGTTGATAAGCCAGTGGAAAATCAGACAACTGAAGTGTTGAAGGACGAATATCCTGGGATTTTTCCGGATTGTGTAGTAACAAGGTCGCAAAGTTACATGTTAAGACAAGAGGAGAAATCAAAGAGTGAAGATGACGTTGATTTACCAGAATGTTGCCTGGTATGGAGGGCATTAGCTATGAGGAGCGGTTGAATAAACACTCTTTGTTCTCACTGGAACAACGGTGGTTGAGGGGCAACCTGATAGAGGTCTACAAAATTATGAGGGGCATAGACAGAGTGGATAGTCAGAGGCTTTTCCCCAGGGTAGAGGGGTCAATTACTAGGGGGCATAGGTTTAAGGTGAGAGGGGCAAGGTTTAGAGTAGATGTACGAGGCAAGTTTTTTACGCAGAGGGTAGTGGGTGCCTGGAACTCGCTACCGGAGGAGGTGGCAGAAGCAGGGACGATAGTGACATTTAAGCAGCATCTTGACAAATACATGAATAGGATGGGAATAGAGGGATACGGACCCAGGAAGTGTAGAAGATTGTAGTTTAGTCGGGCAGCATGGTCGGCACGGGCTTGGAGGGCCGAAGGGCCTGTTCGTGTACATTTCTTTTCTTCTTTGTTCTTCTTTGAATTGCAATTGTCAGAAATGATTTTTGATCAGATGGTTGAAAAAGATCAAGAACAGGTGGAGGATGAGGCAGATATTTTTAGTTCAGGAAAATTGGTGGAGTTACATCTGTTTTATTTCTACATCTTCATGTTGTATCAGAAAGCATACGCTGAAGAGGAATCTGAGTGTATACCAGAGTTTTATTACCGTAAAAGTAATGTCTTGATGAGAAAATGGAGACCTTTACATATGCAGGCGGATGTAAAGTGGGCAGAAGTTCATCAAGTAGTATTGACGGTAGGGTATAGAAAGGAGGTGTTGCGAGTTGCACAAGAGGTATCAGTGGGAGGTCACTTCGGAATAAGGAAAACTCAAGCAAAAATCCAGAAACATTTTTATTGGCCTGGACTATATAAAGATGTAGTTAAATTTTGTCAATCATGTCACACATGTCAAGTGATAGGGAAACCTCACGCAGTGATAAAACCAGCGCCCTTAATACCCATTCCAGCATTTGAGGAACCTTTTACAAGGGTCCTAATTGATTGCGTAGGACCGCTTCCTGAAACAAAAAGTGGGAATCTATATCTTTTGACGATAATGGATGTGTCTACTATGTTTCCAGAGGCCATCCCAGTACGTAATATTACAGCTAAAAAGATTGTGGAGGAGTTACTTAAATTCTTTACTAGATATGGACTACCCACAGAAATACAATCGGATCAAGGATCGAATTTTACCTCCAGGTTATTCAAAGAAGTTATGGATAGCTTAGGAATAACACAATTTAAATCAATTGTGTACCATCCAGAATTGCAGGGAGCGTTAGAAAGGTAGCATCAGACATTAAAGACAATGTTGAAGGCTTATTGTCACGATTATCCAGAGTGTTGGGATAAAGGAATTCCATTCGTACTTAGGGATGCACCTAATGAGTCAACCAAATTTAGTCCTTTTGAACTAATTTTTGGTCATAAGGTAAGAGGACCACTTAAATTGATTTAGGAAAAATTGGTGAATGAGAAATCAGAAACTATATTATTGTATCACGTGTCAAATTTTAGGGAACGGTTAAATAGAGCAGGTGAATTGCACAAAATGTGATGAAACGGGTAGCGGACAGGAAATCCAAAGTTCGTAGTTTTGCCTGTGGAGATAAAGTTTTAGTATTGTTACCAGTGGTAGGTGAACCTTTAAAGGCAAGGTTTTGTGGACCTTATCAGATTGAAAGGAAATTAAGTGAGGTGAATTGTGTGGTTAAAAACACCAGATAGAAGGAAAACTCACCGAGTGTGTCATGTGAATATGCTTAAAAGGTACTTTGAAAGGGAAGGAGAGAAAAAGGAGGAGGTTTTAATGATTCGAACTCGGTGATGAACCAAATTCAGATGACTGTGAATTTGACATATCTCCAATTAAATTGGAAAACGGGGATGTTCTTAAAAATTGGGATAAATTGTTGAGTTACCTTCCAGAGGAAAAACAAACTGACCTGAAAGAGTTATTGATATCACATGGGCAAGTTTGTGGAGATAAATTGGGATGTACTAAAATGGCTACACATGATGTAGATATGGGAAATGCTGTTCCAATCAAACGACATCCATACAGACTTAACCCTTTAAAATTGGCACAGGTTAACAAAGAGACTTGAGTTCATAGAATAAACATTGTTTTGCTTTAAAAAATACTTTTCCATTTCTGCTGTACCACACCTGTAGAGTGGGCCGTGTGCTCCCCATACCACAATCTATTAAAAGTTGTGGGTGAGGTGAACTCCATGATACACTTTGGGGTTCTCTAAACCCTGGCCCATAACAGTATGCTAAATCGATGTTTTCGGTGTGACTCTCAATACCATTATGCTTTCAACTGTTCAACAGGTTGTAATAGAGTGTTTGAAGCGGCACATGACATGGAAGAGTTAGAAGTGGAAAAAGAAAGTGACCAGAAAGAAGGCATTGTCCTATTAACAAGCTGTTTTACTCCGGTAATGAGGGTGTTGGCTGCAGAATCCTTCAATTGTGCTGTATTGGACAGTGGCTGCACATCTACTGTGTGTGGAATTGACTGGTTAAAATGTTACTCTTTGAATGCTGAAAATCGTAAGAAGGTTAAGGAATTTGAAAGGAGGTATGGGGATGATAATACCCCGAAGTCGCTGAAAGGAGTGGTGATCCCTTGCAATATTGCCGGAGTGAATCATTTCATTAGTACGGATGTTGTATCATAGTGAGATACCTTTGCTTCTGAGCAGACCGTCGATGAAGAAAGCACACATGAAACTGGATATGGAACAGGATAAGGCAACAGTTTTTGGAAAGACGGTGGACTTACAATTTACACAGTCGGGACACTACTGTATTCCATTACAGACATATACTATTTCCGGTGCAGTTGTTAAGGATGTGTTAATGGCAGTTGGAAATGGGACTTTAGCTGATCAAAAGCTTGTTGTATTAAAACTGCCTAGGGAATTTGCGCATTCGTCTCCTCGGAGGCTGAAAAATGTATTAAAGGATGCAGGGGTAAGGGATGAAGACTATTCTAAGCTGATAGAACAGGTTAGTGATCGCTGTTCAGTTTGTAGAAAGTACAGAAGGACACCATCACAACCGATAGTAACCCTACCTTTGGCCAGGGACTTTAACAACACTGTGGCCATGGACCTTAAGATCTGGGATAAAGCTAACAATATATATATTTTACATTTTGTAGATTTAGCAACCAGATTTAGTCGGTCAACTATTGTACGAAGTTAAGAAAAGCGAGAAATTCTAGATCAAATCTTGGAAAATGGATAGGGACAGGAATGGGCCCACCGGCAAAATTCCTTGCGCACAATGGGGGAGAATTTGCTTATGATGAGTTTAGGGATATGTGTGAAAACATGAATATCACAGTTAATGAATACGGCTGCGGAAAGCCCATTTAGTAATGGTGTGCGTGAAAGAAACCATGCTGTAATAGATGACATTCTACGGAAAATTTTGGCAGATAGACTAAACTGCAAGTTAAATCCAGCTTTAGCATGGGCGGTAAATGCAAAGAATTCATTGCAGAGGTAGGGTTTGGTAGAAATCTTAAAGTTGCGTCCATTTTGGATGACCAGCCTCCAGCTTTGGAAGGGACTACAATTAGCTCTGCCTTTGCTGAACACTTAAATGCATTACATAGCAGTAGAAAAGCTTTTTTGGAAGAAGAAGTCTCTGAAAGAATTTGTAGAGCTTTAATGCATAATGTACGGCCATCAAATACCGTTTTTCAGCAAGGAGACGTAGTATACTATAAGAGAGACAATTCTAATGAATGGAAAGGCTCAGGGAAGATCATCGGCATAGATGGCAAAACATTTATTTTGCAACATGGCAAACAAACTGTTAGGGTACATTCATCAAGGATAATGGGTACGGATTACAAATTTTCAAATTTAGACAGAGCAGACAGATATGACGAGAAACCAGGGTCATCTGATACGCACGTGTTACAGAACTGCGAGGACCAGTTAACTGTAATAGACAGGGTTTCTGTAGAGGAACACAATACTTCTAATGAATTAGAACAGGCCATTTTTCCGAATGGACAACTGCCAAAAGTTGGTACAAAAGTAACATACTTGCCTGAAGGGTCTAGGCAATGGAAGGATGCAACTGTTATTAGTAGAGCAGAGAAGGCCACTGGAAAGTGTAAACGTTGGTTGAATATGCAGCATTCAGGGGAGGGTGTCAAGACAACGGATTAGGAACATGACATTCAAAAATGGAGGGCACAGAAACGCAGTGCCAGTGCAGATAGTACATCGGATAGTGAACAGGTTCGCAGGAAAAGGTCGAGAACAATTGGAAGGACAGCCCACAGCAGAAGGGAAAGATCACGCAATAGGAGTACAGAAGGAGATACCTGGCAGATAGGGGAGCTAGTTTATCAAGGTCTCGGAACATGGGTAAGACGATAAATACTACTAGGAGTAGAAACCCACATGCACATGAGATTTTGGTGGCATCCAATAAATTAGATGAAAAAGTTATCAAAGATGCCAAATAGCAAGAACTGCATAGTTGGAGTGAATTTGGGTTATACACGCAAGTACCGGATAGGAGACAAAGAGCTCACATCCACAGATGGATTTTCACGGAAATGGTTCTTCCGGATGGAACTTGGCAAAGGCCAGGCTTGTGGCAAGGTGATTTGAAGAAAACTTGGAAGATCAGGATTCAAGGGTAGATTCACCTACGGCAGGAAAGGCATGGGAATGCAAATCTATAGATATAAAAGCTGCCTTTATGCAGGGGCAGCAGCTTCAGAGAGATTTTTCTCTGGTCCTCCTAAAGAGACAGCTGGCACAGAAGGGGTACTCTGGAAGTTGAACAAGTGTGTTTCTGGATTAAATGATGCGTCTAGAGTCTGGTATTTTTCAGTAACGTCAGTTTTGTTATAGTTAAGCTGTTGCCAGTTGAAAGCAGATCTGGCAATGTTTTACTGGCACTATAAAGGAAATCTTTCTGGCATGTCAAAGATTTTTTGTGGGGTGGGACTAGTGATTTCAAAGCTGTTGTAATCTCTGGTTTGAGGAAAGAATTCAGGGTTGGAAGTCAGGCTTCTGGAGCATTTAAATATATTGGACTGGAAATCAGACAGACTAAGTTAGGGGCAACTTTACATCAGCAAACTTATTTGGAGAGCATCAGCCCAACAGCAATTAGTCGTGGTCGGGTTTCACAAAAAGAAGCAGTGGTTTCAAAGATGGAAAAAGAGCAACTGCGAAGTTTAATTGGGCAACTGAATTGGTTAGGTGGACAGACTAGACCGGACGTGAGTTTTGATGTCTTAGAGTTGAGTACAAAAATGAATGATCCCAAAGTGGAAGACGTAATAAGAGCAAATAAAGCGTTGGTCAAACTAAAAATGCAGGAGTGTGTTTTGAGGTTACTGGTTTTAGGTGACATGAAACTCATAGTTTATACTGATGGAGGGTAGCATGGTGGCGCAGTGGTAGCACTGCAGTCTCACGGCGCTGAGTTCCCAGGTTCGACCCCGGCTCTGGGTCACTGTCTGTGTGGAGTTTGCACATTCTCCCCGTGTTTGCGTGGGTTTCGCCCCCACAACCCAAAGATGTGCAAGGTAGGTGGATTGAACACGCTAAATTGCCCCCTAACTGGAAAAAATGAATTGGGTACTCTAAATTTTTTTATTTAAAAAAAAATAGTTTATAGTGATGCGTCCTATGCAAATTTATATGATGGGGTTTCAAGCGCAGGAGGTTTTATAATTTTCTTTTTGGGGAACAATGGTAAATGTTGCCCTCTTGTGTGGGAAACAAAGGAAATAAGGAGTGGGGTCAAAGGCACTTTGGCTGCTGAGACATTAAGCCTTGTAGAGGCGGTGGATACGGCATTTTATATATCTCAGATATTGACAGAAATTTGGGGATTTGGGTAACATACCCCAATCCCCAAGTGTCACTTTGGCAATAAATCCCTGTGGGGAAACTGTGCACTCTACAAAAAGTGTCAATGAGAAAAGGTTAAGGATAAACATTGCAAGTTTGAAGCCGATGTTGGACAGAGGGGAGATAGCAAAAATTAAATGGGTCGACAGTAGCTATCAATTGTCCGACTGTTTTACGAAAAGAGGGGCCAGTTCACAGAAACTTTTGGATATTGTTAATGAAGGGTGCCTGTTTCTGTGACATTGTTTTTTTTTTCCTTCCAAAACTGAAAAAAAAGAAGGGGCGAAATTGCACGTGTTTTCGAGTTTCTTGTAATTTTGTTTTCACCAAATTATTATTTTTTTTCTCCAAGGAAGGGGAGACTGTTAAGGAATGGGTTAAGAGACTTCCAATTGCGGCTATGCCTAGGTAGGTCGCACGTGCGGCAGCTCCCGCCGGGAATGGACTTTTGGACTCTTCAGAGGGGTCCCAACGGCAATTGTTCAACGGCTTCCAGTGTGGGAAGGTGACAGCAAGGTCCCACTGACATTATATGGATTGGACCAGGAGTGGAGTGGTTAAAGAAGTGATCCTGGTGCAGCGAAAAGTGCGAGGGAGGAAAAGCAAGATGGCGGCGAGTGGAGACCAAGCAGCGTGGGCCCAGTGGTCGCAGGAGCAGCAGGAGTTTCTTAAACGCTGCTTTGAGGAGCTGAGGACAGAAATGCTGGCGCCAATGAAGGCGGCGATTGAGAAGCTTGTGGAGACCCAGAAGGCCCAAGGGGCGGCAATCCAGGAGGTGCGGCAAAAAGCCTCGGAGAACGAGGATGAGATCTTGGGCCTGGCAGTGAAGGTGGAGGCGCACGAGACGCTGCACAAGAGGTGGGCGGAAAAATTCGAGGACCTGGAGAATAAGTCGAGGAGGAAGAATCTTAGGATTCTGGGTCTCGCTGAAGGAGTGGAGGGGCCCGATGCCGGGGCATATATGAGCACGATGCTCAATTCGCTGATGGGCACGGGAGCTTTCCCGAGGCCCCTGGAGCTGGATGGGGCTGATCGGGTCCTGGCAAGGAGACCCAAAGCCAACGAGCCGCCAAGGGCTGTAGTGGTGAGGTTCCACCGCTTTATGGACAGAGAGTGTGTCCTGAGATGGGCCAAAAAAGAGTGGAGCAGCAGATGGGAGAACACGGAGATCCGAATTTATCAGGACTGGAGTGCGGAGGTGGCTGGTTTCAAGGCGGTGCTCCATCGGAAGGGGGTGAAGTTCGGGATGCTACAGCCAGCGTGATTGTGGGTCACGTTCCAAGATCGGCACCACTATTTTGAAACGCCTGATGAGGCATGGAACTTTATATAGACTGAAAAGTTGGACTCTAATTGAGGGTTTGTCGTGGGGGGATGTTTGCTGTGTTTACTGCGTTTGGGGAATGTTCTTTTTGTTTGAGTGCTGGGTGGGGATGGGTGAATTGATTTGATGTGGGGGCTGTGGGAGAGTGTGGGCGTCGGTGTTGGAGGGGCAGGGCCCCACGGAGGAAGGGGGGGGGTGGAGGCCCAGGGATGGGGAGTTGGGGTAAGGCCGCAAAAAGGAGCTGTGCTAGAGGCTGGCTCAGGAAAGTGCGGGCTTTTTCCCGCGTTAGGGAAGGATGGGGGGGGGGGGGGGGGGGGTGCTGGAGAGGAGCGCACACTGACTGCCAAGGGGTGGGGGGGATTCTCACACGGGGGGGCGATGGAATGGCGGGAGAAGCAGGAGTCAGCTGACTTACGGGAGTGTCATGGGGGGAGCAAAATGGCTAGCGGGGGCGGGGGAGCAGGGTTGCTGCTGCATTGGCCAAAGGGGAGCTGGAAGTAGGAGAGGTAGTCGGGGCGGGGGTCTGCCGCCTGGGGGACTGGAGGGTGCGGGAGGCGCGGGCACGTGGCTGGCCTGAAAAATGAGATGGCTAGTCGACAGAAAGGGGGGGGGGGGGGCGTGTAGCCCCCCGATCCGGCTGATAACTTGGAATGTGAGGGGCCTGAACGGGCCGGTCAAGAGGGCCCGGGTGTTCGCCCACTTATAGGGACTGAAGGCAGACGTGGTTATGCACCAGGAGACACATCTGAAGGTGGCAGATCAGGTTAGGCTGAGAAAGGGATGGGTAGGGCAGGTCTTTCATTCAGTGCTGGATGCGCAGAACAGAGGGGTTGCAATACTGGTGGGGAAGTGGGTGGCGGTCGAGGCACTGAATATTGTAGTGGATAATGGAGGTCGATATGTGATGGTGAGTGGTAGGTTGCAGGGGGTGCGGGTGGTACTGGTGAACGTATATGCCCCGAATTTGGATGATGCCAGATTTATGAAACGCATGCTGGGTCGGATTCCGGATCTTGATAATGGGTGGGGGGGGGGGGGGGGGGAAACTTCAACACTGTGGACCGTTCTAGGTCCAGGACGGGTAAGAGGCCGGCTGCGGCGAAGGTGCTCGGCGGGGGGTTTATGGACCAGGTGGGGGAGTGGATCCATGGAGGTTTGCCACGCCATTGGCCAGGGAATTTTCCTTCTTTTCCCATGTCCATAGAGCCTACTCTCGGATAGATTTTTTCATTTTGAGTAGGGCGCTGATCCCAAAAGTGGAGGGAATGGAATATTCGGTCATAGCCATCTCGGACCATGCCCCGCATTGGGTGGTGCTGGAGTTGGGGGAGGAGAGGGACCAGCGCCCGCTGTGGCGCCTGGATGTGGGATTGTTGGCGGATGAGGAGTTGTGCGGGTGGGTGCGGGGGGTGTATTGAAAGATATTTGGAGGCCAACGACAATGGGGAGGTGCAGGTGGGGGTAGTCTGGGAGGCGTTGAAGGCGGTGGTCAGGGGAGAGCTAATCTCCATTATGGCCCACAGGGAGAAGAGAGAGGGGAGGGAGAGGAAGAGGTTGGTGGGGGAGATTTTAAGGGTGGACAGGAGGTATGCCGAGGTCCCCGAGGAGGGGCTACTTGGGGAGCGACGGAACCTCCAGACGGAATTCGTCCTGTTGACCACGGGGAAAGCAGAGGCACAGTGAAGGAAAGCGCAGGGGGCGACCTAGGAGTATGGCGAGAAGGCGAGTCGGATGCTGGCACATCAGCTTCGTAAGAGGGAGGCAGCGAGGGAGATTGGTGGAGTTAAGGATAGAGGGGGGAATACGGTGCGGAGTGCGGTGAGAATAAACGAG
Source organism: Scyliorhinus torazame (assembly GCF_047496885.1). NCBI lineage: Eukaryota > Metazoa > Chordata > Chondrichthyes > Carcharhiniformes > Scyliorhinidae > Scyliorhinus > Scyliorhinus torazame. Next base: position 94,977,322 of record NC_092712.1, read on the forward strand.
GTATTTAGGGACTTCTATGGGGATCTGTACAGGTCTGAGCCCCCAGCGGGGGAGATGGGGATGTGACGATTCCTAGATCAGCTGAGGTTCCCGAGGGTGGAGGAGGTGGCTGGTTTGGGGGCGCCGATTGGGCTGGAGGAGCTGGTTAAAGGATTGGGGAGCATGCAGGCGGGAAAGGCCCCAGGGCTGGATGGGTTCCCGGTTGAATTCTACAGGAAATACCTGGACCTGCTGGGCACGTTGCTAGTGAAGACTTTTAATAAGGCGAGGGAGGGGGGGGCCTTTCCCCCGACAATGTCCAGGGCGCTGATTTCTTTGATCTTGAAGTGGGACAAGGATCCATTGCAATGTGGGTCGTATAGACCGATCTCGCTCCTCAATGTTGACGCTAAGTTGCTGGCGAAGGTGCTGGCTACGAGAATTGAGGACTGTGTCCCGGGGGTGATTCATGAGGACCAGACGGGATTTGTGAAGGGTAGGCAGCTAAACACAAATGTGCGGAGGCTCCTCAATGTGATTATGATGCCCTCGGTGGATGGGGTAGCGGAGTTAGTGGCAGTTATGGACGCGGAGAAGGCCTTCGACCGGGTGGAATGGGAGTATCTTTGGGAAGTGTTGCGGAGGTTTGGGTTCGGGGAGGGGTTCATCAGTTGGGTCAGGCTGTTATATAGAGCCCCAGTGGCGAGCGTGGCTTTGAGCCGGCGGAGGTCGGAGTACTTTCGGCTGTACTGGGGGACGAGGCAAGGGTGCCCCTTAACCGCCTTGTTGTTTGCACTGGCAATTGAGCCTCTGGCCATGGCACTGAGGGAGCCCAGGAAATGGAGGGGACTGGTCCGGGGCGGGGGAGGAGGGGGGGGTGGGTGCGGGAGGAACACCGGGTGTTGTTGTATGTGGCGGATCCAGTGGATGGGATGGCGGAGGTCATGCGGGTCCTTAGGGAGTTTGGGACTTTTCAGGGTATAAACTCAACGTAGGGAAGAGTGAGCTCTTTGTGGTGCATTCAGGGGACCAGGGAAGGGGGATAGACGAGCTACCGCTGAAGAGGGCGGAAAGGAGCTTTCGATACCTAGGGATCCAAGTAGCTAGTAGTTGGGGGCCCTGCACAAGCTCAATTTGACGCGGTTGGTGGAGCAGATGGAGGAGGATTTTAAAGGATGGGATATGCAGCCACTCTCACTAGTGGGTAGAGTGCAGTCGGTCAAAATGTCGTTTCTCCCGAGGTTTCTCTTTGTGTTCCAGTGCCTTCCCATTATGATCCCCAAGGCCTTTTTCATACGGGTAAGCAGGAGCATCATGGGATTTGTGTGGGCGAATAAGACCCCGAGGGTGAAGAGCGTGTTTCTGGAGCGTAGCAGGGACAGGGTGGTGCTGGCGCTGCCGAATTTGTGTTGCTATTATTGGGCAGCCAATGTGGCGATGATCCGTAAGTGGGTAATGGAGGGAGAGGGGGCTGCGTGGAAGAGGCTCGAGATGGCGTCCTGTGTGGACACGAGCCTGAGGGCGCTGGTGACGGTACCGCTGACGCTCTCGCTGACAATGTACACCACGAGTCCGGTGGTGGCGGCGACGCTGAAGATCTGGGGGCAGTGGAGGCGACATAGGGGCGAGGTGGGAGCTTTTTTTGTCCCCGATTCGGGAGAACCATCGGTTCGTCCCGGGAAGGATGGATGGGGGGTTTCGGAGCTGTCATCGGGCAGGGATTAGAAGAATGCGGGACCTGTTCATCGATGGTACGTTTGAAAGCCTAGGGGCGCTGGAGGAGAAGTTTGGGCTACCCCCGGGGAACTTTCAGGTACATGCAAGTGAGGGCGTTTGTGAGGCAGCAGGTGAGGGAATTCCCGCTGCTTCCGGCACGTGGGATTCAGGACAGGGTGATTTCGAGTGTATGGGTTGGAGAAGGCAAGGTTTCGGCGATTTACCAGGAGCTGAAAGAAGAGGAGGAGGCCTCAGTGGAGGAGTTAAAGGGCAAGTGGGAGGAGGAGCTTGGGGAGGAGATAGATGAGGGTCTGTGGGCTGATGCCTTGAGTAGGGTTAACTCTTCTTCCTCTTCCGCCAGGCTCAGCCTAATACAGTTCAAAGTTACTCTCAGAGCGCATGTGACAGGGGCGAGGTTGAGTAGGTTCTTTGGGGTGGAGGACAGATGTGGGAGGTGCTCGGGGAGCTGAGCAAATCACGTCCATATGTTCTGGTCGTGCCCGGCGCTGGATGGGTTTTGGAGGGGTTTTGCGCGGACTATGTCCAAGGTGATGAACGCCTGGGTCATGCCGAGCTGGGTATTGGCATTATTTGGGGTATCGGATGAGCCGGGAGTGCAGGAGGCGAAAGAGGCCGGTATTCTGGCATTTGCGTCCCTGGTAGCCCGGCAGAGGATTTTGCTACTATGGAAAGATGCGAGGCCCCCTAGTGTGGAAGCTTGGATCAATGACATGGCAGGGTTCATCAAGCTGGAGAGGATAAAGTTTGCCTTGCGAGGGTCTGTGCAGGGGTTCCTCGGGCGGTGGCAACTGTTCCTAGACTATCTTGCGGAGCGTTAGGAGGAGGTCAGCAGCAGCAGCCCGGGGGGGGGGGGGAGGCTTTCTTTTGGGGTGGCGTTTGGGTGAAGGTGGGGGGATTTTCCCTATTTGTGTTTTTAAATGTTATATGGGGGGTTATTGTATATGGGGGAAATCCAATGTATAATTTCTGATTGTTGTGTTCTTGTTTCTTTTTGTTGGGGAGGGGGGGTTTTGTTGAAAATATGTTGAAAAATTTGAATAAATATATTTTTTCAAAAAAGGAATGGGTTAAGAGACATTCCAATTAAATGTCTCATTTATATTAAGGATCCAATAATTGACACATGTAAAGAAGCTTCAGGTGGCCTTTGGGGCATGCGATGTGATGATAGAGTTTTGTACAGAGTTGTGTGAAAGGAAAATAAAGGTGTTTGTGAGAAGGAGCAGAACTTTTGACTCTTTATATAACAGCAGCTAAACGGCGAACATGTTGGAACTGATGAACCTGGGTGTCTGTCGGCCCATCGAGTCTGCACCGTCCCTTGGAAAGAGCACCCTACTTAATTCACGCTCCCACCCTGGTCCAGTAACCCTGCCTAACCTTTTTGACACTAAGGGGCAATTTAGCATGGCCAATCCACCTAACCTGCATATCTTTGGACTGTGGGAGGAAACCGGAGCACTTAGAGGAACCCCACACAGATACGGGGAGGAAGTGCAAACTCCACACAGTCATCCAAGGCCGGAATGAGCCCGGGTCCCCGGAACTGTGAGGCAGCAGTGCTAACCATTGTGCCACTGTGCATAAAAGATGACACAAAAAGCATCCCAAGAATAGGAAAAATCAAGGGTTAGATCAAGAGCCACCGGTTGCCCTCCAGAGAGCCGCAGACAATAACATGTCTGCCATTGGGGTCAGCCAAGATCTTAGCGGCAGAAAATGGAACCCTTCTATTAATTAATATTGCCGTAGCCTGGACCCTACCATCGAAGCCCGAATGAAAGAACTGTCCCACCCACTCCTTCGGCAGCCTTGCCTGGTCCATGACCCGCAAATGACTCTTGCGAAAACACTTTGTCGGAATTTTAACTCTTAAGGTGAGTAAATGCTCTTGACCTTTTCACTGGACCATTCAACCCTCTGACATTTCAGGTGACCATTCTCTCTCTCTCTCTCTCTCTCTCTCTCTCTCTCTCTCTCTCTCTCTCTCTCTCCCCCCCCCTCCCGTTACGGAGGTCAGTGATTAACACAGCCTCACAGTACCAGGGACCCATGTTCAGTTCCGGCCCTCGGGTGACAGGCTGTGTGGAATATATACGCTCTCACTGTGTCTGCATGGGTTTCCTTCTGCTGCTCCAGTTTCCTCCCACAGTCCAAAGATGTGTGGGTTAGATGGATTGGCCATGCTAAATTGCCCCTTAGTACCCAAAACATTAGGTGGGGTATGGGGATTGGGCAGGGGCGTGTAGGGTGCTGTTTCGGAGGGTCAGTGCAGACCTGATGGGCTGAATAGCCTCCTTCTGGACTATAGAGATTCTAATCCGAAGTCAGCCATTTCCACCAAGAGAGATTGCCCAACAGATGCATAACAGGTGCAGCAATGAGGCCCACCCAAGATGGCTGTCAAACCAAGTCACGAGACTAAACCAAGAAAAATCTGCAGAGTCCGCAAACTACCCCCGCCTTGCCCTCGGATACTACCACACCCAAATACGCATACAAGTAGAAAACAAACAACTAAAATGTATGTCATTATAGACACATCAGTATATGATGGTGCAGAGGCGGACACTGACTGACACACTGAAAGACCAATCAACACACAGAACGCAGCAGCCAATCACCAGACAGGACACGGTCACTATATAGCCAGAGGGCACTCGTTTTCCGGCTCATTCGGGATGCAGCCTCTGAGACAGCCAGAGCCCGCGATCAGTAACACGAACATCTACCATGTGCTAGAAGTATAGTCTGGCCAGGATAGCCTCAGGTCTCCAGTCAACCTAACATAGTGTCAACCCACAGTGCAAGTATGTTTAACAGCTCATAGTAAATAAAATAGAATTGTACTTCTACAAGTGTTGGTAGCCTGTCTCTCTCACTGCTCTGGTAAACACGGTCCTCACAGACCCAGCATACCCAACACGTCAATATACTTCTAATAAACCTAAACAAAACAAGAACTCTGCTCATTATCTAAAAAAACGACTGGAATGAGCTGCAGTCAACCCTTCAACACCGCTCCCATTAGCCAATTCTTAGATTAGCAGAGAGGCTCCCAATTAGAGTGCAGAGAAATGGTTACAAACAACAAAATACTAAAACCCATAAACCATTGCGCTCTAACAGGGAGCTATATATTTTCATAACAATCAGAACAGAACCCCACATAAAACTAAACCCCAACTCTAAGCCTAAACTGTAATAATTCAATCCCAGCAAGAACAGAAAAGTGCAAAAATAAACATGGAACCCCAACAATTCAACATGCTCGTGACCAACACCCAAGAAAAATCAAATCAATAGTCCTTTCTCTCCAATGTCATTTCAAACCGTGCCGGATATGCCACACCGAATCAGACTCCACTTTTGTACAGGGCGACCTTGAACGCATCCCTCTTCTTCGCCAACTCTTCTCCCACGCCTTGGTAAAACCTGATGACGTGGCCTTCCTGTTTGAAGTGACGATGCTCCCTCACCATCTGAAAACCAGCCTTTCTCTTTGAAGCTATGGAACTTCACTGTTACCCCAGGTGGTGGATCCTCAGGACGAGGCCTCTGCCTGAGTGTACGGTGGGCTGGGTCCAGCTCGAGGGGATATGATTTCAACCTCTCCCCACCATCTTACTGAACACTTCTCCGTCCCCTCTGGCAGCGCCACAATTCAAACGTTTGGCCTTCTGGGCCAATTCTCTAAATCATTTACCTTCGTCTTCAGTGATTTATTCGCTTCAGCCTCCAGATACATCTCTGCTTCTAGTGAGGCAATCTGATCACTATGTCTTGAAAGGGCCATTTCCATGGCCTTTCTCATGGCTACATGGGCTTTCACGGTTTGGTTGGTCTTCTCCACAGCCACTTTTATGGGCCAAGACTTCCTCCATCGATTTCCGGAGGACCTCCAATAGAACCCGTCAGAATAGTATTCTTTTACCAAGGTACTCGAAAGCACCTCGCCCGTTAGTGGAGTGGCCGGAGCCCCAGAGGCTGCCTCCACCGTTTTATCTGCTGACGAACTCTGAGAGGCCTCCGATTCCATCGACAAGCATCTACTGCCTGCTTTTTTCCCCTGACTTTTCCGGGCATTTCACCTATATAGGATCCATATCCCATTAATTGTGGGTTTTCAAAAGAAAATACCCTTGAAACTACGATAAAAGAGCAAAAAGTGCAGAACTCTAATGGGAGCCACCTCCTACACGTCTTCCTCCTACATTTTGCCACTAGAAGTCCCCCAGATCTGTTGAGTTTTTCCAGCCTTCTCTTTTTAAAATTTGTCCTGTATCTTCTCCAGTGCCTCTATCACCTTTTTAGAATGTGCAGACCAGAACGACTCACAGAACCGCAAGTATGGTCAAGTTCTATCCCAGTTGAAAATTAGCAGATTTCTCCCATCTGGGACTAGGTACCTGGAGGGGATGGGATCAAGGAGTGTTTCCCCTGCGGAGGCCGACGGAAAGCCACATTATATCTTCCAGCTCCAACCTCATTAATTATGCACTTGGGGGTTTTGCACCATATTTGGTGGTGGGGTGGGCATGATGGCACACGTCCTGTCATCATATCTCGGTACCATATTGAAAAGGTGCCCAACATCACTGACCCACTGTTGAAGAAAGAAGATGGATCTCCAGGAACACTCTGAGGCTGGAAGATGGATCTCTTCGAAGATCCACCTGTATATGCTCCACGCACTGCTGTGGTGTTCCAGGGTTGCTGGTAGACTCCCTCCCAAATTCCGGAGACAGTCCACGTATTGTGCAGGTGAGTCCCTACTTCTACACTCCATGAGTGGGGGAAATTCTGGTTGGACCTCCATTTGCATCCCATTCGCAGGATGCAAATCAGTTTCACACCGGCCACCAGTGGATTTCTGATCTGCCATGGTGGGCACCAGTGGCACAATGGATTCCCGCTGAATTCTCCTCCCGCCCTCCATTGAGTTCACCAGCGGGGGCCATGGGAGAATTCCACCCAACATCTCTGTTTTTCAATTCCATCCGTGCAAAAATGAACCCCGGTATTTTGTTTCTTCCTTCGCATGTCCTTATTGACCCACACCTGTACTTTTATTGATTTGTGTATCTGTATCATCAGATCTCTCTGCTGCTCTACCCATTTTAGGCATTTATTTTCCAGGAGTATTTGTCATTATTCTTCCCACTAAAATTAGACAATACCTCACACGTGAGGTTAGATTAACATTCATTTGCCAATTGTATGCCAATTCTGTAAGTTTATTGAGTTCTTCCTTTATTAGTTCACAGTCTTCATTTGTATTAATTATTCCCCCAATTTGGTGTCTGCAAACTTTGAAATCGTACTTCTGATTCCCGAGTTTAAATTGTTTGTGCAAATTGTGAACAACAGTGGTTCAGCACAGTCCTTCTGGAACACCACTTTCCACCTTTTGCATGTCAGATTAATACAGTGCTTGTATCTATCACAATTTAAAGACGTGCATTTACAGAGTTGCAACAAGTATATATGGATAATTAACTTTGCATAGACTCCAATAGAAAATTGGCCTCCACCCATTAATTTGAAGAGACTTGCTTCTGTTGCATTGGTTATTAATATTACCTTGCCTCTCAAGGCCATTCACTTTGTCTATCTGCCGACTTAACAAATTTAATCAATCGGAAACTAATTCACTTTATATAAATAAATCAAGAGATTTGATCATATAATACAAGCAAGAGCAAGATAATGGAATTATAGAGATATAATGGGAGATGTACCACAATTTAAAACCTTTAAATTACTACTGATATCGATCCACCAACAGCATGACGGTGATCAGAGTCAGGGTAGTGTGGGAACTCTGCCTGCGGTGCGGAAGATATATATCATGATGTATTGCTATTTTTAGACTTGTGACTTAAAAAAACCTCATAATTGGGGAAAATATTTCAATTAATTATGCTACATGTTAATAGCATATTAAAATCACATTAGATATGCTGAATGACACATTAGCAACCCAAATATTAACTCCATTGAATTGCACAATTTTATTAAAATCAGTGGTCAGCTAAAAGATGGTGATGACACAATCATGTCTACCTGAAAATTGCTTTCCTACTGAACAGAAATGTAAAATACAATAATTGCCCATCCTTCTTTGGCAATCACTAGTGTTAACGGATATGATTGTCTATCGAAGAAACTCCGTGTTACTGGCCGTGAGTTCTGTGGGTTCTTGCACGGCTGATAAGACCAATCCTAGACTGCACATTCGACAAATGTTTCCGGGAGGTGGGATCGGTCCTTGGACTTGGGATCATTGGTATTCCTTTCTCCGGTTCCTTTTCTGGGCCTCCTCTTGCTGTCAGGTGTCCTCAAAGAATTGTGTCCCTTCAATCAAGGAGGTTCCTCCAAGAAGGTTTCTTCTGAGTAAGGGTCTCCCAAGTGTTGCTGCCTATGTTGTATTTCTTGAGATAAGCCTTCAGGGTGTCTTTGAAGGGCTTCCTTTGTCCTCCTCTTGTTCGGGAGCCTTCCTTGAGCTGGGCAAAGAAGATTTGCCTTTGCAATGGGGATTATGGCATCCTCAGAATGTGGCCAGCCCAGCGGAGTTGGCTTCGGATGATCATGGCCTCGATGCTGGTGCTCTTGGCTCCTTCAAGGAAGCTGATGTTAGTACGCCTTTCCTCGCAGCTGAGGTGGAAAATCTGTCTCAGAAAGCATTGATGGTACATCTCCAGGGCCTCGAGGCGGCCATACAGAAGAGTTGGGAGGATGACTGCCTCGCACACTAAGATCTTGGTGTCAGCACGGATGTCGCAGCCAATCCCCACCTATCTATCCAACAAATTCAACCATTACATCTATCTACCAGAAAAGTAACTGCAGAAATCAACCTGGCGACAGTGAATACTACTAGTATGAACATATTAACCAGTACTTTGGCGTAACCAACCAGATGGGCAAACCGGAAGGTCTTTATTTTCATTTTCATATACTAACCTGTATGAAGTTGTGACTTGAGCATCAGACTTAATATTTTTTAACAAACTATTTATTTATCAACATTCTTACCCCATCGCCTCTCCATTTTGGCTTTTAATTATTTTTCCCCCTGCTACTACACTAATGCTAGGAATAGTACCACTGTTATACAAGCATCACAAAGAAGTCCGCCAATGCCACAAGAAAAAAACATTTAATGTAGACGAACAATTTGCAGCACTTAAGAAAGGGGACACATTAGCGTTAGCATGCTAAGTCAAATGAGGAAAGATTCTGAAGAATGGTGAAAAGCTTGGTTCGAGCACTGAAGGAGGAGAGGAAGGTCAGCAGGCTTAAAACTTTGGGGAAGGAATTCCAGAGCATGGGGCTGAGGTAACTGAAGGTACAACCACGAGTAACGGATTTACAAGAGGATGGTCACCAGAATTTGGTTGGTAGGAAGAGAATTTGTAGTGCTGAAAGATTACACGGATAAAGAGGAGTGAGACTATGAGGCAGTTAAACATGCCAATTAAATTTAAACCCGAGAGTGAAGTTATTCGACGAGATATGTTGAAAACAACAGAACTTGCTACTTTTCCTCAAATAATACTACAGGGTCTTTTGTATCCTTTTTTGGAATTGCTGTTATTTTGTTGGAACTGCAGGTTGACAAATCTCCGGCTCCTGACCGTTCCACCCGAAGGTTCTAATAGGGCTAGGGAGATAGTTAACGCGCTGGTTTTAATTTTTTTTAAATTCAAGATTCGGGGAAGGTCCCATTAGATTGGAAAAAGTTAATGTAATCCCTTTATTTGAAAAGGGAAGTAGACAGAAAATAGGAAATTATAGGCCAGTTATCGCAACCTCCTGTCATAGAGAAAATGCTAGAAGCTGTTTTTAAAGATGTTATAACAGGGCACTTGGAATAAATTCTAGGTAATCAGGCAGAATCAACATGGTTTTGTGAGAGGAGTGGTACAGTGACACCATAGTTAGCACTGCTGCCTCATAGCGCTCGTGGCCCAGATTTGATTCTGGTCTTGGATGACTGTGTGGAGTTTGCACGTTCTCGCCGTGTCTCCGGGTGCTTTGGTTTCCTCCCACAGCCCAAAGATGTGCAGGTTAAGTGCATTGGCCATGCTAAATTGCTCCTCAAAAGTCCAGTGATGTGCAGGTTGGGTCGATTGGCCATGATAGGGCGGGGGAATGGGCCTAGACACAGTGTTCTTTCAGAGGGTTGGTGCAGATTTGATGGGTCAAATCGCCGCCTCCTGCACTGTCGGGATTCTGTGGGGGGGAAAAAAAATTGTGTTTAGCCACTTATTAGAGTTCTTTGAAGAAGTAACAGATGCTGTGGATAAAGGGGAACCGGTGGATGTACTGTACTTAGATTTTCAGAAGGCCTTTGATAAGGTGCCTCATCAAAGGCTATTGCAGAAAATAAAAGCTTGTGGTATGCAGGATAACATATTGGTATGGAAAGAAGATTGGCTAGCTCACAGAAAATGAAGAAGAGACATAATTGGGTTATTTCCTGGTTGGCAGGATGTGATGAATGGTGTGCCACCAAGATCAGTACCAGAACCTCAATTTTTTACAATTGGATGAAGGGATCAATGGTATGATTGCTAAATCTGCTGATGAGACAAGGAAAGATGGGAAACTAAGCTGTGAAGAGGACTCGAGGAGGCTACAAATGAATATAGATATGTTAGGTAAGTTGGCAAAGATCTGACCAATGGAATATAATGTGGGAAAATGAGGTTGTCCATTTTGGCTGGATGAATAAAACTGAAGCATATTATCTAAATGGTGAGAGATTACAGGATTCTAGGTGCCCTAGTGCATGAATATCCAGGTACAGATATACAGCAATTAATTAGCAAAGCTAATAGAATGTTGTTGTTTATTGTAAGGGGAATTGAATACAAGAGTAGGGAAGTTATGCTTCAGTTGTACAGGCCATCAGTGAGACCACATCTGGTACAGTTCTGGTGTCCTTATTTAAGGAAAGATGTAAATACTTTGGATACAGTTCAAACCGAAGGTTGTGGGTTTCTGGAACTCTGCCTAAAAGTGTAGTGGAGACACAAACCCTCAACTTGTTTAAAAGTTGTCTGGTTGGGGACCTCAAATGCTGTAACCTGCAGGGCTACAGACCAAATGCTGGAAAGTGGGAATAGGCTGTGTGGCTCTTTATTTTTTTCAGGCGGTGCAGACACGATGGGCCAAGTGGCCTCTTTCTGTGCCATTAACTTTCTATGGTTTCCATGATCCTCGTGAGTGGTTTTGTTTCTCATGCGGGATCACCATCTCTGACTGTGCAGCACTCCTTCGATAATACACTAAAATGTCAACCAAAGTTGTGTGTTCAAGTATAATAGTGAAGATTCTACCAATTCAATCAAATTTAGCATTTTCTTGTTTGGCTCTTAGAACATAACATAAGAACATAAGAACTAGGAGCAGGATTAGGCCATCTGGCCCCTCGAGCCTGCTCCACCATTCAATGAGATCATGGTTGATCTTTTGTGGACTCAGCTCCACATTCCGGCCCGAACACCATAACCCTTAATCCTTTTATTCTTCAAAAAACTATCTATCTTTATCTTAAAAACATTTAATGAAGGAGCCTCTACTGCTTCACTGGGCAAGGAATTCCATAGATTCACAACCCTTTGGGTGAAGAAGTTCCTCCTAAACTCAGTCCTAAATCTACTTCCCCTTATATTGACGCTATGCCCCCTAGTTCTGCTTTTACCCGCCAGTGGAAACAACCTGCCCGCATCTATCCTATCTATTCCCTTCATAATCTTATATGTTTCTATAAGATCCCCCCTCATCCTTCTAAATTCCAATGAGTATAGTCCCAGTCTACTCATCCTCTCCTCGTAATCCAACCCCTTCAGCTCTGGGATTAACCTAGTGAATCTCCTCTGCACACCCTCCAGTGCCAGTACGTCCTTTCTCAAGTAAGGAGACCAAAACTGAACACAATGCTCCAGGTGTGGCCTCACTAACACCTTATACAATTGCAGCATAACCTCCCTAGTCTTAAACTCCATCCCTCTAGCAATGAAGGACAAAATTCCATTTGCCTTCTTAATCACCTGTTGCACCTGAAAACCAACTTTCTGCGACTCATGCACTAGCACACCCAGGTCTCTCTGCACAGCAGCATGTTTTAATATTTTATCATTTAAATAATAATCCCTTTTGCTGTTATTCCTACCAAAATGGATAACCTCACATTTGTCAACATTGTATTCCATCTGCCAGACCCTAGCCCATTCACTTAGCCTATCCAAATCCCTCTGCAGACTTCCAGTATCCTCTGCACTTTTTGCTTTACCACTTATCTTAGTGTCGTCTGCAAACTTGGACACATTGCCCTTGGTCCCCAACTCCAAATCATCTATGTAAATTGCGAACAGTTGTGGGCCCAACACTGATCCCTGAGGGACACCACTAGCTACTGATTGCCAACCAGAGAAACACCCATTAATCCCCACTCTTTGCTTTCTATTAATTAACCAATCCTCGATCCATGCTACTACTTTCCCCTTAATGCCATGCATCTTTATCTTATGCAACAACCTTTTGTGTGGCACCTTGTCAAAGGCTTTCTGGAAATCCAGATATACCACATCCATTGGCTCCCCGTTATCTACCGCACTGTTAATGTCCTCAAAAAATTCCACTAAATTAGTTAGGCACGACCTGCCCTTTATGAACCCATGCTGCGTCTGTCCAATGGGACAATTTCCATCCAGATGCCTCGCTATTTCATCCTTGATGACAGATTCCAGCATCTTCCCTACTACCGAAGTTCAGCTCACTGGCCTATAATTACCCACTTTCTGCCTACCTCCTTTTTTAAACAGTGGTGTCACGTTTGCTAATTTCCAATCCGCTGGGACCACCCCAGAGTCTAGTGAATTTTGGTACATTATCACTAGTGCATTTGCAATTTCCCTAGCCATCTCTTTTAGCACTCTGGGATGCATTCCATCAGGGCCAGGAGACTTGTCTCCCTTTAGCCCCATTAGCTTGCCCATCACTACCTCCTTGGTGATATCAATCCTCTCAAGGTCCTCACCTGTCATAGCCTCATTTCCATCAGTCACTGGCATGTTATTTGTGTCTTCCACTGTGAAGACCGACCCAAAAAACCTGTTCAGTTCCTCAGCCATTTCCTCATCTCCCATTATTAAATCTCCCTTCTCATCCTCTAAAGGACCAATATTTACCTTAGCCATTCTTTTTTGTTTTATGTATTTGTAGAAACTTTTACTATCTGTTTTTATATTCTGAGCAAGTTTGCTCTCATAATCCATCTTACTCTTCTTTATAGCTTTTTTAGTAGCTTTCTGTTGCCCCCTAAAGATTTCCCAGTCCTCTAGTCTCCCACTGATCTTTGCTACTTTGTATGTTTTTTCCTTCAATTTGATACTCTCCCTTATTTCCTTAGATATCCACGGTCGATTTTCCCTCTTTTTACCGTCCTTCCTTTTTGTTGGTATAAACCTTTGCTGGGCACTGTGAAAAATCACTTGGAAGGTTCTCCACTGTTCCTCAACTGTTTCACCATAAAGTCTTTGCTCCCAGTCTACCTTAGCTAGTTCTTCTCTCATCCCATTGTAATCTCCTTTGTTTAAGCACAAAACACTCGTACTTGATTTTACCTTCTCACCCTCCATCTGTATTTTAAATTCCACCATATTGTGATCGCTCCTTCCGAGAGGATCCCTAACTATGAGATCCTGAATCAATCCTGTCTCATTACACAGGACCAGATCTAGGACCGCCTGTTCCCCCGTAGGTTCCATTACATGCTGTTCGAGGAAACTATCGCGGATACATATGTGTTCTGCCAACTGTATAAACAGAAGAATTGTTATTTGAAAGAACAGGTTCTCTTGGTGATACCGAAAACCTATTATTTGCCAAGGACATATTGTTCTATCCAACAGATATGTTGGTCAACTTAGCTGATGTAGTGCAATTAGTTTTATTTTTTTGACTTGTGCAGCGATCTCTGTACTCAAGCAGGATAGATGGCTGGCAGGACACAGGTCTGCTGCAGTACATTTACAAACATTGTGATTTAAAATGAGATGTTATGACTTGAATCATGCCATGTTCACTGACATTGAATTTTCTTGTGAGTATTCTTTTTAAAAGATAAAATTGATGTGACCTGCTAGCCTGACATGCAGACGTTTGAGCTGACCCATACTGAGGGAATTTTTGTTTTCTGTTGTTTTGCAAATTTTACTTGGGACCAAATAGGATAGCAGATTGATTAGGGCATAAATTCCTTCTGTGGAAATGTTAAACTTATATACTGTTGCTAAAGGCTGTTTGCCTGCTCATGAGTGACACAGTGACTCATCGCTGTCACAGAAAGGTTTAAAATACATATATTTGTGTGTGGGATTTAATGAGAGGAAAATCTGTTGTCAGATTATTCGGCGCTTTTGTGAAATTGACCTCCCATCCTTGGGGACATCACCCAAATCAACAAAGAGTTATTTGTAATTTCAATATTAAGATCACACACTGCTGCGTTTCAATTCCCATTTTGAGAAATTGTGCAAGTCTTTCAGTCAATATATTGACAAGCATGATGAAATTCAGAACTGTAGCCAAAGTATGGGATTCTGTTTAATGCTTTAAAATAGGGTATTTTTCAAGTAACACATATAGAAATTAAAATGGAAGACGTTTTCTGGTGCAAACCGACCATCTATTACATCAATATGGCCCTTACATGCTGTCATAGAATTAGGTGCCCATCTTACCAGGACAATAAGTAAGCACGTGCAGTACCAACTACACAACAGCATACGCTTGTATCAAGGTTGTGTACAACAAAGCAGTTCCAAATGCATTTGTTTTGGACAAAATGAGCAGGAAGTGAGAGAAAAGTTAGAGGAGATAATCAAAGGCATAGGCAGAATGATGCGTTTTTAAAGGGCGGGGGAGAGAAAGAGCAAAGCCGAGAGGTGTAAAAAGGAAATTTCACGGTTTGAGACTTTGCCATTAATTGATTGTGCAGCAGAAGGATCAAAAGTTAGGAAATAAAAGAAGTGCGTAATAGGGTGGAAGAATTAAGAAAATTAGAGGTTGGTTGAACCAAACCACAAAGGGGACTTTGTAAAAAATAAATAAATGGAGGCAGTTTGTTGGTAAAGGACGGCATGGCCAAGGATGATCCAAATGTAGAACCTGGTATAGGAGTGGATATGAGTAACACTATTTTGAACAGTTGGAATTCATGTAAGTTGGAACTCTGGATGCTGAGAAGGAACACCTAGCAGAAACGTGGGTTTTGCATGTAGTGGCCTCAGCTCCACATTCTGCTCACTTCTGGTAACCCTTTGAGTCCCTTGTTAGTCAAGAATCTATCTACTACTGCCTTAAAAATATTCAATGACCTTTCCTCCACTGCCCTCAGGGGAAGAGAGTTCCAAATATTCACACCCTCTTCAGAGAAAACATTTCTTAATGGGAGACCCCTTATTTTTAAACTGTGTCCCCTAGCACTAGTCTCTCCCATAAGGGGAAACACCCTGTCAAGTCCCCTCAGGATCTTGTGTTTCAATGAGATCACCTCTCAATCTTCTAAACTCCAATGGATACAGGCCCAACCTGTCGGACTTTTCCTCATAAGATAACCCCTCTTCCCCCATCAGAGGTGTCAGTTGAGTGAACGGTTTCTGACCTGCATTTATATCCTTTCTTACATAAGACCAAAACTGTACTCCAGATGTGGTCCCACCAACACCCTGCACAACTGTGGCAAAACTTCCCTACTTTTTTATTCCATTCCCCTTGCAATAAGCAACAGCATTCCATTTGCCTTCCTACCCATTTGCTGTATCTGCATACTGGTCCAATATTCTTTTTCTGAAACTCTAGGGGCCAACTTCATTTCGAATTTTAGATCATTTCAGTTTACAGATGCTACTCTTAAGCCAAAGCCTAGGATAGCTTTGGTCTAAAATAAATAAAATGGCTGGAAAAGTAACACGTACCACTGAATAATAAATGCAGGTTACCTGTAATACGTTCCCACCTTGGTGCCACCTGGGATTCTGCTTGTTAGAAGAGGGTTTGCAAGGTAAACAATGCAGACAAACAACTAGACTCCCCACGCTAAAGGTCGGGTACAGTCATCTCGGGTGGTGTTGGTTCAGGTCAGAGGCTTCTCGTGCTAAAGATTGGATGCAGCTTGGGTCACAGACTTCCTGTGCTAAAGGTCGATGAGGTTAAAAAACGTGCAACTTTTTGACGTATTTTGTTTTTGGATTTGAATGCTCGACCTCTAACTAACCTTTTCTGATTCATGAACCAGGACCCCCAAATCGCTCTGTACCATTGAGTTCTTTAGTCTTTCTCCATTTAAATAATATGCTACTTTTCTATCCTTGCAGCCAAAGTAGCATTGTAGCTATTCGCCCAACTATGAGAACACTATGCACATTTAAGAAAAAAATTCAGTATGTCAATTCTGTTACAGTTACAATGTTTGTGTCATGGCAAACAATCGAGATTAAATATTATTTTATCAATTTGAGTTGCAGTGCTAAAGTGTTCTGCAATGTTTGTATATTATTAACAAAATTTGTAGATGTTTATTGTCATTGGGTCAAACTTTGGAACTCTCTACCTGACAGCTTTGTGAGAGCCCATTCTCCACATAGTACAGTATGTATGGTAAGATGTAGCCTACCAGTACTCATCAGGCCAACCAGGATTGGACAACAAATGTGGTCTTGCAAGTGATGCCCACATCCTGAGAATGAATCAAAGCAAAAACGTTCACTGTCCGCTTTATGGAAACTCACCAGATGTTTGCTTGCATATGGAGCAGCGTTAGTTATATGTTACAGGGCATCCAGGAATAGATCTTATAACCACTGAATTTCATTTGTGAGAGTTTGTACCATTTCACATTTGGATAACAATACTCTTGACAACGTGGACACGTTACTGTACTTTTAAAGGTCTTTTAATATAAAGTTCCTTGAACATGAGGGTGTGTTTCACAGGTTCATTGAAGATTAACCTAGGTCCTTTCGTAAAACTGTCTTTTCTTTGATATTTGATGGTATGTTTTATTCAGTAGATAAGGTTGTTTCTAATCACAGGCACTGTAGTTCCAGCCCATCAAGAGCAAAATGATAATGAGGTGGTCTAAGTTCTGAACGTTCAGCTGTGACAAATGTTGCAAGCCCCCATTTGAAGCCTCACTAATAAATATCACTGAATTCAGTTGGTTTCGCAAAGTCTTGGCTGACCGTAAGTCCCCATGGGAAGCTAAATGATCATGTAAGTCCCTCTGCCACAGCCTCTTCGACACTGCCTTCAATGAGATCAATGGGCTGCACGGTCGCACAATGGTTAGCACTGTTGCTTTGCAGCGCCAGGGACCCAGGGTCGATTCCTGGCTTGAATCACTATCTGTGCGGAGTCTGCACGTTCTCTCCGTGTCTGTGTGGGTTTCCTCCGGGTGCTCCAGTTTCCTGCCACAGTCCAAAGATGTGTGGGTTAGGTGGATTGGTCACGCTAAATTGCTCCGTAGCGTCCAAATGTTAGGTGGGGTTGCTGGGTTACGGGGATAGGATGGAGCTGTGGGCTTAGGTAGGGTGCTCTTTCAGGGGCCACAATAGACTCGATGGGCCGAATGGCCTCCTGCACTGTAAATTCTATGATTTTATGAACCATATAGGCTTCAGGTCGTGTGGTCTGGCAGCTCCATGCCATGGGCCTGTGTCCCACTGATCAGGCAATATTGGGGAAGCATGGAAGCAAATGTAACCTGCCCCATCTATGGTCATGCATCAGGCATTTTATAAAAGAATAGGCTTTTGCATCTTCATTCAAGAAAGCTAATTAGGGAGAACAGTAAAGCTATGGAGGAATGCGGAAAGGAAGTACTCCTTAAATCGTAAGATTTGAAATGGAGTACAGAAGCGGAGATACTTTAATTTGTAGGACCACGGATCATTAAAGGTGACAGTACACGCAGATAAGAATATTTTTAAAAAAGAAAACGTACCAGAGTTTTTATTTTGTCTCCACAGACACTTGATAAAGGGGAAAAAAACATACTTTTGAATTTGTACAAGGCGAATATTGTGTACGGTTTTTGTTGGCATTCTATTCTCAGAAGGATATTAAAAATAAATGAAAACGTTGCTGTGAAGATTCAGTGTTGGTATTGCCAGGGATGAGTGACAGTAGAGAGTATGGATTAGGCCTCTCTGTGATCTTTCAGCCTCTACCAAAATCCACAGCAGGAAGCAAACACTAAGAGAAATATTGGCACGTACAAATATAATCTAATTCTCACTGACATTACAAAATAGAGGTAGTAGAAAAACATTGCAATGTATGCTTTTAGAAATGTTTATTCTATTTTGAGATAGGCTGTAAAGACGTTCCTGATCAAGATTAATGCTAATCAAATTACTGAAAATGTTTTCTCTTCTATGCCTATTTACATCAATAAAAGTAGGTCTTGTATAGAGTGTCACACAGTGTTGCATATTTATGGCATGTTCTGACTTACATCAGTAACCACCATGTGTTCAATTAACCATGCAATATGTTCAAACATTTGATTTTAACTAGACAAGGAAAGCTGGCACCACCATATGGATCTTGCATAAAACCAAACAAACAAATCATTTCTTTGTTTCCGAGTCTACCGATGTAGACAAATCAGTTTAAAGAAAAATGATAACCACACTTTTCAATATAACACCATTACATCATATACGTACAATTTCAACCCTTCCACCCCCCCCCCCCGCCCCCAACCTAAAAGAAACAACAACTAATCCAGCATCCGGAGTAATTTGATTTTAACAACAATCCCCTATGCCCCTCTCCATCCCTAACACCTGACGGTCACCAACACCTGAAATGGGAAATAAACTTCTCCCACCTCAGGCAGAACCTTTCAGCCGACATTCTCATTACATACTTGATTTTTTCAAAGTACAAAAACTCCATCAGATCACTTAACCATGTCGCGGCGGCACCTGGCGGGGCCGAAGACTCCCAACCAAAGCAAACTTGCCTTTGGGCTATTAAGGAAGCCAAGGCAAGAGTATCCACCTTACCCCTGTCTGCAACTGCGGTAAATCTGAGATCCCCAAAATAGCCACCAAAGGTCATGGTTCCAACCCCGAGAATTCCTGACGGGTGCTGAAGAAGGTGGCTCAGAAGCTCAAAGCTTAGTACATTACCGGAACGTGCATGTATGATGTGCCGGGCCCCGGGAGCACCGCTCGCACCTGTCTTCTACATCCAGGAAAAAACAATTAATTTGTGGCCTACTCAAATGTGGCCTATGTACCACTTTACATTAAATCAGACTGAGCCTAGCACACAAGGAGGTGGAGTTGACTCTATCTAGAGCCTCATTCCACACAAACACACACACACCCGCCGTCAAACTCCTGACTCAACTCCTCCTCCCATTTCCTTTTAATCTTGTCTAACGGGACCTGCCCACCATAAATCTCCAATATTTTCCCCTCCTCGTCTACATCAACCTCCAAGAGAAATTGGTCCGTCAATGAAGGTGGGGGGGGGGGGGGGGGGGTTGCCAAAGTGAAGGAAACAACCTCCTTGTGTACAAACAACCAGCACAAAACGATGGTTTTCAGAAATTGGGGCCAACACCGACATAGCACCCAGTTTGAAATGCTGCCAAATCTGTACCCATATTCTCAAGGTAGCCACCACCACCGGGTTCACAGTCCATTTCAGTGGGGAAAACGGAAGGGGAACCGTGACCAATGCTCTCAAACTGATGTCTTTACAGTCATTCCTCTCCATCCATCCCCCATGGACTCCGTCCCCCTATACCACCCCCACACCGTTTCAATATCCTTATCCTTCTTTAAGACCAAGGAGATCACGCCTGCGCCAATATGGCTGGCAACGTTCCCCCAAGTCATAGAATCCTCAAACATCTCAAGCAGCTGGGGCCAGTGACCTGGCAAACTTCTTTTAAAATTCAGTCGGGAAGCCCACGTGCCTTCCCCAACCTTATCAAACCCATACCCTCCATAACATCCTCCAACGTCAGAGGTGCCTCCAGTCCCTCCCTTTTATCCTGCCCCAACATCGGGATAGCCAAACCGTCCACAAACTCTAATATTGAGAATCCACCCTCGAGGGGCTCCGTCTCGTAAAGTTTCCGATAAAATACCTCGAACGGCAGCTGGAGCAGAGATCTCTCTACCCCCCTCATCCCTAACCTGCACAATTTCCTGAGAGGCTGGCTGGCGCCTCAACTGGTGAGCCAACAAGCGACTAGCCTTTTCCCTATGTTCATAAAAAGCCCCCTCGAATGTTGCAGCAGGCGGACCACCTCTCCCCTGGGTGTAGAAATCTCCAAGGGTCTGGTCCCCCTATCAGCTCCATAAAGGCCAACAGTGCCTTTGCCATCCCAGAAGGCATCAATAACTTAGGCCTCGACTTAACCAGTCGGGAATCCAATATGCAGTTAAAGTCACCTCCCATGATTAACTAGTGTGAATCCAAATAATAATCATTGCCTGTCAATAGATCAGCCTGATTGCCACCTTCCTTTCCTCTTTTGTACATCATTACCAAAAATAACTGCTAACAAAATACGGGATCAAAGGCAACAATTTATTAATAAAAGCTGCGCCGTCCCACTTTGGGCATATACATTGACAAGCACCACCAGTGTACCCATTAACAACATTTTAACCACCACATACCTCCCATTCGGATCTGTCAAAATCTTCACCGCCAAAATGGCTATCATCTTATTAATTAGGATTGCTGAAACAACTGCCCCACCCAACCCTTTGCAACCTTAGCTAATCTCTAACTCACAAATTGGTCTGCAACAGCTTTCAAAATCTTATGGTGCGCGAACACCTTAGATCTCTTTACCGGGCCACTCAAACCCCTCACATGCCATGTGACGAGCTGGATTGGGGAGGGGGGTTGTCTTGCCTCTCTTCCCCCAACCCCCCAACCACCACCACCACCACACACACACACACACACACACACACACACCCTCACCAGAGTTAGCCATTTCCACCCAGTGAGGCCATCAATAACCCTCCCAAGAAGAGTTGACAACAGGCCCACCCAAGATGGCCACCGGATTCCCCAACACAACAGAACAAAGAAAGGTCCCCAGCCACCATCAGAAGACTAATCCACCCTTTTCCCCCTTCCCACCAACTCCACACCCAAACAATCAAACAAGCCCCAACCACCCAATAATCATAACCCATAAACTCATATATAATAAACCCCATCCCTTAACTTCCATTGACTAACTATTCCAGCTAGTGGGGTGGCCCCCACACAGAGAACCATCCGTAACCCTAAAGTTCCGAAACACCAAGCAAACCTTATGCCCAAAACCTACTTTATTAAATCAAAACAAAGTAACATGAACAATAATCAACACCCATCCCACCAACCCCCAAAATACAATTCAACATGGAAAATTAAAAGCAACCCCATTAGCACCTTTTCAGCCATAGATAATAACAAATAGACAGAAAATGCAAACAACGCCCACCCACCTTCGAACAAACATCCCTCAACCCGTACAAAATACACTCAATCCATCAACCTCAACAAGTTTCAGTCTCGATTTCCATCGCTGGTCAGGTGAAAAGAGCTCAAACAATGATCTCCAGCGGGAGCTACCACACATGCGACCGCTGACTTTACCTCTGTTCCTGGGCTTAGCATTCTTCCTTTTCAGTATGTCGTGGGGCCCTATGCATTGATGAACTCAATGTCTCATTTGAGGACTGCTGACTGATCCTCAAAGCATCTTTGCACCCTTTTGGCCTGAACCCTGTATTTAATCCTCTCTGCCACAGCCCACCTCCTCCTCTCTATTTTTGGGCCCCCAGCACTTTGTAATTTATAAACTGCATAAAGAAGATACTGCCTCAAAAATACAATCTGATTTTAGGATGGGAAAGATACGTTTATACAGGAATTTTCCATTATGAAGTTGGCATATTAAATGATAATAGGAAAAGGTGGACAGGAAATATACGGAGAGAAGACTTTGAATGTTTTTTTGCTATGAATTGGCACCTACCATTTGTTAAAAATATTCAATTTATAAAACAATGATTTGGGATCATCCCTTTAATTTAAGATAAAATGTCGAGATGGAGGGGTCATGCGACCTGCACTGAATCCTGCCTTACCACAAGCTTGGGTGGCTTGGTTGTTAAAGGGTAGAGTCGGGCGCAGGTTGCTTTACTGGAAAGACAGTGCAAGATGTTCACATCTATAGACAATGACAAGAGCATATGTGCTGACTTTGGATAGACTTAGGCCAGGATTGTCCGTTTGGGGGACTATGTTCTTCCGCCGCTGCTAAATTGCATCTGATTTGCGCCCATGCTGGAAACGCAAATCGGGACATGTTTCCCAATCCTTGGCCATGGTGATGCCCTAGGGAACCCTGCTATCTGGCTGTCAATTTGAGCGGGCAGCCTGATAGCGAGGTTCGGGGCTGGGCCCCCCTCCCCTCCCACGATGCAATTCAGCTCACCACCCCCACTACCAGGGACCCCCTAATTAAACAGACTCCAGAGGACGGGAGAATCATGCAGGCCACGATAATATGGTGCCCGGCCCATTAATAGGATACAAATGGGTGTTAATGATCCATTTGCATCCTCCTGCTGGCGCGGGGCACGTACCTTGATCCCGATGCCAGCGGGGGACCAGAGCATTGCCGGCGCAGATCCCGATGCTGGATTCTTTGCCACTGGTAGCAGAGCTCCGGATGCGGAATGTTTCACAGAGAAGTGGTGGGATATCTGATTTATAAATGGTTATACTTTAAACTGTCTTTTTATTTTCAAGAAAGGATGGCGTTGAGGGTCTGGAGAATAGTTAATTAGCATTTCTACCTGGATACCAAGCCTATGCAATTCACATTGCCATGGAGATAGGCTTTGAAAGGAGAAGAATCTAAAGCAAACCATTGTCATATCAGCTTGTTATCTCGGAACCTAGCAGACCAGGCAGTCAGCAAGAATCTGAGCGAGACAAAGCGATAGAGGCAGCGAGGCTCTATTGTTCACCATGCAGAATCATGAAATCATAGAAGTTACAGTGCAGAAGGAGGCAATTCGGCCCATAGAGTCTGCACCGGCCCCTGGAAAGAGAACCCCACTTTAGCCCACGCCTTCACCCTATCCCAGTAACCCCACCTATCCTTTTTGGACACTAAGGGCAATTTATCATTGCCAATCCACCTAACCTGCTCATCTTTGGACTGTGGGAGGAAACCGGAGCACCCGGAGGAAACCGGAGCCCACAAAGGGAGAACGTGCAGACTCCGTACAGACAGTGACCCAAGCCGGGAATCGAACCTGGGACCCTGGAGCTGTGAAGCAACTGTGCTAACCACTATGCTATCATGCTGCTCAGAAGGGAGGTCAACATTTGAATTGAGACCAAATTTGTGATGACTTAAATGGGGGCTGCAAGATACACCGAGGTTTGGCTAGAGAGAAAAGTCCCCAGAGTATTCCACACCATAATAGACAATTTGTGGATTAGAAGTTGGCTGGATGGATTTGAAAAAGGAAGCCAGGCCTCCGGAGTTAAGAAAGGCTTTTGGAGAATGAAATGTCCACTTAAAGGACAGAGTAAAGTATAACTGTGGAGAGGGATTTTCAGTCATTTCAAATTTAAATGTGGGACCTTTGGTGTAGTTTTCAATATGGGGTGCCTACTAAAATATTTTTTAGTCAATGTTGCATTAATAAAACAAAAATACTACAGATGCTGGAATTCCAAAATAAAAACAAAATGCTGAAAATATTGAATGATGCAGGTTCTGGGAACCCGGATTCGAATCTTACAATGTTGGTGGAATTTGAAGTCCATAAAATATCTGGAATTAAAAATCTAATGATGACCATGAGACCATTGTCGATTGTTGTAAAAACCCATCTGGTTTACGAATGTCCTTCAAGGAAGGAAACTTGCCCCTTACGACTCCAGACCCACAGCAATATGGTTGACTCTTAAATGCCCTCTGAAATGGCCTAACGAGACACTCAGTTGTATCCAACCGCTGCAAAGAAAACAAAAAGGAATGAAACCAGAAAGACTGCCCGGCGTCAACCTAGGTACCGGAAATGAAAATGCCCTGCAGAGTTCTCCTTATTAACACTGGGGACTTGTGCCAAAATTGGGAGAGCTGCCTCACAGACTTAGTCAAGCATCAGCCTGACATAGTCATACTCACGGAATTATACCTTCCATACCCGGCCACCACCATCACCATTCCTGGGAATGCCCTGTGCCGCAGAGATGGTGGGACAGTGGTATATAGTTTGGAATGAGTTGCCCTAGGAATCCTCAACATTGACTTTGGGCCTCATGATGTCTGGTCAAACATGGGCAAGGAAACGTCCTGCAGGTTTACCCCCCCCCCCCCCCCCCAAGTCAGCTGAGGAACCAGTTGCGTGGAAAAGTGAAGCTCCAACAATACTCAAGAAGCTTGACACTATTCAGGACAAAGCAACCCACTTGATTAGCATCCTTTCCACAAACATTCACTCCCTCCACCACCGATGCACAGTGACAGCCATGTACACCATCTACAAAATGCACTACAGGAATTCACCAAGGCTTCTTAGATAGCACCTTCCAAGCCCATGACCACTATTGTCTAGAAAGAACAAGGCAACAGATACGTGGGAACATCACCACCTGCAAGCCACTCACCTTTCTGAATTGGAAATATATCACCGTTCGTTCCCTGTCACCAGGTCAAAATTCTGGAACTCCCTCCCAAACAGCACTGTGGGTGTACCCACACCACAGAGTCTGTAGCAGTTCAAGAAAGCAACTCACCACCGCTATCACGAGGGCAATTAGGGCAATGAATGCTGGCCGAGTCAGTGAAGCCCACATCCCTTGAATGAATTACAAAAAACTGCTGGGTATTTTCAGCACTTTGTGTTGCTTTTAGTTTGTGTTACAGTAAACGCCTTAACTTTATATCTTGTCATGTGATGCTTCCTGTCAATCGCTGGAAATTTAAATATCTTTCTCAAAGTTATCAGCACCTAAGGGGTCATAACAAATTAACTTAATCATCAATGCTCGGTTTGGGTTCCGCCAAGATCATTTGGCTCCATACATCAATACAGCCTTGATTCAAATATGGACAAAAGAGCTGAATTCCAGAGGAGAGGAGAGGTGGCATCAAGGAAGCATCACCTTGAAGTTAATAGTGATTGATGCAAACACCGCCGAAGCTGGATTCATACCTAGCAAAAAGAAAGATAATTGTAACTGTTTGAAGCCAATCACGCCAGCCCCAGCCGCAGGACATTGCTGAAGGAGTTCCTCACGGCAGTGTCCCAGACCCAACTGTCTTCAGCTGCTTCACACTGATTTTAAATTTCCCGTTCTTGTTTGCAAATCCGTGACCCCTCCTTATTTCTGAAACCTCCTTCAGTCCCACAACTCTTTGCAATATCTGCGCTCCTCTAATTCTGGCCTCTTGTTGCATCCTCAATTTTAATTGTTCCAACATTGGTGGACATGGCTCCAGTTACCAAGACCCTATGCTCTAGAATTTCGACACTAAATATCTCCATATCTCTACCTCCTGTTTCCTCCCTCCTTTAAGACACTTCTTAAAACCAACCTACCTCTGATCAAGGTCATCTGCCCTAATATCTCTTTATATGGCTGGCTGTCATATTTAGTTTCAAAAACTAAAATAAAGTGCAGCATTATCTCTCTCCTCTTTCTCTTCCCCCCCCCCCCCCCCCCCCAACTGAAGGACTCCTCAGGGTAGATGCAGGTGATAAACCATGGTGCCTTTGTGAAGCACCCTGGGATGTTTAATTATTTGAGCGGCACGCGTGCTCCAGTTTTCACCCAGAAATCCTGAAAGACATGCTGTTGGATAATTTTTAAACAATATATATATTTATTAAAGTTTTTAACACAATTTTTCTCCCTTACAAACAATAACCCCCCTCCCCGTAACAAAAAAGAAAAAAAAAGAAACGAGAAATCGCGTGGAGCAAGGTATATACATGACAAAATAGTATATTTACATATCTTTGTACACTGGCTCTCTCCCGTACGTGCCAGTTTCCCCGACTCTTCATGTTATCTCTTGCTCATCCCCCCCCCCGACCCATGCACCCGAGATCACCCTGTCTTGAATTTCTTGTGCCGGGAGCAACGGGAATTCCCTCACCTGTCGCCTCAAAAAAGCCCTCACCTGCATATATCTAAAGGCATTTCCCGGGGGTAACTCAAACTTCTCCTCCAGTGCCCCTAGGCTCGCAAACGTTCCGTCAATGAACAGGCCCCCCATTCTTCTGATCCCCGCCCGATGCCAGCTCTGGAACCCCCCCGTCCATCTTCCCCGGGACAAACCGATGGTTACCCCTGATCGGGGACCACACCGATGCTCCATTGCACCCCTGTGCCGTCTCCACTGGCCCCAGATCCTTAGCGTTGTCGCCACCACCGGGCTCGTGGTATACTTTGTCGGCGAGAGCGGCAGCGGTGCCGTCACCAACGCCCCCAGGCTCGTTCCTTTGCAGGACGCCATCTCCATCCTCTTCCATGCTGCCCCCTCTCCCTCCATAACCCACTTGCAGATCATCGACACATTTGCTGCCCAGTAGTAGCTCTGCAGGTTTGGCAGCGCCAACCCTCCTCTGTCCCTACTGCGTTCCAGGAACCCCCTCCTTACCCTCGGGGTCTTATTCGCCCACACAAACCCCATAATACTCCTGCCTACTCTCTTAAAAAAGGCCTTCGTGATCACGATGGGAAGGCACTGAAACACAAACAAAAACCTCGGAAGGACCACCATTTTGACCGATTGCACTCTACCCGCCAGCGAGAGCGGTAACATGTCACATCTTTTAAAATCCTCCTCCATTTGGTCCACCAACCTAGTCAGATTCAGTTTATGTAGGGCCCCCCAACTCCTCGCTATCTGGATCCCCTGATACCGAAAGCTCCCCTCCCCCCTCCTCAGCGGTAGGTCCCCTATCCCTCTTTCATGGTCCTCCGCCTGTAATACAAAGAGCTCACTCTTCCCTACATTGAGCTTATAGCCCGAAAACTCCCTTAGAGTCTGCATGACCTCCACCATCCCCTCCATTGGATCCAACAGGTCATCCGCATATAGCGACACCCGATGCTCTTCTCCCCCTCGGACCACCCCCCTCCATTTATTAGACTCCCTCAATGACATAGCCAATGGTTCGATCGCCAATGCGAACAACAGGGGGGACAGGGGGCACCCCTGCCTCGTCCCTCGGTACAGCCAAAAGTACTCCGACCTCCGCCGGTTCGTCACTACACTCGCCACCGGGGCTCTGTAAAGGACCTTAACCCAACTGATAAACCCTCCCCCGAACCCAAACCTACACGGCACCTCCCAAAGTACTCCCACTCTATTCGGTCAAAGGCCTTCTCTGCGTCCATAGCCGCCACTATCTCCGCTTCTCCCTCCACCGATGGCATCATTATCACGTTTAAGAGCCGCCGCACATTGGTGTTTAGCTGCCTACCCTTTACAAATCCTGTCTGGTCCTCGTGAATCACCCCCGGGACACAGTCCTCGATCCTCGTGGCCAGCACTTTTGCCAGCAACTTTGCATCCACATTGAGGAGCGAGATCGGCCTGTACGATCCACATTGCAGTGGGTCCTTGTCCCGTTTTAGGATCAAAGAAATTGTCGCTTCCGACATTGTCGGAGGTAGGGTCCCCTCCTCTCTTGCCTCATTAAAGGTCCTCATTAATAGCGGTGCCAACAGGTCTACGTACTTCCTGTAGAACTCCACCGGGAACCCGTCCGGTCCCGGGGCCTTCCCCGTCTGCATGCTCCCCAAACCCTTGCTCAGCTTCTCCAACCCAATTGGTGCCCCCAGACCAGCCACCTCTTGCTCCTCCACCCTCGGGAACCTCAGCTGGTCTAGGAATCGTCTCATACCCTCTTCCCCCGTTGGGGGCTGGGATCTGTACAGCTCCTCATAGAAGGCCTTAAATACCTCGTTTATTTTCGTCGCACTCCGAACCGTGGCTCCCCTTCCATCTTTGACTCCCCCTATTTCCCTCGCTGCCATCCTTTTACGGAGCTGGTGTGCCAGCATCCGACTAGCCTTTTCCCCATACTCATAGGTCGCCCCCTGCGCTTTCCTCCACTGTGTCTCCGCCTTCCCTGTGGTCAACAGGTCAAACTCCGTCTGAAGCCGTCGTCTTTCCCCAAGTAATCTTTCCTCCGGGGCCTCTGCGTATCTCCTGTCCACTCTCAAAATCTCCCCCACTAACCTCTCCCTTTCCATGCCCTCTGTCTTCTCCCTATGAGCCCTAATGGAAATTAGCTCTCCCCTGACCACCGCCTTCAACGCCTCCCATACCACCCCTACCCGCACCTCCCCGTTGTCGTTGGCCTCCAAGTACCTTTCGATATACCCCCTCACTTTCCCACGCACCACCTCGTCCGCCAGCAGTACCACATCCAGCGGCCGTTGGTCCCTCTCCTCTCCCAGCTCCAGTTCCACCCAGTACGGGGCATGATCCGAAACGGCTATGGCCGAATACTCTATCCCCTCCACCCTCTGGATGAGCACCCTGCCCAGAACACAAAAATCTATCCGGGAGTAGGCTTTGTGTACATGGGAAAAGAAAGAAAATTCCCTGGCCTGCGGCCTTGCAAACCGCCATGGGTCTACTCTTTTCCCCCCCCCCCCCCCCCCATCTGATCCATAAACCCCCTGAGTACCTTGGCCGCCGCTGACCTCTTTCCAGTCCTTGATTTGGAGCGGTCCAGTGCTGGGTCCAACACTGTATTGAAGTCCCCTCCCATTATCAGGCCTCCTTTCTCCAGGTCCGGAATGCGCCCCAACATGCGCTTCATGAATCCTGCATCATCCCAGTTCGGGGCGTATACGTTTACCAACACCACCCATGTCCCCTGCAGCCTACCGCTCACCATTACATATCGCCCTCCATTGTCCACCTCAATAGTCTTGGCCTTAAATGACACCCGCTTTCCCACTAATATTGCCACCCCGCTATTCTTCGCTTCCAGTCCCGAGTGGAATACCTGTCCTACCCATCCCTTTCTTAACCTGACCTGGTCCGCCACCTTCAGGTGAGTCTCTTGGAGCATGACCACGTCCGCCTTCAGTCCCTTTAAGTGCGCGAACACTCAAGCCCTCTTCACCGGCCCATTCAGCCCCCTCACGTTCCACGTTATCAGCTGGATTGGAGGGGCTCTCACCCCCCCCCCCCACCCCCTCCCCCCGCCGACTAGCCATCTCCTTTTCTGGGCCAGTCCCGTGTCCATGCCTCCCTCACCCTCCAGTCCCCCAGACGGGGGACCCCCGTCCCGACCACCTCTTCTGTGTCCCATTCCCTTTCGGCCAGTGCAGCAGCAACCCCCCCCCCCCCCCCTCCGCAAGACCCCTGTCTAACTTTTTTGCTCCCCCCATGTCACTCCCGTAAGTCAGCTGACACCTGCTGACCCCGGCTATCCCATTGACCTCCCTGTGGGAGTTCCCCCTCCCACCTTTCTTCCCGCGCGCGGGAAAAACAACACCGCGCTTTCCAAAGCCCGCTCCGCCCCCTCTGGCGCAGCTCCTTGTCTCTCTCCCCCAGCCCTTGTAACATTTCCTGCACGTGATTGTGATTGACCCCCTATATACAACAACCATCACACATCAAACCTCAACTATCCCCCCCACCCTCACAAACCCTCAGTTAGAGTCCAACTTTTCTGTTTGTATAAATGTCCACACCTCTTCAGGCGTTTCAAAGTAGTAGTGTTGGCCCTTGTATATGACCCACAGTCGCGCCGGTTGCAACCTTCCGAATTTCACTTTTTTCTAGTGCAACACCGCTTTGGCCCGGTTGAAACCCGCTCTCCGCTGTGCAATCTCCGTGCTCCAGTCCGGGTATATTCGGATCTCTGCATTGTCCCACTTACTGCTCCGCTCCTTCTTGGCCCATTTCAGGACCCACTCTCTGTCCGTGAACCGGTGGAACCTCCCCACCATCACTCTTGGTGGCTCATTTGCCCGGGGTCTCCTCGCCAGCACCCGGTGTGCCCCGTCCAACTCCAGCGGCCTCGAAGGGGCCTCCTTGCCCATCATCGCCCCAAGCATTGTGCTCACGTATGCTCCGGCATCAGCCCCCTCCGCTCCTTCAGGGAGACCCAGGATCCGCAGATTATTTCTCCTCGACCTGTTCTCCAGGTCTTCGAGTCTTCCCGCCCACCTCCTGTGTAGCGCCTCGTTCTGCTCCACTCTCACCACCCGGCCCGAGATCTCGTCCTCGTTCTGACCAACTCTTTTTTGTATCTCCTGGATCGGAACCTCGTGGGCCTTCTGGGTGATCCCTAGTCCTTCGATTGCCGAAAGCATAGGCGCCAGCATTTCCTTACGCATCTCCTCGCGATGCTCCTCGAAGCAGTGCTTAATAAACTCCTGCAGCTCCACTTTGTCTCTGGCCACCGCCATTTTATCTTTTTTCCCCGGTTTTTCCCGTTGCTCCAGCTCCTGCAGCTCCCCTTTGTCTCTGGCCGCCGCCATTTTGTCCTTTTCCCCCGGTTTTTCCCGTTGCTCCAATGCCACTTTTTTGGCCGTTACGCTTCGAGTCCGTTTCATACAAGTTGGAGGGGGACCTCCCTCTTACCTTCCCCACGGGTTACTTTCGAAAAAAGATCCGTTGGGGCTCTTCTAGCGAGCCCGAAAGTCCGTGGTAGCGGGAGCTGCCGAATCGTGCGGCTCAGCTCCGCATTGCCGCAGCCGGAAGTCCACTGTTGGATAATTTAGACATTCTGAATTCTCCCTCTGTGCACCCAAACAGGCGCCGGCGACTAGGGGCTTTTCACAGTAACTTCACTGCAGTGTAAGTCTACTTGTGACAATGGTTATTATTCAGTTAAAATTGCTGCATAATTACTAGTTGTTGCAGTTCTATTCTTGTCAGTCCACTTATAATCAGAGCATCTCCAACAATGTTTATTTTCCTATCTTGCGCTATTGCCTCCTTGATTTTTCATTTACTATACTTGGTTCTCTGAACTATGTTCCAGCCCATAGCAAAATTGAAACTTTTTTGAGACATCAAAGGTATATAAGTTTTTTTTTTTAAACCATTTCCAGCATTTAAGCTTCCTGGTGCATCTTGGTGAAGTTTGCCATCAGTAATTTAATCATATGGCATATTTTTCAAAAACTAAAATAAAGTGCAGCATTATCTCTCTCTTCTTTCTCCCTCCCGCCCCACCCCCCACTGAAGGATTCCACAGGGCAGATGCAGGTGATAAACCAGGGGCTGGTTTAGCACAGTGGGCTAAATCGCTGGCTTGTAATGTAGAACACAGCCAGCAGCGCGGGTTCAATTCCCGTACCAGCCTCCCCAAACAGGCACTGTAATGTGGCGACGAGGGGCTTTTCACAGTAACTTCAATGAAGCCTACTTGTGACAATAAGTGATTATTGTTATATTATTATTATTGCAGAGCTTTTAAAAAGCTACTTTGCATCACTCTTCACCCCAGATGTGTAGTTGAAAATTTCAAAGTTGATAGACATGTAGTCCAAGATGTGATGAGATGTTTCTGAGTTACCATTCTCTTGCCTATCTGTATTTAAGATCTGGATGAAGCTTTGGGAAGACTTTCTGCAAGTTTATGAGTGATACCAAGTATGAAATTGTTGGATATGTAAAAATAGACTACAGTCAGGTCAAGTTATGATGGGGGTAATGATTGCTCTCATTTGGAATCTTTCATGTTGGTTGAGCTAGTACCACACATGGCTGAGGTTTTGCTGGAGTGGGCATCTCTTAGCAAGCCTGGTTAGTTAGACTTGTTTGTACACATGGGCAATTTAAAAACAGCTCACACTCAAGTTATGAAAAGTATGAGCTGATTATCGCACAGCAAGAGTAGCAGGGCAACTGGAACCGTTGTGAACAACAGGACAATACAAAGAGGGAAAAGGATTGAGAAATAAAGAGAAGGAGGATGAATTGGAATAGATGATTTTGGTGTCAAATTAGGTACAAGAAGAGAAATTTAAAAGTAAAGGGAAGGTGGGATTAAGAGAGGGAGAGAAAAGGTCAGAAGAAAGAAAATAAAAATTAAAAGATATTTTAAAAATCTTCAACAATTGACGACCTGAAGTAATGAGACTTACACTTTTATTGATCACGATCGCTTTCTGGGCAAGAAAGTTGATTGGCAGTCATCAACTACTATCCACAGTTGTTAAACTCTCCATAGTATAATTTATTTCACAATTAATATACAAATGCAGCAGGGTCCAAGTGGTGAAAATGAATATTCTGCCGAGGTTCTTGTTTATCTTTCAGGCTCTCCTTATCTTTATACCAAAGGCTTTTTTTCAGAAAGTGGACACAATCGTCTCGGACTTTGTATGGGCGGGGAAGGTGCCGAGGGTGGGGAGGACCCTGCTACAGAGGCAGAGGCAGCGGGGGGGGGTTGTTGCCGAACTTGCTTCATTATTATTGGGCGGCGAATGTGGACAAGGTGCGGCGGTGGTGGGAAGGAGAAGGGGTAGAGTGGGTTAGGATGGAGGAGGAATCTTGTAAAGGGTCTAGGTTGAGGGCTATGGTGATGGCAGCATTGCCAATGGCTCCGAGTAGGTATTCGGGGAGCCCAGTGGTGCATCCATGGTGAAGATATGAAATCAGCTGAGGAGGCATCTTAGAATGGAAGAGATGTTGGTGCTAACGCCGCTGTGCGAGAATCATGGGTTTGAGCCGTGGGGGATGGATAGTGTATACAGGAGGTGGAGAGAAGTGGGGCTGGTCAAGGTCAGGGATTTGCATTCGGAGGAAGGTTTGTCAGTCTGGAGGAGCTAAGAGAGAGGGTAGAGCTGCCGAGGGGTAGAGAGTTCAGGTATCTGCAGGTTAGGGACTTTGCACGAAAGGTCTGGAAGGGATTGCCGGGATACACCCTGCTGGAGTGACTGTTTCTTACGGATGTGGAAGGGGAGGGAAGAATTGGGGATATATATAAGTGGCTGAGGGAGCAGGGAGGCGAGCGGGTGGTGAAGATCAAGGAGAAATGGGAAGCGGAGTTGGGAATGGCGATCAATTGGAGAGTATGGAGTGAGGCACTGCGAAGTGTAAATGGGATCTCCTCTTGTGCAGGGATTAACCTATTACAGGTGGTGCACAGGGTGTATATGACTCGGGCGAGAATGAGTGGGTTCTTTCGGGGGGTAGCAGATGAATGTGAGGTATGGGCGGGGGCCAGCGAATCATGCGGACATGTTTTGGGGTTGTGAAAAATTGGGAAGATTCTGGGCGGGAGTATTCGCAGTCTTAGCCAGGATAGTGGAGGAGGAGGTGAACCGGACCCTTTGATGGCGATATTTGGGGTTTCAGAGAAGCTGGAGCTCATGGAGAGGAGGAAGGCTGATGTTGTGGCCTTTGCCTCTCTGATTGCACAGCGACGAATTTTGCTGGTGTGGTGGTCGGGATGTTTGTGATCATGTTTGATGAGCTATTCGTTGCAGGGGGGGTGGGGTGAAAAAGGGGGAAAATCTGTCAAGACTGTATAGTTGATTGTTGGGAAGTGTGTTTCCTGGGGCGTTTACTTGCTGTATCCTGCATTGATACAAGTTTTTAATAAAATATGTTTTAAAAAAAATATATATATACAAATGCAGCAACTTTCTGAAAATCACAGGGAGGTTCCAGGAAGTGTTGTTTTTGCAAAGAAAATGGCAGACTTAAGGCAAATTAGTCAATAACTTGTGGTGATTCACAATTCATGGAGCCATCTCTTCCTCGCCACGAGGCTAATATGCACATTGTGTCATTCACACGGTTAATTTTTCAAAAACCATGGACCAATGTATGTACTGTAAGAGCTTAAGGTTGTTGATTGGGGGAGAATAACTATATTCTCCTCCAATATAGGGGTATCGGACGAGCCGGGAGTGCAGGAGGCGAAAGAGGCCAGTATTCTGGCCTTTGCGTCCCTGGTAGCCCGGCGGAGGATTCTGCTACAGTGGAAGGAGGCGAGTCCCTCAAGCGTGGAAGACTGGATCAGTGACATGGCAGGGTTCATTAAACTGGAGAGGGTAAAATTTGCCTTAAGAGGTGCTATAGTATCTAAATCTTGGGATTCACAACTAGTGCTGCAAGGGTATAGCTAAAACAACTAAGTGTATTTGAGTGAACTATCAAGACAATCTATTACTAACAAAAACACTATTCTGTCCTGGTATAAGACCTTGGCTTGATCTTATCTCACATACTTTGTCCAGTTTTGGTCACTCGCAAGATAGTCACTTATCGGCCTTGGAGAAAGTTCAGAGGATGACCACCAGGTGGATACCCATTTGTTGGTTACCATGGTAAGCTTGAATATCTGTGGTTTTACTCCAGAGAAGTGTAAACAGCAAGGAGATTCCAATAAGATCCTCAAAAATAATGAAAGAATCTGATTTGGTCCTTGTGGCTATGCTATTTGAGTTAAATAAGTGGGGAGGACAAGGTAAAATATTTATTAGTTACATAAATATAGAACCTGGTCAGATGTCAGGAGGCAATTTTACTATTCACAGCAGCTAAGTGACCTTTGAAACAAATTGCGATCTCTTGCAGTGAAAGCAGATTTTCTGCAAGTGATTAAAAAGAGTTGGATAAATTCCTAACCCTGGCTGACATTGCAGCATGCAAAAGGGGGTGGCTTTTGCTGACATGCTTCCTGGTCTAGTGGACCTTGACAGATCACTTTTGAGGGTCTGGGCCAAATTCCTGAGAGTTTTGTTTCCCCTTGTGTAGGTATTTTATGTTTTCCCCTTTTATTCTGCCTCTTCCAAGAGAATGTGGCATGGGGAGTGGTGGGGTACATTGTGATAGGGACCATTGTGTTGAGTTGCAAGAAAAAAGATGTGATAGTCTTATGAATATACTTGAATAGAAAGAATTTGCAGGGCTGTGGGAAAAGCAGGGTTGTGAGACAAAGTGGGCAGCTCTTTTTAAATTAAAAAAAAAAAATATATATTTTTTAATTCAAAATTTTACATATTTTCACGTTTTCCCCCAATATACAAGCCCCCCATTAGACGATAATGAACACAGTAGTAAATGCAAAGTCCCCCCCCCCCCCCCGGGTTGTTGCTGTCCACCTAATAACGCTCTGCTAGAAAGTCTAGGAACGGTTGCCACTGCCTGAAGAACCCTTGCACAGATCCTCTTAAGGCAAATTTTACCCTCTCCAGTTTAATGATCCCTGCTATGTCACTGATCCAGTCTTCCACGCTTGGGGGACTCGCCTCCTTCCACTGTAGCAGCATCCTCCGCCGGGCTACCAGGGACGCAAAGGCCAGAATAACGGCCTCTTTCGCCTCCTGCACTCCCGGCTCGTCCGATACCCCAAATAGTGCGAGTCCCCAACTCGGCTTAACCCGGGCGTTTACCACCTTAGACACTGTCCTTGCAACGTCCCTCCAGAACCCATCCAGCGCTGGGCACGCCCAGAACATGTGGGCGTGATTTGCTGGGCTCCCCGAACATCTCACACACCTGTCCTCCACTCCAAAAAACCGACTCAGCCTTGCCCCAGTCATGTGCGCCCTGTGCAGAACCTTAAATTGTATCAGGCGAAGCCTGGAGCAAGAGGAGGAAGAATTTACCCTACCCAGGGCATCCGCCCACATACCCTGGTCTATCTCCTCCCCTAGCTCCTCCTCCCATTTGCCTTTCAGCTCCTCCACCGAGGCCGCCTCCTCCTGCATTTCCTGGTAGATCGCCGAGACCTTGCCTTCTCCAACCCACACCCCCGAGAGCACCCTATCCTGGATCCTGTGTGCTGGCAGCAGCGGGAATTCCCTCACCTGCCATCTTACAAATGCCCTTACCTGAATGTACCTGAAGGCATTTCCAGGGGGGAGCCTGAATTTTTCCTCCAACGCCCCAGGCTTGTAAACGACCCATCTATAAACAGGTCCCCCATCCTTCTAATACCTGCCCTGTGCCACCTCAGGAACCCCCCATCCATTCTCCCTGGAACAAACCGATGGTTCTCTCGGATCGGGGACCACACCGAAGCCTCTGCCTCCCCCCGGTGGCGTCTCCACTGCCCCCAAATTTTGAGGGTCGCCGCCACCACTGGACTCATGGTGTACCTTGTCGGCGGGAGCGGTGCTGTCACCAGCGCTCTCAGGCTCGTGCCCACACAGGACGCCATCTCCAGCCTCTTCCACGCCGCCCCCTCCCCCTTCATTACCCACTTGCGTATCATCGCCACATTGACAGCCCAGTAGTACCCACACAGATTAGGCAACGCTAGCCATCCTCTGTCCCTGCTCCATTCCAGAAACACCCTTCTCACCCTCGGGGTCTTTTTCGCCCATACAAACCCCATGATGCTCCTGCTGACCTGCTTAAAAAAGGCCTGAGGGATCAGGATGGGGAGGCACTGGAATATAAAAAGGAACCTCGGGAGCACCGTCATCTTCACTGACTGTACCCTACCCGCCAGGGAGAGTGGCAGCAGATCCCACCTTTTAAACTCCTCCTCCATCTGCTCCACCAGCCTCGTCACGTTGAGCTTGTGTAGGGCCTCCCAGCTCCTGGCCACCTCGATCCCTAGGTACCAAAAACTCCTTTCCTCCCTCTTCAGTGGAAGCTCGTCTATCCCCCTTCCCTGGTCCCCTGGGCGTATCACGAATAGCTCACTCTTCCCCATGTTCAGCTTATACCCGGAAAAGTCTCCAAACTCCCTGAGGATCCGCATCACCTCCGGCATCCCTCCCCCAACCGGGTCCGTCACATACAATAACAGGTTGTCTGCATACAGCCATACCCGGCCTTTTGCCGCACCTCCCGGATCGCCCCCCCCTGGGCTTTCTGGGTCTCGAGCAGCTTGTCTATCAAAGCCTTCATCGGCTCCAACAGCTCTGCCTTCAATTCCGGGAAGCAATGCTGGAGAAACTCCTGCTGTTGTTGTGACCACTCCGCCCACGCTGCCTGGTCTCCACCCGCCGCCATCTTGGTTTTCCTCCCTCGCACTTTTCGCTGCTCAAACTATTTTTTTTCACCGCTCCACTCCTGGTCCAATCCATACAGTGCCGGGGAAATGTTACTGTCACCTTCCCACACTGGGAACCGTCGAACAAATACCGCTGGGGCTCTAAAAAGAGCCCCAAAGTCCGTTTCTGGCGGGAGCTGCCGAACGTGCGACGTAGCTCCGCATAGCCGTAACCGGATGCGGTGGGCAGCTCTTTCAAAGTGTCCACATAGGCACAATGAGCTGAATGGCCTTCAGTGCTGTAAGATTGTAAACATCACTGTATATTTGGCTTTGGATTTTGTTTATTGTCATGTATACCGAGGTACAGTGAAAAGTATTTTTCTGCGAGCAGGTCAACCGATCATTAAGTACATGAAAACAAAATAAAAGAAAATACATAATAGGGCAACACAAGGCACACAATGTAACTACATCAACACTGGCATCGGATGAAGCATACAGAGGTGTGTTAATCTGGTCAGTCCATAAGAGGGTCGTGTAGGAGTCTGGTAGCAGCGGGGAGGAAGCTGTTTTTGATTCTGTTCGTGCATGTTCTCAGACTTTTGTATCTCCTGCCCGATGGAAGTAGTTGGAAGAGTGAGTAAGCCGGGTAGGAGGGGTCTTTGATTATGCTGCCTGCATTCCCCAGGCAGCAGGAGGTGCAGATGGAGTCAATGGATGGGAGGCAGGTTTGTGTGATGTACTGGGCTGTGTTCACGACTCTCTGAAATTTCTTGCAGCCTTGGGCCGAGCAGTTGCCATACCAGGTGTGATGCAGCCAGATAGGATGCTTTCTATGGTGCATCTGTAAAAGTTGGTCAGAGTTAATATGGACATGCCGAATTTACTTCGTTTCCTGAGGAAGTATAGACGCTGTTGTGCTTTCTTGGTGGTAGTGTTGATGTGGGTGGACCAGGACAGATTTTTGGAGATGTGTACCCCTACGAATTTGAAACTATTATCCCTCTCCACCTCGGCCCCATTGATGCTGACATGGGTGTGTACAGTACTTTGCTTCCTGAAGTCAGTGACCAGCTCTTTAGTTTTGCTGGCATTGAGGGATAGATTGTTGTCGCTGCACCACTCCACTAGGTTCTCTACCTCTCTCCTGTATTCTGATTTGCCGTTATTCGAGATCTGGCCCACTATGGTCGTATCGCCAGAAAACTTGTAGATGGAGTTGTAATCAAATTTTGGCACGCAGTCGTGTGTGTACAGGGAGTATAGTAGAGGGCTAAGTATGCAGACTTGCATGGCCCTGGTATTGAGGACTATTGTGGAGGAGTTGTTGTTGTTTATTCTTACTGATTGTGGTCTGTGGTCAGAAAGTCGAGGATCCAGTTTGCAGTGAGGAGCCAAGACCTAAGTTTTGGAGTTTGTTATACATACCAAAACAACATGACCATATTACTAAATTACATTTTCTGTAACACTTTCAGTATGATTAGATGAATAATCTCCCATGGCACTATTTGAACAGGCCAGGTTCCTGTTTGACAATTCACCACCACCATGAAAATAGGTTAACTGGTCATTCAACTTGTAAATGTTTGTGAGAGTCTTTGAAGACTGCTACCACATTTGCTTGCATAACAGTCACTGCACTTCAAAGCAATTCAGCACATACCCAGCCCTTCGAGACATCTCAGATGTGATTAGGCACTTTATAAAAAGCAAGCGTTTTCTTTTTTTTTTTAAATGATAGCTCATTTGTATTCTGTTCCTTTTAAAAATCAATTTTGAACAATTGCTGAAGCAGTCAAAATATGGTATACTGACCAATTGGATTGTATATCACTTTATAACATCCATTTCATCCTGTGCCAATGATGTTATCTCATTGGGCTTTGACAATGCTATACATACAAAAGAAAAAAAGAGTCACAAAGGTGAATTAATGATGTATAAAGCGCATTGTGGGTATTTTACATTTACATTAGATGTATTTTGGAACATACAAAATAAAGGAGCAACAGAGAAAGACCTCCAAAGCTATAATGTCCTGAAAGGGCCAGTCCATCCAGAACAAATGTACATCCGTATCTCACAACATTTACATTTTCAAAGTAATTTCAGAATTTTGCTCCAATACTCTATACTCACCACTGATACCTGGTCCACATTTCACCTCTCCTCTTCTGAACTTAATTCCCTCTCCTCTATTCTTATCAGGGCTAGGCAGGAATGTGGGGCTGAAGTTACAATCAGATCAGCCATGATCTTATTGAATGGCAGAGCAGGCTCGAGGGGACGAATGGCCTACTCCGGCTCCAAATTCATATTTTTGTATATAACTGATTTTGCACCTCAGGCACACCTTCTCAAACTTTCCCCATATAACTCAATTGCCCTAGCCCCCCCCAAAAAATTGGGCCCGATTTAACGGGGGAAAAAAAGTCCCATTTTGGGCGCGAATAGGGTGTTTATCAGAGCCTGCAGCGGCAAGAACGACCCCACAATCAAACGGGAATTTTATTTGGTAGCCTCTGTGGGGAGCGCCCTGCCAAAGTTGAATGTACCTCATTCCTTGCACTGATGAGCTCAGCAGGAAGAGATTGGGCCGCCACTTTTAAATGCTGCCCGGATCTGTCGACTTCCCACCACAACCTCCAGACATGCCGATTAGGGGTCCTCGAGTCCCCCTTCACCCCACCTCATAAGGACAGGGCACCCCCGGCACGGGCAACCTGGCACTGCCGGACTGGCACCCTGGGGCAATGCCACCTGAGCACCCTGATGAGCTAACTGTTCCCTTAAATATTCAAATCCGGATCCCGCCCTATAAGGGTGAGCTGCAGATCGCAACGTCTCATGAGATCTTGTTAGATCTCACGAGGCATCCCGAGCGTCGTAAATCTTGCTAGAGGCACACGGCCTCGTAGCGTCACAAAATCTGGCTTAACAAGGCCGTATGATCATGCAAACAGAAAATATTCAAGGACGTGGTAACCACAGCACTCTGATGTAGAGAATTCCTAAGATTTACAACCCTTCAAATCGAAGAAAACACTTCTGCATTGCAGTCCTAAAATGATAGATCCCTTATTCTGAGCTTGTGTCCCATAGTTCTTGACTCCTCAGTCAGTGGAAACATCCTCCCAGTATCTACCCTGTCAAGCCCTTGAAGATTTTCTATATTTCAATTTGATTGTTTCTCACTCTTACAAAGGTTAGGTAATATCCTAACCTATTCAATCTCACCCAGGGGACTGGGGACTATCCCTCCATCATCTGAGGAATGAGTCTAATGAACTTTTGTTGTGCTACATTTCTGACAAAGTACATCCTGATTTGAATCTGAAGACTAAAACAATCACAGTTTGACATCATTTTTGCGTTTATAAATCTGTACAGCATTATTTTGAATCTAGATCATGATTGTAATTTAAAAAATATATATATATATTTATTGAAGTTTTTTAACACAATTTTTCACCCTTACAAACAAACCCCCCCCCCCCGTAATAAGATAGAAATAAAACACACATAGCAAGATATAAACATGGTAAAACGATATGTTACAGAGTTTTGTACACTGAATTCCTCCCATCCATGCCAGTTTTCCAGATCTTTCATGTGTTCTCCTGCTCAAATACGCCCCAGGCAGCACCCCCCCCCCCCCCCCCCCCCCCCCCCCCCCCCCGGGGTTGCTGCTGCTGCTGACCGACCTTCATCTAACGCTCCGCGAGATAGTTTAGGAACGGTTGCCACCGCCTGTAGAACCCCTGCGCAGACCCTCTCCAGCTTAATGAACCCAGCCATGTCATTTATCCAGGCCTCCACTCTGGGGGGGCTTCGCCTCCTTCCACATTAGCAAGATCCTTCACCGGGCTACTAGGGACGCAAAGGCCAGAATGCCGGCCTCTTTCGCCTCCTACACTCCCGGCTCGTCCACTACTCCAAATAGTGCTAGCCCCCAGCTTGGCTTGACCCGGGCTTTCACCACCTTAGATACTGCTCCCGCCACTCCCCTCCAGAACCCCTCCAGTGCCGGGCATGACCAAAACATATGGACATGGTTCGCCGGACTTCCTGAGCACCTCCCACATCTGTCCTCTACCCCAAAGAACCTACTCAGCCTCGCCCCCGTCAGGTGTGCTCTGTGAACCACCTTAAATTGTATCAGGCTAAGCCTGGCACACGAGGAGGAGGAATTAACCCTCCCTAGGGCATCAGTCCATAGCCCCTCCTCAATCTCCTCCCCCAGCTCCTCCTCCCATTTACCCTTCAGCTCCTCTACCAACCCCTCCCCCTCTTCTTTCATCTCCTGGTATATTGCAGACACCTTGCCCTCTCCCACCCATACGCCCGAGATCACCCTGTCTTGAATTTGCTGTGCCAGGAGCAACGGGAATTCCCTCACCTGCCGCCTCACAAACGCCCTCACCTGCATGTATCTGAAAGCATTTCCCGGGGGATATCCCAAACTTCTCCTCAAGTGCCCCTAGGCTCGCAAACGTCCCATCAATGAACAGGTCCCCCATTCTTCTAATCCCCGCCCGATGCCAGCTCTGAGACCTCCCGTCCATCCTCCCCGGGACAAACCGGTCGTTACCCCTGATCGGGGACCACACCGAGTCTCCCACTGCACCCCTGTGCCGTCTCCACTGGCCCCAGATCTTTAGCGTTGCCACCACCACCGGACTCGTGGTGTACCTTGACGGCGAGAACGGCAGCGGTGCCATCACCAGTGCCCTCAGACTCGTTCCTTTGCAGGACGCCATCTCCAACCTCTTCCATGCCGCCCCCTCTCCCTCCATCACCCACTTACGGATCATTGCCACATCTGCTGCCCAGTAGTAGCTCCCCAAATTCAGTAGCTCCAACCCTCCTCGGTCCCTACTGCACTCCAAAAACCCTCTCCTTACCCTCGGGGTCTTATTTGCCCACACAAACCCCACAATGCTCCTGCCTACCCTCTTAAAAAAGGCCTTGGTGATCACGATGGGAAGGCACTGAAACACAAACAGAAACCTCGGAAGGACCACCATTTTGACTGACTGCACTCTACTCGCTAGCGAGAGCGGTAACATGTCCCATCTTTTGAAGTCCTCCTCCATTTGCTCCACCAGTCTCGTCAGATTCAGTTTATGTAAGGCCCCCCAACTCCTGGCTATCTGGATCCCCAGGTACCGAAAGCTCTCCTCCGCCCTCCTCAGCGGTAGATCGCCTATCCCCCTTTCTTGGCCCCCTGCCTGTACTACAAAAAGCTCACTATTCCCTACATTAAGCTTCTAGTCCAAAAAATCCCCAAACTCCCTGAGAGTCTGCATGACCTCCACCATCCCCTCTACTGGATCCGCCACATACAGCAACAGGTCATCTGCATAAAGCGACATTCGATGCTCTTCTCCCCCTCGGACCACCCCCCTCCATTTCCTAGATTCCCTTAATGATATGGCCAAGGGTTCAATTGCTAATGCAAACAACAGCGGGGACAGGGGGCACCCCTGTCTCGTCCCACGGTACAGACGAAAATACTCCGACCTCCGCCGATTCGTAACCACACTCGCCACCGGGGCTCTGTAAAGGAGCTTAACCCAGCTAATAAACCCTCCCTCGAACCCAAACCTACACAGCACTTCCAAGAGGTACTCCCACTCTACTCGGTCAAAGGCCTTCTCCGCGTCCATAGCTGCCACTATCTCCGCCTCTCCCTCCTCCGATGGCATCATTATCACGTTTAAGAGCCGCCACACATTGGTGTTTAGTTGCCTGCCCTTTACGAATCCCGTCTGGTCCTCGTGAATCACCCCCGGGACACAGTCCTCGATCCTCGTAGCCAGCACTTTTGCCAGCAACTTAGCATCCACGTTGAGGAGTGAAATCGGTCTGTACGATCCACATTGCAGTGGGTCCTTGTCCCGCTTTAGGATCAAAGAAATCGTCACCTCCGACATTGTCGGGGGCAGAGTCCCTACCTCAATTGCCTCATTAAAGGTCCTCACTAGCAGCGGGGCCAACAGGTCTATGTACTTCCTGTAGAACTCCACCGGGAACCCGTCCGTTCCCGGGGCCTTCCCTGCCTGCATATTCCCCAAACCTTTGCTCAGCTCCTCCAACCCAATTGGTGCCCCCAAACCAGCCACCTCTTGCTCCTCCACCCTTGGGAATCTCAGTTGGTCTAGGAATCGTCTCACCCCCTCTTCCCCCGCTGGAGGCTGGGATCTGTACAGCTCCTCATAGAAGGCCTTGAATGCCTCATTTATTTTTGTCACACACCACACCGTAGCTCCCCTTCCATCCTTAACTCCACCTATTTCCCTCGCTGCCATCCTCTTACGGAGCTGGTGTGCCAGCATCCGACTCGCCTGCTCCCCATACTCGTAGGTCGCCC
Source organism: Scyliorhinus torazame (assembly GCF_047496885.1). Classification (NCBI taxonomy): domain Eukaryota; kingdom Metazoa; phylum Chordata; class Chondrichthyes; order Carcharhiniformes; family Scyliorhinidae; genus Scyliorhinus; species Scyliorhinus torazame. Next base: position 95,020,438 of record NC_092712.1, read on the forward strand.
CCTGCGCTTTCCTCCACTGTGCCTCTGCCTTCCCTGTGGTCAACAGGTCAAACTCCGTCTGGAGACGTCGCCTTTCCCTAAGTAATCCCTCCTCAGGGGCCTCTGCATATCTCCTGTCCACTCTTAAAATCTCCCCCACTAGCCTCTCCCTTTCCATGCCCTCTATCTTCTCCCTGTGAGCCCTGATGGAGATTAGCTCTCCCCTGATCACCGCCTTCAGCGCCTCCCATACCACCCCCACCCGCACCTCCCCGTTGTCGTTGACCTCCAAGTACCTTTCGATACACCCCCTCACCCTCCCACACACCACCTCATCTGCCAGCAGTCCCACATCCAACCGCCACAGCAGGCGTTGGTCCCTCTCCACTCCCAACTCCAGTTCCACCCAGTGCGGGGCGTGATCTGAAATGGCTATGGCCGAATACTCCGTTCCCTCCACTTTCGGGATCAGCGCCCTGCCCAGAACAAAAAAATCTATCCGGGAGTAGGCTTTGTGTACGTGGGAGAAAAAAGATAATTCCCTGGCCTGCGACCTGGCAAACCTCCACTGGTCCACTCCCCCCATCTGATCCATAAACCCCCGAAGCACCTTGGCCGCCACCGGCCTCTTTCCGGTCCTAGATCTGGAGCGATCCAGTGCTGGGTCCAACACCGTATTAAAACCCCCACCCATTATCAAGCTTCCTACCTCCAGGTCCGGAATGTGCCCCAACATGCGCTTCATGAATCCGGCATCATCCCAGTTCGGGGCGTATACATTTACCAATACCACCCACGTCCCCTGCAACTTACCGCTCACCATCACATATCGCCCTCCGTTGTCCACTACGATATTCTTGGCCTCAAATGACACCCGCTTCCCCACCAATATTGCCACCCCTCTGTTCTTCACGTCCAGCCCCGAATGGAATACCTGCCCTACCCATCCCTTTCTTAACCTGACCTGATCCGCCACCTTCAAGTGTGTCTCCTGGAGCATGACCACATCTGCCTGCCCCCCCCCCCCCCAATGAATTAGACAGGTAGCAGTACATGATTTTCCCTCTGAGAATTAATTGGTCGGTGTTTATAAACTGTGGTATGTAAGATTTGTGTTTCACCACGTTTATCTGCCACCTGTTTTTGAAAACCAGTTACACTGTCAGGTAATTTCCAAAACGGCAAGGTGAATTAGGAACAGGAATAGGACCCTTCATCCCTCAAGCCTGGTTTGCCATTCAATAATGCTACCATTCTCAATGTGGGTACATATCAAAAGGACCTATTGAAGCAAGCAAAGGTTTTCATAATCTACATCAAAGGTGGTTGCATGTTTAAAGATTTGGGGCTCAATAAATTTGTTGTGGTCTTCCTTTCTGTCCACTTAAAGAACCGCAAATCAATAATTAATTGCTTTACACCACCAATTTACAAAGTGCTATGTGATCTCAAGTAGTCTTTGAGAATATTTGATGTGGTTATTAAGTGAAGCTTGCTCTGTAGGCATATTGACCTTTAACAATTTGGAATAAGCTCTCCTTTAGTATGTTAAGGTAAAAAGTATTACTCGCCAGTGACCCAAGTTGTGCAGTGTCTTTCCTGTTATGACATTTTTAAACCTAATCTCTCAAAACCTTACAGTATCTTTCGCACTAAGCTCCACCCTCACAAAAATTAACTTCCCCATTGCTGTATCAGTTTAAATAACTTCAGAAATGACCGTGCACAATGTCTGTAGTGCGTGTGGTGAGTGTTGAAACCGCCTGTGCTCCCCCTTCATACCTTGAGCAGCTTACACATTTATTGAGTGGCTCCTTTAATGAAGAATTGACTAGAATTGAAAAGTTACCATTTTTAAATATCAGATAGGAATTACAGTGTGTAGGGAAGAAAAGTGCCAGCTTTCACCAAATACTGTAATTTGCTTAATGGTGTAAATGTGTCCCTTTAAGGTTGTGTAAGCTAATCAAGAGGTAAACACTGGTGAGTTTGTTCGAACGTTATTTGCTGTTGTCTGATGCAGTCTTTCTGTCCTTGTAGAAATGTATTCTCTGATTTCCAATGAGCAACGTTACAGGACATTTGCTGACAATATTCGAAATGGCACACCACACTCCAAACAATACACATTGTAGAAAATGTAATACAAGCAAAATGTTGCAGAGGCTGGCAATTTGAAATTAAAAATAGAAAATTTCAGAAGCAGTCAGCTGGCCTGGCAGCAATTGTAGAGGGGAAAAAAGAGTTAGCATTTGAGGTCGAAGACCTTTCATCAAGAACTGGAATAAGTTAGAGATTTAATCAGCCATGTTGCCTGGCTTAACAACAATTAAACTTTTGAGTTGTCTAAAGCTCTCTTTATAGCAGTTAAACATTCTCGTCTAAAAAGGGGAGGCTAGGTTAAGAGCATCTCCACTTCTGGAACACAGTCAAGTATACATATCAACTTCTTGACATTCATCTCCTATTTAAAAAGAAAGTAGTCTGACATTCCACCCTGGATTCTGACATGCATCCTGAAGGACAATTAAACTTTTGACCTTACTATGCTCCATGTTCTCACCAAACAATTAAGCTCTGGTTGACTTCACAGGAACACAGCTGCACCGTACTAACATAATAATAATACATATATCATGACTATAACACTAGTCCTTCTGCAATATATAATCCAACTGACTGAGCAATGCCATTCTCTAGTGTGTTGTGTGTGTGTGCATATCAAATCCTGTGTCTAGCATGCATCTATTACATTAGTGATGTGATACTTTAGGAAAAAAGAACATTTGTTTTAAAATTTGTTCAGGGGTTGTAGACATCGTTGGTCAGGCTGCATTAACTTAGGCAGGATATTTAGGCTTCAGCGAGGTTACAGTGTGTATTCTCTAGCATTACATTACAGGGCATTCAGCCCAACTGGTCTATGCCATAGGAACAAGTTCAATCGTCCTTCAAGGATGTCAATCAAACACATTACAGACCAATAAATGCCGCAAGGTAATTGAATTGAATGGCGTGCTCCCCCCCCCACCCCTTGCACCCTTGACCAGACATACCCCTACTGGAACTATTGTATCAAGCAATCTGGTCATTTTTTGAGCATGCGTCTAGCTCTATCCATACTGTGACCTAAATAAATGTTACTGGCATAAATACTACTTTCATCACAGTAGCTTTTGATTTCATGCAGCAGGTTCAGTACTTTGGAATATATATGTGTGAGCCTTCAAAAGCATTATTGCATATACTGTTAAAATTTAAACTTTAATTAAAGTTTTACGTTTTCTACAGCTCCGTCAAGTCATAAAGAAATGTTAAGTTTGGTCACATTTTTAATAGATTTATGATGAGTGCAATGTTTGAAATAATTATTGGCATTGATCAATACTGGTTAATGGGCTTTGCCTTCATTTGAGGAAAGTCTTCTTCTGGACACCAAGTATAAATTCATACAATAGCGGGGGACGCGGGCTTGTGGCTGACTGCAAAAGGGGGATGGCTAGTCGGCGGGGGCGTGGGGGTTAACCCCCCGTCCAGGCTGATCACGTGGAATGTGAGGGGTCTGAATGGGCCGGTCAAGAGGGCTTGCGTGTTCGCGCACCTAAAGGGGTTAAAGGCAGACGTAGCCATGCTACAGGAAACTCGTCTAAAACTCTCAGATCAAACAAGATTGAGAAAGGGGTGGGTGGGCCAGGTGTTCCATTCGGGGCTGGGTTCAAAGACCAGAGGGGTAGCAATTCTGGTCAGTAAACGGGTGGCATTCGAGGCAGGGAGTATTGTGGCTGAAAAAGGGAGCAGATACATAATGATAAGTGGGAAGCTGCAGGGGACCTGGGTGGTGCTAGTGAACGTCTACACCCCGAACTGGGATGACGTGGAATTCATGAGACGCATGCTGGGTAAAATTCCGGACTTAGACTCACACAATTTGATCATGGGGGGTGACTTCAACACAGTCATTGACCCTGTATTGGACCGGTCAAGGTCCAGGTCAGGAAAGCGACCAGCAGTGGCTAAGGAACTGAGGGGTTTCATGGAATAGGTGGGGGGCGTAGACCCATGGAGGTTCGCTTGGCCGAGGACGAAGGAGTTCTCTTTTTTTTCTCCCACGTCCACAAAGTTTATTCTGGTATAGATTTTTGTTGTTGTGAGCAGGGCGTTAATCCCAATGGTGGAGGGGACGGAATACTCTGCCATTGCAGTCTCTGACCATGCTCCGCACTGAGTGGACTTGCGACTTGGTGAAGAGAGAGGGCAGCGCCCACTCTGGAGGCTAGATGTGGGACTGCGAGCGGATGACGAGGCTTATGGGCGGATAAATAGGAAAACTACTTGGAAACAAACTATACGGGAGAGGTAACAGCGACTACGGTTTGGGAGGCTCTGAAGGCAGTTATTAGAGGGGAGTTAATTTCTATCAGATCCCATAGGGAGAAGAAAGAAAGAGCGGAGAGAGAGGCTAGTAGAGGAGATACTCAGAGTAGACAGGAGTTACGCGGAGACCCCTGAGACGGGGCTACTGAAGGAGCGCCGGAGACTGCAGGCGGAGTTTGATCTGCTGACCACAGGGAAAGCGGTAGCACAGCTGAGGAAGGCAAAAGGGGCAGTCTATGAGTATGGGGGGAAAGCGAGTAGAATGCTGGCGCACCAACTTCATAGGAGAGAGGCGGCCAGGGAAATTGGGGGAGTTAGGGATAAGGAAGGTAATATGGTCTTGGACCCAGAGGAGGTGAACAAAGTCTTTAAGGAGTTTTATGGTAAACTGTACGAGTCAGAACCCTCAGCGCGAGGGGAAGGGATGAAGCAATTCATGGACCATTTGAGGTTTCCAAAGGTGGAAGAGGATCTGATGGAGGAACTGGGGGCCCCAATAGAGTTGGAGGAGATCGTTAAGGGCCTAGGGAGTATGCAGTCGTGCAAGGCCCCGGGGCCGGCCGGCTATCCTGTAGAATTCTACAAGAAATTTTCGGAACTGTTGAGTCCACTCCTGCTAAGGATGTTTAACGAGGCTAAAGAGAGATGGACCCTCCCCCCCCCCAACAATGTCACAGGCCTCGATCTCACTCATTCTCAAACGGGAGAAAATCCGCTACATTGTGGGTCCTACAGACCAATATCGCTCTTGAACGTAGATGCCAAATTGCTGGCCAAGATTTTGGCCACTAGAATAGAGGACTGTGTCCCAGGGGTGATAGGGGAGCATCAGACAGGCTTCGTTAAGGGCAGGCAATTGGACTCCAATGTACGGAGGCTCCTAAACATTATTATGATGCCCTCAGAAGGAGGGGAGGCAGAAGTAGTGGCTGCGATGGATGCAGAGAAAGCCTTTGACCGGGTGGAATGGGGATACCTGAAATGCTAAGAAGGTTTGGATTCGGTGAGGGATTCATAGGGTGGGTCAAACTACTTTATCAGTGCCCCGCAGCAAGTGTATGCACGAACAGGGTGAGGTCGGAGTATTTTGGGCTTCACCAGGGGACGAGGCAGGGGTGCCCGCTCTCCCCGTTATTATTTGCCCTTGCAATAGAGCCGTTGGCCACAGAGCTGAGGGCTTCAAAGAACTGGCAGGGGTTGGGTTGTGTGCGAGGGGGGGGGGGAGCACCGGGTCTCGCTCTACGCGGATGATCTGCTCCTGTATATTTCGGACCCACTAGAGAGGTTGGGGGAGGTCATGCAGATTCTGAGGGACTTCGGTAACTTTTCGGGGTACAAATTAAACGAGGGGAAAAGCAAGATGTTCGTGATCCAGGCTAAAGGGCAGGAGAAGAGACTGGGAGAGCTTCCGCTTAAGATGGTAGAGAAGAGCCTTCGGTACCTAGGCATACAAGTGGCTCGAAACTGGGATGCCCTCCACAAGCTTAACTTATCCCAGCTGGTAGAGCAGATGGAGGGGGACTTTAAAAGGTGGAAGCATGGTGGGACATGCTCCCGCCTTCTCTAGCGGGGAGGGTGCAGTCCGTTAAGATGACGGTCCTCCCCAGATTTTTGTTTGTTTTCCAGTGTCTTCCCATCTTCATCCCTAAGTCCTTCTTTAAGCGGGTGAACGGGATCATTTCGGGATTTGTATGGGCAAATAAGACCCCGCAAGTAAAGAGACTGTATCTAGAGCGCAGTGGGGGGGGGGGGGGCTGGCGCTGCCGAATTTTTGCAGCTACTATTGGGCGGCTAATATAGCCATGATTAGGAAATGGGTAATGGCAGAGGGATCGACGTGGAAGCGGTTAGAGGTGGCGTCATTCAAAGGCACCAGCTTAGGGGCACTCGTAACGGCACCTCTGCAGTTCTCGCCGGCGCGCTACTCCTCAAGTCCGGTGGTGGCGGCGGCACTAAGGACCTGGGGTTAGTGGAGAAGGCACAGGAAGGTGGGAGGAGCCTCAGTTTGGACCCTGATACGCAACAATCACCGATTAGTTCCAGGCAAGATAGATGGAGGGTTTCAAAGCTGGCATAGGGCAGGCATTAAAAAGCTGGGGGACCAGTTCATAGACTGGACTTTACCCAGCTTGAAGGCGCTGGAGGAGAAATTTAATCTGCCCCCTGGAAATGCCTTCAGATACCTTTAGGTACGCGCCTTCCTAAAAAAACAGGTGGTGACATTTCCGATGCTACCCCTGTGTAGGATACAGCATAGGGTGGTCTCCGGCACCTGGGCTGGGGAGGAGAAGGTGTCGGACATTTACCAAGAACTACAGAAGGCGGAGGAAGCCCCAGTGGTGGAACTTAAGGGCAAGTGGGAGGAGGAGCTCGGCGGGGAGCTGGATGCGGGCCTGTGGGCGGATGCCCTAAGGGTTAATTCCTCCTCATCCTGTGCCAGGCTTAGCTTAATTCAGTTTAAGGCACACATGACGGCAGCAAGAATGAGCAAGTTCTTTGGGGTTGAGGATAGATGTGCGGGAAGCCCAGCGAACCATGTCCATATGTTCTGGGCATGTCCGGCTCTCAAAGGATTCTGGCAGGGATTCGCTAAGGCAATGTCCAAGATCCTCAACACGCGGGTGGTTCCGAGTCCAGAGATAGCGATCTTTAGTGTGTCTGAAGATCCGGGAGTTCAGGAAGTGAAAGAGGCTGAGGTTTTGGCCTTTACCTCCCTGGTAGCCCGGAGACGGATCCTTTTAATGTGGAGAGACTCGAAACTCCCGAGTGTGGAGACCTGGGTTGGTGACATGGCTGGGTTTCTCAGTCTTGAGAAAATAATGTTTGCCTTGAGAGGGTCTATGGCGGGGTTCTCTCGGAGGTGGCAGCCGTTCCTCAACTTTCTAGGAGAGCATTTGTCAGCAGCAGCAGCAATCTGGGAGGGAGGGGGGAAATGTTCATGCACTGCATGTTCCTTTTTTTTCCTCTTTATAAAATGTTAATGCTCACTTGTTTTGTTAAATGTTGTTAATGGTTATGTAAAAATTTTGTTTCGATAAAAAATTTTTTTTTTAAATTCATACATTAACAGGAAATGCAGCAGACAATTCTGCAATTGCAAGTGTACTCTGCAATTGTAAATAAATGACTGCTTCTCTTTGGATCAGCAAGTGGTTTTGGCAGAGCAAGCAACTTGCTGAGCTCTCTTCCTGTATTCTGCAAACAAGATGCAGATGTGTTAGCACAAGGAGTCTGTTATTTTAGTACAAACCTTGCTGGCATGAAGCAGCATTGTTGCATTGTACCGATTCAATTACCCTTAACTATCCAAATAAGTTTTTCCACACTGACTTTACTGTTCTAATTACAGCAAACCTCATTGCCCAATTTTTTATGGCTCTGTCAATAATTGAGTAACATTACTTTTTTTAAAAATTCCAACATGAGGACTTTTTGTAAACCAGCAATGGGATTATAGTAACAGTCACTTTTTAATTACAGGAGTTTATCAGATTCCTTTATAAACTGAAATACATTTGGTTTTTAATTCTTATTCAAGATCAATCAGGTCAGATCCACGAGAAAAATGGAACACAGTTAGTTGTTGGATACAGTACCACATGGGGTGCTTATCAAAGTTATATAATGGTGCTGTTGGATTTCAAAAACATTTAAGAGCAAACCATTGCATTTAAAGGTGAAAGAAGTTTGATTTATCAAAATCACACTTTCAGTGTAACTGATTTTAACATCGTAGGGAAAGACTAATTAGACTTGCAGATTTAGTGGAGATGGTGCCGTTGTGAACATGCCATTGGACTCGTAATCCAGAGACCTACAAACATGTCCTGAGAATCTTCCAAGCTATTAGCATCACTTGCATTCTGCCAAATAATATATTTGTACGTCTTTCCTCCATTTTCTGGGTGCACAAGACATTTCTCAAGCCTTTGGGTAAATGAGCAACATTGATTCAAAATTTTCACATCTATTACTGTTCCAGTTTGTTTCATTCACTCATTTTCTGCTGTGGGTTGAGTTTGCGTTTCTAGAATGATGACTAAATCTGGATAATTCTTCTTCAGGCCTACTATATAGTTTGGCGCTTCATTTAATGTCTTTTAATCAAAGTTTGTTTCAGATTTTTATTTTTTTCATTCAGTTTCACTGCTGGCTTTGAAAATTGAGTTGAAGTTTCATGGCATAGATGTGTTGAAGCCTTGCTGTGCTTATGCCAATAGATGGGTGTAACACTCTGCATTTGTCCATTTATCAATTTTAAAACAGCACAAAACATAAGTTTGCTCGATTAGTTGGAAAATATATTTCTATTACAATCTGGCAGTCCAGCAGCTACCAGACGAGCAAATGTGTACCCAACACCACAGCGTTCAGTTTGCAGTGCTTGTCAGAAACTCTTGTCAATGAGCAATTGTCAAACTGTGGTGCTGAATGGCACATGTTGGATTGGATCGGAGAGATTTGTTCCATTTTAATTTGTTGTGAATATCAAAGAATAGCTGGACAAAAGTGGTACATTTGTTAAAAAGAAAAAACAACTGCAAAGGTTAAAAATCCGATGAAAGTAGTGAAAGCACTCTGCAGGTTAGTCGGTAAAGTTTGGTTGGAGCTAACGGATGGTTCTATACTTCAAGCCAGTCCTATTAATGTCCAGTTATTATACATATCTCATTCACTAGTCCTAATATGATATGAAAATATAAATTGTTTATCTTGGAAGGAATTTTTAATGTCTTTTTAAGGAGTACCTAGTTCACAGCAACAACAACTTGCGTTTATATAGCGCCTCTAAGATAAAATGTCTCAACACTTCAGGAGCGTTATAAAGCAAAATTTGACACTGAACCATAAGATGACATCAAGGCAGATGGTCACAGCTCGGGTCAAAAAGATTTTGAGGAATTTTAGAGGGCGAGAGAGGGGAGTGGTTAATGAGGGAATTCCAGAGCCTAGAGCTGCAGCAACTGAAGACATGGCCATCAATGGTGAAATTTTCGAGATGCTCAACAGGTCAGAATTAGATGAGTGCACATATCGGCTTGTAGGCCTGGGGGAGATGGCAGACATGGAGAGGGACAAGGTCTTGGAGGGATTTGAATTGATTTGTTTTTTAAAGCACTCAAGCTTCACAGACATCTAAATCATATTTTTAAAAACAGTGTGTAATAACTTTATTAACAAATTATGATTCTATAAAAAGCAAGCTTAAAATACTGATTGCAACTGGGATAATGGCATTAAGTTGCGCTGGATCAAATTTAATACATAGAGCCATTGGCCGGGATTTTCTGTGCAGCCCGCCGCGTGTTTTTCGGTGGTGGAGACAACCCGCTAACGGGATCTTGAGCAGCCGGTAATGTCCGGCCAAGGAGTCAGATAGCACAGAAAAGGCACATAGCTTTTGGGCCGGTCAAAATCAATCACCTAATTATTCTCCAGCACTTGGCCCATAGCCTTGTAGGCCTTGGGATTGAAAGTGTACATCTAAATGCTTCTTAAATGTTATGAGGATCTCTGCCACCACCACCCTTTCAGGCAGCAACTTCCAAACTCCCTCCACCCTCTGGGTAAAAAGGTTTTTCCTCACAAATCCTCTAAACCTCCTGCCTCTTACCGTAAATCTATGCCCCCTGGTCATTGATCCCTCCACCAAGGGGAAATGTTTCTTACCCCCCTACCCTATCTATGCTCCTCATAATTTTATACATCTCATTCAAGTCCCCTCAGGTTCCTCTGTTCGAAGGAAAACAATCTAAGTCTATCCAATCACTTTTTCATAACTAAAACTCTCCAGCAACATCCTGGTAAATCGCCTCTGCACTCTCCTATCACATCCCTCCTATAATGTGGATTCCAGAACTGCACACAATATTCACACTATTCTAGCTGTGACCTAACCAACGTTTTATACAGTTCTAGCATACCTTGCGCTTCAACACTATGCCTCGGCTAATAAAGACAAGTATACCTTCTTAATCACTGTATCCACCTGCTCTGCTACCGTAAAGAACCGGTGTACATGCACACCAAGGTCCCATTGATCCCCGGTGCTTCCCAGGGTCCTGTCATTTAGCATGTATTCCCTTGCCTTGTTTGTCCTGCTCAAGTGCATCATCTCACACTTATCTGGATTGAATTCCATTTTCCACTGATCAGCCCATCTGACCAGCCCGTCTCTATCCTCCTGTAATCTAAGGCTATCCTCCTCACTACTTATCACCCCACCGATTTTCGTATCATCCACAAACTAACTGATCAGCCCTCCGACATTCATATCTAAATCATTTATATAAACAACAAACAGCACGCATCCAACACTGATCCCTGCGGGAACCCACTGGATACAGGCTTCCGGTTAGAAAAACACCTCTCAACTATCACCCTCTGCTTCCCACCACTCAGTCAATTTTCGATCCAATTTACCAAATTTCCTTGGAACCCGCAGGTTCTTACTCACTATCAGTCTCCCATGTGGGGCCTTATCAAATGCCTTGCTGAAGTCCAAGTAGACTACTATATATATTTCGCTCATCTATATATCTAGTCACCTCTTCGAAAAATTCAATCAAGTTGGTCAGGCATGACCTCCCCTTAACAAAACCATGCCAACTGTTCTTGATTAATCCCTGCCTCTCCAAACGCAGATTAATTCTGTGTCTCAGAATTGCTTCCAATAGTTTCCCCGATGTGGAGATGCCGGCGTTGGACTGGGGTGGGCACAGTAAGAAGTCTTGCGACACCAGGTTTAAGTCCCAACGGGTTTGTTTGGAATCACTAACTTTCAGGAGCTTCAAGAGTTTCTCCACCGCTGAGGTTAGACTGACTGGCCTGTAGTTTCTTGGTTTATCCCTGCCTCTCTTCTTGAATAATGATACCACATTGGCTATCCTCTAGTCCTTTGGCAGCTCTCCTGTGGCCAGGGAGGATTAAAAATTATTGCCAGTGTCCCTGCTATTTCCTCCCTTGCCTCCATCAACAGCCGGGGGTACATTCTTGTGAACCTCCTCTGGATCACTTCATTCCTTGGATACGGCGCAAAACTGCTCAAATACTCCAAATGGGGTCTGGCCAGAGCCTTGTAAAGCCTCAGAAGTACATCCCTGGTCTTGTATTCTAGCCCTCTCGACATGAATGCTAACATTGCATTTGCCTTCCTAACTGCGGACTGAACCTGAACGTTAACCTTAAGAGAATCGTCACAATGCCTCCCAAGTCCCTTTGTGCTTCTGATTTCCTAAGCATCTTCCCATTTAGAAAATAGTCTATGCCTCCATTTCTCCTTCCAAAGTGCATTGCCTCACACTTTTCCACATTGCATTCCATCTGCCACTTCATTGCCTCCTCTCTTAGCCTGCCAAAATCCTTCTGCAGTCCTCCTGCTTCCTCAATACTACCTGTCCCTCTACAGATCTTTGTATCATCTGCAAACTTAGCAAAAGTGCCTTCAGTATCTTCTTCCAGATCATTAATGTATATTGTGAAAAGTTGTGGCCTCTGCCGACCCCTGAGGCACACCACTAGTCACCGGGTGCCATCCTGAAAAAGACCCCTCTATCCCCACTCTCTGCCTGTCGGCCAATCCTCTATCCATGCCAGGATCTTACCCGTAACACCATGGGCTCTTAACTTATTTAACAGTCTCCTATGCGACACCTTGTCAAAGGCCTTCTGGAAATCTAAATAAATCACATCCACTGGTTCACCTTTGTCTAACTTCCTTGTTACGTCCTCAAAGAACTCTAACAGATTTGTCAGACATGACCCCTTGACGAAGCCATGCTGACTCAGTCTTATTTTATCATGCACTCCACGATTTCATCTTTAATAACAGACTCTAAAATTTTACCAATGACCGAAGTCAGGCTAACCGGCCTATAATTTCCCGTCTTCTGCCTCCCTCCTTTCTTAAACAGCGGTGTTACATTAGCCACTTTCCAGTCCTCTGGGACCCTTCCTGCCTCCAGTGATTCCTGAAAGATCACCACCAATGCCTCCACAATTTCCTCAGCCATCTCTTTTAGAACCCTGAGGTGTAGTCCATCCGGTCCAGGTGACTTATCCACCTTCAGTTTCCCCAGAACCTTCTCCTTAGTGATGGTCACTGCACTCACCTCTGCCCCTGATTCTCCTGGAGATCTGGCATCCCACTGGTGTCTTCCACCGTGAAGACTGATGCAACGTAACTATTCAGTTCCTCTGCCATTTCTTTGTTTCATATTATTACTTCTCCAGCCACGTTTTACAGTGAGTCAATGTCTATTTTTGCCTCTCTCTTACCCTTTCTTTATTGAAAAAAAAACAGAGGCCTTCTCCTGTTTGAAACTGTTGCATTATTATCTCGAGAGATTTATTTTGGTGAAAACGGTATAATCTATCAGTGTTCTCAGAACTTGTAAATGAATGACATTTGCATTTTTTTGGATAATTGGAAAGTCAAAAGTTCAAGTGTATCCACTGTACCTCTCACTGAAAGAACAAATTATCTGCTGGGTTCATGATAGCACACTTGTGATTTATTAGCTTTGTTTCAGAAAAAAATGTTAGTACAGCTGTCCTCCTTTTGTCTCTCCAAACGTGTCTCCAAATAAACACTCTGCTAAATCATGTAATAAGGATGGGTTACACTCCAGCATGTACATTTTACATTTAACAACCTGCCTTAAGGTAGCGGGGCCTAAAAATCCTTTTACTAGCTGAAGTTACTTCCTAACCCATCATAACTTAACAGTAGTAATTTGGCTTTCCTTTGCCTACTGCTTGCAACTTTCCGTTTGCCACCTCTTCCAACTCACCAAATCACCGCCTCTTTTGCTAGTTGTCTCCCTCCCTGACCCTCTTGCTCACCACCTCTCCCAACTCTCCATGCTCCTGCCTCAGTTGCTCAACGCTTTCCTTCCTGACCTTCACGCTTGGACCTCTCCCAGCTTGCCGCCACTCCCTCACTCAGCAGCTTGCTGACTCTCCAGCTCTCCCCCTCTTCCAACTTGCTGCTTCCCCTGCGTCCTCATTGCTCCCCCTCCCTTCATCGCTCCCCTTCCTCCTCATCACTTCCCTTCGTTGTTACCCCCTCGTCACTCTCCCTCTCCCTTGTCACTCTGCCTCCTGGACCCCAACTGTGAGTGAGGGCTCAGGAAAGGTGTGGCAAGAGGGAGAAAGGGGACAGAGAGGTGATGAGCAGGAGGATCAGGAGGGAAGCAGAGAATTAGGAGAGGGGGTTGGGGGAGAGAGGCGGCAAGTGTGGGGGTCGGGGAGTGAAGGGGAAGCAATGAGCAGGAGGATTGGGGAAGTGTCTGAGGAGAGTGGCAGGTTTTTAAAACAAATGCACTAAAAGGATGGCACTATTAGAAGGCATTTTAAATGAGAAAGACCTGTATTGATGCATCTCTGTTGTTTGGATTGTTTGCTGAAAGGTTTATAGCAGAAACTGTTTTGGGAACGGTAGGAAATCTGATTTTCTGGATCTACTGATTGTTTGTAAGGGGAGTTTCTCACCAGTATAGCACAATAAGACGGCCCACCCATGATTGAAATATATAATTATTATATCAAGTAATATTGCTAAAAGAAATACAAAATTATATTAACACGTGGCCCGTAATTCCAAACTCCCCAGCATTGAATTTAGGGTGGTGCCCCAAAGATGTGCTGGGGAATCCCTCTCAGAAGTTTAAAGGTAAGGGGCAGCAATTGCCCAGAAGTGCAAACTTTCTCTGGGAAATTGCCCTGCACTGGGAACCATCTGAAAATGCAATTTAAAATTGCAAGCTTCAGGTGTGTCTGGCTGTGTTACACAAATAGACATCCAGAAAAAGTTGGAAGAATTGAATCCTCTTCTAACTTCTGGGTGACTACTGTAAAGATGAAGACTGTAACAACCCCTCCCGCCAGGGGATTCCCTGACCCGACACCACCCCACACAGGCAGGCCCTGAGTTTAAACTAGTCCGTTAGAAACCTGGCTGTCATTTTGACCTTGAGATGAGCTTCCAGCCATTTATCCGCACCATCACTATGGCCGCCTATTACCACCTCAGTAATGTGATTAACACTTAACTACCCTCTAAGATGGCCTAACGAACCACTCAGTTGTATCAAACCACCACAGTAAAGTCAAATAAGAACAAGATCGGACGGACCAGTAGGCAACGATCTCGGCATCAGATAAAACAAAGGCACATAGCATGCCCAGTCAACCCTTCGGTAGATGCTCTCCCATTAAAAACATTCTTGAATTTAATTCTCTGTACCGTTTGCGGGTAAGAGGGTGACCAGCAGGTCAACAACTGACTGACTGACTGCTTGAGTTCAGTAGATGCAACATTTTGCTCACTGCCGGGTGATGTGTGAAAGTAATCTAAATGCCACTGTGGTCCTGCTTTGGATTTTTTGATGCTGTTTTTTTATTTTTCTTTACTTTCAAATAAGGCAGGAATCGATAATTTGTAAACCGTAATAATTTATTGCCTCTGTTAAGTACAGTGGGATGAAAGCAGTTTCCATGGTAGAAAATAACAAAACCTCATCCTAGGCTTTGCATGAAGAGCAGAAGCTTCATTATGTTTGAGCGTATTCCTAACATAAGGAAGAAGAACCGAAGTAGGAGGATCATGAGGCCACTTGAGCCCGATCCTGCCATTCAGTAAAATCAAGGCTGACTTGGTGATTTTTATTTTTATACTTTCTCTAAAGCTTGATGAGTATTGACATTTAATTGTGGTGCCGGGGCGGTTTAGCACAGGGCTAAATCGCTGGCTTTGAAAGCAGACCAAGGCAGGCCAGCAGCACGGTTCAATTTCCGTACCAGCCTCCCTGAACAGGCGCCGGAATGTGGCGACTAGGGGCTTTTCACAGTAATTTTATTTGAAGCCTACTTGTGACAATAAGCGATTTTTCATTTCATTTTCGTGTAGTGTGTTAATTTGCTTATTTTAAAAAAAAAAAAATCAGGTGTATTTTAAGTCATCGCTTAGCACTAACGCAGGATTTGAATTTAATGTCTACAGATTGAAATCGCTTGTTTTGGAATACTTCCCTTCAAGGCAGCCAGCAGTTTCTTGGTCTCTACTTCTGGTCAGGGCTTCAGTGAAATCACGTTGAAATCACGTTGCAAGTCTAGCTGATCCTGTTCGACCCAACAAGCACAACCTTGACATTTGTTCAGCTTTAGGGAATGCAGTCACACCGCTTGGTGAATTGAGGATGCAGTAGAGGTACAAGAATTAGCATGAAACACTTTTAAGGTAATTGGCGAAGGAGCCGGGCAATGAGATTTTTTTGTTATTGTCAGAAATGCACTATCCCAAAAACTGGTGAAAGCAGATTCAATAATAACTTTCAAATAATAACGTGAGAAAATAACTGTGCTGTGAAAAAGATCAGGGAATGGGAATCGGCTCTTTAAAAACCAGTACAGGCATGATGGGTTGAATGGCCAACATTTGTGCTGTAAGATTCTATGAACAGCAAAGGTTTATTTTGCCTCAACCATTGCGGATTCATAGAATCTCGACAGTGGCCATTCGGCCCATCGAGTCTGCACCACCCCTTTGTAAGGGCACCCTACCAAGATCAATCCCCCGCCCAGTTCCTGCAATCCCATCCTAAGGGACAATTTAGCATGGCCAATCACCCTGACATGCATATCTTTGGACTGTGGGGATGTGACCCACGCAGACACGGAGAATGTGCAAGTTCCACATAGACAGTCACCCGAGGTCGGAGTCGATCCCGGGTCCCTGGCTCTGTCAGGCATCAGTGCTAACCACTGTGCCACCATGCCACCCATGAATAACCTCAGACGGTACGGGAATTGAACCCGCGCTGCTGGCCTTGCTCTGCATTACGAACCAGCTGTCTAGCCAAGTGAGCTAAACCAGCCCCTATATAGAATACCCGAAAGTCGTCATGGTATTGGCAATCCACCGTGAGTTCAGATTTATTTCTCTGTCACAAGGTGATAAATTGAATTCACTTAATAAGGTAATTTAAAAGCAAAATACTGTGGATGCTGGAAATATGAGATAAAAACAAAGTCCGGGATAAACTAAGCAGGTCTGGCAACATCTGTTTAGAGGCACCTGCTGAGTTAACCCAGCATTTTCTGTTTTTATTTTCTATTTAATGTGGTCATTTGTAGGCTAGTACTGGAAAGTTACCATGAGAGCAGCTGTTATAGCTAAACTGGTTCACTGTGGCCTTTAGGGATGGGGACCTGCAATCCCTGTGTGGTCTGTCTACATGTAACTCGGGTGCCGTGCTCTGTGGCTAATTTGTAATGCTCTCAGGGCAGGTAAGAAATACTGCTCTGCCAGTGTAGCCATAACAAGGGCATTTTCTTTTTGAAAAATCCTTCAAAGGAAGTTCTCGAAACAGAATGCAGGGAATATTGGTCAGAATTAAGGATTGCAGCAAGAATCATAACCTAAGGCAGTTAGATGCCAGACAGCAGTCCAGATTTATTGTTAACCAGGATCTATCTACTTCATGGCTCAGTGCCTTTAACTGACAGTTTTTGAGCACTTCGATAAATTTATTTCACATTCCTGATAAATGTATTGCACATTCCTGGATAGGGATGGTATAGATTGCTGTTCCACATTTCAGTTAAGGTCTAAAAGAATTAAGGGAACCAAGTGGTGTGATTTTAAGGTTTCTATTTGGTTTCAACTATTCTATTTCTGTCTTCGTAGCTTACTACATTGTAAAGAATAGTGTTGATAGAGATGAATAAAATCCAGTTTGACTGTGTGAAAGAGTTACGTTCGGCTAATTACAAGTTCACATTCTATTATTATAGTTGCAGCTATTGAGGATGTGTCCTTATCTTTGTGGATGTTTGTCTTCTAATGTTATTTGCAAAGAAGCTCTCTGAGGTTAACATAACAAACACTGAGTTTTAGCAATACTGTGCATGTGCTCTTTAAACATTGTAATCTCAGAAAAGCTTCAAGAACTTTTTTCTTTACTCGTTTATGGGATGTGGGCTTCACTGACTGGGCCAGCATTTATTGCCCATCCCTCAGGGCAATTAAGAGTCACCACATTGCTGTGGGTCTGGAGTCACATGTAAGCCAGAAAAAGGTAAGAATGACAGATTTCCTTCCCTAAAGCACATTGGTGAATCAGGTGGGTTTTTACGACAATTGACGATGGTTTCATGGTCGTCATTAGACTTTTAATTCCAGATTTATTTTTACTTGAATTAAAATTCCACCAACTGTCCTGGTGGGATTTGAACCCAGATCCCCAGAGCATTACCTGGGTCTCTGGATTACAAGTTCAGTGCCAATACCACTACACCACTGTTTCCCCCAGCGAGCTATAAACCTCAAAATTGTTGTGATTGATATTTGCTGAAAGGTGCAGGCTTTTTAGCAGTGCTTGTGGTATTCCTGAAATGTAAACCAATGCATTTCAAAATACATCCATTTCATATTTTTTAAATATTAAACAGTACATATTGCCTCTGAACTATGGACTTAATAATTTAATCATCTTTTTATTGTCACAAGTAGGCTTGCATTAACACTGCAATGAAGTTACTGTGAAAAGCCCATAGTCGCCACATTCCGGCACCTGTTCGGGTACACAGAGGGAGAATTCAGAATGTCCAATTCACCTAACAGCACATCTTTCAGGACTTGTGGGATGAATCCGGAGCACCCGGAGGAAACCCATGCAGACATGGGGAGAACGTGCAGACTCCGCACTGACAGCGACCCAAGCCGGGAATTGAACCTGGGACCCTGGCGCTGTGAAGCCATAGTGCTAACCACTGTGCTACCGTGTTGTGCAGATAAGGATGATTTTTTTCAATTTCAAACGCCCATTAGCTATATTTTCAAATCAAGTATTCCTCATCAGTAGTGTACTTTAGAGTTCAGATAGATAGGGTGTTTGGTTTTTGTATATACATATTCACACTCTTTTGCCTGCATTGAATTTCTGATTTGGTGCACACGGTCGAGAGGAGCTACATAAGAAATAAAGAAATAATTGCAGTATTAAGCTGTATGGCCTCTCGAGCCTGCTCCGCTATTCAATAAAGTCACGACCAATCTGATCTAGCTTCAATTCCACATTCCTGCCCATTCCCTATAACTCTTTTGACTCCCCTAAAGTTACAAAAAATGACGTCTCAGCCTTAAATATATTTAATAATACAGCTGCCACAGCTCACTGGGGTAGACATTCCAAAGATTGGCAACTCTCAGAGAGAAGAAATTCCTCCTCATCTCCATTTTAAATATAACCCCTTATACTGGAACAATCACCCCTAGTTCTAGATACTAGCATGAGGGGAAACAACCTCTCAACAACTACACTGTCAAACCCCCCCTCAGAATCTATTTCATTTCAAAAGATGAGCTCTCATTCTTCTAAATTCTAATGAGTATAGGCCCAAACTGTTCAACCTTTCCTCATAACACAACCCCTTCATCCTAGGAACCCATTGAATATTATCTGAACTGCTACCAATGCAATTATGTCCCTCATGAAATAAGGAGACCAAACCTGTACACTATACTCAAGGTGTGGTCTTGCCAATTGCTTGTAAAGTTGTAGGAAGACTTTCCTGCTTTTATATTCTATCTCACTTGTGGTAAAGGCCAACATGTTCCACATTACTTGCTCAACTTGCACCTTAAATGTTTTCTTTCATATATGATGACACCTAGACCTCTCTGTAATGCAGCATTCTGTAGTCTTTCTTCATTTAATCAATATTTTGCTTTTCTATTCTTCCTGACAAAATGGACAACTTCATATTATCCTCCCCGCCAAATTGGACAACTTCATATTTTCCTACATTGTAGTCCATCTGCCAAAGCCTTGTTCGCACACGTAATCTATCTATATCCCCTTGCAGACTATTTTTGTATCCTCCTCACAACTTGCTTTCCCAACTATCTTTGTGTCATTAGCAAATTTGACTTCAATAGGGTTGGACCCTTCATCCAGTTAGTATAGATTTTAAATAGCACTGATCTCTGTGGCATCCCACTAGTTACAATGTGCCATTGTCTGGTTTATTCAATTTATCTTTTCCTCTTGGTTACCCAAACCCCTATCAATTCTAATAAATTACCCCCAACACCATAAACTCTTGTGTGCATTAACCTTTTATGTAGCACCTTTTTAAAATGCCATTTGGAAATGCAAAGAAACTGCATCTACTGATTTCACTGCAACAATCCTGCTTGATCACTACCATGATATTCTTTACAGATAATAGCTAGCTACTCTTTTACTGCTGATTTAATCAGAACCCTATCAAGATGTATATGTTTAACATGCCCCCAAAATTTGGCAATGCTACAAATTCATTGTCCCTGCCACTCTTGATTTTAAAAAAAAAACTGTGATTCATTTCTAATGGGTTCAAAATCTTGTATGAACAGTGATTAAGCCAGGATATTACTCATATAAGAAACAGTAATGCACTGGATGGTGCCAGTGTTAGTATGGCTGAAGCATGAGATCAAATGGGTTGAAGAACCTTTGCTTGATTTACTTTATTGTGTTGAATTCTTCTTTGAGATGTTGAAATCTTCTTTGAGATGTTGAAACAATTGTTTCCGATATTTTGACATGTTTCATTGAGCAAAACAATTTGTGAATAATCTCTAAAATACCATGCCTTGAACAATAGTTTTCATACTAAAATAATTTCTAATTTGTTCACTGAAGCAAATTGAATGAAATCAGAAGTGTTACAAGTGACATCTTACACCATCATTTGAACATTGAGTTTCAACAAAACTAGCAAGCAGTATGTTTTGCAGGATGTCAATTAGTGTAATTACATAACACATTTAAGCTGCCTATCTGACCAGTACAAGATAAGCAGTGTAACTGCAGCAGAATTGGTATCACCAATCATTGCAAACCAGCTTTTTAAACTTCAACGTTAAAGTTTAAGAGTCCAGCTAAACTAATGGACTACATTCACATTATTGTTGTCAGGAAAGAACTGACTGATTAATCCTGTATTTATGGCAGCCGCTGGTGGGTTTCACTCAATTCTGGAGCTAAATTGGGTCAGGCAAGAATCTACTACATATCTTTGCATACTTATCTTGGGGACATTGTGACTTCCTAAAGGAAATAACATTTTGAAGCAGTTGCAAAAATGCACAGCTGTATATTTACAAAGCCAAAGTGGTCAAACGTTCCTTGTAGTGACATTGTTTAATTGAAGTTTTCTACACGGCAGATATAGGAGGTGCTGTAGTGCAGTGGGTAGCATCTGTGAGCCAGAAGCTCCGGTCCAAGTCCCATCCCATGACTTGATAACCAAGTAAGATGCATTCATAATGTAGCCCAGCAGGCTGATTAGCAAATTGCAAATCCTTTCATCAATATGCCAATGGCAAGCAGTAAGAGCTGGAGAGATTCTTGGTCAGCCATGCAGTGGCAGACTTGCACTTTGTGGGGCCTCGCGCTCATTTTTATTTCTGCACCCTCCCCCATGATGTCACGCCCCTCCCTCCAATTGCACAATGCCCATCCGACTCCGCCCACCCTCGTCCCACAGAAACAAAGGCACAATCCATAAAAATACACACATTGATCACTGCTCAACTGCTTTAGTGCTCTTTAACCTGTAAAAACACGCCTGTATGAATCATTGCTGAATTGAAATACATGCTTGCCTCTTGTCAGAATGACAGTAAAGATGGCCAATGTTGCGATGTGTGTCTTGAGGTGAGTAAGCATGGAAATTGCTGATGAGTTACGAGATGGAAAAATCAAGCGGCGTCATCACTGCAGCACAGGCCTGTGCAGGACAGAATGAGTCAGTCTAGTGCAGGAGCAAATACCCTACAATCGACAAGATGCCTATGCTGCCATTGAGTATATTTCAGTCTCATTTAGTTTCAAAAGTTAACTTCCTTACATCCTCCCACAAAATCAAAGACATTTGGCTGGATTCTCCGCTGTCGGGATTCTTATTTACGCCGGCAGTGGACCCACGCTCGGGGATTTCCCGACGGCGTGGGGCTGCCCACAATGGGAAGCCCCATTGGCCGGCTGGCGGGACGGAGAATCCCGCCCATTATTGCCGTAAATTCACATGAATTGAATGTCTAGTGAGTCCAAATCAGTGTCTGCAGGATACCGTTCTTTGTTCTGAATAGACTTTCTGAAGACCAGTCTTGACAGCGATGATGGTTAGACCAGCTGCGGCCAATATTTCAGACCGGCGATGGTCCATTTCGAAAAACAGAATTTGAACAAGAGAATATGGAAAATAGACAGATTTTAAGATTTTCTTGTTTCATCCCTTGTTGGTATGTCCATTTGGATAGCTTTTTCTATATTTTGTCTTCACAAAATTATCAGTTGCATCATCGTAAGTAAAATCTTGTAAAGACACACTTTCAATCATCAATATTGCTGAACTTCAAATGTTTCTGACTCATCGTTCTTTGCAAATAATTTTTAATACAGATGTTCACTGGTAGCATTCATGACAGGTATTTTTAAAAATATGTTCAGAATGGTTTCAACATAGAGGTCTACAGCAAGAAAGGACCATTCGGCCCATCGTGTCTGTGCCAGTCAAAAACAACCACTATTCTAATCCCATTTTCCAGCTCTTGGCCCATAGCCTTGTATTTTTTTTCATCACAATTGCACACCTAAATACTTCTTAAATGTTATGAGTGTCTCTGCCTCCACCATCCTTTCAGGCAGTGAGTTCCAGATTCCCACCACACTCTGGGTGAAAAGGTTTCTCCTCACATCCTGTCCCCTGTCTTAAATTCATGCTCCCAATCATTGACCCCTCCACCAAGGGGAAAGGTTTCTTACTGTCTCCTCTATGCTCGTCATAATTGTATGCATCTCAATCATGTACTCCCTCTTAAGCTGCAGGTATCTGAGTTCATTGCCTTCAGCTAGCAGTCATTTCTCGGTCAGTTCGCCCAGTGTTGTGACCCTACCATCAGTGTAGGTCCCTGACTGTCAATGTCCCGCCGTCCTGTCTCCACCTTTTGAAGGTGGCATCGGTGAATGCTGGTGTGAACCTGTGGTTATTGCAGATGGGGGCTTTGTCAGACATTTCGGTCAATCTGAATTGTTGCCATAGTTGGTTCCAATTCTGGAGGGGGCCTACCACCACAGGGCTGCTGGAGTGTTTCTTGGGTGGGGATGGGAGTGCCGCCGTGGCGAGGGCTCAGAGAGAGGTCCCCTTGCAGGAGGTCCCCTTGCAGGAGGCCTCCTCCGGGCGCACCCACTCGGCATCTGGCTCCTTTATCCATCCCATCACTCTTTCCGCTGTCGCTGCCCAGTGGTAAAATTGTAGGTTTGGGAGGGCTAGCCCTCCCCTGGATTTTGTTTTCTGTAGGACCTTGTTTGTGATCCTAGCATTCTTTTCTCTCCCCCCCCCCCCCCCCTCCCCCCCATACAAACACCATGATTAATTTGTCCAGTGAATTTAAAAAAACTTGACACTGATGACTCATCATTTCCTCTTCGAGGTAGTTCCAAAGAAGACAGCAGTTTGACTACAGTAACAACATGTTTCAGCACTTTCCGCCAATGAGAACACTTCTTTTTAAACTAAGCCGATAACACAGAATCAATCCTGCCAGATAATTTATATTTTTGAATGAACACACACATAGCTTTAATATGAGATTCAGAAGTTTCCTGATCAGCAATATCTCTTCCAACATTTCTCCAGTTCGAGCACCCATCGGTGATTGCTTGTTTCCCTTTACTAGGGCCAGAGAATAATTTGCAAACATCACAGTCGACTGCCTTCGAGGTTTCCAAAATAATCAACCAATTTCTCATTTCAGTCATTGCATTTCTCTTCTTCCTCAGAAAATTGGGTTCATGAAGATTTCTAAACAGCTTTTGGCCTTCAGCCTCAAATCTTTTCTCAAATTTTCCATCATCTATTTTTTCTGCTGTATTTAGTACAATATGTTCTATGATACCCAGTGGAACAGATTTTGGCCATAAGGCAATGCCTTCTGGATCGGTTTATTCCCTCACTTCAACTGAAGAAATATCTTGCAGCTCTACCGCATTTTCAGATTCTACTTCTTGTTCACATTTTTCAAGTGATGTAGTTTTTCCAGAAATGGGCAAGCCTTAAGTCATCAGATAATTCACCCATACTTTGCGTGATGAGAATGAATGTGCAGTTTGTGTCCTGTTCAATACTTCAAACTTTTAAAAGTAAAATGGCAAACTGTCTTCTTGTCTAGCTTTATCCTCTTGCCTCGCCTTCCGTTTTCAACATTTTTGACAGCCAAATTGGTAAGTGTTGCTTCACATTAACTGATGTTTCTTGATTTTAATGAATATGAATTTTCTGAAAGAGCATGCATTTTTGCCCTCCCCAGCCCTGGGGGTCAATTCACCCCTGCCCCCCTCACTGCTCGACGACGGCCAGCCCGAGCCCTGGCTGGCTAGATGGCTCACTCACCACCTCCATCAAGACTTTTTCCACCAGTTACCTGGCCCCAGTGGCGTCTCACATTGCACCTCGACGACCTCGCCTTGCTACTGACTCAGCTGTCTGACTATGGCCAGCCCAGCTCTCCTCAGGCCTGGCCTGGGGGTCGATTTGCTCCTGCTCCCCTCGATGATGGCTTGCTTCCAAGTCCTCACTGGCTGGCTGGCTCACCATCTACCTCCCTCGTGGCTTTTTTCGCCAGTTGCAAAAAACTTAGTTAAGTAAACACAGGAGATCCTCGCCCTGACTTACTGCCTCTCTGCCTCCTCATCACCTCAATGCTCATCAGTGTTTTCCCGCCCTTAGGGTACTCGACCAATCAGACTCTGATGTCGTCCTACATTGCCTGAGTTATCAGGCTTGATTGGTGCCCACAGACACTGGCTGGCACAGGACCCCCTTGGCCTATGTTCTGTGCCTAAGCAAGGTGTTGAATCATTTTAAGTCCTCCTCTGCAACCATGGAATAGAAAGAAAGTTGGAGTCTCTGTTATCACTATTCATAACTCCACACTGAACATGTTTGTGAAAGTGTAAGTTGCCACAACAACATAGATAACCCTGAGTGATCTGTAACATGCCACCAACACACCAGATAAAATGGTCACTCTTAAAAAATGTTTTTAACACGTATGACTGTCTTATTTGTGTATTTGGTCCAGGTTTCTCAAATATGCTGTTTATTTTTGTTCTGAAGCAGTTGTACTGCACTGACTAATTCAAATCCTTTATCTTTGCTTGATATACTATGTTAAACAATGTTAGTGAAAAAGATCTGTCAACACTGCAAGATTAGTATGTTGCAGTTTTATATTAGATCAGTGGAACTACTATTTAGACATCCAGTGTGTATTTAAAACCATGACACGCCATTGAACATAGTCAATTCAGCAATCTCCACACCAACTGCAGTGAAGATGCGTGGTGGTGAAGCTGCGTGGTGGAAGACCATGTTGCACTACCTCAACATCACACCCGCTGCACTCTAACCAAGTTGAAAAGTAAAAAATTATCTACCGAGCATGTGAAGACCATATTTTGTGATACTGCATGTATGTTGACGACACCCAGCTCTACCTCATTGCCGCCTCTCTCGACACCTCCACTATTGCTAAATTGTCAAATTAGAGTCATAGAATCATACAGCACAGAAAAGATCTTTTGGCCCATTGTATCTGAACCGATTTAAAAACCACCACCTAACCATTCTAATCCCATTTTCCAGCACTTGGTCCATAGCCTTGCATGCCCTGGCATTGCAAGTACACATCTAAATCCTTCACACCCTCCTGCCCCTTACCTTAAATCTATGCCCCTGGTCATTGACCCCTCCACCAAGGGGAAATGTTTGTTCATGTCTACTCTATCTATGCCCCTCATAATTTTATACATCTGGATCATGTCGCCCCTCAGTCTCCTCTGCTCCAAGGAAAACAATCCAATTTCTCTTCATAACTAAAACTCTCCATCCCAGGCAGCATCCTGGTAAATCTCCTCTGCACCCTTTCCAGTGCATTACATCCCTCCTATAATGTGGATTCCAGAATTGCACACAATACTCTAGCTGTAGCATTATCAACATTTTATACAGTTCCAGCATAACCTCGCTGGCCTTAAACTCTTACGCCTCAGCTCATAAAGGTAAGTATAGCTTCTTGGCCACTGTATCCACCTGCACTGCTAACTTAAGGGATGGTATACATGCACACCAAGGTCCCTCTGATCCTTGGTGCTTCCCAGGATCCTGTTGTTCATCACGTATTCTTTTGCCTTATTTGCCCTGCCCAAGTACATCACCTCACAATCCAGATTGAATTCCATTTGCCACTGATCAGCCCATCTGACTAGAACATCTTATAATAATCTTTATTGTCACAAGTAGGCTTACATTAGCACTGCAATAAAGTTACTGTGAAAAGCCCTTAGTCGCCAACATTCTGGCGCCTGTTCAGGTACACAGAGGGAGAATTCAGAATGTCCAAATTACCGAACAGCACGATCTCTATCCTCCTGTAATCTAAGCCCATCCCCTTCACTATTTACCATGCCACCAATTTTTGTGTTGTCCGCAAACTTTACCGTTCAACCCTCCAACATTCATATCTAAATCATTTTAAAAACTCACAAATAGCAAGGGCCCCAACACTGATCCCTGCGGGACCCCACTGGACACTGGCTTCCAGTCAGACAAACACCCCTCGACCATCACTCTCTGCTTCCTGTCACTTAGCCAATTTTGGATCCAATTTGCCAAATTTCCTTGGGTCCCATAGGCTCTTATTTTTGCCGTCAGTCTCCCATGCGGGACCTTATCAAAAGCCTTGCTCAAGTCCAAGTAGACTATGCCATATGCATTTCCCTCATCTACACACTTGTCACCACTTCAGAAAATTCTGAAGGCCAGAGCGGAATTTAAAATTATTGCCAGCGCCCCTGCTATTTCCTCACTTGCCTCACTCAGCAGCCTGGGATACGTTTCATCTGGCTTTGGAGATTTGTCTACTTTTAAGCATGACCGATCAGTCAGATCACTCAGACCCTCTGTTCTGTCTATGTTAATCTCTTAATTTTATTGCAGTCCTTCTCCCTGATTTCTATACTCACAAACTGTCCCTCTCAGAAGTGAACACTGTCACAAAGTATTCATTTAGAACCCTACCTACACTCTTTGACTCCACTGTGATCCTTAATGGGCCCTACTCATCCCCTAGTTATCCTTAATCCCGTAATGTACTTGAATTTAGGATTTTCCTTTATTTTACCTGACAGTATCCTTTCATGTCCCCTTTCGGCTCACAATTTTCTTTTAAAGTTCCCTCTTGCATATTCTATATGCCTCTAGGACTTCTGCTGTATTGAGCCCTCAATATCTGCCATGAACCTCCCTTTTTCTCCATATCCAATGCTGTATATCCTTTGATATCCAGGGCTCACTGGATTTGTTGGTCCCACACTTTTTCTTGATTGGAACATGTTGGCCCTGCACTCTCCCTATTTCCTTGTTGAATGCATCCCACTGTTCTGTCACAGATTTACCTCCACAACCAGTCCATTCTGGCCAAATCATATCATTAAAATCTGCCTTCCCCTAGTTTAGAACTTTGATTTCAGGCCCATTGTTGTTCTTTTCCATAACAATCTTAAATCTAACGGAGTTATGATCACCGTTTGCAAAATGTTTCCCCACTGATACTTCAACCACCTGCCCAGGTTTGTTCATGAAAATTAAGTCCAAGACCACCCTCTCTTGTAGGTCCTTGTACGTACTGACTTAAAAGGTTCTCCTGGATGCATTTTATGAATTCCACTCCCTCTAAACCTTTCACACTTTGGCTACGCCGGTTAATATTGGGGAAGTTGAAATCCCCCACTATCACTACCCAATTACTTTTGCACTTCTCTGAAATTTGCCTACATATCTACTCTATTTCTCTCAGAACACTCCCAGCAATGTAATTGTTCTTTTTGGTTTTTATGTTCTACCCATATGGCCGAAGTTAAAGAGCCTTCTAAGATGTCTCTCCTTTCTGCTGTAATTGATTGCCTGATCAAAATTCCCCCTTCCCTATCTTGCCTGAAGATTCTGTATCTCGGAATATTGAGCTGCCAATCCTGCCCCCCTCTCAACCATGTCTCAATGACAGCAATGACATCATATCCCCATTTTTATTTTGTGCCCTCAATTCATCTGCCTTGTTTGACAGACTCCTCGCATTCAAATAAATACCATCCAATCTTGCCAAACACTCTGGTGACTTTTCCTGACTCACTTGATAGCTCCTTTAATTTTAGCTGTGCATTTATCCCTGCTGAATCTTCTCTCAGGATCCCAGACCCCTGCCAAACTAGTTTAAACCTGCCTGACAAACCTCCCTGCAAGACACAGGTCCCATTTTGGTTCGGGTGCAAACTGTGTGCCTTGTATAGGTCCCACCATCCCCAAAAGCTGCCCCAATCCCAGAAATCCAAAGCCCTCCCGCCTGCAGCATCTCTCCAGCCACATATTCACCTGGGCTAACCTTCTATTTCCATACTCTTTGCTTGACTGATTTCCACAATGGGATGAGCATAAATTTTCTCCAACTAAATACAGGGAAGCCAGAAGTCAATGAGCATGATTCACTGACCACGCTGCGTTCTCTCTCTCGAGCGCAGTGCGGCTGGTGAATGCTGGAAGAGGCCTCTTCCACCAGCGGCATGATCAAATCGTACTTGCCGAAGCCAGTTTTAGACCAGCTTCGGTGAGGGGCTCCCCCCGCGAGGCTGCAGCCGGGTGGCATTCAGCAGTGGTCTACACAAACATGGACCAGGCAGAATGACACCGAGGGGTCTCCTGGGCCACTCTAGACCCATGGGTGGTCAGGGTCAGTGCATGGTGGCTCGCTGGCCCTCCCTCTGGACCGTGGGCACCTTGGCACTGCCCAGCTGGCACTATAGCACTGCCACCCTGGCACTGCCCAGGTGCCAGGGTGGCAGTGCAAGGGTGCTCCGGTGCCAGGGTGGCACTGCCAAGGGTCAGGGCCTGAGGGGGGGTCATGCCTGTGAAAGGAGGGTGGGGGCTGCAGGGCAAGTAGGTAGGTGCCTCTTGGAGGCTGGGGGTGTTGAGAGGTGGGGATCCTGTAAGGGGAGAGGCCTGTAAGTGAGTGTGGAGGCCTGAAGAGGGGGAACCCCTAGGGACCCCATACTGGGGAATCCTCACCTGAGGGGGTATGGAGTAATGCCCATGTGTGCGTGTGTGCGTGTGGCAGGGTGGGGGGGCGGGTGATCTTGCCCATGGGTGGAGGGTGTAGGGGACCCACAACCTCACTTAGAGATCGGGGCACCCTTTCAAAATGGCAGCCCAATCTCCGAGTTCAGCTTCTCAGTGCTAAACAAAATTCTAAGTGTGGGCTAAACTGATGAGAAACTCCCCAGGGCCCAAAAACGTGACTAAGTGTCATTGTATAGTGGTGGAGAACTTGCCAGCAGAGCTAGCAGGAAACTCCCTGACAAACCCGCCACCAATGAACTTAGAAATTTTGGTGACAACCTCGTCCACATTGGGCAGGATTCTCCGGCCGCACCCAGCTGGACACAGCAAATTCCCACCTGATGTCAATGGACCTTTACATGGTCCACATCCCGCCCATGGCAATCTTGCGGTGGGCGGGGCGTAAGAAACCAACTCATTGTCTTTGCTTCCCACAATAAACTCCGTTCCCTAAACATTAACCTAAATACCACTCCTTGGCAGCTGTCTGAGGTTGAACAGTCTCTTCACAGCCTTAGTGCGTCATATGTAACCTCCAGATGAGTTTCCAGTTGTCTCTCCCTTCACTAAGATCCTTTACTTCCACTTCACTAACATCTTGCACCTCCACCCTGTCTCAGCTCATCTGTTGTTGAAATATAATTGACTCTTAACTGCTCTACCGGGCATTTAGGATTGTGCAAAACACTCCCATCCTATGAAAGAATTGAAAAAGAAGAAACCGTCATCCATGCCTCTGCTGTCTCTTTCAACGCACTTGAGGCTGCCCTCTGACATTTCACCCTCCATAAACTTGAGGTCATCCAAAGCTTTGCCCATATCTTAACTTGTACCGAGTCTTGTTAACCCATCACCCCTGTGTTTGCTGACTTTTTAAAAGTAGGTTGTGGGCATCGCAGGCTAGGCCAGCATTTATTGCCCATCCTTATTGCTGTGGGAAAAGTGGTGGTGAGCTGTCTTCTTGAACTGCTACAGGCCAGTGGTGTAAGACACCCACGGTGCTGTTAGGGAGGGTGATCCGGGATTTTGATCCAGTAACAGTGATGGAATGGCAGTATAGTTCAAAGTCAGGATAGTGAATGGCTTTGAGGGGAATGTGCTGTGTTCCCATGCACCTGCTGTCCCTGTCCTAAATTGTCGAGATTGTAGATTTGGAAAATGCTGTCCAAGGAGTCTTGGTGAGTTGCCACAGTCTCCCGGTTAAGCAATGCATCAATTTTAAAAATGATCACACTTGTGTGGTTCAGCACCCACATCTCCTTCTACGCCTCAACCCTACCTCCTTTTGTAACTGTCCCTGGAAAAAATATATCCTCCAACTTCACTTTCATAATCCCAATTATCTAGCCTTTAGCCCTCCATTTGCCACAACATTTCTGCAGCTACCGGTTTTACTCAACCACACTCTCATCAACACCTTTGATGCCCTAATCCCTGATAAAACCATTACTCTCTCTCACCCTGGCCTCCCTGGTATGGCCCTCCTCTTTGCTCCCTTAAGTCCAAGAGGTACAGGTTTGAAAGGATGTGGTGGACGGTTAGTTTAGCTACCCACTGTCAGATCTATTTGGATCTCTTAAAACAATATTGGGTCCTGCTCTTTTCACTATTTCAAGATCACCCTGAGATGCAAAGATAACCCCTCACTTATTTTCTCCACTGCAAAAGGTCTTAAATCCCTCCCCCCTGTTCCTTTCACCCTCACCTTGAACAACAAGTACAAGGGGCTCATGGGAACCCTTTGTCATGAAAATAAAGACAATCCCATTAGCTGGCTCAACGCACCCCCTCTCTACCACTAGCCCATCTGGCTGTGCCCTCCCTAGCACTAGCTCATCTGGCTGTGCCCGCCCTAGCACTAGCCCATCTGGCTGTGGCCTCCCTACCACCAGCCCATCTGGCTGTGCCCTCCCTACCACTAGCCCATCTGGATGTGCCCTCATACGGCCATGCAGCATGTTCTGCAAACTTTGCCTTCCACTCGGCTGAACATTGCGGGGCTGCTCCAGTGTGGTCCAGATTGTCAATGCATTGCTTGAAGATACCATGATGTGCTCCATAATATTCCTTGTGACAGCATGCTTCTCATTCTCGACGTGCTGCACACGTGTGGATTCTGGACCAAAGTCATAAGCCATGTCAAGGACTCCGTACTGAAACAGAAAATACAGGACAATCTCAGCAGGTCGGACAGCATTTGTGGAGAGAACGGGGCTTATGTTTCGCGTCAGGATGACTTTTTGTCAAAGAGTCATTCAAACGCGAATCGTTAGCTCGCTTCTCACTCCAGAGATGCTGTCAGACCTGCTGAGATTGTCTAGTATTTTCTGTTTTTGTTTCCGATTCCAGCATCTGCTGTAATTTGCTTTAATCTTCATGGACCCAGAAGCCTGCCTTTTACATTCCATGGTGGGTCAAACGCGGGTGGTGTGAAGGACTGCCACAGAAGAGAAATCATTGTTACTGTCAAGATACCAGGGGCATTCAGCCTTGTCTGATGTGCTGCCTGTGGTCTCACATTAGCTGCCTGTTGAGGAAGTGAAATCCAGTTCAGTTTATAAAATTAGCTGAGTTCCATTGAGGTGCTGCAAGGCAACATATGTGCAGATAGCGGCAAACTACACCATGTGGAATTCTGCAATCCACGAAAACCGTCATTATCGAGTTGTCTCTCTTTGTCTGGAAAGTCTCAGTGACATCCCTTGTGCAGCGGTGCACTGCAGCCTGCAGGATGTTGCCTATATTTACTGCAACAGCCTGGAAGGATCCAGGTGCACAAGTGTTATGGAGCCACGGGCAGTGATGTCCTTGCCCAACTTTGAGCTTGTATTTGTGGCTGCCGCATTTGTTAGATTCCATACAGGATCGCTTTTGTAAAGCAAAGGCGACTCATACATTGATCCTCACTGGAGTTGAGGTAAGAAATTTGTTCCCTAAAGAACTTAAGTGGATATGGCCTCCAGCTGAGAAGTATTCTCCCTCTTCTCCTTTAGCAGCTGATTTTGCACAGCATGATCTCTCTTTATTCTCCCAGTAATGCTCAATTCCCAGAGGATGCTTCAGCCGGCCACCCATGTCTGGAAGTAGTTCCTGACTGCTTCCAAAAGGGCTAGTTTCTGTTTATTCAGCCAAGCACAATTAAGACTGTGTTGATTAGAGTGCCCAGTCTACACACATGCATCAGTTGTACACGTGCATTTCAGACCCCATTTTTGAACATGGTGCCTTCTTCGTGTCTAAAAGATGGATGCTCCATAGTCCAATGCAGCCCCCACACACCTGCAGGCTCTTTATAAATCTAGATCTGACAAAAACTCACTCTGATGATATGCATAATGTAAGTTTGGAAATGAATGTGATGCACGACCTCCAAACCACGAGGTGGCATTGTAAACTCATCACATCACCATGTGATCTGGGAGTAGGGGGTATTTGCAGTAGTCCCACAAGAGTTGTTTAGTGCTAGTTATTTGTTAGTTAATTTATTCTAGTTATCTGATCACAGTTTGTTCTATAATTTATTTTAAACTACATGTTCTATAGTACCTCTTTCACTTCGGCCAATCTACAGAACATGACAGTCACCTCCGCCTGAAACATTAACTCTGGCCAGAATTTTCCAGTCCTGTCTGAAGTTGACAGACATTTGGCTGGTCCGCCAAATTTTACATCCCACTCACGCTGATTCCTGCTGTGGGCGGAGCTGGAAAATCCTGGCCTCTGATTCTCTCCACAGTTGCTGCCTAACTCACTGAATATTTCAAGCATTTTGTTGTTATTTTGAATTTCCTGTACCTGCAGTATTTTGCTTTTGTTATAATTGTACTTTTTCACACTCTATTGGAGTTAATCCCTCCGGTTGTGTGAAATTACCCTTCCTTTTGAAGTGCCTTTGAAGGCAGGTCAGATCCTGGTTCTGAATTTATACTACAGCGTTAGTGTTGCTATAAAAGGTAAAGCCACTTCACAGAGACACTAAATTTACAGTATAAAGACACCCAAAACCTGTTTTCACTCATTTCCCCCAGTTGTTTTGCTAATATGGCAGTGTGGTTTTCAGTATGAAACCAAATTACTCCTTTTGCAACCTAATCGAGACCTGGTTGTACAATTGTCTAGAAATCGTGCTTTACTTCTACCTTTTGATTTGGATGGTAATTATTAGAATTGTTAATGTACCGTTTGGGCACAGTACTGATTTAATGACCATAAGTGCATGGGGACTTGCTATTGATCAAATATTTATTTAATAGATGCACCACAACTTTGCAACGTCACCGTGACACAGTAATGTAATGGGTGAGGATTCAATACCATTATGGGAAGTTGTGAATGGAATTTAATAAATGTTGGGGTGATTTGTGGTCTCCAGAAGAGAAAGTGTTAATTGTTGAAATGTTCACTACTTCGAGGAAGGAAATCTGCCACCCCTACCTGGTTGTTCTAGTACGTGACTCTAGCCCCATCCTGAGTGGTTAACTTTGTAAGCTGCTTAGTTGTACAAATGTTTGGAAGGTCCTACAGAGAGATAGATGCTCAAATAAGTTCACAAACATCATCCTTCTCCTACTTGAAATGTGTAAATAGCAGTGCTCTGCAATGGTTCCACTATGGACCACTTCCCTGTCAAAACGGTTGTCCAACAGTGGTTAGTGGTATGTCACTGTGCCAACACTGTGATAGCACTCCTGGCCCAGGTGTGGTAATAACATGAAAAAGCTCTGATGATAAATTCTTCAACCGAAACCAACTAAAGACTAAAACCAAGATAACAACAATTTCTGTAATAGAACGATAGTATTCTGGCGATGCATTAGTCCGTGCTCACACTGAAGAAAAACTACAATAGATAGTTGCCATATTCTCCAAAGGCTATGAGAACATGGGGCTTACCCTAAACCCCAGTTAGACTGAAGCCCTCTGCCAATTCGCGCAAACTGAATCAAATCTAAGGCTTTCAATTCAGAGATACACGGTGAATTGTCGGAAAATGTCCGATCTGGTGGATGGGGTGAAGAAGGACTTTAAGAGATGGGATGTTCTCCCACTATCATTGGCGGAACTGTTGCGGGCCAGGGCTTAGAAACTCCAAAGTATGTTATGAAGTCCACCTGACCTACAACCTTTATGTTGAATTTGGCTAGGGTGAGCACAAAAGTCTTCACTGCAGGTG
The DNA here is from genome assembly GCF_047496885.1 of Scyliorhinus torazame. Classification (NCBI taxonomy): domain Eukaryota; kingdom Metazoa; phylum Chordata; class Chondrichthyes; order Carcharhiniformes; family Scyliorhinidae; genus Scyliorhinus; species Scyliorhinus torazame. The sequence continues at coordinate 95,054,186 of NC_092712.1, forward strand.
TGATTCAACAGTCTTCCTAGACACTTTAATCAAAATAAGCTTTATTCTAAGAACTGAGTTAACATATATATATATATATATATATATATATATATATATAAACAAACAGCAAGAATTCTTATCAATTACAAACATAAAGACACCCCACAGCTGCAGTAATCTATGTATAACACTTAATGAATTTCCCCTTAACTGTTCCAATTCAAAAACAAAATCCCATAAACCAAAAACCCCTTTTCAAGGGCGTGGCCCAGCACTCTGCATTCTCACTTGAATAAGACTGGCTTTTCCTGAGATTCTGACCCCGTCTCACCAGCAAGTTTAAACCCTTTCGGAAGGCAAACAGTATCTTTTAAGTTACCAAGGCAGGTAGCTATAATCAAGGTTATTTTTACTGGAATAGATATTTAAAATGAAAATAAAGAGAAAGCCGAAACACTTCTTTTCTCTGTCTGTAAGCAGCCAAATCGGAAAGCGAAACTAAAACCTCACAGCCACCGTTCCGCTCCACCCACAAAATGACATCACTGAAGCCATGTGATAAGACAAAAAACTTTCTTAAAGGGACACTCCCATGACAGGACAGATTCAGACTGAAGAGGACAGTCCTCCCAAAGTTTTTGTTCCTCTTTCAGAGCCTCCCGATCTTCTTGCCTAAATCTTTTATTAGGAGGGTAAGCAGGATGATTTCTGATTTTATATGGGTGGCAAAGGTACCTAGGACTTGGAGGGTATTTTTGGAAGGGGACAGGTGGTGGGTTGGTTTGGCATTACCAAATTTGCTAAATTATTACTGGATAGCGAATGTGGTCAAGGTTCGGAAGTGGGTCCTAGAGGAAGGATTGGTGTGGGGACGGATGGAGGAGGCTTCATGCAGAGGGACAAGTCTAAGGGAACTGGTGATGAAATACTCGCTGGTGAAATACTCCACAAGTCCAGTGGTGGTTGAATGTTGAGGATCTGGAACCAGCTCAGGCAACATGTTAAGGTAGAGGGCATGTTGTTGTGGGCACTGATCTGTGATAATCATAGATTTATCTCAGCAGGGCTGGACTCCATGTACAAGATGTGTGTGTGTGGGAGAGGGGGGGGGGGGGCGAGGGGTTAGAATGGTTTAGAGATATTTTCTTGGAAGGGAGATTCGCAGAATTGGGGGAGATAGTATAGGAATTCCATCGGCTGAAGATGAACGGATTCCGATACTGCAGATCAGGGATTTTGTGAAAAAAGAGTTAGCCAAGTTTCCACAGTTGTCACACACCCCCCCCCCCCCCCCCCCCCCTCCCTGATCGAAAAGATTGTGCCTGAGGACGGGATTGGGGAGGACAAGGTCTCTGACATTTATGGACAGTTAATGGAAAGGGAGAAAGCCTTGTTGGAGCAGATAATGAGGACGGCCCTGAGGAGGAGAAATTCAATATACTCGTGTGCGAGATTGAGTTTAAACCAATTTAAGGTGGTGATCAGAGTGCACGAGGCAAAGCATAAGTCGTTTGTTTCCGGAGATGAAGGATGAATGTGGGCGATGCTCCAGGGGGCCGGCAAACCTCACCCACTTGTTTTGGTTCTGTCCAAAATTGGTGGTGTTGTGGAAATCCTTTTTGGGGACTATGTCAGAGATTTTGGGGCTGAGAGTAGCTCCAAGCCAGTGGGTGGCGATATTCGGTGTCGCGGAGGATCCGAGAGTGCAGGTGGGGAGAGAAGCTGACGTGTTGGCCTTTGCCTGCCTGATATCCCAGAGGAGGATCTTGTTAGGATGGCGAGCTCCGGAGCCGCCTAAAGCGGGTAGATGAATGAGTGACTTGGCAGAATTCCTGCATTCGGAAAATATAAAGTTTGCCTTTAGGGGATCAGAGGGAGGTTTCCACTCGATGTGGAAGCTGTTGATCTCCTCTTTAAATATTGGTAAGAGTCAGCGGGAGGACCCAGAAAGACCGTTTAGAAATTAGAAAGCTATTAGTGAGGTAGGAAGTCAGACATTATTTTTTCACTGAATTATAGGATTGTGAATAAGTGCTGGAAAGGCTTGTGAAGCAATCCAGATCAGTGAATTCAGGAGACAACTGTAATTTTGGATTGAGGTCTGAAGGATGTGGTGAATCAGTGGGGTTGACCTGGAAAAAGTGGGTTCGCTTACTTTCGGCAGCGGCATTTTCATATTCTGACAATTGTGCTAAGCTTATAAAATGTTATCTTTCCTTGCTATTCTCTGTTCAAATATTTAAGCACCTGCCAAAAGCACCTTGTAATGTGACATCATTTGATGATGTCGATCGTGTAGATAAGCATCCCAAAAGCAGTAATAACTTTTAATTCAAAAATTCCTTAAAAAATATATCTGCATTCTTGAACAAAATACTGTTGTTTGAAAACACAAATGGAAATTTTAGTTTAGTTTTGTTTTTGCTTTCTTTACAAATAATACAAAGTAATTCCTAGGTATTTATTGAATATTGATCTGCCATGGCATAGTTCACATTGGAGAATGTGGTCACTTGTGCATATCTCTGTCTTCATGCTGGTTTCTCTCTTTTGTCTGGTCTCTGCCTCTCATCTCTTCCTTGCACTCTTCACCCCCACAGCCCTACCTTAACCTTTGCCTTTGGTCTTTTTCTGTCTTATTATTTCTGTTTACTAGGTTGAGGTGGATGACAGCGAGATAAAAAGCCATCAATAACAGCATGCTGAATTTCAAATGTGGGTTGCAGGGGAAATGGATCATTCAGCGGACCCTTTCTCACCCATCCTCCTCCTCTAGATCCTGAGGGAACTTGATAAGGTAGATTCTGGGAGGATGTTTCCTCTTGTGGGGAGATTAGATATTAGAGTAAGAATCAGAAGTTTTCCGTTTAAAATGGGAGTGAGAACTTTTCTATCTAAGTGTTGCGGGGTTGTGGAATTATCTTCTGCAGAGAGTGGTGGCGGCTGGGTCATTGAATTTATTTAAGGCGGAGTTAGATTTTTGATCAACAAGCGAATCGGGAGGGAAGGGAAGGGGTTAGACAGGAAAGTGGAGTTCAGGTCACAACCAGATCAGCCATGACTTATTGAATGGCGGAGCAGGCTCGAAGGGCCAAATAGTCGACTGCTGCTCCTGAATATTTTAACCCCATGTTTTAAGTCATTCATGCCTTTCCCCCCCATTTCCATTATAGCCTCTTTTTTTCACCTTTCTTCCACTTTTATTGCACCCCTCATTCTAGTTGCAGACCGACCCTTTGAACTAACAACTGCACTCCAATCTCTTCAACTCCCCCTTCTTCAACTATCACCAGCCCCTAATCTCCCATTCACTCCCTGGTTTTACTTGCTCCCTCCCAGTAAGCTGATTTCCCTCTTTCCCATCACCGATTCTCCCTTTCTATAATGAGGAAAAATGCACTTAATTTACCAAAGTCAACATATACTGGGTGTTATATGCAGCTGTCGTTTGCACATTATGTTGCTACCTGCAATTGGAGTCGTCATTGTTGTCGCTTAGTGCTAAATGGATGCTTTATAGGTATCAGTTGTGTCTCCTCGACTATATTATTCAGTTGTGCACTTAGCTAAGTTTATTAGTTATGCATCAACAATATTTAAATACAGTACTGTAACATTATACTGGAGATCAAGTAGCTGAGGGATCATATTGTGCTTTTCAACACTGTAATATCACTTTAGTTGGAGTATCAAGCACAACCTTAAAATGCATAACTTCTGACATTGGATCTCTACTTTGAAATTCTGAAGCCTGATAATAGCTGTCTGGAACTTATTATTCATCACATTGAAGTAAATAGATGATAGAAGTGCATGTTGTATTTTTCAAGATAGGGCCCCAGACCTTCCAGTCTCTGGATGGTCGTACCCCAGAATCCTCCAAAACTCTGAGTTAAAGTCAGAGACTTTGCATGGTTCCAAGTCATTTAGTAGGATAGTTACCCAGGAAAAGTTAGGACAAAACAAGTTCCAACTTCTGGATAACTATGCTATTAACCCCCCAATTCTCCACTGGACCCCCCTCCCATTACACTGCAACTAAACTCCCCACCTGCAACCATCCAATTAAAATCCTCACCCCATCTAGCTCCAGTGCGAGATAAGTAAAAAGGAGTAGTGGCAATCGAATGGTGATTGCCACTCCGTTGAAGATTCGACCCATTATTTTTATTTGAGCCCAAATCCTTAACAAATCCAATAAATTATATAACGTTGAAAATGGGAAAACCACCGTCTTTCAAGGAGTATATTTCACAGTATGGGCAATTTTGTTTTTAAAAAAAATGATTTTTCTTTGATGGGGTATGGGCATCTCTGGCAAGGCCAGCATTTATTGTCCATCCCTTAATTTCCCTTGTACTGAGTGGCTTGCTCAGTTATTTCAGAAGGCAGTTAAGAGTCACCACTTTGCTATGGGTCTGGCATCACATGGAAGCCAGACCAGGTAAGGACAGCAACATAGAGACATAGAAAATGGAAGCAAGAGGAGGCCATTATGATCATGGCTGATCATCAAGTTCAACCCTTATCCTGCCATCCCCCCCATATCCTTTGATCCCTTTAGCCACAAGAGCTATATCTAATTCCTTCTTGAAATTGCACAACATTTTGGCCTCAACTACGTTCTGTGGTAGCGAATTCCACAGATTTACCATTCTCTGGGCGAAGAAATGTATCCTCACCTCAGTCCCCCTTATGCTCAAACTACGACCCCTGGTTCTGGACTCCCCCCACTATCAGGAACATTCTTTCTGAGTCTAACCTGTCTAATCCTGTTAGAATTTTGTAAATTTCTATCAGATACCCTCTCACTCTTCCAAACATTAATGAACTAGATGGGTTTTTTAAAGCAATCAACGATAATTTCACGGTCACCATTACTGAGACTAGCTTTCAATTCCAGATTAATTGGTTAATTGAATTTAAATTCTACCAGCTGCTCTGGTGGGATTTGAACCCAAGCCTCTGGATTAGCAGTCCAGTGACATTACCGCTATGTCACCAATTTGTATATAGGTTCCATGCTGCCTTATGCATTCCTCTAGATGGTATAGACGGGTTCTTGGATATTCTTTGATATCTACTTGCCTCACTTGATAATTGGGCAGAATGTTAAAAAAGCATCACCACTGCGTATTGACCCTAGCTCACAGCTCGTGATATTGGCAGTGTCTCACTACTTCTACATATCATTTGCACACCAACATCCATTGTTTAGTATTGCAGAACCTCAAATGTTTAACAGCATATTTTGTATTTCGACTAACATCCTTATCTTTATTTTCATTTTCTTTTTAATAATTAAACCTTCTCACCTAGGCATAACCAAAATCTCCAAACTGGCACTTCTAAGGGTATCTTAACATGTCAGTACTCCCATCCTTTTGTCTAACCAATTCTCCAATGTTTCTGAAACCCTCATTTACTTAAGATTGTAATCTACCTCATCTCTTAAGTGAAATTAATTTGCTCTACAATTATATACTGTACTTTTAGCTTTAAGGCTTCGTAAACTAAAGCTTGCGAGCTTAAACCCTTAATTTGTAGCCTGTGAAGCTGTATTTACAACTGTTGCAGGATTCATCGATAATGGTGCAATAAATACTTTTTAGGCAGCTAGCATTAAAATTGGATTTCTTCTGGCATTTTGCATAAATCTACTTCATTCTTATCCTATTGTCAGAACAATAGCAGGGTGCTAATTAGTGAACCACTGTTCGTGTCACATCAGGAAGATCAAAGATGCAATTTTGATTTCCTGCAGCAAACGCCCCTCCTTCCTTACTGACTGCATTCCTCCTTTCCAGCCTATGCAGGTACTGAAGCTAAACCAGACTGTGCAAAACCTTAACGTTCTTTTGAACTCAGATCTGAGCATTGACTCAAACATCCTATCTGTCACCGAAGCAACTTGCAGGATTGCTTGCCTTTCCTCAGTCCCTCAAACATTGAGATCCTTATCCATTTTTTCACCCTCTAAACAAGATTTATTCCATATCCCCCTCACCGGACTCTCTCAATCCCCTTCCAAAAGCTTTTTTAAAACCCATTTATACTTTGTACTAAGTCTAACACTCCTGCCCATGCTGACTTACACTGGTTCCCCTATTGTATTAAATCTAAAATCCATATTATTTTCTTCATAAGGATAAGGATGTCAGTAGAAATACAAAATACCCCTCCTTGCCTGCCTCACCATGTCTTTGCACCCTTCTTCCAGCCTGATTTCTCTTTCCACACCCTTCTATTTTCTTACTTCATCCCTTGTGTGCTATATCTTGTAACATCACATAGATCTTTTCAGATGCTGGAACTGCGTCGGGGATTCTCAGTTCTTCGATCTCTGTCATTTTTTTTTAATAAAAAAAAGCTTTTCAGCATTTATCCTTTCCGCCAGGTTTTTGTTTATCGATCATAAAATTTTCCTCCCTGGCTGTGTCAATTCCTGGATCGGTTTCCATTTGGGACATTTTTTTTAACATTAAGGATCTTTCAGTAATGTAGGTTATCATAGACAATTACAATTGATTGCCATGCTTATTCACTGATTGTAGTTGAGCATTGTTTCTCCAGCTGCCATTAAAAAAAACAACAAAGTGCCACTGGCCCCAAAATGAATTTTGAAGGGATAATACGTCCTGATTTGAGCAGTACTCAAAAGGAGTGCCATTTTTCGATAATCTAGTCTTTTTTGTGGGGTGGGGGGGGGGGGGGGGGGGGGGGAAAGAGGAACGGTATCAATTTTTAATCACATGATGTCGTGATGTGTTTAAGATGGTGACCGAAGTTAGTGAACCACTTCTCCATTCAATATGGCTATAGTGCTATGCAGTGGAATTAGTGTTTCATTTCTGCCACAATGCCACATTGTGCTAATCAGAACACATTTGAAATACGGTAATAAAATGCAAAATGCTAGAAATGAACTAATCCATCTGCATCTTAAATAGAGGAGACGGATTTGTATTTTGGTCGTTGACTCTTCCTTGGTACTTTAAGATAAGAAAGCCTCTAAAATATGTTTTTAATGGGGTGGCATTGTGGTTAGCACTGCTGCATCACAGAACCAGGGTTCAATTCTAATCTTGGGTGACTGCTTGTGTCGAATTTGCATATTCTCCCCTTGTCTACATGGTTTTCGTCCAGGTGCTCCGGTTTCCTCCCACAGTTCAAAGATGTGCAGAATAGGTGGATTGGCCATTCAAGATTGTTCCTTAGTGTCCAAAGATTAGGTAGGGTATGAGGTTACAGGATATGGTAGTCAAGGAGGAATCCAAAAAGGAGAGTAAATAAAGGTTTATTTTCAACCCTTGGTTTAGGAAAATGACATACAAGCAACGGTCCAAGTTCCAGCCAGGACTATTCTGGAACCCAAGCCCCGACCCGGGCCAGGTTTTATTCGGTGGAATTAACAAACCTAATGATGGACCTCTGCCCCTTAGCAGGGGAGCTCGTACTCTTAATCGGGTTGTCCTATAATAAAGGGATATGGCGGGAGAGTGGGCCTAGATAGGGTTCTTTCGGACGGTCGGTGTAGACCCGATGGGCCAAATGGCCTTCTGCACTGGAGGGATTCTACGATTCTAGCTTTTTAAAAATTGGGAGGGAATCACACAAGCAGGTTAATGGATTGAACAGCATGTGGATGGAAGCAATTGCCTGCGCAGACCTGAGGACATTACAAATTTTTGAAAAACTATTTTATATTATAATGGACACGATTGGACTTTTAAAATGGACTGCAGGAGTCACCTGCCCTTTTACAACTGCACTGTTTGTAAAGCTTCTAGAAGGTTCCAAGTGGATTACAAATAGCCATGCCTAGACAGCCCCTCTGTGGAATTTCATACCTGCCATTGTCCAGGACTATTCAAAGAACACTGATTGAACTCAGACTTGAAAGGTATTTGGGAATCCAAATTATAAATTAGATTACCACTTACCTTATATGCAACATGATTTGACATTTTGCTTGGGTTGGAGGTGGGAGGAGGTCAGATGATACAGCGGGTGTGGTACTATCATAACTATCAGCATTACAAGAGTTAATGTAGTTGCGTGAATAACCACTAGAGGGAACAGAAGAGAGGACTAGAAAAGCAGTGATGGGGAGGAGTAACCTTATGGGGAGAAGTAAGCAGGAGACAGCTAGAGCGAGATCAGAGCAGTTAGTGTGAGAAGGTTAGATTAAAGTTACACCAGTGAATGAGATTAGCAGTAGGTGAGTGTAGATAGATTTTATTGATTAATTCTGTATTCTAATAAGGACTAAGTGTCGAAACCCAGTTTAGTAGTGGAAATAAAATCATAGCTTTGTTTAAGTAAAAGCTATACTGTGGTCTTTGTGGAACACTACGCAATCCATCCTAAATAAGCAACACAAAGAACACCATAGCGGGGGTCATCTTTGCTTGTCTGCCATGAATATAGAAAAGGCAGGGCAATCTGCCTACAGTCAGAGCCATCTTGCAACACTGGAGAAAAGGACAACAGCTTGAACTCAGGGAGAGATGCCCAGAAATAACTGCTGTAAGTAACTGGGCAGCTGAAAGCGCCACATCTGCAATACCGTAAAATCAAAACATTAAAACTCTCCTTTCCTTGCACCTAATTTCATATCCTCAACTACCTGTGAAAGCAACCTGTGATAATTCAAGGCCTTTTCTTAAGCTGAAGCAGTATCTCCATTTCAGAAGGCCAAACTCACATCAAACAATAAAGAGACTGAACTTGATTTGTTTTGTCTTCATCTGTAATTAGTCTTTGTGTGCCTGAGTGGTATTGTGTTTCCTTAAGTAACCTCCAGAACATGAGGATAGATACAAACTAACCTTTTATTTACAAATACAAAAGGCTTTTCCTTAGTTATTTGAAATTGACTCACTCACTTCCAAGTGTAGGAAATACATGAACATATACAAAATGATCATGGGCAACTTTGGGGATACACCTACTGTCAAAACACAATCAAAAGATTGAAAAGAGCAACAGAACATAAAAACACCTAAAGTGGCAAAAGGGACCAGAAGTTCCCACATGAGAAAGTAAAAGGAATCTTGCCAGTGCACAAGGTTGACAGTTTAAAAAAAATAGTGGATGTTAAAGCGGCAGATTGAACCAACTCTACTGCCGCATTAAGACAGTATTGCCTATCCTTAATTGGCCGTAAATATTTCAGAGGACAATTAAGAATCAGCCACATTACTGTGGAGCTGGAGTCACATGTAGGCCAGGCCAGGTAAGGATTTCCTTCCTGAAAGGACATTAGTGAACCAGATGGGTTTTTACAAAGAATCGTTGATAATGTCATGGTCACCATTACTATTACTGACAATCAATTTCAGATTTTATTAACTGAATTTAAATTCCACCAGCTGCCATGGTGGGATTTCAATCCGTGTCCCCAGAGTATTAGCCAAAGCCTCTGAACCACTTGTTCAGTGACACTGTCAGTATGCCACCGTCTCCCCTGCTGTGAAGAATAGTAAGTGTGAGCATAGGATAATGAAAAAATGAATGGAGGCAGAAAATCAAATGTGATAGTAAACTAGCAAGTAATATAAAAACATATTGTGGGAGCTTCTACCATTATTAAAAAGAAGAGATTAGTCTCTGAGGTCGTTATAGGGGAAATTATAATGAGGATAAGGAAATGGAAGACATGTTGAACAAATATTTTGTATCTGGCTTCACCATGGAAGACACAAAAATGTACAAGAAATAGTGCAGAACCAAATGTCTGTTGAGAGTGAGGGACTTTAGTCCAGTTGCAGTAGCGTAGTGGTATCCAGAGACACAGGACAAGATATGGGGACCTGGGTTCAAATCCCACCACCCTCATGGCAATGAAACCATTATCGATTGTCATAAAACCCCACTTGGTTCACTAATGTCCTTTAGGGAAGGAAATCTGCTGTCCTTATCTCGTCTGGTTTACATGTGGTTGACTTTGAAATGGAGGCAGTTAGGAATGGGCAATAAATGCTAGCCCAGTCAGCAATGCCCACATCTCCTGAGCAAATAAAAAATCCAGTTAATTTGAGATAAGAAAAAATACTGGAAAAAGTAGTGAGCCTATTAGCTGACGAATCTTAGGATATTAAAAGAGGGTGGGTGTAATCTTCCAATGTTCCCTAAGTTCTGGAATAACCCAATGGAGCACATATAACACTGTTATTCAAGGAGAGAGAGAAAGCTGGGAATTACCCGCCAGTTAGTCCAATGTCAGTCATCAAAAGAAATGCTGGAATCATTATTAAGGAAGTGGTAACATGACTTAGAAAACCTTAATTAGGCAAAGTCAACATCCTTTTATGAAAGTTAAATTGTGTTTAACAAACTTATTAACATTTTTTCAGGGTATAACGAACAGGACAGATATAAGAAAACCAGTGGATATTTGGATTTAAAAAAGGCAGAATTTGAAAGTAGTGAGGTTATGTTAAACCTTATGGGACTTTGACAAAGCCGCACTAATGTGCACAGTTCTGGTCTCCATGCAATAAGAAAGGTCTGTAAGCACTGGAGAAAGTGCAAAAAAAAGATTTGCTAGAACTGAGAGATTACAGCTGTTGGGATAGAGCAAAATTTAACGGCTTGTTTCTTTTAAAAGAGAAGGCTTCAGAGGAAACGTGATGAAAGCTTTTAAAATCATGAACAGGGTAAATGTGAAGAGAATATTTCCTAAGGGCCAACAATACAAGATGGTTGTAAGTAGGTCCGAAAAGAAAATACGATGAAGTTTCTTTATTCAGTGATTGTTTAGGATGTGGAACCTTCTACCACAGAAAGTGATTGAGGCAAATATCTGCAAAAGGGAACTAGATGAGTACATGAGAGATAAGGGAATGGCAAGATATGCTGAATGGCTGCAATGAAGTAGTTAGATGGGCTCTTGTACAAACAACAGCACAGACTAGTTGGACTGAATGGCCTTATTCTGTGCTGTTTATTATTATATCTTTTCCAATTAAGGGGCAATTTAGTGTGGCCGAACCACCTACCCGGCACATCTTTTTGAGTTGTGGGGATGAGACCCACGCAGACACTGAGAGAATGTGCAAGCGCCACACAGACAATGACCTCGGCAATGTGAGGCAGCAGTGCTAACTACTGCACCACCGTGCCGTCCTGTACGGTATATATTCAATGTAATTGTGTATAATTTAACAAGGGGAAAACATTAGTTTCAGGGGAAGGAGTGTGGCAGGAGCAATTGAAATAACAGTCTGCTTGGACAATCTGAACTGTGTATCTGCGGAAGAGGTAGAGATGGAGCTGCATGGAGTAAAGGAATTGAGATGGGAAGTAGGAGTGGGAGTGATCCAGAAGAGAGAAAATTACTGATAATCTAAGAAATTGTTTATTTTTCAATATTGGGCTCATGGTTAGGGGAGATGGGAGAAAGATTCAGGAAATTTGCATACCAGTCAGTCCTTCTGCGCTATGACAGTATTTCTATAAGATTCTGTAAGCACAATATTTCGATCTATTGTCAGGAATAGAAGTCGAAGCATAAATGGAAAGTAGAAATAAACTGAACATGCAAATTTGGATTTCAACTATTTGATCACAGAATGATGGATGCTTGAAATAATCTACCAAAGGAATAAAGGCAAAAACAATGAAGTCAATCAAAATGTAATTCAGTGTCATGATGGAAGTAATGTGCAGGAAGAATGATTTTATGCTTGGTATTTCTTGTTTTTCCTTGTGCTCACAAACACTTGGGGTCTGTTTTCCTATCAGTAATGTTGGATTCAAAGGTACAGGTCCTCTGTACAAAGATTTTGATTTTTGTTGTCATATTGCATGCAGTCTGTTGAAATTTGCTCTGGCGCAAAAAAAAAAAAATCACATTTTCTCCGAATGTAAAAGATTGAAAATCTTAATTGTAACGTGATTGGTATATTTCTAAAAAGAATTGTCTTTTTTTTTTTTGCAGATCAATGAATTAAGTCATGTCCAAATTCCAGTTATGTTGATGCCGGATGATTTCAAAGCCTACAGCAAGATAAAAGTGGATAACCACCTTTTCAATAAGTAAGTTTATTGCCTTGCATTGCTTTTAAATAACTTTTAATTAAGTTGGAAAGCATGTTTTGTATTAAGTGCAATGGAATGTGCTGTAGTTTAGATTATTGCTATAGCATTGCCTGGTAGTGCTTCCACATATAAAATGATGTGGGACAGTTCTCCCTCACAGAGGAGGAAATGAGTCAACTCTTACTTAGTGCTGACTTACCATGCATTTCTAAGAGCTTAAACTTACAATCAGAGATGTAACAACATTGCTTGGGGGAATGAACTTCATTTGCTTGCATTTTTTTAACAATCCATATGATTTGTGGGTTGCGTTTGGATGATTTTGTTTGTGAATTCCTGACTAAAAGGTTTCTCTGTTGCCATACTTTTTTTTTTTGCTTGGATTTAGACTTTTAATTCCCAGATTCACACATTCCTGTTTTTTTTCCCGAAAGTTTTTCTTAATTTTGTGTAAAGCTTCACCCATTATATAGCTCTGGATTGTTTGTTATGCAAGATCATGGACTGCTGATAGGTTTTTCAGACCAGTGGCCAGAATTCTCTGGCTGGTTACTTTGGCGGGATTCTCTGGTCTAACTGGCAGCGCATCCCTGCCATGATTCCCGGTGGTGTGGGGTGGCTTCAATGGGAATTCCCATTGACAGTGAATGGCGTGCCACCTCCCACCATTGAGAAATACATGCCTGGGGGGCAGGAGAATCCGCCCAGTATTGATGAATCTTGGTAATTTGAAGTCCGCTGTCTACCTCTTTTCTCTTTCATTCCCACAAAACTAACACCCCTCAAAAGCAGATTAATCATCGGCAAAAGACTAGATTCTCTGTAGAATTGGAGGGCTGTAAGACTGGGGGTTTGGGAGGGTGGGGGAAATTAGATTATTATTCTCCAGATGAGCATTTTAAATTTAAAGCTTTGAGGGGTCAGGTGTCCATGTAGTTTAGAAAGATCAGGGAGAATAGATCAGTAGGTGCAGGATAAGATACAAGCAACAGAGATTTGGAGGAGCTGAGGTATACAGCAGGTGGAGGACGAGAGACCAACCTGAAATTAATAGAATTAGGCAACAAAAGGAACCTTGGATATAGCTACCAGAACAAGACTAAAGCTAAGCTGGGGTAAAAGTACTGTTGATATGTTGCTTAGAGACCATTACAAGAACTTAATATCAAAGGCCTACATAACAGATGCAAATAGTCACCTTCAACTTGACCGTACTTCCTGAACAGATACAAATTTCTGCCTTCAACCTATGAATATTCATTGTGAATATTGTCATGTTAAAAGACAGAAGGGTGTGCAGTTAATTCCCTGCACCATGTAAGCTCCAAATGTGCAGCTAAACTATGGACAGGATTCTCCGTTCAGGAGACTAATTTCTCCCACCGGAATGGAATTGCTCCTGGTCTGGGCTGATGCTAGGAGCGGCACCCAGGAGCAATTCCCTCTCCCTTGCCATATAAGTTTATGCATGGCAAGGAGCTCACGGGATTCCATTGGAATCCCAGTACCGGGCTGCTATTTTGAGCGGGTGGCCCGATATCGAGTGCCCCCCCCCCCCCCCCCCCACCACCACCACCACCACCACCACCACCACCAACGACGACGATAAGTAGGGACATCCACCTCACCACCACAGGAATTATAGGGCACCCCACCCACAGGACATGGAGGTGGACCAACCACCCCATCAGAGACCCCCCTCCATCAGAGACCCTCCCCATCAGGGACCCCCATCACTTAATTTATCAACATTTCTTTGTAATGTTACACTTCCATTTACAGTACCGTCTCTGTGTCATCAGCAAATGTGGATATGTAGCTTTCTGTCCCATCATCTAAGTCATTACAAAATATGGTGAGTAGTTGAGGCTGCCACACAGACACCTTGTGGGGGCATCACTATTCACATTCTGCCAATAAGAGTACCTGCTGATTATCCCTATCCCTTGCTGCCTGCTGCTCAATCAATTTCCCATGCAGTTCACCAATTTGCCTTCAATTCCATGGTCTTCAATTTTAGCTATCAGCCTCCTATTAGAGAATTTATTAAGTACATTCTGGAAGTCCATATAAATAACATCCATAGACAATCCCCTGGTCATTACTTTAGCTACCTCTTCAAAATTCAATCGGATCTGTCAATATGGCCAACACTTTACAAATTCATACTGGCTCTCTTTGTCCAGCTGAAAACTTCCAAGGTGTTCCGTTCTCTCTCTCTCTTCCCCTCTCTCTTCTCTTCCCCACCCCACCACCACCATCCGCTGACACATCCTTAAAGCCAGACCCGATGAATGATAAGTAAAGCATTATATTAAAAGTATAGCACATATGTATATATTGTAGGCAAAATTAAGACTAATTCTACCCAACCCCACACTATCTTAATCTGTTTCATCTGCACTTGGCCTTGACTCTTGTGCGTACTGTCAAAATCAATTGCATAATTTTCTTTTATATTGTATTAATAAACAATTTTGTTCACTCCATAACTGGTTGGCATGAGCTTATTTATTTGTACAAACAATATCTAAAAGATTTAATTTATTTACCAGGGAGAATATGCCAAGTCACTTTAAGTTCAAGGAGTACTGCCCTATGGTCTTCCGAAATTTGAGAGAGAGGTTTGCAATTGATGATCAGGATTTCCAGGTAGGTCCACATTGCAACCACTTGATAACTGTGACGGGCATGGAAATTCTCTTCAGTCTCTCAGTGAATTTGTTTGGTATGATCACTCAACTGATTCAATGCTTGACGTATTTGCAAAGTCTTGGCCTCCAATCCCAGTGACTTTTTAAAAATTGACTCAGTCGGTTTAAGATTATTTTGTGGGTGCTATGCGGGTGCCTATTGGAAGCCCTTTTAAAGGTTGAAATTAAAGGTTGGGGGGACGTGATTCAACAGCCGCATTGTGCCCGGAGGAGTTCCAGGTGCGCGAGTTAAATCACGGGAGAGGCCGAAATCCGGATCCGCGCAGGGCACAAATCTGTTCTCGATCTAACCGTCACGATCTCGTTGGCAGGTCCTGGACCCCACCTAGACGTGGTAACACACAATTAAGACCGATTAAGAGCGATCTCTATTTCATTAACGAGATGGAAGCCTAATCTAATGGCCTCCGGGAACTAACCGGCTCCCCAGTGATAGGCTGTGCGGGCACCATTTAGTACTCCTAGTTAAAAGTGGGAAGCTAGCGCAATAGCTGCTGAGCAGGTGAGCAGCTATTTCCAGTCCCTGGCAAGCAGCCCATGGAATTGATGCCTCAGTGCTCAGGGTGGGGAGGGGGGGGGAGAACTGGGCTTAGCGCCATAGTTAGGGGGTCATTCCTTGGAGGGGAGGGGGGGGACAGTGTGAAGCATCTACAGGGCCTACAGGCCATCCTCCAAAATTGTGCATATCCAAATCTGGGGCAACTAGAGCTGTCTTGTCTGTCTGTCCTATCAAACACTTCCAGGACAGAGGACTGTTTGTGGTTATATGCTGAGGATTACTTTAACTTCCTTTGGCTGTGAGCAGCCACTGGCTGCACATCTGAAGGTTATTGCTAATAAGGAATTGGCCTTCTTACTTTGAGAGCACTTCATAGCTGCAGGTTGTGTTTGCTACTTGCTCCTGTTGGTGGCTGCAGATTCCTGGGGACTGCTGATTCCTGGAGGCTGCTATTGCTGTTTCCTCATTTTTCTGTAGCCGGAAAGAAAGACAATTTTTTCTAAACTATCTGGGTCCTGAAACACTGGGCTCAGGGGAATGGATGAGTCCAGAAGGCAATCCAGTTTAAAGTAAGAAGACGCGTTGGACCTGGTGCGCGACATTGTTCCAAATGGGCCACCTGACAATGCTGTTGAAGAAATGCTTTCGCAGATTGCTGTTGCTTTTGTTGCTGGTGTGGTGAGTGCTGCATGTAACTGGCACGTCACCGCGGGTTAAACATGCTGAAAGTCAAAGATGTTCAACTGCACCTTGAGCGTCAGTCAAATATGTGGATGTCAGTATTTGCCTCCAGTGGGATTGTGCTGTGTGGGTGGGCCTACACAGCTGCGGCTTCTGGATGGAGAATGGCACTGAGAAATGGACCAAGTAACGCATTGATGGACAGATCATTTCTACGACAATGGTCTGGACATGATAATGCATTCTCAGGCTTATCCTCCATATCTGTTGAGGAACCTGCAAGGTGTTATGGGCCAGGGATTAGAGAATCCCAAAGTGTATCATGGAGTTCACCTGACCCACAACTTTTAATTGATTGTGGTATGGGGAGCACACTGCCCACTCTACAGGTGTGGTACAGCAGAAATGAAAAAGTATTTTTTAAAAGCAAAACAATGTTTATTCTATGAACTCAAATTAACCTTTTTAAAACATACAGTGAACACCTTAGCAACCATTAATTCAAATACAACCCCCAAAGAATACAACACTAAGTAATGCTCAAGCTGTCCTTTTAACATCTATAAGACTTAAAAAACCTTTAAAACAGAAAGACATCAGGCTTGACTTCACTACTGAGAACAGTTACCACGTTGAAATCAGCAAATTAACATTCATAAGCTTGCAGATTCACACACATCCTGCTATGATTGCAGCTTCTCCAAAACTAAAATGAAACCATACCCATCCTGCAGCAAAAGCCGAAAGCGAAACTAAAAAGCTGACAGACAGCCCAGCTCCACCCACTCTCTGTCATGACTGCAGTAATAAACACCCAGTCCTTAAAGGTACTCTCACATGACGCCTCCCCCCAAGAAAGAAAAATAAACCATCAACTTCAAGATGGTTTCATTTTTCACCCTTTTACCATTCTTTAAGAAATTCACACAGTAAATATACTTTATCGTTTCAAAAAACAACACAAACAAACAGGTATATAACCCATTTTTTTTTTTCCTCCTCCAACTGGAATCCTGTTCATTCGTGACAAAGCATCGGCTATCACATTTTCTCGTCCTGCCACATGTACTATTTTTAAATGAAATGGCTGTGACAATAAACTCCAGCGAAACAGCCTTGCATTGTTATTCCGGAATCGCCAACGGATTATGATCTGTATGTATAACGGTGTCAGACGGATTGCTGGTCACATAAATGTGAAAATGTTGCAAAGCCAGCACCAGACTCAAAGTCTCCTTCTCAATCGTTGAATACTTTATCTGGTGAGAATTCAATTTCTTTGAAATATAGCCAGTAGGCCGCTCTAGCCCTTTGCCGTCATCGTGTAGAAGCACCGCACCTACGCCCACATCACTCGCATCAAAAGCCACTTTGAATGGTTTGGTATAATTTGGGATGGCAAACACAGGAGCAGTGGTTAACACCGCCTTCAGGCCGTCAAATGACTGTTGACACTCCGCTGTCCAATGGAATTTGTTACGCTTTTTGAGCAAGTCCGTCAGTGGAGCGACCACACTGCTAAAAGTTGGTACAAATTTCCAGTAAAATCCACTCATACCAAGAAATGCATTATTTCCCGTCGTGTCGAGGGTATCGGAAACTCCCCAATAACTTTTGTTTTCACATCCCGTGGGACCATTCGACCCTGTCCGATTGTATTGTCAAGGAAAGTGACTTGGGCTTTTCCAAATTCACTTTTGGCTAGGTTTATCACCAAAATCACCTCCTGAAGTCGATCGAATAACTCCGTCAGATGTTTCAAATGTCCATGTCTGGCTGAAAATTACCAGATCATCGATGTATACCGCACAATTGGGTAACCCTGAAACGACTGTGTTAGTTAACCGTAGTAATGTGGCTGGGGCGTTTTTCATGCCAAATGGCATAACTTTGAATTGGTATATACCATCTGGAGTCACAGAAGATGAAATCTCCTTCGCCCTTTCGGATAAAGGTACCTGCCAGTAATCTTTAAGTAAATCCAGTTTGGGAAAAAAAGCTGATTGACCCACTTTCTCAATGCAATCCTCCAAATGTGGGATAAGATAAGAGTCCGTTCTTGTAAGTGCATTAACCTTTCTATAGTCCACACACAACCGTTGGGTACCGTCTGGTTTAGGTACCATCACTATGGGTGAGCTCCATTGGCTGCAACCCACTTCAATTATGCCATTTTTAAGCATACTCCCAATCTCTTAACCTGTGCCAATTTTAAAGAGTTAAGTCTGTATGGATGTTGTTTGATTGGAACAGCATTTCCCACATCTACATCATGTATAGCCATTTTAGTATTTCCCAATTTATCTCTACAAACTTGCCCACGTGATATCAATAACTCTTTCAGGTCAGTTCATTTTTCCTCTGGAAGGTAACTTAACAATTTATCCCAATTTTTAAGAACATCCTCATTTTCCAATTTAATTTGAGTTATGTCAAATTCACAGTCATTTGGATTTGGTTTGTCACTTTGAGTTAGAATAATTAAAACCTCCTTTTTCTTTTCTTCCCTTTCAAAGTACCTTTTAAGCATATTCACATGACACACTCAGTGAGTCTTCCTTCTATCTGGTGTTTTTACCACACAATTCACCTCACTTAATTTCCTTTCAATCTAATAAGGTCCACAAAACCTACCTTTTAAAGGCTTACCTGCCACTGGTAACAACACTAAAACTTTATCTCCACTGGCAAAACTACGAACTTTGGATTTCTTGTCCGCAACCCGTTTCATCACATTTTGTGCAATTTTCAAATGTTGTCTCGCCAATTCACCTGCTCTATTTAATCATTTCCCTAAAATTTGACACGTAATCCAATAATGTAAGTTCTGATTTATCACTCACCAATTTTTCCTTAATCAATTTAAGTGGTCCTCTTACCTCATGATCAAAAATTAGTTCAAAAGGACTCATTTTGGTTGACTCATT
The DNA here is from genome assembly GCF_047496885.1 of Scyliorhinus torazame. NCBI lineage: Eukaryota > Metazoa > Chordata > Chondrichthyes > Carcharhiniformes > Scyliorhinidae > Scyliorhinus > Scyliorhinus torazame. The sequence goes on from NC_092712.1 coordinate 95,073,034, forward strand.
CGATGCACCCCTAATTGCAAACAGTACGAATGGAATTCCTTTATCCCAATCCTCTGGATAATCTTGACAATTAGCCCTCAACATTGTCTTTAATGTCCGATGCCACCTTTCTAACGCTCCCTGCGATTCTGGATGGTGTGCAGTTGATTTAAATTGTTTTATTCCTCAGCTATCCATAACTTCTTTGAATAACCTGGAGGTAAAATTTGATCCTTGATCAGTTTGTATTTCTGTGGGTAGTCCAGATCTAGTAAAGAATTTAAGTAACTCCTCCACAATCTTTTTAGCTGTAATATTACGTACTGGAATGGCCTCTGGAAACATAGTAGACACGTCCATTATCGTCAAAAGATATTGATTCCCACTTTTCGTATTGGGAAGCGGTACGCAATCAATTAGGACCCTTATAAAAGGTTCCTCAAATGCTGGAATGGGTATTAAGGGCGCTGGTTTTATCACTGCTTGAGGTTCCCCGATCACTTGACATGAGTGACATGATTGACAAAATTTAACTACATCTTTATGTAGTCCAGGCCAACAAAAATGTTTTTGTATTTTACCTTGAGTTTTCCTTATTCCCAAATGACCTCCCACTGGTACCTCATGCAACTCGCAACACCTCCTTTCTATACCTTACCGGCAATACTACTTGATGAACTTCGGCCCACTTTTCATCCACCTGCATATGTAAAGGTCTCCATTTTCGCATCAAGACATCACTTTTACGGTAATAACACCTGGTATACACTCAGATTCCTCTTCCGTGTATGCTTTCTGATACATCCGTTTTATTTCTACATCTTTATGTTGTAACTCCGCCAATTTTCCTGAACTAAAAATATCCACCTCATCCTCCACCTGTTCTTGTTCCTTTTCAACCATCTGATCAAAAATTGTTTCTGACAATTGCACTTCAACTTCATCTTCACTCTGATTTCTCCTCTTGTCTTAACCTGTGACTTTGCGACCTTGTTACTACACAATCCGGAAAAATCCCAGGATATTCGTCCTTCAACACTTCAGTTGTCTGATTTTCCACTGGCTTATCAACCACCATCGGCATCACTCCCACATGCAATCCAGCTATATCATTACCCAAGCTAAACTGTATTCCTGGACAAGATAGTTTCTTTATTTGTCCTACTACCACTTCACCACTCTTCACTGGACTTTCCAACCTTACCTTATATAATGGAACACTACTCCTCTCACCCTGAATTCCACATATTACCACATTTTCTAGGCAATATTCTTCCCAAACTACATAACGCCTCATCTCTTATCATTAAAGATTGAATAGTTCCCGTATTTCTTAAAATTGTGACTTCATTACCTACTACTCCAGATACACATGAGTAAATTTTACCCACACAAGTAAATTCTTTAAAGACATCTGACACCTTCTTATCAATCACCTCTTAATCAGGCGGTACAATCGTTTGCACCTACTTCGCTTCACTTGGGCTTTCCTTTACCACTTTAACAAACCCCACTGTCTTATCCTGTTTTACAACATCAGCTTTCCCAGTGCTTTTTTTCAACCACCAAGAGTGACTTTACATGGCCTAGTTTATTACAGTGAAAACATTTGAAACTTTTCATGTCTCTTCCAACTTCCTGGATTTCTTTTTTAGTTTGAGGTACACTCCCCTTATTATCTCCCATCGGATCACCTTTCCCTTTACCACTTGAGTATTTCTCATGTCCCCAGTTTCTATCCCTCACAGGCTGAAACTGATGTCGGAAACCAAGCTTTGATTTATGAACTAATTCATAATCATCTGCCATTTCTGCTGCTAATCTCCCAGTTTTAGCCCTCTGCTCTTCCACGTGATTTCTCACGACATCAGGAATTGAATTTTTAAACTCCTCCAAAAGTATAATTTCTCTGAGAGCTTCATACATTTCGTCTATTTTCAAAGCCCTTATCCACCTATCAAAATTACTCTGTTTGAGTCTTAAAAACTCCATGTATGTTTGACCAAATTCTTTCCTTAAATTTCTAAACCTTTATCTGGAGGCTTCAGGCACTAGTTCATATGCACCGAAGATGGAATTTTTCACCTTGTCATACCTCCTCCAGTAGTGATGCAAACAATTCACTAGCCCTACCTACCAGCTTTGTTTGAATCAGTAATACTCACATGTCCTGTGGCCATTTCATTTGTTTAGCTACCTTCTCAAATGAAAAGAAAAAGGCTTCTACCTCCTTCTCGTCAAACCTTGGCAAAGCTTGGACATATTTAAATAGATCCCCACCAAGCCTTCGACTTTGACGCCTTTTCTCACTATCCTCATCACTATCATCCAACTGTACGTTTCCCTTTACGTCTGCCAATTTTAACTGACTCGTGTTTCATGGCCTTTTTCTGAAGTTCAAACTCTCTCTCTTTGTCTTTTTCCGTGATCTGTATCTCCCTTTCTCTTTCTTTTTGTTCTGCTAGGGCTATTCTTTCTTTCCTCCTTTCTTCTCTCTCCTTTTCTTTTTCCTCTCTCTCTCTCTCTTTCTCTTTCCACTCTATCTCTTTCTCTTTCGTTTTCCGCTCTCTCTCTTTCTTTTTCCTATCTCTCTATTTCTTTTTCCTTTCTTTCGTATTCAAGCTGCTTTAATTCTTTCTCCTGTTCCATTTGTTTAATTTGTAACTGAATATTTGCCATTTCCAGTGAGTCAAACTGTGTCTCCGGCAACTTTAAATGCTTAGCCACTGCCATAATTACCTCATCGTTTCGCATTTTGTCAGGTAATGTTAACTGCAATGTTTTTGCCAAATCTAAAAGTCTGCTTTTAGTCTCTGTCCATAAGGTACTGCGTGTGACCGTCTCCACCCCCAAAAACTTCTGAGCCTCTGAAAGAGCCATTGTCCACAACACATTCCCCACTTAAACTAAAATACCACACCTGAAAAGAAACCACAATATGCTCACCCCTCACTGTCTTTAAGTTCACTAAACCAATCCAATAGATAGACTTTAATCCCCCTCGAGCCCCTAATTTGTTATGGGCCAGGGATTAGAGAGCCCCAAAGTGTATCATGGAGTTCACCTGACCCACAACTTTTAATAGATTGTGGTATGGGGAGCACACGGCCCACTCTACAGGTGTGGTACAGCAGAAATGAAAAAGTATTTTTTAAAAGCAAAACAATGTTTATTCTATGAACTCAAATTAACCTTTTTAAAACATACAGTGAACACCTTAGCAACCATTAATTCAAATACAACCCCCAAAGAATACAACACTAAGTAATGCTCAAGCTGTCCTTTTAACATCTAGAAGACTTAAAAAACCTTTAAAACAGAAAGACATCAGGCTTGACTTCACTACTGAGAACAGTTACCACGTTGAAATCAGCAAATTAACATTCATAAGCTTGCAGATTCACACACATCCTGCTATGATTGCAGCTTCTCCAAAACTAAAATGAAACCAAACCCATCCTGCAGCAAAAGCCAAAAGCGAAACTAAAAAACTGACAGACAGCCTGGCTCCACCCACTCTCTGACATCACTGCAGTAATAAGCAACCATTTCTTAAAGGTACTCTTACTACAGATATTTATATACACACCCATTTATAAACACCCATTTCTTAAAGGTACTCTCACATGACAAAGGGGTGATACCGTGTGTTTTTTTGTGTGAAAATGAGCTGATATAGCTTTGTATTGGAACCAATATGGAACAGTGATGTTTCCTTGTAGTTTAATGGTTAGTGTGATATGTGGAATGTTACGTAGTTGATTTTCAGATCTTAGTTACTGTTGACTGCTTAATAAACAGAATATTTTTTAAAAGCATTTTACTGAAGGCATTTTTAATATGTATGTAATCACAAAAATGCAAAAGCCAACTGGTAACAAACCCCACCTCCCCCAACCAGCACCCCCCACTCAGCTCTTTGCCACCCTGGCATCTGCCTCCCTTTTCCAACTTTTCACCCCCCTCAACAAAAAATAAACCAACCACCCCCCCCCCCGACAAGTCAGTACCCCTTAAAGAAGTCGATAAGCCGCTTCCACCTCGAGGTGAACCCTTCCTCTGTTCTAAAATGGCAAAGTTCATCTTTTCCAAATGCAGGAGCTCTGCCAAATCACTCTCCCATACCCCTGAGTCCTGCCAACACAACAAAATCCATCTCCGGGCTATCAGGATGCAAAGACCAAGACGTCGCCCTCTCTCCCCACTTGAACTCCAGGATCCTCCAACACTCCAAATATAGCTACCTCTGGATTCTGAGTTGCCTCTACCTCCATAATCTTTGACTTTACGTCTGAAAATACCTTTGAAAACTCCCTTAACCTCGGACACGGCCAAGACAAATGTGCCTGGTTCGCCGGACCACATGCACACCGCCCGCAACTAGCCTCCACCCCTGGAACGAACTGACTCATCCTGGACACCGTCATGTGGGCTCTATGCACCACCTTAAATTGAATAAGACCCGGTCTAGCACATGACGAGGGCGCATTCACCCTCCACAGAGCTTTGTTCCCAACTCCTCCTTCCACTTGCACCTGACCTCCTCCACGGGAGCACACTTCCCCTTCATCAGCTCCCCACACATGGCCGCAACCCTGCCCTCCGCAATTCCATCCTCGGATAGAAGCTCATCTTGCAGCATCAGAGCCCCTAACGTGCAGAAAGCTGAACCTATTCCCCCTTGGTATCTGGTACGTCCCCTCCAGCTTCTCCAGTCTGCAAAGTTCTCTCCCACAAACAAATCCCGAAAGCATTTTTTCCCCACCTGCCTCCACCGCCGGAATCTCGCATCCAACCCCGCTGGCGCAAACCTATGATTGTCACAAATTGGCACCCACAGGGACATGCCTTCCAATCCAAAGTACTACTGACACTGGTTCCAAACCCTCAGTGTTGATACCACCACTGGACTTGTGGAGTATCTAACTGGCGAGAACAGAGGCTGCACCAACAACAGTGTCCTCAAACTGGTCTTCTCACGTGAGGGTGCCTTCATCTGCTCCCAACCAGCCTCTCCACTGTCAATCCCTCTCCAAGAACACTCTCCCAACCCGTGGAGCCTCCCCCACCCACATAAACCTCAAAATCATCCCATTAACATACCTGAAAAAGGGCGTAGGAACAAAACTCGGGAGGTTCTGCAATACAAACAAAAACCGCCAGCCCCCCCCCCCCCCCCCGGTGTAACCCAAAATAATCCAAGTTGACAGTGTTCGTCCAAACGCTCACCTTAACTACCTTATACAGCAGTCCAATCCACAAACCCCTGCTCGAACCAGCCCAACATCTCAAACAGATAATCCCATTTGACCCGATCAAACGCCTCTTGCGCGTCCATTGCTATCACCACTTCTACTTCTTGGCCCTTCAAATGCATCATAATAACATTAAGCAACTTCTGTACATTCATCATAGAATCATAGAATTTATAGTGCAAAAGGAGGCAAATAGATTCACCAACAACTGCTGCCCCTTCACAAATCCCGCCTAGTCCTCACCGATCACCCTCGGCACGCAATCCTCTATCTGTGTCGCCAGCGCCTTCGCCAACAACTTTGCATCTACATTCAACAGCGAGATCGGGCAGTACGATCCACACTGCTCCATGTCCTTGTCCTTTAAAATGAGTGATATTGACGCCTGCGACAGCATGGGGGGTGAGTTCCCCTCTCACCATTGACTCATTGTACATCTCAACAACAGGGGCTCCAACCCAAGCTTCTTATAAAACACGATTGGGAACCCATCCAGCCCCAGGTCCTTCCCCACCTGCATCGAGCCCACGCAATCCATCACCTCCCTTGGCCCAATCGGGGCCCCCAGTCCTTGCAACTTCATCTCCTCAAACCTCGGGAACTCCCACCCATCTAAAAACTGCCTCAGCCCTTCATCCTCCACTGGAGTTATACATTCTCCGATAAAAAGCCAATAAAATGGCGACATGGTGGCGCAGTGCTTAGCACTGCTGTCTACGGCGCTGAGGATCCGGGTTCGATCCCAGCTTTGGGTCATTGTCCGTGTGGAGTTTGCACATTCTCCCCATGTCTGCATGGGTTTCACCCCACAGCCTAAAGTTGTGCAGGTTAGGTGGATTGGCCATGCTAAATTGCCCCTTAATTGGAAAACAAAATTGGATACTCTAAATTTATTTTAAAAAGTCAATAAAAACCCTGTTCACCCCCTCCGGCTGCGATACCATTTCAAACCACAGCCTGCTCCCTCAGCTGTTGCACAAGCATGCTGCTCGCTGTCTCCCCAACCTCATATACTGCTGCTCTGGCTCTACACAATTCCCCACTGCCTTTCCTGTGGACACCATCCCAAACTACATCTGAAGCATCTGCCTCTCCTTCAGCAACACTTCCTCAGGTGCCACTGAATATCTCCGGCCTACCCCACATCCAACTTCCACTGCGGCCGCTGAGCCTCCCCCTCCACCACTCACAAATGCACCCAATGTGGCGCATGGTCAGAGAGCACAATCGCCAAATATGCCAATCCTACCACCCCGCCAACAGTGCTTGTCCAAAACAAAAAAATTTGATCCCGGTGCACATGCGAGAAATATGAACACTCCTTCACCCGTGGCCCCTCAGCCATGGGTCCCTGCCCCCCAAATGCCCTATAAACTCCAATAACTTTTTTGCGATAGCCAAAATCCTCAGGGACCTAGGGCACGACCGATCCAACCCAGAATCACAAACCTACCCCCGGATCGAATACAATAGACCATAAGACCGTAAGACATAGGAGCGGAAGTAAGGCCATTCGGCCCATCGAGTCCACTCCACCATTCAATCATGGCTGATTTCAACTCCATTTACCCGCTCTCTCTCCATAGCCCTTAATTCCTCGAGAAATCAAGAATTTATCAACTTCTGTCTTAAAGACACTCAACGTCCCGGCCTCCACCCCTCCACTACCCTCTGTGGCAATGAATTCCACAGACCCACTCTCTGGCTGAAGAAATTTCTCCTCATCTCTGTTCTAAAGTGACTCCCTTTTATTCTAAGGCTGTGCCCCCGGGTCCTAGTCCCCCTGCTAATGGAAACAACTTCCCTACGTCCACCCTATCTAAGCCATTCATTGTCTTGTAAGTTTCTATTAGACCTCCCCTCAACCTCCTACAATACTGTCGACCTCACAGGCTTCTTGTTGATCATCATCGCCACCCCTCTCGTATTCATATCCAACCCCAAGTGAAACACCGGCCCCACCCAGCTATTTCTCAACCTCGTCTGGTCCCCCAGCGCCTCCTGAAGAAACACAACGGCCACCTTCAGACTCCTTAAATGTTTGAAAATGAATGACCTTGAGTGTGTGTGTTCATCAAAGTTTTTGGATGGTGGATTTTTTGGGGGGCACGTTTTTTCATGGGGACACAACGATGGGGAGTGCACCTTTTGTTACTCTTTAGGGATGTATGGTTGGGGGATAGGGGAACTCGGGGAGGTAAGGAAGTTGGAAGCCTTGCGCGGGGACCACCACACTAGCTGGGCAGGCTAGTTAATGGGAATGAAATGGAGGGTTACCACAGGGCATGCCTGGGGGGGCATGGGGCTGTTCTTTTGTTTGGCGGGTGGGGGTTTGCTGATGAGGGTGTAGTGCGGTTGGAAAGGGATCGTTTACGGTGGACATCCGAGGGTGGGCTGGGGGGGGGTGGGCGGTTGTTGTTGGGAGGCCAAAGGCGATGGAGTTTTCATAATTCTCCGATGTGCAGCGGGTGTCCTCTGGATTGATTTATTTGTGTTAGACAGGACGATGCTGACGGGGGTGGTCGACTCGGAGTATTCACCGATTATGGTTTCTGACCACGCATCGCAATGAGTGGATCTGCCAGGGGCCGGTGTTAGCTTACCCTTCCGTCCCAGTGGAAGTTGTTGGTCTTCCGACATTGGACAGTGGTATTCCTGGTCACAAACGGTTGCCGCCATTGCCTCCCGGCGGCACTGGTGGCCCTAAACTGGCACTCCGACCCCTTCAGGGGAATAAGGTGCCGTGTCCAGCAGCCTGGCTAGGTCGGCATCCTCGAAGCGTGGTGCCATGGTCATGTGCTGCCTGGGATTGAGTTCGGAGGAAGTGTTTATGAGCAGCTCCCCCTTGTTGGTAGGGAGGTGCCGGGCGCGGTTCTGGCAAATGCCAGTTCCACCGTGAAGCTCGTGGGGATCATTTTCGGCACCAAGTGCCGTTAAGTACAAGCCGTAGTCTCGCCAGCTTGGCCTTCGGGAAGTCACGCCATATAGGACACTTCAAACCTTTCCTGTTAAATTGCGCCATGATCACTGAATACCATTGGACAATCACATAATCACAGGCAGTGGTTCAAATTGTCCCAGTTTGTCAACAAGTCGCCTGCAAGGGAGGAAAATTGAAGTGCAGTTGTAATCTTTGAAGTGAATTTATAATGATAGAAAACTGGGGTTCTTTTGAATTAAAAGATGAGAAGTGAAAACATCGGCAACAATGATTGATTCAATAGTCGGGGATAAGTGGACCATGGTGCACTGGATCTACAAATCAGTCTTTGTTTCAAAGAAAATAAAGGGGACATTGCAACCAGAGAAACTATAATGTAAGCAAAAATGCTATTTCCCAACGTAGTCATGAAAAATGTTAACTATCATTTCAAGGCGACAAATTTTGTATCAGTGACTGCAATCTATTTTGGTCTTGTGTCATTTGATATGAAGTGTCGGATCCTGTGTTGTATTGGTATAACCGAGCCCTCTTTTGCAAATAAGTATTAAGGTTATCGCTGTGTACACACCACAGAGTAAATTTTGTGCTCCCAGTAGCTACCGTGTTCACTGGAATTACAGGTCATAAATTCTGTGTTAAAGTCCATCTCCAACCCATACCCTTTTCCAGCATTGCTTTCCTCACTGTGCAGATCACTTTGCAACAATACAAATATATATTCGAACATTTTAAAGATTTTAAAACTCCTAGTAATTTCACTTGCAGCAACTCAGCCTTTTCTTTTTTTGCTCATGATTAAAAGACTGGATTCCTAGGGCAGCACAATGCTATTTAATTTAGATTGTCCAATTCTGTATCTGGCCTAGCTTTTTGGGCTGTTGGCCGTTTTGTCACATCTTGCTTACCTATATCCACTCCCGGTCCACCAGCACCTCAATTTAAATTCTCATCCTAATGTTCAAATCCCTTGCACCCAAGCCCACATACCTTCCACCTCTGTAAACTACAGCCCTCCAAGAACTTTTTGTTCTTTAGAGAGATACGGCACAAGGAAGTGCTGAGGGTTTTGGCAAAGGTTGGTATCATGGCCAGTACAGACTTGGAGGGCCGAAGGACCTGTTCCTGTGCTGTATTGTTCTTTAACTCTGTATACTCCCAGTTCAAGCCTTGTGTCCATTGATGAAGGACATTTTGCCTGTTGTGTAAGGCCCTGAAACTTTCCCTCAATCTTTCACTTCTCTCATCTTTCAAGACTTGATCCAAATCTACCCTTTTGACTGAACTTATGATCACACCCCCTAGTTTTTCCTTCTTTGGCTCAGTGTCAATTTTTGCATGTCTATACATCTGTGCAGTACCTTTGACCTTTCCTAGTTTAAAAGTGCAATGTAAATGTAAGCTCATGGTCTGTGTATGTCAAACACTTTGGGGCCACACAGGCACCATTCATATTTTTTTCAGTTTGGATATTGAAGACCAACACAGGAGTCACGGTATAGGAAACTGCTGATAAAAACAGCAAAGTTTGTTAGTTATGGTTGACTATTGTCATCTCTTTTTGGCTGTAGTCTGCTAATATACATAGGGTACGATTTCATTTTCAGTTGTAAATTTGCCCATATTCGTGGCTTTAAGGGGATAGAAGAAGGGGAAAAAAGGGAAAGCTGCCTATATTTAGCTCCTTAGCACATCCCATGCTCTCCATAACCAATTTAAACTTTTTGTTTAAGTACAATCGATACTATTATGTAGGGAAATGTGAAACTGAGAACTGATGCCAGAAGGTTCTTTGTAAAATAACTGATCAATAAGTGGCGCAGATGGCAAGATCATCAGGTCGAAGACCTGATATTTTTTTGAAAAATGACTGCACATAAGAACTAGGAGCAGGAGTAGGCAATTCATCCCCTCGAGCCTTCTCCACTATTTCATACAATCATGGTTGATCTAATCGCGGTCTCATCATTTCCTTTCTGCCCGCTCCCCATAACCCTTCATCCCTTTACTAATTTAATACCTATCCATCTCCTCAAATTTGTTTAGTGTGCCGGTGTCCCACTGCACTGTTGGGTAAAGAATTCCACGGATTCACGACCCTTTGAGTAAAGTAATTCCCCTTCATTTCTGTTTTAAATCTCCCAACTCTTAGGGTAAAACTATAGCCTCTCATTCTAGAATGTCCAACAAGTGGTAACATCGGCTCTATTTCTACCCTGTCAATCCCCTTCAGCATCTTGTATATCTCAATTATATCTCCACGCATTCTTCTGAACTCCAGTGAGTATCGGTCCCTTCATAAGACAAGGCTTCATCCCTGGAATCAATCCAGTGAAACTTCTCTGAACCGCTTCTAATACATTTACGTCCTTCCTCAAATAAGGGGACCAAAACTGTGCACATTATTTCAGATGGGGTCTCACCAATGCCCGAAACAGTTGCAACAGCACTTCCCTACTTTTATACTCTATTCCATTAGCAATGAATGCCAAATCCCTTGTCATCCTTATTATCTGCTGCATCTACATACAAACTTTCTGTGATTCATACACGCAGACACCCAGATCCCTCTGCACTGAAGCATTTTGTAGTTTCTCTCCATTTAGATAATAAGTTGCCTTTTTATTCTTGTGACCAAAATGGATAATTTCACACTCATCCATCTGCCAGATTTTGGCCCACTCACCTAAACTATCGATATCCATTTGTAAATTTCTTATTTCCTCAATACAATTTACTATCCCACCTATTTTAGTGTCACCTGAAAATTTGACCTGCATCTATCCCTGCATCCAAGTTATTAATATAGATTGTAAATAGCTGAAGACGGAACCCTGTGGCACACCACGAGTTACAGCTTGCCAACCACAAAAAGACCCATTTATCCCAACTCTTTGCTCTCTGTTGGATACTATTGAGAAAGTGCGGGCACAGATTTGATGGATGAACTAAACAATATTCTTTGTCCAGGTCCACCTGTGAATGGAACATTATTTTGTCCAGATTCAACCAAGTTATGACAGTATAAATAGAAGGCATGGTTAGACTAATTAATACTGCTAAATAAGTTCGGCATTCAACCTGCAAAATGGGGAATTGGCAAATGTCCTTAACCCTCAGTTCATTTATTTTATTTTAATTGGTTATTGATTTATTTAAAATACGTGTATAGATTACTGTGAGGTGGTGCATTTAGGTTGAAAGAATAAGGGGTCCACATTCTGCCTGAAAAATAAGAGTCCAAACAAGGTAGAGGAACAAAGAGATTTAAGGATACTTGAATGCAAAACACTAAAGGTAGCTTCGTTAATAAGTTTAATACAACCTTAAAAGCAAACATAAGAACATAAGAACTAGAACATAAGAACTAGAACTAGGAGCAGGAGTAGGCCATCTGGCCCCTCGAGCCTGCTCCACCATTCAATGAAATCATGGCTGATCTTTTGTGGACTCAGCTCCACTTTCCGGCCCGAACACCATAACCCTTACTCCCTTTATTCTTCAAAAAACTATCTATCTTTATCTTAAAAACATTTAATGAAGGAGCCTCTACTGCTTCACTGGGCAAGGAATTCCATAGATTCACAACCCTTTGGGTGAAGAAGTTCCTCCTAAACTCAGTCCTAAATCTACTTCCCCTTATTTTGAGGCTATGCCCCCTAGTTCTGCTTTTACCCGCCAGTGGAAACAACCTGCCCGCATCTATCCTATCTATTCCCTTCATAATTTTATATGTTTCTATAAGATCCCCCCTCATCCTTCTAAATTCCAATGAGTATAGTCCCAGTCTACTCATCCTCTCCTCGTAATCCAACCCCTTCAGCTCTGGGATTAACCTAGTGAATCTCCTCTGCACACCCTCCAGTGCCAGTACGTCCTTTCTCAAGTAAGGAGACCAGAACTGAACACAATACTCCAGGTGTGGCCCCACTAACACCTTATACAATTGCAGCATAACCTCCCTAGTCTTAAACTCCATCCCTCTAGCAATGAAGGACAAAATTCCATTTGCCTTCTTAATCACCTGTTGCACCTGTAAACCAACTTTTTGCGACTCATGCACTAGTGCACCCATGTCTCTGCACAGCAGCATGTTTTAATATTTTATCATTTAAATAATAATCCCTTTTGCTGTTATTCCTACCAAAATGGATAACCTCACATTTGTCAACATTGTATTCCATCTGCCAGACCCTAGCCCATTCACTTAGCCTATCCAAATCCCTCTGCAGACTTCCAGTATCCTCTGCACTTTTTGCTTTCCCACTTATCTTAGTGTCGTCTGCAAACTTAGACACATTGCCCTTGGTCCCCAACTCCAAATCATCTATGTAAATTGTGAACAGTTGTGGGCCCAACACTGATCCCTGAGGGACACCACTAGCTACTGATTGCCAACCAGAGAAACACCCATTAATCCCCACTCTTTGCTTTCTATTAATTAACCAATCCTCTATCCATGCTACTACTTTCCCCTTAATGCCATGCATCTTTATCTTATGCAGCAACCTTTTTTGTGTGGCACCTTGTCAAAGGCTTTCTGGAAATCCAGATATACCACATCCATTGGCTCCCCGTTATCTACCGCACTGGTAATGTCCTCAAACAATTCCACTAAATTAGTTAGGCACGACCTGCCCTTTATGAACCCATTCTGCGTCTGCCCAATGGGCCAATTTCCATCCAGATGCCTCGCTATTTCTTCCTTGATGATAGATTCCAGCATCTTCCCTGCTACCGAAGTTAAGCTCACTGGCCTATAATTACCCACTTTCTGCCTACCTCCTTTTTTAAACAGCGGTGTCACGTTTGCTAATTTCCAATCCGCCGGGACCACCCCAGAGTCTAGTGAATTTTGGTAAATTATCACGAGTGCATTTGCAATTTCCCTACCCATATCTTTTAGCACTCTGGGATGCATTCCATCAGGACCAGGAGACTTGTCTACCTTTAGCCCCATTAGCTTGCCCATCACTACCTCCTTGGTGATAACAATCCTCTCAAGGTCCTCACCTGTCATAGCCTCATTTCCATCAGTCACTGGCATGTTATTTGTGTCTTCCACTGTGAAGACCGACCCAGAAAACCTGTTCAGTTCCTCAGCGATTTCCTCATCTCCCATTATTAAATCTCCCTTCTCATCCTCCAAAGGACCAATATTTACCTTAGCCACTCTTTTTTGTTTTATATATTTGTAGAAACGTTTACTATCTGTTTTTATATTCTGAGCAAGTTTGCTCTCATAATCCATCTTACTCTTCTTTATAGCTTTTTTAGTAGCTTTCTGTTGCCCCCTAAAGATTTCCCAGTCCTCTAGTCTCCCACTAATCTTTGCTACTTTGTATGCTTTTTTCTTCAATTTGATACTCTCCCTTATTTCCTTAGATTTCCATGGTCGATTTTCCCTCTTTCTACCGTCCTTCCTGTTTGTTGGTATAAACCTTTGCTGAGCACTGTGAAAAATCGCTTGGAAGGTTCTCCACTGTTCCTCAACTGTTTCACCATAAACTCTTTGCTCCCAGTCTACCTTAGCTAGTTCTTCTCTCATCCCATTGTAATCGCCTTTGTTTCAGCACAAAACACTAGTGCTTGATTTTACCTTCTCACCCTCCATCTGTATTTTAAATTTCACCATATTGTGATCGCTCCTTCTGAGAGGATTCCTAACTATGAGATCCTGAATCAATCCTGTCTCATTACACAGGACCAGATCTAGGATCGCTTGTTCCCTCGTAGGTTCCATTACATACTGTTCTAGGAAACTATCGCGGATACATTCTATAAACTCCTCCTCAAGGCTGCCTTGACCGACTTTGGTTATACCAATCAACATGTAGATTAAAATCCCCCATGATAACTGCTGTACCATTTCTACATGCATCAGTTATGTCTTTGTTTATTGCCTGTCCCACCATAACGTTAATATTTGGTGGCCTATAGACTACTCCTTTTTCGCCTTACTAATCCTGATTTCCACCCAAATGGATTCAACCTTATCCTCCATAGCACCGATGTCATCCCTTACTGTTGGCCGGATGTCATCCTTAAATAACAGAGCTACACCACCTCCCTTACCATCCACTCTGTCCTTCCGAATAGTTTTATACCCTCGGATATTTAACTCCCAGTCGTGACCATCCTTTAACCATATTTCAGTAATGGCCACTAAATCCGACTCATTCACGATGATTTGCGCCATCAACTCATTTACCTTATTCCGAATACTACGAGCATTCAGGTAAAGTACACTTATGTTGACTTTTATACCTCTGTTTTGAATCTTAGCACCTTGATTTGTAACCTCTCCTAAGTTTTTTTTCCTCTTAACTTTTCTCCTAATTTTCCTTGTCGTTGAACCCATATCTTCATGTAACAACCTGCCGCGTCGCTTTCGATTCATGTTTTTACTTCCCGTTTTATTCCTTTTAGTATTACTGGACCTATTCACTGAACTCCCCCAGTCACTGTACCTTGTACTGTCGTCCTTTTTGATTTTTGACTATGGCTTCTCTGCCTTACACTTTCCCCCTTACTGCCTTTTATTTCTGTCCCTGTTTTACTACCTTTTGACTTCCTGCATCGTTTCCCATCCCCTGGCCACATTAGTTTAAACTCTCCTCAACTGCTCTAGCAAATAGCCCCCCTAGGACATCAGTTCCAGGCCTGCCCAGGTGTAACCCGTCCAGTTTATCCAGGTCCCACCTCCCCCAGAACCGGTCCCAATGCCCCAGGAATCTGAAACCCTCCCCCTGACACCATCCCTTCAGCCACGTATTCATCCTATATATCCTGTCATTTCTACTCTGACTAGCACGTGGCACCAGTAGTAATCCTGAGATCACTACCTTTGAGGTCCAATTTCTTAACTTCCTTCCTAGCTCCCTGTATTCTGCTTTTCGGACCTCATCCCTTTTTTCACCTATGTCATTTGCCCCGATGTGTACCACGATCACTGGCTGTTCACCCTGCCGCTCCAGAATGTCTTGTACCCATTCCGAGACATCCTTGACCCTAGCACCAGGGAGGCAACACACCATCCTCGGAGTCTCGTTTGCGGACACAGAAACGCCTGTCTATTCCCCTTACAATTGAATCCCCTATAACTATTGGACTGTCACACTTATCACCTCTCCCCTCTGCACGGGGGTATATTTCTAGAGGAACAGAATTGAAAAGCAAAGAAGTTATGTTGTACTTGTATAGCACCTAGATAAACACATCAGAGATAATGGAATAGAAGGCTTAAGTGCAGTGTAAACAATGCTATTGAACCAAATTACCTATTTCTGTGCTGCACATTCTGGTTACATCTTTAAGCACCTGTCCCCAATGCAATACACACACCTTGACACAAGTGAAAGAAAATAGGATTTATATAAACATGGAAAATAGTAGGTCATTCAGCCCTTCGGGCCTGTACCTCAATTCATTTTGATCATGGCTGATCATCCAATTCTGTAACCTGTTCCTGCTTTCACCCCCATATATCTTGGTCCTTTTAGCCCCAAGTGCTATATCTAACTCCTTGAAAACCTACAATGTTTTGGTTTCAACTGCTTCATGTGTATGCGAATTCCACAGGCTCACCACTCTCTGGGTGAAATGATTTTTTTTCTCATCTCAATCCTAAATGGTTTACTCTGCATCCTCAGACTGTGACTCCTGGTTCTGCACTCCTCTGCCATTGGGAACATCCTTCCTGCATCTACCCATCGAGCCCTGTTAAAATTTTAGAGGTTTCTATGAGATCCCTCTCATTCTTCTGAACTCCAGCGAATATAATCCTAACCTCCTCAATCTCGCCTCGTACATGAGTCCCCCCATCCCAGGAATCAGTTTGGTGAACCTCCATAGCAAAAACATCCTTCTTCAGATAAGGCGACCATAACTGCATACAATATTCCAGGTATGGCCTCACCAAGAGCCTGTATAACTGCAGAAAGTCATCCCTGTTTCTGTACTCTAATCCTCTCGCTATGAAGACCAACATATCATTTGCCTTCTTCACTGCCTGCAGCACCTGCATGCTTACTTTCAGTGACTGACACCCAGGTCTTGTGCACAACCCCTCTCTCAATCTTAGCCATTCAGATAATAACTTGCCTTCCTGATTTTGCTACCAAAGTGGATAACCTCACATATTTATCCGCATGATACTGCATCAAACATGCATTTGCCCACTCATTCAACTTGTCCAAATCACACTGAAGCATCTCTGCATCCTCCTCACAGCTCACCCTCCCACCCAGCTTTGTGTCATTTGTAAATTTGGAGATATTATGTTTAGTTCCCTCATCTATATATTGTGACTAGCTGGGGTCCTAGCACTGATTCCTATGGTACCCCACTAGTCACTGGCTGCCACTTGGAAAAAAGGCCCGTTTATTCCTACTCTTTGTTTCATGTCCCAATCAGTTTTCTATTCATCGCGATACACTACCCTCAATCCCATGTGCTTTAATTTTACAAGCTAATGTTTTATGTGGAACCTTTCGGAAAACTTCTGAAAGTCCAAACAAACAACATCTACTGGCTCCCGCTCATCAACTCTACTTGTTACACCCTCGAAGAGAATTCCAATAGATTTGTTAAGCATTATTTCTCTTTCATAAATCCTTGCTGACTCTGCTTTTTGGATGTTAACACATGTTGAAGCACTTTCCAAAGTCCATTTGGAATGTTGTTTCCTCAACGTTCAAGGAGACTGAATTTCACTTCTATATCCATATTGTGCTGTTTAATGGGTTCTTAACATATCGGTAGCTATCAATGGTGTTCCTCAGTTGACACCTTGGGTAGGAACCTGGGTCTCTACTTTCACCCTTGGGCACTATGTTGGCCTGTTTTCAAACTGCCAGGACCTCCCCAGTTTTCACTGTTTTCCCAGTTTTCACTGTTTTCCCTCACCGTGGACGTCAAATCCCATCCAAAATTTCTTGGTCCTTCGAAGTGGCTGTATTCGATTCTATTGGCAGAAAAGGAGGTGACAAAAAAAATATTTTGAGCTTATTTCAATCCAAACATAATCATTCAGACTTTCGCGGACCACTTATCTGGCAGGGTAATAAATGGAATATATTTCCTGATGGAAAATTAACTGTACCATTTGAGTACCATGGTGCAGCAAAGTTGTTTTGTGTTGCATATTTCTGTGCTAGGTTGTCGATAACATGATGTGTGCTGAATTATACGTTGAGTTTTTTAAGCAGATGCAAAAATATTTGCAAAATATTGACTTAAAATTTGTTTATAATTTTAATGCCACTTTGTAATTAACTACAGATAGTTAGCTCAGTGTGGTGATGATAATGTGGTGCAGAGAAAAACCAACAGCACTGGCTCAATCCCCATCCTGGCTGAGAGAGTTCTTGAGACTCGCTTCCTCACTTTGCCCCAATCTGATTTTGTGGCATAAGCCATGATTGGCAACCCTCAGACAACAAGGATGCTACATAGGAAGAGAGAGATAAATAAAATGTCTCACAGCATTGGAAATTAAGAGATCTTGGTGGATTGTAAAAGAGAAAGAGACAACGTGTGAGCCAAGGGCTATTTTTGTGATAGGGATACAATTTTTAAAAATTGTAGTCCTTAATTACTTTGGATCAAGAATAATTTTCAGCTTATAAGGATAAACGGCTGGGAAATTGTTCTTTTTTGGAGAGGAAGGGATAGACAGTAAGAGATATGGTGACAAATAATCTCTATTACTGCTGTATGCATTGCTCTAATTAAAGACGCGACTGCTGTTGCTGAATAATCTTAACCTATTTTAACCCTTATGCTCTGGTGTATGCATCTAGTTGACCAATAGGTCCTGGGCCTGCTTCAGCTTATTAAAAGGATCTTGATAAAACCAGAGAATTTTATGAATTGAATAGGAAGAAAAGTTGCAACCGTGGCACCTGGCATACTCCAGGTGTTGTTAAACTGAAATGTTAGCAGAAGTGATTTTTTTTTTTGGAGGGGTTTATGTAGCAATACAATTTCTTCAGCTTTGCAGACTTGCATTTTCTGTGGTGAAGATTTTAAAATCCCTTTCATTTAAATTTCACTAATATCCAAGTTTCTTTCAGTTCTAATCTAGTATGTAAAAAGGGCTTTTCACAGTAACTTCATTGCAGTGTTAATGTAAGCCTACTTGTGACAATAAAGATTATAAATAAAAATGGTGGCAACATGATTCAACATTATTTTTATTTCCAATTAAATGGGCAAATATACCTTCCAGCAATTTTGTGTGCTGCTATAATTTCATCTGTGATAGTGGCAGTTGTTTATATAAGCTATATATGTTACCACGGAAAAAGAAAGACATGTCGCCAAAGCTTTTTGTCAGGACACACACACAAATGCTAAATTTTAAACTCAATTTATGCTAGAGGAGAAAAAGGTGCTGATTGGTTTGCAAGTTGACTCTGGCTGATGCATTGCCATCAAGAAAGCAATGGAGAGCTACAAGCCTCAATCTCCCAGATAATTTGAAAAGGCACAAAGATTTTTAAAAATTCATTTATGGGATGTGGACATCGCTGGTTGGCCAGCATTTATTGCCCATCCCTCATTGCCCTTTAGAAGGTGATGGTGAGTTGCCTTCTTGAACCGCTACAGTTCTTGAGTTGTAGGTACACCCACTGTGCTGTTAGGGAGGGAGTTCCCAGATTTTGCTCCAGTGACAATGAAGGAACAGCGATATATTTCCAAGTCATTGACTTGGAGGGGTTCCCAGGTATCTGCTGCTCTTGCCCTTCTCGATGATAGTGGTCATGGTTTGGAAGGTGCTGTCTAAGGAACCTTGGTGAGTTACTGCAGTTAATCTTGTAGATGGTACACATGGCTGCCACTGTTCATCAATGGTGGAGAGCTTGAATGTTTGTGGAAAGAGGAGCAATCAAGCTTGAACATTTTCCTTTTGTTTGCAGAGAACTGGTCCCTACATATGAATGTTCGTCACCTCCAGCAACTGTGTATGACACAACAACTTTAATGATTATCTTAAATTGGTCGTTAGTGTAGCTATTAGCACACGCAGGATTATTCAGCAAGTGATGCCCAATCGTGGAATCACATCTAAAACTAGATGTTTGTTTTGGATTTTGCAAGCCCAGGCTGATTGTGTACAGTTTGTACTCTATCTACAACAAAGAGCTATAATACTGCAATAAATAAAAGCAAAATACTCTGGATCCTGGAAATCTGAAATAAAAACACTAGAAAGTGCTGGAAATATTCAGCCTGTCTGTGCAGCATCTGTGGAGAGAGAACAGGGTTACATTTCATGTCCTTGTGACTCATCTTCAGAGTGATAGAGAGGGTGAACTGTGATGAATTTTATACTATTTAAGAGGGTGTAGAGTAAAATCTAAGGTCAGGGATAGGTGGGAGCTCAGGAGAGATTTACAAAGATGCCATGGACACACGACAATGGTAATAAAGATTAAAGAAGGTGCTGATATTGGCATAAAGGTAAGATAGCAGAAGGTGTTAATCACAGAAACATATTGTTTGCTTCAATTAGTCTTTATGGGGATGTACAGCTTATGTACCTGGCATTACACTAGCTTTGATGTTCATACACAAAGTTGCTTAATTGCATGGTAAGCAAAATGTCTTTTTGGACTAACATCAGTATCCTGTTATTGGAAAATACCATGTGTATAGCCATTGCTTAGTAACAGTGTGAAATGGTTTGCTTCACTTATTGTTCACATTTTTAAGATACTTTGGGCTGGATTCTCCGTTGTGCCAGCAGCGCACCCACGGCTGGCGATTTCCTGACGGCATGGGGTTGCCCACAATGGGAAATCCCATTGGCCGGCTGCCGGGACGGAGAATCCCACCCTATCCCTTTCCAGGTAATTTGAGGTAGACTGGACAAGTTTCAAGTTATGGCCTTTATCCAGTTTGGAAGTGCACTAACAGCTTCACTAATAACCAATTTAAGATAATCAGTCAAGCTTGTAACATGGTGCGTTTACATTTGCGAGAAGCGACATATGTTCCTCCACAGGGATCCAGCCTCTGCAAACAAAAGGAATATGTTCAAAACATGCACCTTTTTTGAATTACCGGGGAGTTTGGGAAACCTATTGGTCCTTTTCTTAGTGACAATGCTTTGGACAAACTGAATCAAACTTGCCAACCAATCAGCACCCTTTTTTGATGTAGTGTAAATTGTTGTGATCATTTAAAATTTGACATTCTTGCACTTGTCCTGATGAGTGAAAGATAACAAGCTGAAGCAACATGCCTCTTTCCAGCAATTTCAGGTTCTCCACTCCCAAGTGACTGCATGTCGGTTACTTTTGATTACATATTGGGATATGTTCTAACCTATCCCAGTTGTATGGCTTATGGATCATATTTCACAGACTTGATGCTGTTAGGTGGCCATGTTTATTGTGCATTATTGGACTGCCAATTTATGAGCCAGATGTTATGTTCATCATCCAAATGCCTCATAAATTTAACGCATTTCTGATATTTTGAGTTTGACTTAGCTTTGTTTTGTAGCTGACAGTGGAATTTCAGAGAAGACCTAAATCTCTTGTGAAGGTATTTGAAAATACCTTAATATACGAAAATGCCTGCTAAGACATAGGGCCCCACAAACTTCCATTCAATTCTTCATGGTTAAAACATTTAACAATTTCAGGTATGCATTAGAGGGATACACATCCACTATCAAAGGTTGGAGTGGTGGGAATCATGGGCCTCTGCTTTGTAGAACCAATAATATTGCCTTGCAAAGCTTAGTCTGCTGTTTGCCATCAAACTGGCAGCATCACAGAAAAGGAACTCTGGCCCAGATTGGACACTTGGTCACATTTATGCTGCTTCTTCTGGAAATTCTGTACCATCGCCTACATGCCTATGTGAAATCAATGCCACAGGAAAGTGAATTATACAGCATTGGATTTTGGCCCGCCAACCCCATATGAATACACCTCATTGGACTTTGATTCTGGAGCCTACATGAAACAATATTTATTTTCTGTGTAGTCTCGGAGCTGTAAATCGTTCTTTTTTCTATCCCTCTCTTTACATTCTGAGGTTGGGATTTTCTGGCCCCATCATGCAGGGGATTCAGCAGCCCAGCCAAAGGCCCGTTGCCTTTCAGAAGAACATGATGATCCTGGTGGTGGACGGGGCTGGAAAATGCTACCCTGAGTGTGGAAGCAACGTTGCGACCCTCCTTTCACATTTTGAGTGTGTACAAATAAACTGTCCCTTTGAGTTCAACTTATCTCTAATTTGCAGTGGGGATATTAATAGAGAATTGATTTGCATCAAGCCGAGGTGTTTGGGACTACGTCATCGCTTATAAAGAGGGGAACAAATCAAAGTACCTTTCTGTTTGCAGATGGTGAGAGGAGAAGTTAGTGCTATTTGAATTAAACCCCTCCTGTCCATAACAATACACTTATTATATTCAAGGTGTGAAATTGGTGTTTTCATGTATGTATTTATTTTGAATAAACCTCATCCAGAGTTTTGGTGCAGATTTAAAGAGGAGGTGTTAATGTAATTTGATTTACATAAAGGTCTCTTCCAATTAATTCACAATTCCTGACATTAAAGAATCACTTTCTGTCAGCTTTGAGTATTTTATTTGCTTGTTGTGATGGATGTAGGAATTACGGCTATATTGTACTGCAGGGTATTTGGTGAAGTAATGGTTAAAAGCCTGGGTTAGTGTGTGTTTAATTGATGAAGTCATGTTTTCAAAGAATCTTGGTTTGAAAGGCAACCAAGCTTTTAAGAGCCGGGGTGCAGTTAACCATCATAAAAAGCTTGGACAAATAAAATTCTGTTTTGTTTAAGGGGATTCCCTGGGGAGTTAATTTTAATTCAGTTTGGTGAGATGATGTCATTGCTGGGTGGAGCTAAGGCATCAGGCTTTTTAAGAAAGCAATTTCAGTTTAGTTCTGAGCTAAAAGAAGCTGTGTCCAGAGGTGAGGCAGTGCTGTAGATTAGTTGAAAAGCTGTGCAGACTTGGCTGAGGACAAGGGGCAGCTGAAACAAGCCGGTTGAAACAGATTTTGAAGACATGCAGCCAGAAGTTCTGACAGGAGTCAGATCTTTTCTGTAAAGCAGTGTTAAGAGATATCTCTTTCTCAAAGAACAAAGAAAGTTTTTCTCTGTGCCAATGGTATTTAAGGTGGATTGAGAGCTGCGATGGTTTATTTTCTTGTAGTTTAAATGGGAATAAAGATAGCAGTTAAGGGTTACTCTATTCACTGTGCTGTGTAGTATTGTTTAAGGGGTAATTGTAAGCTATTTTTGGGTGTGATGTTAAAGACATTTTAATACGGTGTTAGCAATAACGTTTGTTTTAATATCCCTATATCTTTGTGCAGTCACTCCAAGAGCGAAGTATCCTTTCCTCGCAGTCTTACAAAATTAAAATAAAATATTGGAGTTTCAGTCCAGTGTCCTAGCCACTGTTGGGGTCTGGTCTGGGATTGTAATATTGTATTTTAAACATTCTATTAAAGGCTAACTTTCAAATGAAGATTTGTATATTGTTTTATACAGCGCCTAGAGAGCCTGTGGTCTACTACCGGTGACGTCTATGAAGGAGTAGGTCACACATTTGGTGGCTCCCGCTCGGGTCGACCTTTGGACCTTTTCCCCCGATTTTCTACCGGACTTGATTTGGGAAAATTGATGGTAGAGGCAATTGTTGATTGGATTCCCACACCGGTGCATGGAGAGGCGGACTAGAAGTGCTCGCAAAGGAAGAAACGGACAAACCGAGAAGGCTTGAGTTCAAGCTGCAGCGGGGGTAAGCATGGCGGATGACCGGAGTCCTGGCGGTCAACGGAGCAACTGATGCAATTTATCCAG
Organism: Scyliorhinus torazame; assembly: GCF_047496885.1. NCBI lineage: Eukaryota > Metazoa > Chordata > Chondrichthyes > Carcharhiniformes > Scyliorhinidae > Scyliorhinus > Scyliorhinus torazame. Next base: position 95,096,059 of record NC_092712.1, read on the forward strand.
GAGGGCTACACCAAGCAGAAACAGGAATGCTTGGACCCGATTAAAGAATCAATTGTGTGGCTGGAGCTCAGATTGGATGCCAAAGATCGGGCGATCCAGAAAGTAGAGAAGGCGCTGGCTGAGCAGGAGGAACATTAAACCGCGATGGAGTTGGAGGTGGAGATGCTGAGAGACCAGCAGAAAAGGCTTCTGGAGAAGGTGGAGGACCTAGGGAATAGATCCCGCCGGTAGAATCTGAGAATCGTCGGTCTCCCGGGAGGGTCCGAAGGAGCGGACGCTGAGGTGTACATAGCGGGCATGTTCGCCAAGTTGCTGGGGGATGGGACGTTCTCCCGACCATTGGAGGTGCACAGGGCTCACCGAGCGCATGCGAGGAAGCTGCGAGTGGGGGACCCCCCGAGGGCAATGGTGGTGAGATTCCACAGGTACTTGGACAAGGAGCGTATTTTACAGTGGGCCATGCAGACACGGAGTTGTAAATGGGAGAACAGTATCCTGCGGATCTATCAGGACCTGAGTGCAGAGGTGGCCAGGAGAAGAGCGGGGTTCAATCACATAAAGTCGACCCCTTTTAAGAACAAGGTGAAGTTTGGACTGCTGTATCCGGCCTGCCTCTGGGTCATGTACGAGGAGCAACATTTTTATTTTGAGTCGCCCGAGGAAGCGATGGACTTCTCAAAAAGGAAAGGACTGGTGGCGGGACTGAGGACTTTGAACTTTGCTGCAACGTACACTTTAAAAAAGTTTCTTGTTTTTCGGACGTTATTTGTAATGCCTTCTGTATTGATTTGAGGCCAGTTGCAGAGCTGAGTGAGTTGCAGTTTACATTTGCACTGATGGGGGATGGAGGTGTGTTTGTCAGATGCTGGATCTCCTGTTTGATCTTTCCTTTGTTGATCTTTTTTTCTCTAGGGCAATTGTGTTGGGACTGGTTTTTCATTTGAGTATGTATATGAGCGCTTGGGGGGTGGGGTGGGGGGGCTGGGGGGGGGCAGGCGGTGGTGAACAATAGGTGGGAGAATGTCTGCTGGCGCCATGGGCAGGGGTCACCAAGCTGGCTGGGCGGGCTAGCTCACGGAATCGCAGTGGGGGGGAGGGGGGGAGCAGATGTCATGCTTGTCGAAGGGGTAGGTTTACATTGTGCTGTTCCTGGGGGGGGGGGGATGTTCTGCTGATGGGGGAGGGACTGTTGCTGAGGGACAGAAAGGAGGTCAGGGGCGGAGGCTGCCTGGGGGCGGATCGATGGAGGCGTGGGGCGCGGGCTGGAGACTGGCCCAAGAAAGGTGATGGCTGATCGGCGAAGGGAGGGGGCGATGAGCCCCTCCCAACTTGGCTGATCACCAGGAATGTAAGAGGACTAAATGGGCCAGTTAAGAGGGCACGCGTGTTTGCGCATCTGAGGTGACTGAAGGCGGATGTGCTAATGCTACAGGAGACTCACCTTAGGCTGATCAGATTAAGGAAGGGATGGGGCAGACAGGTTTTTCTCTCGGGGCTGGACTCGAAGACTAGAGCGGTCACGATCCTGATTAATAAGCGAGTGGTGTTTGAGGCGGAAAAAATAGTTACGGATGTGATAGGCTGGTACATTACGGTCGGTGGGAAACTGGAGGGGGTGCAGGTGGTACTAATAAATGTGTATGCGCCAAATTGGGATGATGTGGAGTTTATAAAGAGGATGCTGGGGAAGATCCGGGACCCAGATTTGCATAAGTTGGTCATGGGAGGGGACTTTAACACTGTTATTGGCCCTGGTTTAGACCGGTCGAGCTCAAAGACGGGCAGGGTATAAACTAAATACGGGGAAAAGTGAGATGTTTGCGGTCCAGGCAAGGAGGCAGGAGAGGCGACTGGGGAACTGCCGTTTAGAGTGGTAGGGAGAAGATTTCGATACCTAGGCATCCAGGTGGCGCGGGAATGGGAACGGCTGCACAAGCTAAACCTGGTCTGACTAGTGGACCAAATGAAGGACGATTTTCGGAGACGGGACGCGCTTCCGTTGTCACTAGCTGGGAGGGTGCAGACAGTGAAAATGACGGTCCTGAGATTCCTGTTTGTGTTTCAGTGTCTCCCCATCTTTATTCCGCGATCCTTTTTTAAACTGGTCAATAAGGTAATCACTGGCTTTGTATGGTGGGCAAGACCCCGTGAGTAAAAAAGGGGATGCTTGAGCGGAGCCGAGGGGGAGGGCGGGCTGGCACTGCCAAACTTCAGTAATTGCTATTGGGCGCCGAACATGCCATGATCAGGAAGTGGGTGGTGGGGGAGGGTCGGTATAGGAGTGTGTGGAGGCGGCTTCCTGCAAGGGCACCAGTTTGGGGACGTTGATAACGGTGCCTCTGCCGTTCCCTCTGGCACGGTACTCCACCAGCCCCGTGGTGGTGGCAGCCCTGAGGGTCTGGGGGCAATGGAGGAGGCACTTGGGAGCGGAGGGAGCACCGGTGTTGTCTCCAATCTGTAATAATCACCGGTTTGCCCCGGGAAGGATGGATGGAGGGTTTTGGAGATGACGGAGAGCAGGGATTGAGAGGATGGGGGATATGTTGAGAGAGGGGAGCTTTCCTAGCCTGAGGGAGCTGGAGGAGAAATTTGGATTGGCGAGGGGAAATGAATTTAGGTACCTGCAGGTGTGGGACTTCCTACGTAGACGGGTCTCAACCTCCCCGCTCCTACCACCAAGGGGGATACAGGACAGGGTAGTTTCTAGAGTGTGGGTGGGAGAAGGGAGGGTCTCTGAAATTTACAAGGAATTCATGGGGTCGGAGGAGACGCAGACTAAGGAGCTGAAGCGCAAGTGGGAAGAGGAGTTAGAAGGATGGTCTCTGGGCGGATGCGTTGAGTAGAGTCAGTGCGTTCACAACATGTGCCAAGCTCAGCCTGATACAATTCAAGGTCGTTCACCGGGCTCACATGACAGTGGCCCAGATGAACAGGTTCTTTGGGGTAGAAGAGAGATGCGCAAGGTATGCGGGAGGACCAGCGAGCCATGTCCATATGTTCTGGACATGCCTGAAGCTGCGGGGATTCTGGCAGGGGTTTGCAGACGTCATGTCCACGGTGTTAAAAACAAGGGTGGCACCGAGTCCAGAGGTGGCGATTTTCGGAGTGTCGGAAAATCTGGGAATCCAGGAGGAGAAAGAGGCAGACTTTCTGGCCTTTGCTTCCCTGGTAGCCCGGAGACGGATATTATTAGCTTGGAGGGACTCAAAAGCCCCCGAAGTCGGAGACCTGGCTATCTGACCTGGCTATCTTTCTCTGCTTGGAGAAAATCACGTTCGCCTTGAGAGGGTCACTGTGAGGGTTCACCCGGAGGTGGCAGCCGTTTGTTGACTTCTTTGCAGAAAATTAACTGTCAGCAGAAGGGGGGGTGGGGGGGGTGCTGGGGGATAGCTTAGTTTAGAGTTGGGGGTTAGTAAAGTGGGACCTATAAGGGAGAAAGACGCCTTTTGCACTATGTTTATAAATTCATGTACATTGTTTATTTTGTTGTTGTAAAACCATAACCACCTCAATAAAATGTTTATTAAAAGAAAGAGCCTGTGGTCTAGTGTCTGGAAAACTTCCATCTAACCCAGGTGAAAGTGAAACTGCTCCAGGCTTTAAAAGGTTCTGGATGAAATAATTTTGGGGACAAATTGGAAGTTTTAATCTGCACCTAATGGTGCTACTAATGGCAGAACAAGAACAGAGGTAAGAACTTGAGGAACATACTCCATGCATAGCTAGATGTGAGAATGAGAACTTTGGAATTCTAAAGCAGTGAGCTTAAATACTCTTGCCTAACTTTACATTTTCTTATTTTTCCTAATCTGGAATTAATCAATGAATATTGAGTGCTTAAAGCAAGAAGCCTTTTCATATCGTATCCTTCAGATTAACCAGAACAATTTATTTTCTAAAACACAATGTTGATTTTTCCTAATGAACGTGATTGATTCCCTTCGACTTGCAGATTGGCAGGACCTTTGTTCTGCAGCAGTATACTTTTGTTGTAGCTCTACATACTAACCTTTGTTTTAATTTTCACTGCAGCAAAGTCTGTTGCTGTCTGGAATTAAATTATGGATTCCATTGCAGTAGCACATTAATTTTTCTCTGCAATGTAGGTATAATGCATTTTTCTTTTGTGCTTCAGAGGTCAGTTGTTGCTTTACTGCCTCTTGTACATTTGTGTTCAAAATATCTACACTTGAGCCTGCCCAAGAGGCAGAATGAGGTGTGTTGTGGCAGTAGCCTTAACATGTGCATTCTGGCAAAGAGGAAAGGCAATATACACTTAATATTACAGTTCTATAGAATGTGCAACGACAGAAGGACCTGGGAATTCACATGCATAGATCTTTGAAGGTGGCAGGACAAATTTGAAGTGTAATTAACCAAGCATGTCTTGGGTTTGACAAACAGAACCAATGAGTACAAAAGCAGATGGATCACAGTTCTGGTTAGCACGCTTTAGGAAGGATGTAAGAGTCCTTGAGAGTGTGCAGAGGAAATTTACCAAGATGGTTCCAGGGATGGGGGAATTAAGTTCGGAGAAGCTGAGGTTGTTCTTCAAGCAAGGGTGTTTGAGAAGCGAGCTGATGGAGATGTACAGAATTATGATAGGTTTATATAAGGTCAACTAAGGAAAGCTGTTCCCATTAGTTAACAGTACAAGGTCGAGGGGACGGTGATTTAAGGTTTTGTATAGAGATTTAGGGGGGAAATGAGGAAGAACCTATGCAGTGAGTGATAATGACCTGCCTCTGAGGGTGGTGGAAGAGGTGACCCGTCCTTGATTTCAAAAGAAAATTGGGGAGGCAGTTGAGGAAAATAAACTAGGGTGTTCCAGTGATATGGAGTAAGGGGACTTGACTGGGTTGTTCTACAGAGAGCCTGCATGGAATTCATGGGCCAAAATGTTCAGATCCTAGCAAGAATTTGAACAGTGGAGTATGGTTTTGCCTTGCAATCCCTAAAACTTGCTAAATTATGTTGTTAGCTCATTTAATTAATACATTTAATATTTGCGAGAAACGCAACAGGCTATATCAGCTATTTCCAGCTATAGCAGGAAAGACTTTCGTCATCCTACTTTGGGATCAATGGCAGTTGATTGACCTCTGCTGTACTTGTTACTGGTCACGGTCTTGACAGTATTATTGCTTTTTAAGAATCCAATTAAGAAATTAAAAATGGATTTAAATTTAAGAGAGTTGATTTACTTTTCACCGATCCCAAGATCCGTTATCTTCAACCGACCCCAAGAGCAGCTATTGTAAGATTAATTATATTTGAATAATATTGCTGTTGCTAGCAGGAGATCTGTTGTCATGGTTTGTCACGCTCGTTTGCCTTTTGCCAACTTCGCATATTCACTGTAGCTTGTCTGCAATCACTCTGTGACCTCCATCATTCAGCTACATCTTTTTGAATACTGTGTTGAAGTAATTCCATTCATTGCAATGCAAAACATCTTTAGATCGTTCATCCTCCTCTATCAGGGAGAATTGGCTGAGTGTCAAACTATGGCCAAATTACAACACCTCAATAACTAATAGTGCTTATCCCAAGAAGATGATCTGCTTGAATTACACTTCATCAATCCGCTTCATTTGATTAAACAAAACACATAAAAATGCAAGACAAAGAACTTCAGCCAATAACAAGATTAATTCTCAGTCATCATCTCCCTCTGACCTCTCTTTCAGATATTGTCATTGCCTGGAACTTTTCAGCATTGATGTTGTTTACTCATCCATGCTTCTTGGGGCTTGAATTCGGGTAGGGGAAAGTGCCTATTGGTACGAATCCGTAAATACATTCTCTGAATTCATTCATTCATTCATTCCTGTCAGCTGATGTATGAAAAGAGTTGATGTTATTTAACTCTCTGGATATCTTCATGCTATAATTAATTATTTAGACTGCCTTGTAGGCGAGTAGTCAATGAGTGCCTGTCCAAAGCATTTTTTAAATGCTTTCATGATATGTGGGTGTTGCACAAAGCATTTGTTGCCCATCCCTAATTGCCCTTGAACTGAGTGGTGTACTCAATCATTTCAAAGCACTCTTGAATAATTTGATAACTTTTTTCCTCATTTAGGGCATCACAGCAATGTTGTGTACGAGCATCTCATTTTACTACAGAATGGCGTTGGAGTCATGGGAATAGTGCTGAGTGTAGTCATTTTGTGTTTTTATTAATTCAGGTCTTTCCCTTGGCGCTTTGCAAATAGAAACACATGTAAATACATTTTGTGTTCATTCATATAGTAGTTTTCGGGTCCTCCAAGATTCCTGAACAACAGAGATGCATTTTAGTCAGAATCACAGAAAATGCAGCGCAAAAGAGGCCCTTCGGCCCATCGAGTCTGCGCCGACACATGAAAAACACCTGACCTACCTACCTAATCCCAGCCCACACCTGTGATTGTTACAAGTGCCAAGTGCTCATCTAGGTAGTTTTTAAAAGGATGTGAGGCAACCCGCCTCTGCTACCCACCCAGACAGTGGGTAAACCTATAGTGAAATAACTAGCTTCAATCACAAAGCTGATGTGTGTAACAGTGTTTTTCAAACTTTTTCTCCCAGGACCCACTTTTGTTAGCTGGCCAACCTTTGAGACCCACCTGATGGACGGCACAGGCACCATGGTCCAAAGGGCCTCCTTCTATGCTGTAAAACTCTGACTCAATGAAAGTAGAGAGATATTCAAAGTGCAGAGGAGAGCTACGAGGTTGATGTCAATGTTTGAATTATGGAAAGAAAAACAAGATTTGCATTTTGCTAGCACCTCCATAACTACATGAGTACAAAGTAGTTTGCAGCCAATGAAGTACAGTAACTACTGTCCAACTTGGTGTTTGGCTTCCCAGAAGCTCCTTCCGAGAGGACCGAGCATGTGTATGTGGAGGGCTTGTGGGCTGGGGGTCTATGCCAGCTTCTCTACAGAAATGGAAATTGAGTCTCTTGGTGGATGATCCTGAAAAGCTACTCAATTTCAGGATAGCTGATTGAAAGGTGACGATCTGATATCCTTTTACTCGGCTTCAGTCTTGTCCGTGTGATGGTTTCAAATTGCAGCTAACCGTCTGGCTTGTTGTTGGGATGTCCGTCATCAGCATGAAAAGGAAAATCGCTTTTTGTCACAAGTAGGCTTCAAGTGAAGTTACTGTGAAAAGCCCCTAGTCGCCACATTCCGGCGCCTGTTCGGGGAGGCTGGTACGGGAATTGAACCGTGCTGCTGGTCTGCCTTGGTCTGCTTTAAAAGCCAGCGATTTAGCCCTGTGCTAAACCAGCCCCTCAGCCAGTGGTGGAACACACACCCCCCCCCCCCCCCCCCCCCCCCGGCTCCACTCTCTTTCTGTTCACCATCCTGCTGATCATACCTGGTAGTTGGGATGCTTATGTTATTTTCAGGGTGCACCGTGACCCTTTTTGCACCAGCAGCCGGAACCCCCCCAGGGGGGACGGGGTGGCAGCTTCTCCACCACTGGCTGAATATGAGGAGGCCACCAGCTTAATGCAAGCAGTCTCTCTGCAACAGTCTGGAGAGCCATTGGAATTTGATGCCATCCCCCAAATGGGGGCCACGGGCATCAAAAGGTTTCCCTAAGGCCATTATGATCCAAAAGGGGGTTTCCTCTCCAATCCAAGCGGCCTATTGCCTCCCCGCCCCCCCCCCCCCCCCCCCCCTCACCCCAACAATTTTCTTATAGACTCTGCGGCATCTTCATGTTGATGTCCTTGAGTCCCTGCATAAAGGAGATGGGGGACCTTTGAGATGGTTCCCTGAGCAGACTGCCAAAGTAATTTGATGGAATATCTCCATGCCAGAACATTTCAAAGACGTACCAAGACATGACTTGATTGTTCATGCGAATAGCCCACCCGACTAGAACCTTCCTGCTCACCCAGAGCCTAATCCCTCATTGCCCTTGAGGCAGCTGCAATGGGGAAGAGACCATCGTCCACCTCCTTCTGCAATGTCCCTTTGCAAAGCAGATCGGGGGAAAGATGCAGTGTTTTTTTTCCCAAGCAGCTCAGTCTTGAAGGTATCTGTGCTGTACAGATTGTTTCCAAAGCACACCAAGATAAACATCAACTACTCTTGGAGGACCATCAACTCGGACTTTGATCTGCTGAAACTTGTTGGTGTTCCAATGCAAAGAGCGGTCAACAAATTTAGTGTTGCAAACTATCATATTCCAAGGTCGAGGGCTATGTGCTGAGGGATGGATTAAAGCTTGGGGCAGCTGCAACAAAGGCACAATAGGGAAAGATGCATAGTACACTGAGGTGGAACCTGTGCAAAACCCCTCAGGCTGTATGTTTGACAGGTAATGAATATTGTAAATATTAACTAATTGTAGTGACTAACATACAGTATTGAAATAAACTGATTTGCTTTGCACTTTTTGGTCAATTTTAAATGGTTATTTAATGTACTTCTATAAATTTTATGATTAAAGTATATTTTGGTAAATATGTTTTTACTTCCAGAGATACTTAATATAATTGGCATTTTCTTTTCAAATTGTTTTTTAAAATAATTTATTCAACAGAGTTGTATAAAGTATTTTAAAATGCGTCTTATTTTGCAGCTTTTATTATTCATTAGTTGCAGAATCACAAGTTGCAAAAGCCAAAAAATTAACCAGTAGAACAACTGAAAAAGATCTGTTCAAATATCAAAATATTAGACAACAATGAAGAGGCTCTGGAATAGAAACCAACAACAAAAACCCACTCAGTGCACAAAAGCTAAACAATGTTGTCTTGTCCATCTGTCTAGTCCATCCAAATTATGCAGATACAGAACCCGAAACCAAGATCATAAGTTCATACGCAAAATCAATAGTAGTCAGAAAAGAAAATTGTGCATACTTTCCAGCATAGCTAGTCCTAGTAATCACAAGTGCAGATACTTTAAAAGTCAGTAAAATAAGATTCTGATCATAATATCAGTTATTTTGAAACCTGTGGTTACTTCTAAGAGGGCCAGTGTTAACGTTTACCAAACAAAACCATCATTCAAATCACACATATTGCAAGGAATAAAATTGCATACATTCTAAACTCCTGAGTGGAAAATGTTGAATCCATCAAACTGAAACCACAAAAACAAAAAACTGCAAAAGTGTTCTTATTGCTGTTTTTCAGTTTTACAGTGATACTTTTAACGGATGGTGTGTCTGATATTTGCATGTTGTACAGTTTCTTATTTACATACATATTTCTGAATATACATTCTATGGCCCTTGTGATAAAAGTAAAATTAAATGCAAGAAAAATCGCAAAATCATTCCTCGAGAGTGAAAAATAATGATCAGGATTTGGCTGCATGACTCCTCGCAACTTAACAAAGCTGTTTACCTGTGAGCATTGAGTTTCCTATTTAGCATATTTAGACACCGGGTGCACGATTCTCCCAAAGGGGAACAAAGTCCCCTAGCGAGCGAGTATAGCTGTGTGTTTCCCAACACACCGCAGTTGAATAAGGCGCCTGAACAGGGAACGCATGGCCGAGGCCTCACATAGCCCCGTTTTGTACATTGGGGAGCTCAGCTCGCTCCAACTCCCCATTGTAGCGAGAGATCGGGACGCCATTTAAAAATGGCGCCCCGATCTCCGAGGCCCCCGAAACAATCCCTGACCGACTTCCCCCAGCCCAAGCGCAAAATGGGAGGGTCCCCAGCCCCCACCCCTGCATCCCCACCCAACACTTACGCCAGGCAACCCCTATGCAATTGCTTCGCAGTGCCAACCTGACACCAAGGTAGCACTGCCAGGGTACCTAGGCGGCATTACCAGAGTACCCAGGTGGCACCAGCAGTGCCAGGCCACCATCCTTCCCAAAGGACATGCAGCTGGGGGGGCCCCCGTTCCCCTGGGAGTCCCCCGCAAGTGTTGTTCCATCTGGTCCCTGTTTTCGGGGACCAATGCTGAACGGCGCTCGCCTGAGGTTTCCAAGGCAAAGGGGTTGAATCTCAAAACCTCAGGTGCCTCGAGAATCTGCTTACTGACTCACTCTAATGTGCAGATTTGCTAAAATGTGATCCCCGCCCATTATGGGCAAGATCCACATCGCAACATCTCGTGAGATTGTGTTGAATCTCACGAGGCGTTGCAAGCTGGTTAGATCCCGGAAGCGGGGTCTCCCGACTTTAAACGGCCACGCTGTGCTGCGGCGAGCTGCTTTTCCGGCGCAGCGTGGCCTGGATCACGCCTAGGATGTTACTAAGTGAGTACAGATGCAGCTAACCGGTTTGCCTGATGCATCACAATGTGATTTTATTACCTATAGCAAGGTGGCGTAATAGAATGTGGAATTATCAACTCCTTAGGGAATGTGATATACTATTGTATGTTTGCAGTAAATTGAAAGCTTTCACCCAAATATACTATGGGAAGCAACAGTTACAATGTGCATCTATTTTTTGTCTGTTTTGAACTGTAAAGACTTGACAGAAGTGGTAAGAATATGTATTTTTAAATGTGATGCTTTATATTTAGTGTATCAAATTTTCAATATTGAATAGGCACTTTAATCTACAATAGTAAGATTTTTTTAGTGGTTCTGCTTAAAGTAACAAAATTATTTTAGATGCATAGCAAATTACAAAAACATAATTAACATTCGTAGGCAGCATTTGTGCTGACAAAGTGGTGTTCTAATGTCTTCACTTAAAAGCGTACATTTATTTAACATCTGCAATTTGCATTGGCACAAATTATTTGTGTTAGCCGTCGAGAAAACCCTGTAGGAGAGAAAAAGACAGATTAGTCTCTTAGCTGCAGAGCAGGGAATTAATAATTATCTCCACACCATGCTGTGTTTCTAGGGGCAGGTCATACAAAGTGTCATTAGTTGACTAGGCTCAGTGATTATAACTGTCTAATGAAATTGACCTTCAGTAATATTCCACTCATGAGACCCAGGTTAATAAACCTAAAGCAGCCAGCATAGAGATAGGGTGTTCAAAGTATTTGATCTGTTAGCTGTAAACACAGTTGTGCATTGCCAGAGGTTGCTCATTACTCACTTTGAAAAATCACAATACTGGTATTTGAAAGAAGGCCCACTTGTTAATTTGCTTTGTGCACCTTGCCCTAGCAGACAGTGGGTCGTCTTAATTATATGGAAGAAATATAGTTGTTGCAGAATAAATCATGGAAATAGAAAAATAATACATGTGCTAAATATTTTAACCAATTCTTATCCACAGTGTCAAAATTATTCTTAAAATGTAGTACAAGTTAACAATCTGTGTTTTGCTATTTTATACAAATCAAGTTTTGAAATAACAAGCTGCTTGATCCATCATCTTTTGCAAGGAGAGGAATTTAATCTTTGCATTTTACTGCAATTAAAGATTTTAAGAAATGTACATTAAACACGTTTCCACAATGCAAATAAAAAAGTGAATAATTTGAAAGGAATAATCTTGCTGATATTTTACAGAGTAAAAAAATTAAGCGTATTGTGGCATTACAGCAAAACATGAAATATGTATTGATGCAGCATTTGTGGGGGTGGGGAAGCCTTAATAAAAATGTCACTCCTTACAACAGCATGTGTTTTATGGTCTAGAATAGGTTTTATAGGCTCTGAAATTGTCAGCTCATGTAAATCTCATAAATTTGATCAGTGCTTTTCTTATTCACAATAATGACCTCCGCGTCTGATGCTGGTTATGCATGTTCCTTCTGCTGACCCTGCAAAATAAAACCGTGCATTGATTTTCCTTTAGTTTTTCAATAAAAGGTGACACTTCCAGATTAAACCATACTTAAATATTTTCCCTAAGAGGCTTCCACTGGAATTTTTAATTGTCTGCCTTTTGTCACCTGAGAAACAATTTGTTACATCTCCTAGGTTGAACCTAACTGTGTACGGTGCATAAAACGGACTAGTCTCACTCTGTGGGTGATGCAAAGCATGTTTCTCAAGTGAATAAAACCACAGACATGTATATAGGTCTGCCTCACACAGGAATGAACAAATTATAGTAATTTTGAAAATGATTTTTGTGGGTTATTGTTTTTGTCTAATCTTTTATTTAAAATTACATCAAAATAGAAACAGAGATTTGTGGATAATATATAAAGATTTACTGCAAAAGGACAAGTGGTAAGAAATGGAAAGAAAACAAAGAGACACAAGCTTAATTTTAAGTAATTTGGAAGTCAAACGATTGAGGCTGAAGTGGGCAGTAAATTGTCCTGCTATCAGCAGTGAGATGCAGGGAGACTTTAATGTGCAGGCCTCATTTACATAGAATTAGTTTCTCAGCCAAAATTGCTGGAAGCAGCAGCGAGGCGACAGGTGGAATTGCAGTGAAGGGTAGCAGGTGGTTGTCACTGGGGATAAAGAAGTGGTTCTTGGCCCTCAGTTAAGTCTGAGGAAGAGGACTTGCAATCAGGTTAAGGCAGGCCTTAACCTTCTACATGAGGCTGGAAATATTAAAAAATTGAAGTAAAATAAATTACATGTTGGGTTTGTAATGACCAAGCTTCACTGTCTACTAAATTGGCGTGGTAGGAAAGTCATACTGACTTGTCTTCGCAGGCTTCTCGCTAAAATGGTGAATTAGGCCCCATGGATATCATCAGAGGTCAGTCTGACTATTCAAGATAGGACCTCATTGATTTCTGGCAGACAGCTTTCCATCTAGTCATAAGACTTGGTTAGCATTGGTATCTGCAAGCAGAGAGCAGAAGCTCAGTACAAAATCCCATAGGTAATTTTAAGCACCAATTCACCCACTGTGCACTGCTTGAACAAGTTGAATTCGCTCAGACAAAATCAATGAGGAGCCAAGAGAAAAACAGCATTGCAGAGCTTACTGTGCAATACTATACAGCAGATTGACCTGTGAAACATCAAAACGTATCACCAGCAGTGCCTTCACAAGGCCCTTCATATCTGGTGGCAAGAAAAGGCTGTCCCAACAGCAGCGCCACTACCAGACCAGCTTACCCAGCATTAAGGTGCTCATCACTGAAAACCAACTTTGCTGTGCGGAAAACGTCATTTGTTTGCCTGAGACCAGAATCCCGAAGCAATTATTGTAGTCTGAACTTGGTCGTGACAGGATACTCCCAGGAGAATTGTGGAATTACTTTAGGGATGTCCTCAAAGCATCGCTGAAGACACGACATGTACCTGCCAACTCCAGAGAGACCGTAGCTTGTGACCAACAAAAATGGAAAAATTTCATAGAGGAAGGCACCAAACGCATTGGGAATCTTCAGTGGGAATGTGCAGAAATGTCAATGCACAAACCTCCAAACAATTCATCTACCAAAGCCTTCAAGCACCACCTGCCCCGGATGTGGCAGAGTCTACAGAACGCACATTGGACTTGGCAGCCATTTCAGAACCCATCAACTCAAACGGGAAGAAAGTCATCCTCAATCCCAAGGGATAGATTATTAAAAATATTTAAAAATCTTATCAACATGCTCCTCTTGTCATTTTTTTCTATTATGAATTCCTGTTTTCATATTTATGATAGTAACTGCCAATGTAGGTTTGCTATTCTGTAATTACACTACATCAAGAGGGTATAGCTTTTTATTCGTTCATTGCATGTTGGCATCACTGACTAGAAGGTGGTGGTGAGCTGCAGTCCATGTGGTTTAGGCATACACATCGTGCTGTTGGATTTGACAAAGGGTCACCTGGACTCTCCCTACAGATGCTGCCAGACCAGCTGAGATTTTCCAACATTTTCTCTTTTGGTATCAGATTCCAGCATCCGCAGTAATTTGCTTTTATAGAATGCATTGAGTTCATTGGGGAGGGGTGCGCTGTTGCCGGAGATTCTACTCGGCTTTGCTTTGTAGCTCATTATGATGTTTAAGCCTTGCCACAACTGATGAAAGTCTGTGTTGTTAGTCTGTGACTCTAGCTTAGTCTGGTATTGTCTCTTGACATCCCTGATGGCTTTGCAGAGGTCATACCTCGATTTCTTGTATAGGTCAGGGTCGCTTGCCTTGAATGCCTCAGACCAGGCCTTCAGTAGCGAGTGCATCTCCCTGATAAACCATAGTTTCTGGTTGGGGAACGTACGTACTACCTTCTTTGGCACCCAATCTTTTACACACTTGCTGATGAAGTCTGTGACGGTGGTGGCATACTCGTTCATGTTGGCCGCTGAGTTCTTGAATATGGACCAGTCCACTAACTCCAAGCAGTCACATAGGAGCTCTTCTGCTGCATCAGACCAGCATTGCACAACCTTCTTAACCGGATTCTCCCGCTTAAGTTTCTGCTTGTATGCAGGGAGAAGGAGCACCGTCTTGTGGTCAGATTTTCCGAAGTGCAGTCCAGGGATGGATCGTTAGGCACCCTTGATGTTTGTATATCCGTGGACAAGGATGTTGGCGCCTCTGGTGGGACAGGAGGTGTGTTGCTGGAATTTTGGCAGTGCAATCTTGAGGTTGGCCTGGTAGGGGCTTTTCACAGTAACTTCATTTGAAGCCTACTTGTGACAATAAGTGATTTTTCATTTCATTTTTTTCATTTGAAGACCCATTCACAGCGAACAAGGGAGTTCGGAAGCGAGTTGTAAGGTTTTGACCCAGTGGCCGTGAAAGAACAGCAATATAGTTCCAAGTCAAGGTGGTGTGTGGCTTGGAGTACAACTTCAAAGTGGTGGCATTCCCATGCATCTGCTGCCCTTATCTTCTAGGTGCTAGAGGTTGTGGGTTGGAAGGATCTGTAACAGAAAATACGGGACAATCTCAGCAGGTTTGACAACATCTGTGGAGAAAAAAGGGAGCTAATATTTTGAGTCTGGATGACTCTTTGTCAAAGCCTTTGTCAAAGTCACCCAGACTCAAACGTTAGCTCTCTTTTCTCTCCACAGATGCTGTGCGACCTGCTGAGATTGTCCAGTATTATCTGTTTTTGTTCCAGATTCCAGCATCTGCAGTAATTTGCTTTTATCTTGGAAGGTTCTGTGCCTTGCAGATGGAACATACTGCTGTCAGTGGGGGAGGGAGTGGATGTTTAAGGTCTTGGATGGGGTGCAAATTAAGTAGGTTGCTTTGCCCTGGATGGTGTTGTGCTGCTTGAGTGTAGTTGGAGCTGCACTCACTCAGGCAATTGAGAGTATCCCATCAAACTCCTGAGTTGTGCCTTGTAGATTGTTGACCGGCTTTAGGCAGTCGGAAGGCGCATTACTTGGTGCAGGATTCCTAAACTCTGATCTGCTCTTGTAACCACAGTATTTATATGGCTGCTCCAGTTCACTTTCTGATGAAGTAAACCCCAGGATGGTGATGGGAAATTCAGTGATGGTATGCTATTGGATATCGAGTGGAGATGGTTACTTTCTCTCTTGTTAGAGATGGCAATTGCCTGGCCCTTGTGTAATGTGTATGTTACTTGCCATTTATCAGCCCAAGTCTGAATGCTGTTGAGATCTTTCTGCAAATGGACATGCACTGCTTTGGTATTTGAGGAGTTGCAAATAATTCTGAACATGTTATATCAGTGAATATCCTCACTTCTGACTTTGTGATGGAGGGAGGTCATTGATGAAGCAACTGAAGATGGTTAGCCTGCTACACTCCCCTGAGGAACTCCTGCAATGGTGTCCTGGAGCTGAGATGATGGCCTCCAACAGCCACAACCATCTTCCTTAGTGCCAGGTATGACTCCACTGGAACAAGTTAATATAAGCAGTCTCAATTCTGACTATAAACATCAGAGGAATATGAAACTTTACCACTAAAGTAAAATACTGCGGATGCTGTAAGTCTGAAATAAAAACAGGAAATGCTGGAAATTCTCAGTAGCTGAGGCAGAATCTGTGGAGAGTGAGAAACCAAGTTAATGGGTTAAATTTTTCCAAGTGGTTTGGGGAGCAAGAAAAGGTCCATTGACTCAAGTCAAACTGGCTTCATGATATGTTCCTGCCTCCATATACCTTTCCAGGTGTATGGCAAACTGATTCTTGTCTTAATGGGACAAGTCAGCTGTTGTCAAACATAATAAACTTTATAATCTCCGCATCCAATGGTCCAACTCTAAATGTATCTCATCTGTCATATATTAGCATGCAAGATGCTTCAGGAAGACTATGGAGATCTTCCACCACGTCCAAAACATCGCCTTTCTCATCAGTGACATAATAATCTTCATTATTGTCACAAGTAGGCTAACATTAACACTGCAATGAAGTTACTGTGAAAATACCCTAGTTGCCACACTCCGCCGCCTGTTCAAGTACACTGAGGGAGAATACAGAATTTCCAAATCACCGAACGGCACGTCTTTTGGGACTTGTGGGAGGGAACCAGAGGACCCGGAGGAAACCCACGCAGATACAGGGGAGGACATGCAGACTCCTCACAGATAGTGACCCAAGCCGGGAATCGAACCCAGGTCCCTGGTGCTGTGAAGCAATAATGCTAACCACTGTGCTACCGTGCATAGGGCAACCCTTACTCAAGAAACACATTTGACACAGTCGACCAAAGAATGTCAACATGTTAATATCATTGCTGTTAATTGGTCAGTAAATGAACCTTCTTACTGCTGATTGTAGTACATGAACTGACCTATTACAATAACCTGACCAATCAGCAGTCAGATCCAAATCTTTTTCCCAGTTTCTGCAACTACCCCTTTCACCTATTCCAGCCATTCCCTCAGACAATGGGCAGTATATGCTGCCTAAAATGTTGAGGTATCACTTCTTCCAAGGAACTCTCTTAACTTAACAATTGTTCTTTCCTGAGCAAAATTTTACCTGGTGTAACCATAAATTTGTCTTGCTTAAAAGTGATGATATGAGGTCTTGTGACAGAGTGGGTGGCGTCCCAGTGAGTCAGAGACTCCGGGTTTGAATCCCACCACAGGACTTGATAACCAAGGAAGGTGCATTCATAACGTGGTCAAACCGGTTGATTATCAACCCGAAAAGCCTTCCATCATCCACCAGTGGCAGAGTGTAAGAGTTGGAGAGATTCCTGGACAGCCATGTGATGGAATGAAAGTTGGGGCCTCTAACATCTCTATCCATAGCTCCATTCTGCAAGTTGCCACAGCACCTCCCCAAGTGACCTGTACCACACTAGCAGAAGAGATGTTGGTGCAAAAACAAAAGG
The DNA here is from genome assembly GCF_047496885.1 of Scyliorhinus torazame. Lineage (NCBI taxonomy): Eukaryota > Metazoa > Chordata > Chondrichthyes > Carcharhiniformes > Scyliorhinidae > Scyliorhinus > Scyliorhinus torazame. The sequence goes on from NC_092712.1 coordinate 95,113,165, forward strand.
GGTGATAGTGGGACAAGTAAGAAACAAACAATGGATAGAGAGCAGTGGTAATTGATGGCAGCAAAATCATTGCCAGCACCAGCTATTCGATAAAATAACAGTGGCCATAAAATTAGTGTCAAGTCAGAAGGTTGTAAAATGTCTAATTGCAAGGTTAAATTCTATTTCTTGAGCTTCCATTAAGCTTCATTGAAACAAGGTGGGAGACTGAGGACAGAGACTGAGGTGGGACAGAGAATAATAATGACAAGAGACTGGAAACTCAATGTCATGTTTGTGGACTGAAACACGGTGTACAAAATTCAAAGAAGTTGAACTAAAATCACCATTTCACTGGAAAGAATATTTAGTGTCCCGGGGCAGTGGGAAGGGAGGAGGTGAAAGGCGTGAATAGCATCCCCTATCTACCATGATCATTGATAATCAGATTTTTTAAATAATAATTGGTACAATGTTTTCATTCAATTCTATTGCATTTTAAAACAGTTTCAAAACATTTTTTGTTTCCCAAGTTTCACATTTCTGACTTTCAAGTTTTGAAATCTCTTTTGGGTTAATTTTTGACTTTGAGGCATTCTGTGAACAGAATGATGGATTTTTAAAAACCCTTACAAATAAAAATCCCAAAATTAAATAAATCTAATGATTTTAAGTAACTCATGTTGATAATAAAGGGCCACCATTCTGAAGCCAATAGATGTAGAGTCCAATTTGCAGAGAATAGCATCTCAATTGTACTTTGAGCTGTGGAATCGCATCCTCGACACAACAGGTAAACTAGCTGCATGTGTAGCTAAGACACTTGCACAGAGTTCTCTCCTGGTAAAATTGGAATAGTTTGAAAGCTCTAAACATGTTGTAGAAAGTTTCTAATACGAAAAGTAAAAGTTTTGAACTATTCAAGCATTTGTTAAACATGACCTGACGTTGTACTATCTTTACTCTTTATATCAAATGAAGCTCTGACCCTTGAGGTTGTCTCCCCAAGCATCTCACTGCTCTGGACTCTGACCAAACCACACTGCCAAATTCACTCTAATCTTTACATGACTGGGGAATGAAATAAAAATGACACCACTGCAAAGGTAGCTGCATAACTGAACACTTCCATAACCTGAGGAAGGAGCAGTGCTCCGAAAGCTAGTGTTTGAAACAAACCTGTTGGACTTTAACCTGGTGTTGTAAGACTTCTTACTGTGCTCACCCCAGTCCAAAGCCGGCATCTCCACATCATGACTTCCATAACTGCAATGATTTTAAATATGAAGAATTAGTTTCATTTGTGGTTACAATATAGTCCAAAAGGATGCAGCAGACAGATGCATCAACCTTGCATCATTTCAGTGCTGCATCCAGTCATGAAATGCTTAAGATACATAATTAATGTGCATGTATAGTCTTCAATTTGGAGTGTAATTCCCTTTTTTTAACTTGTGGAAATAAGTGACTTTTAATGCTTATTCCGAATGATGAAGCTATTCATATCAGAAATATGTAACATTTAACACCAGTCTCCTAAGGCCTTTTTTCTTTTTTTAAGTTTTAAAGTACCCACTTCCTTTTTTCTAATTAAGGGGTAATTTAACGTGGCCAATTCACATAACCTGCACATCTTTTTGGGTTGTGGGGGTGGGACCCACGCAGAAATGGGGAAAATGTGCAAACTTGAATCAGATGGTGGCCCAGGGCCGGGATTGAACCCGGGTCCTCGGCACCATAATGCGTGCTAACCACAACACCACCACTCTGCCCTGACTAATGCTATTAATAAAGGAAAAGAAAGGCTCTCACTTATATAGCAGCTTTCACAATCTCAGGACATTTGATAACACATTACAATTGTCAGGAATGTGGGAAATCAATGAGATTAACAGTGAATTTGAGATGAAAATAAAATATCAGAAAAGTAATCACACTAGCAGGCACCTAGAGGAATAATATGTGCTTTGTTCAGTAACAAGACTAGGAGGAGTCTAGAGACATTGCTCTCTGGTAAACAATTTCTGATATGGCCATTTGCACCTACTTGAAGCTATAAAATTGATGACTTCTAAGGGCAAGGAATTTGAGTGAGGTAGGCAGCAGAATACACACAAGGGAATATCAAAAAGATTGAACAGTGTAACAGCTAGCCCCCTCATTGGGGAAGGAGGCTAGTTCTCCATCTAACAGCCAGACAGGCAGTCCCATCTGTGATCTGAGCCAGGAAGGCCTGTTTCAGCTTACATTTAGAGCCATGGCATATTCTCCTCCTGAAAGAGGCAGTTTCATGTCTTCGCTGAACCAAGAAGAGACATTTTCCTTGGCTGGGTCATCTAAGCAGTATTGAGTAATAACTATTAACTGGATTTCACCTATAGTTACTAACATTGGATGTTGCTTGGGAAATGGGGTTTCTCAGTGAGTTCAGGGAACTTGAGTATACTTTGGGAACAAAATATATTTTGAAAGATAATCTAGGCTATGTTGATGTTGAGTCCATTTGGGTGGAGATAAAAAAAACAGAACGGGAAAGAAGGCCTTGGTAAGAGTAGTGCATAGACCCCAAAGAGTAGCCACACTAGAAATGGGTATGAATCAACAAATAATAGGAGCATGTAAAAAGAATAGAGCATTAATTATGGGTGACTTTAATCTTCATGTTGATTGGGTTAATCAAGTTGGAACGGGTAGCTATGACAACAAATTCCTAGAGGGAACAGGCTATCTTGTATCCGGTAATGGATAATGAAGCAGGTTTAATAAATGACCTCCGAGTAAAAGATCCCCGAGGATTATTACAAAATAGAATTTAATATTCAGTTTGAGAGTGAGAAACTTGGGTCAAAAACAACTGTGTTTAACTTACACGAAGGGAATACAATGAAGTGAGGATAGAGTTAGCTGAAGTGGACTGGGCGGATAGATTAGCAGAAAAGACAGTAAACCAGCAGTGACAGACGTTTAAGAAGATAATTCATGACTCTCAGCAAAAATATATCCCAGTAAGCTTCTTTGAGATGCTGAGCGGAGCGAGCAGAGAGCAGTCTGGGTAAGGTAGTAGGTGAGATTTAACGCTCCGGGACCCTCAAGAGGGCAATGGGGGGGGGGGGGGGGGGGTGATATCACAGGAAGGTTGTGATCTGATTGGCTAAGAGGAAATCTGCTAAATTTGAATCTGTTTGTGTTAAATTTGAAATAGTATTAAATTACTGGTTATAAATTTCTGGTTAGTCAATAATTAATTAATTAGAGATAGAAATGGGGTGCAGTGCTTCAATTGCCAGATGTGGGAGATCCGTGACGCCGCAGGCGATCTGGACAATTACATCTGCATGAAGTGCTCCCAATTGCAGCTTCTCACAGACCGCATGGATCAGTTGGAGCGGCAGTTGGGTAGACTTAGAAGCATGCAGGTGGCGGAGAGCGTCATGGACAGGTGTTTTAGAGACGTGGTCACACCCAAGGATGTCTCTGAACGAACACAGGACACCCTGAAGGGGGAGGGTGAACAGCCAGATGTCGAAGTACACTTAGGTACTAACGACATGGGCAGGAAGAGCGATGAAGTCCTGCAGAAGGAGTTCAGGCAGGAAGAGCAATGAGGTTCTGCAGAAGGAGTTCAGGGAGTTGGGCAGTAAGCTAAAAAGTAGGACCTCTAGGATTGTAATCTCAGGATTACTCCCTGTGCCAGTGAGGCGAGAAATAGAAGGATAATGCAGCTAAATGGGTGGTGTAGGAGGGAGTGTTTCAGATTTCTGGACCATTGGGATCTCTTCCGAGGCAGGTGGGGCCTGTACAAGAAGGACGGGTTGCATCTAAACTGGAGGGGCACCAATATCCTGGCTGGGAGGTTTGCTGGAGTCACTTCGGAGGATTTAAACTAGTATGGCAGAGGGGTGGGAACCAGAGCGTTAGCTTAGAAGGTGTAATAACTGAAGAGGAAATAGAGAAAAAAAAGAAGAGGACAACAACATCACCCTGTCTGCTCAAATGCAGTGGTCTGAAGTGTATTTGTTTCAACGGCAGAAGTATAGTAGGTAAGGCAGATGAACTTAGAGCACTTATTAGTACTTGGAATTATGATGTTGTGGCTATCACAGAAACGTGGTTAAAGGAAGGGCAGGATTGGCAGCTGAACGTTGGAGGATATAGATGCTTCAGGAGAGATAGAGGGGAATGTAAAAGAGGTGAGGAAGTAGTATTACCGGTTAAGGTAAATATTATAGCCGTACTGCGGGAGGACACCTCTTGAGGGCTCATACAATGAGACAATCTGGGTAGAGCTCAGGAACAGGAATGGGGCAATCACAATGTTAGGCGTTTATTACAGGCCCCCCAACTGCCAGTGAGAGATAGAGGAGCAGATAGGTGGAGAGATCTTGGATAGGTGCAAAAGTAACATGGTTGTTGTGGTAGCGGATTTTAACTTCTATATCGAATGGGACTCACTTAGTGCTAGGGGCTTGGATGGGGCAGAATGTATCCAGGAAGGCTTCTTGATGCAAAATGTAGATAGTCCAATGAGGGAAGGGTCACTGGACCTTGTATTGGGGAATGCGCCTGGACAGGTGGTTGAGATTTCAGTAGGGGAACCTTTTGGGAGTAGTGACCACAATTCCATATGTTTTAGGATACTTTTGGATAGGAATGAGGATAACCCTCTGGTTAAGGTCTCCAACGTATCTATATCCTGTGCAGTGGCAGATAGTGTTGAGGATTGTCAGAGGGTACAGCTGGACATAGATAGGTTGGAGACTTGGGCAGAGAAATGGCAAATGGAGTTTAATCCGGACAAATGTGAGGTAATGCATTTTGGTAGGATTAACAGAGGGGAAATATGCAGTAAATGGCAAAAATTTTAGGAATATAGAAAGTCAGAGAGATCTGGGCGTACAGGTCCACAGATCTTTGAAAGTAGCAACACAATTGGACAAGGTAGTCAAGAAAGCATATTGAGTATAGAAATTTGCAAGTCATGCTACAGCTGTATAGAACCTTGGTGCGGCCGCACTTGGAATATTGCGCACAATTCTGGTTGCCACACTACCAGAAAGATATGGAGGCTTTGGAGAAGGTGCAGAGGAGGTTTACCAGGATTTTGCCTGGTCTGGAGGGTGTTAGCTATGTGGAGAGGCTAAATAGATGCGGACTGTTTTCATTACAACGACAGAGGTTGAGGGGTAACCTGATAGAGGTTTACAAGATTATGAGACGCATGGATAGAGTGGATGGGCAGGCACTCTTTCCCATTGTGGAGGGGTCAGTCACTGGGGGGGCATAGGTTTAAGGTCCGTGGGGCAAAGTTCAGAGGAGATGTGCGAGTCAGGTGTTTTACACAGAGGGCGATGAGTTATTGAAATGTGCTGCCAGGGGAGATTGTGGAAGCAGATACATTAACAGCATTCAAAACGCATCTTGACAAATACATGGATAGGATGGGCATAGAGGGACATGGCACGAGGAAGTGCTGAGGGCTTTGGCGAAGGGTGGTATCATGACCGGTACAGGCTTGGAGTGCTGAAAGGCCTGTTCCTGTGCTGTATTGTTCTTTGTTCTTTGTAAGGAAGAAAGATTCGAAGAGAGGGTAAACCAACCATGGTTAACCATTAAAGAGAGTATTAAGTTGAAAGAAAAAGCATACATGAAGGCAAAAATCAATGATAGCCCCGAAGACTGGGATAAATTCAGAATCCAGCAAAGGACTAAAAAGACGATAAAGAGAGAGAAAATAAATTACAAGGGCAAACTAACAAGGAATATAAAACTGACCATAAGAGCTTCTTTAAATATATAAAAAGGAAGAGAGAGAGGTGTAAGTGAACATAGGCCCCTTAGAAAATGAATCTGGGGAGATCGTTATGGGGAACAAGGAAATGGCAGAGAAGTTGGAGAAGATATTTTGCACCAGTCTTTACGGTAGAAGATACTTCGAACATCCCATTAATAATGAGGCTAAAGGCAGATAAGTCCTCAGGCCCTGATGGCCTGCATCCTAGGATCCTAAAAGAAGTAGTTTGAGATAGTGTATGTATTTTTTGTAATTTTCCAAAAACCCTTGAATACTGGAGAGGTACCAGGTGATAGGGGAACTGTCAATGTGACACCACAACTCACAAAGGGAGGCAGGCAAAAAGCAGGTAATTATAGGCCAATTAGCCTAACATCTATTGTTGGAAAAATGTTGGAATCCGTTGTTAAGGAAGTAATAGCAGCACATTTGGAAGATCATAATCTACTAGGGCAGTAGATGTTGTCTATATGGACTTCAGTAAGGCCTTTGACAAGGTCCCTCATGGTAGACTAGTACAAAAGGTGAAGTCACACGGGATCAGGGGTGAACTGGCAAGGTGGATACAGAACGGGCTAGGCCATAGAAGGCAGAGGGTAGCAATGGAGGGATGCTTTTCTAATTGGAGGGCTGTGACCAGTGGTGTTCCACAGGGATCAGTGCTGGGACCTTTGCTCTTTGTAGTATATATAAATGATTTGGAGGAAAATGTAACTGGTCTGATTAGTAAGTTTGCAGACGACACAAAGGTTGGTGGAATTGCGGATAGCGATGAGGACTGTCTGAGGATACAGCAGGATTTAGATTGTCTGGAGACTTGGGCGGAGAGATGGCAGATGGAGTTTAATCCGGACAAATGTGAGGTAATGCATTTTGGAAGGTCTAATGCAGGTAGGGAATATACAGTGAATGGTAGAACCCTCAAGAGTATTGAAAGTCAAAGAGATCTAGGAGTACAGGTCCACAGGTCATTGAAAGGGGCAACACAGGTGGAGAAGGTAGTCAAGAAGGCATACGGCATGCTTGCCTTCATTGGCCGGGGCATTGAGTATAAGAATTGGCAAGTCATGTTGCAGCTGGATAGAACCTTCGTTAGGCCACACTTGGAGTATAGTGTTCAATTCTGGTCGCCACACTACCAGAAGGATGTGGAGGCTTTAGAGAGGGTGCAGAAGAGATTTACCAGAATGTTGCCTGGTATGGAGGGCATAAGCTATGAGGAGCGATTGAATAAACTCGGTTTGTTTTCACTGGAACGAAGGAGGTTGAGGGGCGACCTGATAGAGGTCTACAAAATTATGAGGGGCATAGACAGAGTGGATAGTCAGAGGCTTTTCCCCAGGGTAGAGGGGTCAATTACTAGGGGGCATAGGTTTAAGGTGAGAGGGGCAAGGTTTAGAGTAGATGTACGAGGCAAGTTTTTTACGCAGAGGGTAGTGGGTACCTGGAACTCGCTACCGGAGGAGGTAGTGGAAGCAGGGACGATAGGGACATTTAAGGGGCATCTTGACAAATATATGAATAGGATGGGAATAGAAGGATACGGACCCAGGAAGTGTAGAAGATTGTAGTTTAGTCGGGCAGTATGGTCGGCACGGGCTTGGAGGGCCGAAGGGCCTGTTGCTGTGCTGTACATTTCTTTGTTCTTTCTTTGTTTGTTAATCAAACATGGTCAGCATGGCTTCATGAAAGGGAAATTTTGTCTCACTAATTTATTCGAATTTATCGAGGAAATCTCAACCAGAGTGGATAGAGGGGAACCAGTAGATGTGTTGTATTTGGACTTCCAGAAGGCGTACAACAAGGTACCTCGCAAAAGGGGCTGGTTTAGGGGCTGATTTAGCACACTGGGCTAAATAGCTGGCTTTTAAAACAGACCCAGGCAGGCCAGTAGCATGAGTCCAATTCCCGCACCAGCCTCCCCAAACAGGCACCGGAATGTGGCAACTAGGGGCTTTTCATAGTAACTTCATTTGAAGCCTACTTGTGAAAATAAGCGATTTTCGTTTTCAAAGGTTAAGTCATTAGATAAGAGTCCATGGTGTTTGAGGTAGTATATTGACGTGGATAGAGAATTGGCTAGTGGGCAGGAAACAGCGAGTGGGGATAGGAACGTAGGAATTAGGGGCAGAAGTAGACAATTCAGCCCTTCGAGCCTGCTCCACCATTCAATCAATTCATGGCTGATCTTTTCCTGGTCTGAAATCCACCTCCCACCTGTTGAGACTATATCCCTTTCACCCTTTTTAAATTAAATATATATCTATCTCTTCCTTGAAACTATTTAATGACTCCGATTCCACCGCACTATGGAACAGCGAGTTCTTCAAATTCACCAACCTCTGTGAGAAGTAGTTCCTCCTCATCTCAGTTCTAAATCTACCGCCTCTCACCTTATATCCGTGACCCCTCTTTCTAGATTTCCCCACAAGGGGGAACATTTGGTCTACATTTAATTTATCAATCTCATTTAGTATTTTATACCTCAATCAGATCCCCTCTCACCCTTCTAAACTTCAGCGAGTTTAAGTCCAAACTGTTAAATCTCTCCTCATACGTCAACCCTTACATCCCCGGAATAAATCTGGTGAACCTTCTCTGAACTGCCTCCAACGCCACCACATCCTTTCTCAAATAAGGAGACCAAAGCTGGAAACAATGCTCCAGATGTGGTCTCGCCAACACCCTACACAATTGCAACAACACTCATCTACTTTTATACTCCAGAACTTTTGCAATAAACGCTAACATTCCATTTGCCTTTTTAATTACATGCAGTACCTGCTTACCGACTTTCTGCGATTCTCGAACAAAGACACCCAGACCCCTCTGCCTAGAAGCATTTTGAATCTGCGTTCCATTTAGATAATTTGCCTTTCTGTTTTTTCAGCCAAAATGGATAACGTCTCACTTATCCACATTAAACTCCATCTGCCAAAATCTCCTAAACTATCTATATCCTTCTGTAAAATCTTTGAGCTGGGTTCTCCTCTGGTGGGATTCTCTGTTGCGCCGGCAGCACACCCGCGCCAGGAGATATCCCGACGGCGTGGGGCTGCCCACAATGGGAAACCCCATTGGCCGGCTGATCGGATGGAGAATCCCGCCCATTATCTCCTCTTCACTGCCTGATTTCCAACCTATTTTAGTATCATCCGCAAATTTTGCTATATTACACTGTCCCTGCTTGCAAATCATTTATATAAATCGTAGACCGTTGAGGTCTGAGGACTGACCCCTGCAGCACCCCACCAGTTCCAGATCGCCAGTCAGAGAAGGATCCATTTATCCCGATCCTCTGCTTTCCTTCAGTCAGCCAATCCTCAATCCAATCTAGTACTCTACCCCCAAACCCCTGGAAACTCACCTTCTGGATCAGTCTTTTATGCGGCACCTTGTCAAACGCCTTCTGGAAGGCCAGATATAGCACATCCACAGGTTCCCCACTATCCACCTTGTTGGTTACGTCCTCAAAGAACTCGAGCAAGCTTGTCAAGCATGACTTACTCTTCATAAAACCATGCTGACAATCGTGGATTGAGCTTTGTCTTTCCAACTGTTCAGTCATCTCTTCCTTAATGATTGATTCCAGCAACTTCCTCACCCCAGAGGTCAAGCTTAACTGGTCTATAGTTTCCTACTTTTTGCGCCTCTCCTTTTTTGAAAAGAGGCGTCGCATTGGCATGTTTCCAATCCACCCGGACCCTTCCAGAATCCAGGGAGTTCTGAAATATAATCCTATTTGGCAGGAAGGATCAAGGAAAACCCAAAAGCTTTCTATAGGTATGTCAGGAATAAGCGAATGACTAGGGAAAGAGTAGGACCAGTCAAGGACAGGGATGGGAAATTGTGTGTGGAGTCTGAAGAGATAGGCGAGATACTAAATGAATATTTTTCGTCAGTATTCACTCAGGAAAAAGATAATGTTGTGGAGGAGAATGCTGAGCCCCAGGCTAATAGAATAGATGGCATTGAGGTACGTAGGGAAGAGGTGTTGGCAATTCTGGACAGGCTGAAAATAGATAAGTCCCCGGGACCTGATGGGATTTATCCTAGGATTCTATGGGAGGCCAGGGAAGAGATTGCTGGACCTTTGGCTTTGATTTTTATGTCATCATTGGCTACAGGAATAGTGCCAGAGGACTGGAGGACAGCAAATGTGGTCCCTTTGTTCAAAAAGGGGAGCAGAGACAACCCCGGCAACTATAGACCGGTGAGCCTCACGTCTGTAGTGGGTAAAGTCTTGGAGGGGATTATAAGGGACAAGATTTATAATCATCTAGATAGGAATAATATGATCAGGGATAGTCAGCATGGCTTTGTGAAGGGTAGGTCATGCCTCACAAACCTTATTGAGTTCTTTGAGAAGGTGACTGAACAGGTAGACGAGGGTAGAGCAGTTGATGTGGTGTATATGGATTTCAGCAAAGCGTTTGATAAGGTTCCCCACGGTAGGCTATTGCAAAAAATACGGAGGCTGGGGATTGAGGGTGATTTAGAGATGTGGATCAGAAATTGGCTAGCTGAAAGAAGACAGAGGGTGGTGGTTGATGGGAAATGTTCAGAATGGAGTACAGTCACAAGTGGAGTACCACAAGGATCTGTTCTGGGGCCGTTGCTGTTTGTCATTTTTATCAATGACCTAGAGGAAGGCGCAGAAGGGTGGGTGAGTAAATTTGCAGACGATACTAAAGTCGGTGGTGTTGTCGATAGTGTGGAAGGATGTAGCAGGTTACAGAGGGATATAGATAAGCTGCAGAGCTGGGCTGAGAGGTGGCAAATGGAGTTTAATGTAGAGAAGTGTGAGGTGATTCACTTTGGAAGGAATAACAGGAATGCGGAATATTTGGCTAATGGTAAAGTTCTTGGAAGTGTGGATGAGCAGAGGGATCTAGGTGTCCATGTACATAGATCCCTGAAAGTTGCCACCCAGGTTGATAGGGTTGTGAAGAAGGCCTATGGAGTGTTGGCCTTTATTGGTAGAGGGATTGAGTTCCGGAGTCGGGAGGTCATGTTGCAGCTGTACAGAACTCTGGTCCGGCCGCATTTGGAGTATTGCGTACAGTTCTGGTCACCGCATTATAGGAAGGACGTGGAGGCTTTGGAGCGGGTGCAGAGGAGATTTACCAGGATGTTGCCTGGTATGGAGGGAAAACCTTATGAGGAAAGGCTGACGGACTTGAGGTTGTTTTCGTTGGAGAGAAGAAGGTTAAGAGGAGACTTAATAGAGGCATACAAAATGATCAGGGGGTTGGATAGGGTGGACAGTGAGAGCCTTCTCCCGCGGATGGATATGGCTGGCACGAGGGGACATAACTTTAAACTGAGGGGTAATAGATATAGGACAGAGGTCAGAGGTAGGTTCTTTACGCAAAGAGTAGTGAGGCCGTGGAATGCCCTACCTGCTACAGTAGTGAACTCGCCAACATTGAGGGCATTTAAAAGTTTATTGGATAAACATATGGATGATAATGGCATAGTGTAGGTTAGATGGCTTTTGTTTCGGTGCAACATCGTGGGCCGAAGGGCCTGTACTGCGCTGTATTGTTCTATGTTCTATAACCAATGCATCTACTATCTCCGCTGCCACCACCCTTAATACCCTCGGGTGCAGTCCATCAGATCCCAGAGACTTATCTGCCCTTAATCCCATCAGTTTACTCCGTACCGACTCTCTAGTGATGTTTATTGCACCAAATTCCTCTGCATTAACTGTAGTTTTTGAAATTTTTAAATTATCTTCTACCGTGAAGATAGAAGCAAAATATTGGTTCCGTGCCTCTGCCATCTGTGTTACCTATTATAACAGTAGAGAACTCTCCTGTCCCAATACTGATGCCAGTGCCTCGGTGAATTGGAACCCCTCTTTCCCACAGCGCCATTCCTTTAGCCACGTGTTTACATCCCTAATTTTCTCATTCCTATGCTAATTTGCACGTGGCTAGGGTAGTAATCCAAGATTATAACCTTTGATGATCTGTTCTTTAATTTTGTTCCTAGTTCCTGATAATCCCCAAATACGTCCTCTTTCCTCGTATTCTCTATGTTGTTTGTCCCAACGTGGATCACAACAACTGGATCATAGAATTTAAAATGCAAGAAAGAGGCCACCCAGTCCATCGAGTCTGCACCGGCCCTTCGAAAGTTCACCCCACTTAAGCCCACAGCTCCACCCTATCCCAGTAACCCCACCTAACCTCTTTTGGTAAGGGCAATTTAGCATGGCCAATCCACCTAACCTGCACATCTTTGGACTGTGGGAGGAAACCAGAGCACCGGGAGGAAACCAGAGCACCCATCGGAAACCCACGCAGACACAGGGAGAACATGCAGATTCCGCACAGACCGTGACCCAAGCTGGGAATCGAACCTGGGACCTTGGAGCTGTGAAGCAACTGTGCTAACCACTGTGCTACCATGCTGCCCCTAGTCCCCCTAGTGGGGGGTCCTCTCCCTCCCACGCCAATATCCTTTCAAGCTGGTTAGAGATGCCCCTCACTCTGGCACCAGGCAGGCAACACACTATGTGGGGCTCTCGGTCCTGTTTGCAAAGGATGCTATGAGTTCTCCTAATTAAAGAATCCCCTACAACTACCACGGTCTTTATGCTCCCCCTGCTTGCATGGCCTCCTGTACCATGGCGCAATAGTCAGCTAGCTCATCATCCCGACAGTTCTTTTCCTCATCCACACAAGGAGCAAGTACCTCATACCTGTTGGACAAGATCAAGGGTTGAGGCTCCTCCATTTCTGAATTCGGGGTCCCTCTACCTGCCTCACTCGCAGTTACACCCTGCTGTCCCTGACACGTGCCGAATTTGAGGTACTTAATCTATGGTGTGTGATCGTCTCCTGAAACAAAGCTTTAGGTAACTCTCACCCTCCCGGATGTGCTGCAGTGTCTGAAGCTCAGACTCCAGCTCATCAATTCTGAGCTAAAATGCCTTCAGCAGCAAACACTTGTACTTGGATAAGGGATTCTTTTTCAGGTTGGTGACCTGTAACCAGTGGGATTCCACAGGCATCAGTAGTGTGAGTACAACTGTTTGAGGAAGGAAGCAAATGTACTGTAGTCAAATTTGCAGATGACCTAAAAATAAGTGGAAAGGCAAGTTGCAAGAGGTGTGGAAACAGTTTGTAATGAGATATCGACAAGTTAAGTAAGTGGGCAAAAAGTTGGAAAATGGAGTATAATGTGGTAATACGTGAAGCTGTTCATTTTGAAAGGGAGACAAAAGAACAAGTATTAATTAAATGGAGAAAAACTGCAGAAAGCTACAACACAAAGAGACTTGGGGGTACTTGTGCATGAAACACAGAAAGCTAGCACATAGGTTCAGTAGGTAATCAGGAAAGCTAATGGAATGTTGGCCCTTATTTCAAGAGGGTTGGAGTATAAGAGGAGGGAAGTCTTGCTGCAACCGTACAAGGTACTGGTGAGACTACATCTGGAATGCAGTGAGCAGTTTTGGTCCCCTTATTTCAAGAAAGGTATTATTTCATTGGAGGTGGTTCAGAGAAAGTTCATTAGGATGATCCCCGGTGTGGAGGGATTGTCTAATTAGCAAAGGTTAAACAGGTTCAGACTCTACTCATTGGAATTTAGAAGAATGAGAGGTGATCTCATGAAACATATAAGATTCTTAAGGGGCTTGACAGGGGAAATGCTGAGAGGAGGTTTCCCCTCGTGGGAGAGCATAGGACCAGAGGGCACAGTCTCAGAATAAAGGGGTGCCAATTTAAGACAGATGAGGAGGAATTTCTTCTCTGATGGTGGTGATTTTGGACCCTTGCCACAGGGAGCTGTGGGGGCGGAGTCCTTGTGTATCTTTAGGTTGAAATAAGTAGATTCTTGAGCAGTAAGGGAATAAAGGGTTGTGGGGAAAGGGCAGAAACGTGAACGTGAGAAATGTCTGATCCTCCGTGATCCTATTGAATGGCGGTGCAGGCTCGAGGGGATGAATGGCCTACTCCTGTTCCTATTATGGGCTAAGAGGTAACTTCCGATAAAACGGTGTGTTTAGTTATTCATATACTTAATTGTCATAGTGTATGTTAGTCTTTGTCATGTGCTTTTTTTCTTTTCTTTTACTTTAATAAATATTCTTTATTAATTGTTTACACGACTGTACTGGTTCCTCACTGGGTTGTTCATGGTTCCTCATATTATTCCAAACAACAATGCACCACGAAGAACCAATGTTTCAAGTTATCCTTCGGTGTGTTGAGACACACTCACAGTGGGGTTCTTAACACAATCAATTATGTACTTTTATCACTGGTGTAATGTACTGTTCTTTTAAAGATGAGTCTGCTGCTTAATGCTTAACAATTTCTCTCATGAAATGTACAATAGCCATCCTCACCACTACAACATTTGTGACATGGTATTTAGAATATGGCCTTTTAAGAAACCCTGCTGGTGCGTCTCACCTTACTGTAATATTTTGAGATGGATCCTGCTGGATGTATTGCCACAGATGGAAGATGCCACTGGAGCACTTCTAATATTATTGGGTGTGTGCTTTTTTGCACATATATCCTACCTTCCATTTTTTTCTAAATCTCCCTCCTAATTGCCTGAAGGCAGAGACCCATGCTTTAATGCCAACAACCCTCCTGTATTCTTTGAGTGGGACTAGACAGTCAACGTTAGTGTGTGGATCACCTTCCTGCAAGAGTTACAGGATAGAAATGAAAAGTGGGGCCCCTAATTAATTAACTTTTATCCTGCTCTATCCTCGAGGCATTTTGTAATGGTGTTGATTTACTAACTTGACAAAGGCTGGGTATTAAGCTTACTGTCTTACGATCTATGTAATTCGGTTAGATAAGGGCAGTATGGTAGCACAGAGGTTAGCACAGTTGCTTCACAGCTCCAAGGTCCCAGGTTCGATTCCTGGCTTGGGTCACTGTCTGCGGAGTCTGCACATTCTCCCATGACTGCGTGGGTTTCCCCCGGGTGCTCCGGTTTCCTCCCACAGTCCAAAGGTGAGCAGGTTAGATGGATTGGCCATTCTAAATTGCCCTTCATGTCCAAAACGGTTAGGCGGGGTTATGGGGATAAAGGGGATAGGGTGGAGGCGTGGGGCTTAAGTAGGGTGCTCTTTCCAAGGGCTGGTGCAGACTCGATGGGCCGAATGGCCTTCTGCACTGTAAATTCTATACCATATGGTGCACTAACCTCTTCTATAAGTAATGGCAATCTAAGTTAATTTGATCAAATCTGTGCAATTGTTCTGCATTAATAAAGTCTGGCAAACAATTGTACCATTTAAATTTCAAAATTCACATTTATCTGCACTCAATTAAGATTGTTTGATACTGGTTAGTTTTGAAATGCATTGTAGATAGTTGCACAATTACAGATCTTCATCTGATGAGAATTCTGACATTTGAGCAACTCTTGTTTTATTGCAGCTGTGAACTGTATTCTAAGCCAGCTATGGCACACAGTTAAATGGACATGAGTTTAAATCCATATCTGTGAAGCCTTGAGCTCAGAAATTACTAGAGTGATATCAAGGCTTCATAACCGTAATGTATCCTTTATGATGACATTGGCATCAGATAACCAGTAAAAGTTCACATTACAAAGCAGGGTAGGCTGATGGTGGAATAGCTCACTTCTGCCAAGTGTACAGTTGACAGTCATTCAAAAGCAGCATAGTTGCCAGTGAGTTTTAAACAAATCATCTTCTAAACAATTAATTCTGTTTATAACGCATATGGTTTTTAAAATTCTCTTTTCCTATAAGATGTACAGCACAGACGATGACTGTTCACCTCTTTTAACTCGTCACTGTCCAGTGTCTATTTTTCATTTATGAAGCATCCTGAGAAGCAGCAATGTTTGCTATTATTGTTTTGCATTTCCTGTGATGGCAGGCGAGTCCCTTTGGTGTTACACGTATGGTGTCAACCTATGACTCTCCTGAAGATGTTAAATTGGGAAGTTTTTAATGCTGATATATAAATCTTCTAATCTCAAAGCAAACACACTTTCTCTTCTCTCCACCCCCCCCCCCCCCCCCACAGCTTTTTTTACAATGCTTATAAAGTGTTTTGATACTTCAAAGGAATAATCCTGGTTAAGGCAGTTCCATTTGCATCTGTGAGGGGAAAGCAATCCTGCGTATAGTTTCCTACTTGAATTTGTGGTTCTGTTTGAAAAGTTGCTTTCCTGCAACTGTTTTCCTGATCCGTGTCCCCAGCATTGCATAATTTCTGAAGCTGCCCACTGAAAGATAACAATTCTTCACTTGGAATATGGTTCGAGCATTCCCTGCCTGTCTGCAGAAATCAACACGACATTTGGATTGATTGTTTGCCTAAGTACTTACTGCTGAAGCCATTGTGTGGTATGCTGGAGTATTTCATTGCTTTCTTCATTTTTGTCGGTCATAGGGGGCGATGAGTCGGCAAGTATGTTTAACCTCCTCAGAGATGCTTTGAGAATATCCCTACTCCACTGTCCTTCTAGGAGTCTCCTGATCCAACTGAGTTCCAGGTAGAGCAGTTGCATTGGAGCAGTGGTGGGAAACCCGTGGCCTGGGAACCACATGCGACGTTTTGTTGACTGTTGCCCACTCGCAGTTTTGGCACACCCCGCTGGTCCCTGTCTGTAGTCGGTATGAGATGATACGCACAAAGCACAGGCACATGAAGTGAGGTGCGCGCTGATTGCACACAACATTGACTTTAAGAGCTGTGCGCTCCCTCTGCCTCCAATCAAAGTGTAAATATTTACTTTGTTTTTACCATTTAAGGTTGACTGTTCTATTAATATATGAATGATTGAGCATTTTCTATCATTTGTTATGACATATTCGGCGTGTAATTAAATGTATTCAATTTTATTCATGGAGCATGGTTAGCGGATATGCCTGATTTCAATTTTGCTGTCAAGGGGGGCTGCCCATACGGCCCACTCACAAGCCTGGGTTAGCCCATCGTTGCTTTGGAGTGTGGTTTCAAGCAAATGATCTATATGTCCCACCCAGTGTATTATGTATTTATTTTTATTTCTAAAATATTTTAATTCAAATGTTTCCATCTTATACATAACACACAATAATGCAAAACAACAAAACAGATTAAAAACCAATACACACATACAGCCCACAAAACGTAACCTAACCCCCTCCCCCAGCAACTGATGGTGACCAGCACTTTGAAATACACAATAAACGGCTGCCATACAAAGAAATGTGCAGCACAGGAACAGGCACTTCGGCCCTCCAAGCCCGTGCCGACCATGCTGCCCGACTAAACTACAATCTTCTACACTTCCTGGGTCCGTATCCTTCTATTCCCATCCTATTCATGTATTTGTCAAGATGCCCCTTAAATGTCCCTATCGTCCCTGCTTCCACCACCTCCTCCGGTAGCGAGTTCCAGGCACCCACTACCCTCTGCGTAAAAAACTTGCCTCGTACATCTACTCTAAACCTTGCCCCTCTCACCTTAAACCTATGCCCCCTAGTAATTGACCCCTCTACCCTGGGGAAAAGCCTCTGACTATCCACTCTGTCTATGCCCCTCATAATTTTGTAGACCTCTATCAGGTCGCCCCTCAACCTCCTTCGTTCCAGTGAAAACAAACCGAGTTTATTCAATCGCTCCTCATAGCTTATGCCCTCCATACCAGGCAACATTCTGGTAAATCTCTTCTGCACCCTCTCTAAAGCCTCCACATCCTTCTGGTAGTGTGGCGACCAGAATTGAACACTATACTCCAAGTGTGGCCTAACGAAGGTTCTATACAGCTGCAACATGACTTGCCAATTCTTATACTCAATGCCCGGGCCAATGAAGGCAAGCATGCCATATGCCTTCTTGACTACCTTCTCCACCTGTGTTGCCCCTTTCAATGACCTGTGGACCTGTACTCCTAGATCTCTTTGACTTTCAATACTCTTGAGGGTTCTACCATTCACTGTATATTCCCTACCTGCATTAGACCTTCCAAAATGCATTACTGGTAAAACCCTTCAATTGCTCCCCTCACAAAGTTCTTGACTTTATCGAGGAACAGGAACTCCATCAGATATCCCAGCTATACTAAAGTACTGGGCAGCGAAGCAGACTTCAATCCCAACAGTACTTGCCTCTGGGCAATCAGCGAGGCGAAGACCAGGACGTTGGCCCCCAGGCTCGTCTGTAGCTTCGGTGACTCTGACACCCCAAATGTGACCATTAAAGTACAGGGTTCCTGTAGAATTTTCCACGTGACTAGTCTAACTGGAGTCTCTCATTCCTCCACCCTCTCATGTCAGCCATTTCTACCGTGAGGGATTATCCCCTCCGTCTTCCAGGTTCCTAGGACCGAAGCCACCCAAGATGGCCGCCAGCCCCACCTATAAGGTGAGACAATGGGAAACCCCTGGTCGCCATCAACCATCTACCTTTCAACCCTCCCCCTAACTAAGAAACTTGCCAGCTACCTCTCATCAAACAATGCTCTCTCCTTATCATCCCCCTCCCACCACTAAACACACCTTCTAGGCTCATTAAAACCTGCAAACAGGTTCAACAGACCGCAGCCCCTCCCACCACCTCACTCCCGTTCACTAGCTGAGCTCTGACTGCTAGTGAGGTAGCCCGCCGCCAGGGCTACACACACAATGAACAAAGAAATGAGACGGACACCGCCCCCCCCCCCCCCCCCCCCCCTCCTGCTACAATGGAATAATCAAAACCAAAGCCTTTACACTTCTCAACCCATCTTGGGCTATATATTATCCGCATTACCACCTTAATCCTTACCCCCAACTTCTTTGGCTGCCCCATCAATCCCCCAACGTCCTACACACACATACAGAACAATACATCTCAGTTAACTAAACATATAAACAAAAATATTAAAATATCTCCAAACAATCCCATCACACCTATTAAAGTCCCATCCAAATCCACTTAATTCAATCCAAGTCTTTGTTCTTTGACGAGAGCCCCCGGCTCCTCCAATCTCTCGAAAAAGTGATCCTTTGAGTTGTGCCTGACTCTCAATCTCGCCGGATGCACCACACCAAAATGCACAATACTCTTGTACAATGCCGACTTTGCTTTATTAAAGGCTGCACGCCTCCTTGCAAGCTCTGCCCCGACATCCTGATGAATCTGAATGCTGCCGCCTACCAACCTCGCATCCTGGTTTCCTTTGGCCCATTTCAGGACCTGCTCCTTCATCCGGTAACTATGGAAACACACTATCAGTGCTCCATGGTGGCTCATTTGCCTGTGGCCTCATCCAGAGCGTCCAGTGGGCCCTATCCAGCTCAGGAGGGGACATCTGTTCCACACGTTCCAGGATCTCATCTCCTGTGCAGCCATCTCCAGCTCCTCAAAGACTGTGTTAGGGAACTGGAGCTGGATGAACTGAGGATCATTCGGGAGGCAGAGTCGGTTATAGATAGAAGCTACAGGGATGTAGTTACTCCTAAGAATGAAGGTAGCTGGGTGACGTTTAAAAGGAGGGGGAAGAAGCAGTCATCAGTGCAGGGATCCCCTGCGATTGTTCCCCTCAATAACAGGTGTACCGTTTTGGATACTGTTGTTGGGGGGGGGGGGACCTACCAGAGGTAAGCCACGGTGATCAGGTCTCTGGCACTGAGTCTGTCCCTCTGACTCAGAAGGAAAGGGGGGAGAGCAGGAGAGCATCAGTTATTGGAGACTTTGTAGTTCGAGGTTCAGATAGGTGGTTCTGTGGCAACGATAGAGGCTCACGGTTGGTGTGTTGTCTCCCGGGTGCCAAGGTCCGTGATGTCTCTGATCGTGTTTTCAGGATCCTTAAGGGGGAGGGCGAGCTGACACAGGTTGTGGTACACATCGGTACCAACGACATAGGTAGAAAAAGGGACGGGGATGTAAAACAGGAATTCGGGGAGCTAGGATGGAAGCTGAGAGCCAGGACAGACTGTGTTGGCATCTCTGGTTTGCTGCCAATGCCACGTGCTAGTGAGGTGTGGAACAGGGAGAGAGTACAGTTAAACACGTGGCTACAGCGATGGTGTAGGACGGAGGGTTTCAGTTACTTGGATAATTGGAGCACATTCTAGGGAAGGTGGGACCTGTAAAAACAGGACTGGTTACACCTGAACCAGAGGGGCACCAATATCCTGGGAGGGAAATTTGCTACAGCTCTTCGGGGGGGTTTAAACTAATTTGGCAGGGGGGTGGGAAACTGATTTGTATCCAGGAGATAGCATTGCTGGGGTTCAGGAAGTTGAGGATAGTGCAGTACTGAGGAACGTACCAAGGTCACAAGACTGGACCTGCAGGCATGAAGGTGGTTTGAAGTGTGTCTAGTGTGGGCTGAAGTTAGACATAGGAAAGGAGCGTTCACTTTGTTAGGAGTTTTCTATAGGCCCCCAAACAGTAACAGATGTGGAAGAAAAGATTGCAATGCAGATTTTGGATAGGTGCGTTAGTCACAGGGTAGTTATCATGGGTGACTTTAACTTTCCAAATATTGATTGGAACCGCTATAATTCGAATAGTTTGGATGGGGCTGTTTTTATCCAGTGTGTGCAGGAGGGTTTCCTCACACAATATGTGGATAGACCGACAAGAGGCGGGGCCACATTGGATTTGCTACTGGGTAATGAACCGGGCCAAGTGTTAGATTTGGTTGTGGGAGAGCACTTTGGAGATAGTGACCACGATTCGGTGACTTTCACCATAGCAATGGAGAGGGACAGGAACATACAGCAGGGCAAGGTTTATAACTGGGGGAAGGGTAATTACGATGCGATTGGACAAGAATTCGGGAGCGTAAGATGGAAACAGGAACTGTCAGGGATAGGCATAATTGAGATGTGGAGCTTGTTCAAGGAGCAAATACTGTGTGTCCTTGATATGTATGTCCCTGTCAGGCAGGGAGGAAATGGTCGAGTGAGGGAACCATGGTTTACAAAAGAGGTTGAATGTCTTGTCAAGAGGAAGAAGGATTAAGTAAGGATGAGAAAACAAGGTTCAGTTAGGGCACTTGAGGGATACAAGATAGCTAGGAAGGAGCTCAAGAAAGGACTTGGGAGAGCTAGGAGGGGGCATGAGAAGTCCTTGGCGGGTAGGATCAAGGAAAACCCCAAGGCTTTTTACATTTATGTGGAGAATAAAAGAATGACCAAGGTGAAGTTAGGGCCAGTCAAGGACAGTAGTGGGAACGTGTGCATGGAGTCTGAAGATATAGGAGAGGCTCTAAATGAATACATTTCTTCAGTGTTCACAAAGGAGAGGAGCCATGTTGTTGAGGAGGATAGTGTGATACTGGCTGGTAGGCTGGAGGAGGTAGATATTCGGAAGGAAGATGTGTTAGAAATTTTGAGAAGCCTGAGGATAGATAAGTCCCCTGGGTCTGATGGGATATATCCTAGGATTCTTTGGGAGGCGAGGGATGAGATTGCAGAGCCTTTGGCTTTGATCTTTATGTCCTCACTGTCTACAGGAATAGTGCCAGAAGACTGGAGAGAGGCAAATGTTGTCCCCTTGTTCAAGAAAGGGAATAGGTATAACGCTGGGAATTATAGGCTGGTTAGTCTCACTTTGGTCATAGGTAAATTATTGGAAAGGGTCCTGAGGGATAGGATTTATTTTATTTTTTAAAAAATATATTTTATTGAAGTTTTTCATTCACAATTTTTTCCCCTTACACATCAAACAAAAAGAAAAGTTAACAGTACAAGTAACATGATAACTACAATCTAATAATGAGTAACTAACTAACATGGTAAACTAATCAAATAACATAAAATGAAACTATCCCCCCCTGAAGAACCTGCTCAACCTTGCTCCCGTTATGTGTGCTCTATGCAGCACCTTAAATTGAATCAGGCTAAGCCTGGCACACGAGGAAGAGGAATTTACCCTGCTTAGGGCATCAGCCCACAAACCCTCCTCTATCTCCTCCCCGAGCTCTTTGTCCCATTTTTCTTTCAGTTCGCCCACCAGCTCCTCCCCCTCTTCTCTCATCTCTCGGTATATCTCTGACACCTTGCCCTCCCCGACCCACACCCCCGAAAGCATTCTATCCTGGATCCCCTGTGTCGGGAGCAATGGAAATTCCCTCACCTGTTGTCTTGTGAACACCCTCACCTGCATATACCTAAAGAAATTTCCCCGGGGCAGCTTATACTTTTCCTCCAGCGCTCCCAAGCTCGCAAACGTCCCGTCTATAAATAAATCTCCCACCCTCCTAATTCCCAACTGGTGCCAGCTCTGGAATCCTCCATCCATCCTCCCTGGGGCAAACCTATGGTTGTTCCTAATTGGGGACCCCACCAAGGCTCCCAGCACACCTCTCTGTCGCCTCCATTGCTCCCAGATATTTAATGTTGCCGCCACCACTGGGTTTGTGGTAAATTTTTTTGGTGAGAACGGTAGTGGCGCCGTCACCAGCGCCTCTAGACTCGTCCCTTTACAGGACTTCCTCTCTAGTCTTTTCCACGCCGCTCCCTCTCCCTCTATCATCCATTTACGGATCATCGCCACATTGGCGGCCCAGTAGTAGTCGCCCAAATTCGGCAGCGCCAGTCCCCCTCTGTATCTACTACGTTGTAAGAACCCCCTCCTTACCCTCGGAACTTTCCCTGCCCACACGAAGCTCATGATGCTCCTGTCTATTTTTTTAAAGAAGGCCTTAGTGATCAGTATAGGGAGACATTGGAACACAAATAGGAACCTCGGGAGGACCATCATCTTAATTGCCTGCACTCTGCCGGCCAGTGACAGTGGCTGCATGTCCCACCTCTTGAAGTCCTCTTCCATTTGTTCCACCAGTTGTGTCAGATTAAGTCTGTGCAAGGTTCCCCAGCTCCTGACTATCTGTATCCCCAGGTATCGAAAGTTTCTTTCCACTCTCCTTAAAGGCAGGCCATCTATCCCTCTACTCTGGTCCCCAGGGTGTATCACAACAAGTTCACTCTTTCCCATGTTAAGCCTATATCCCGAGAAATCTCCGAACTCCCTCAATATCTGCATGACCTCTGTCATCCCCCCTCACTGGGTCCGTCACATACAGCAGTAGGTCATCCGCATAGAGTGACACTCGGTGTTCCTCTCCCCCTCTAATCACCCCTCTCCATTTTCTGGAGTCTCTCAGCGCCATGGCCAGTGGTTCAATTGCCAACGCGAACAGTAATGGAGATAGCGGGCATCCCTGTCTTGTTCCCCTGTATAGTCGGAAATACTCCGATCTTTGCCGACCCGTCACCACACTTGCCGTTGGGGCCCCATAGAGGAGTTTGACCCAGCTAACAAACCCGTCCCCGAACCCGAACCTCCTCAGCACCTCCCATAGATACTCCCACTCCACCCTATCAAATGCCTTCTCTGCATCCATTGCCGCCACTATCTCTGCCTCCCCCTCTGCTGGGGGCATCATTATCACCCCTAATAGCCGTCGCACGTTGACATTTAGTTGTCTCCCCTTTACGAATCCTGTCTGGTCTTCGTGCACCACCCCCGGGACACAGTCCTCTATCCTCGTTGCCAGCACCTTTGCTAGCAATTTGGCGTCCACATTTAGTCGTGAAATAGGCCTATAGGACCCGCACTGCAGCGGATCTTTATCCCGCTTCAAAATTAGCGATATCGTCGCCTCCGACATTGTCGGGGGTAGAGTCCCCCCTTCCCTGGCTTCGTTAAAAGTCCTCACCAACAGCGGGGCCAGCAAGTCCACATATTTTCTATAAAATTCCACCGGGAACCCATCTGGTCCTGGGGCCTTCCCTGCCTGCATGTTCCCCAGCCCCTTGGTAACCTCGTCCACCCCAATTGGTGCCCCCAGGCCTTCCACCTCCTGCTCCTCCACCCTCGGGAACCTTAATTGGTCCAAAAACTGCTGCATCTCCTCTTTTCCCTCCGGGGGTTGGGACCTATAAAGTCTTTTGTAAATGGTCTTAAACACCTCGTTTATCTTCCCTGCTCTCCGTACCGTAGCTCCCTTTTCATCTCTAATTCCCCCTATCTCCCTCGCCGCTGTCCTCTTTCGCAGCTGATGGGCCAACAGGCGACTAGCCTTTTCCCCATATTCATATCTCATCCCCTGTGCCTTCCTCCACTGCACCTCCGCCCTCCTAGTGGTCAGAAGGTCGAACTCCGTCTGGAGTCGTCGTCTCTCCCTGTATAGTCCCTCCTCCGGGGCCTCCCATATTCTTTATCCACCCTTAAAATCTCCCCCAGTAATCTTTCCCTTTCCTTGGCCTCTGTTTTCCCTTTGTGGGCCCTGATGGAGATCAGCTCTCCTGACCACCGCCTTTAGTGCTTCCCATACTACTCCCACTCGGACCTCCCCGTCGCCATTGGCCTCCAGGTATCTCTCGATACATCCCCGCACCCTTCCACAGACTCCCTCATCCAGCAACAATCCCACATCTAATCGCCAGAGTGCACGCTGCTCCCTCTCCTCTCCTAGTTCCAGGTCCACCTAATGTGGGGCATGATCTGAGACAGCTATGGCTGAGTACTCAGTTCCTTCCACCCTCGAGATCAGTGACCTTCCCAAAACAAAGAAATCTATCCGGGAGTACACCTTGTGAACGTGGGAGAAGAAGGAGAACTCCTTGGCCTTCGGTCTAACAAATCGCCATGGATCCACTCCCCCCATTTGGTCCATAAACCCCTTAAGCACCTTGGCCGCTGCCGGCCTTCTTCCGGTCCTAGATCTAGATCTATCTAACCCTGGGTCCAGCACGGCGTTGAAGTCTCCCCCCATTATCAAATTTCCTGCCTCCAGGTCTGGTATACGCCCCAGCATCCGTCTCATAAATCCCGCATCATCCCAATTCGGGGCACATACATTAACCAACACGACCTCCGTTCCCTCCAGTCTGCCACTCACCATCACATATCTGCCTCCACTATCTGCTACAATGCTCCTAGCTTCGAATGATACCGTTTCCCCACCAGTATGGCCACCCCTCTATTCTTTGCATCCAGCCCTGAATGGAACACCTGTCCCACCCATCCTTTCCTTAACCTAACTTGGTCCGCCACCTTCAGGTGCGTCTCCTAAAGTATAGCCACGTCTGCCCTCAGTCCTTTCAAGTGCGCGAACACTCGGGCCCTTTTAATCGGTCCATTTAGGCCTCTCACGTTCCACGTGATCAGCCGCACTGGGGGGCTACCTGCCCCCTTCCCCTGTCAACTAGCCATCACCCTCTCTAGGCCAGTCCCGGTTCTGCGCTCCCACCCGTTCCCCAGGTGGCGCATTCCAGCCCCGACCACCCTTTCTTTAACCAGTTCCTCTTTGATTTCTGCAGCAGCAACCCAGTTATCCTCGCCCCCCCCCCCCCCCCCGCCAGATCTCCATCTAGCGTGATTGCTCCCCCCATATTACTTCCGAAAGTCAGCTGACTTCAACTGACCCCGGCTTCTCCCGCTCACTCCTTGACCCCCCCCTGTGTGGGGAACTCCCATCTACCTTGCGCCTATCTTCCCGCCATCACTTTTCTGGCGCGGGAACAAGGACAGTAGGCCCCATATTCTCTGTAGTTGTCCCGCCCCTTGTGGCGCAGCTCCCTCTACCGCCCCACTCCCATTCCTCATCCCCCGCCTATGTCTCTTCTTTCCCCCCACCAGCGCCCACATTTCTTAGTGTCCCCCCCCCTTCCCAATTTACATCCCTATATACATCGACAGTGTCATTTCCCCTCTAAGATCAGTCCCTCAGTTCCGATCCAGTTTCTCGTCTTTAATAAAGGTCCATGCTTCTTCCGCCGTTTCGAAGTAGTGATGTCTCTCCTGGTACGTGACCCATAGTCGCGCCGGCTGCAGCATCCCGAACTTCACCTTCTTCTTGTGTAGCACCTCCTTGGCTCGATTAAAACTCGCCCTCCTTCTCGCCACCTCCGCACTCCAATCCTGGTACACCCGTACCACCGCATTCTCCCATCTACTACTCCGTACCTTTTTGGCCCATCTCAGAACCACTTCTCTATCATTGAAGCGATGAAATCGCACGATTGTCGCCCTAGGTGGTTCTCCAGCCTTTGGTCTCCTCGCAGGGACCCGATGAGCCCCTTCCACTTCCAAGGGGCCCGAAGGGGCCTCAGCTCCCATCAGCGAGCTTAGCATCGTGCTCACATAAGCCCCGCAGTCCACTCCTTCCACTCCCTCGGGGAGACCCAGGATCCGAAGGTTCTTCCTTCGTGCTCTATTTTCTAGGGCCTCAATCCTTTCAATGCACTTTTTGTGGAGCGCCTCGTGCGTCTGTGTTTTGACCGCCAGGCTCAAGATCGCGTCTTCATTATCCGTCACCTTCTGCTCCACCACGCGGAGCTCCGTCTCCTGGGTCCTTTGTGCCTCCTTAAGCCCCTCAATTGCCTGTAGCATCGGGGTCAGCACCTCCTTCTTAAGTAGCTCCACACACCATCTTAAAAATTTGTCTTGTTCGGGCCCCCATGTCGCCTGGGCTTTCTCCGCCGCCATCTTGCTTATTTTTTCCTCCTGTCCCTATCCTCGAGGATTCTTCGCGATGTAGCCACCGCCGCCCGTATTTTTCTCTTTCGTTGGGGGGGGGACTCCCTGTTAACTCACCCCACACCGGGTTACGTCCTGAAAAAATTCCCCGTTGGGGCTCTTAAAAGAGCCCGAAGGTCCGTTTGAGCTGGAGCCGCCGAAACGTGCAGCTTAGCTGGGCATCGCCGCAACCGGAAGTCCGAGGGATAGGATTTATGATCATTTGGAAAGATACAGCTTAATCCAGGATAGTCAGCACGGATTTGTGAGGGGCAAGTCTTGCCTCATAAGTTTGATTGTATTCTTTGAGGAGGTAACTAAGTACATAGATGAAGGTAGAGCAGTTGATGTCGTATACATAGATTTTAGTAAGGCGTTTGATAAGATGCCCCATGGTCTGTTCATGCAGAAAGTAAGGTAAGGAGGCATGGCTTAGAGGGAAATTTGGCCGATTGGATCAGTAACTGGCTATCACATAGAAGACAAAGGGTGGTGGTAGATGGTAAATTTTCATCCTGGAGCCCAATCACCAGCTGTGTACCACAGGGACCAGTGATGGGTCCTCTGCTATTTGTGATTTTTATCAATGACTTGGATGATGGAGTTGAAGGTTGCGTTAGTAAATTTGCTGATGACACCAAGCTTGGTGGAGTATTGGATAATGTGGAGGGCTGTTGTAGTCTGCAAAGAGACATTGATAGGATGCAGAGCTGGGTTGAAAAGTGGCAGATGGAGTTTAACCCTGATAAGTGTGAGGTGATTCATTTTGGTAGGACAAATATGAATGCGGATTACAGGGTTAACGGCAGAGTTCTGAAAAATGTGGAGGAGCAGAGAGATCTCGGAGTTCATGTCCATAGATCTCTGAAAGTTGCCACCCAAGTGGATAGAGCCGTGAAGAAAGCCTATAATGTGTTAGCATTTATTAACAGGGGGATTGAGTAAGAGCCATGAGGTTATGCTGCAACTGTACAAGACCTTGGTTAGACTACATTTTGGAGTATTGTGTGCAGTTCTGGTCACCTCATTATAGGAAGGATGTGGAAGCATTGGAAAGGATGCAAAGGAGATTTACCAGGATGCTGCCTGGATTGGAGGGTAGGTCTTATGAGGAAAGGTTGAGGGAGCTAGGACTTTTCTCATTGGAGCGAAGGAGGATGAGAGATGACTTAATTGAGGTGTATAAGATGATGAGAGGGGTAGATAGAGTGGACGTTCAGCGACTTTTTCCTCGGGTGGATGTAGCTGTTACAAGGGGGCATACCTGGTACTTACCGGCGGGACATGGCTCTGCGGGCGGCCTCCGGGGTCCTCGGGGGGGGGGGGGGGGGGGGGGGATCTAGCCCATGGTTTAAAGATATAGGAGGGATGTCAGAGGTACGTTCTTTACTCAGAGTGGTTGGGGCGTGGAACACACTCCCAGCTATGGTAGTGGAGTTGGACACTTTAGGAACTTTCAAGCGGTTATTGGATAGGCATATGGAATGCACTAGAATGATTGGGAGTAGATTGATTTAATCTTAGTTTCAGACTAGTTCGGCACAACATCGTGGGCCGAAGGGCCTGTACTGTGCTGTACAGTTCTATGTTCTATCTCACGGAATAGTTAGATGGGGAATATTGGATCAGAACTAACTCTAAAAGGAGATTCATAGAGCATGTAAGTGGGAAGTTGTATACCAGCTAAGCTAAGAGTGGGGTATTCATTTGCAAATTGTTTACAGCCTTCCCCCAAGACAGATGATTAGGAAGTAATTTGAAAGCTTTTGGGGCTTTTAAATGTTAAAACGACTGTGAAAACGATTAAGAATAATTTCTTGTATTGAATCAGCCTTTTTTGAAATAGCAACTTTCAGCTTAGGTCAGTAATGTTGATGGAATCTGATTTTGCAAGGGAACAAGATTTTCAAAGTTCTTTTGGAAAAGAAAGTTTAATGAGAAACCGCTGCCATGGCTCACAAAATCCTGCTCGAAGAAAAAAATCATATTGATGTTCTGCCAAAAGAAAAGCTATTTTTTTTCTGATTAATTTATTTTGCTCTTGAGGATTCCGACTGTGCACCAGAAAAACGAATCTTCTCACTGACATCACGATGGTTTAGCTGCAGAGAAAACAGCACAGCCTTTCTGGAATGGTTGATGGGTGGGGGGAGGGTGGCAGTTTTGGGAGTCGACTATGGCAGTCAGGCAGAAAAATGTGCCATTGAGATTGTCGGTAAAAAACAAGTAGACAGAATTAAAAAGCAAGGAGACTGCTAGGAATCTGAAGTAAATATACAGGACAGTTGAGAACTGAAAGAGAAGAATCATCAGAGATGCACACCAAACCACCCCCGCTTCTGAAATAAATGTAATAGCATAATTGCAGCTGCTTGTTTCAGAAGAAACGGCCATTGGGCATTTGGGGAAATTAAGTTGGGATTTTGCCACCTTGCAAGTTAAGAAACTGAAAGTATTGCCAGCAATCTGCTTAGTTTACAATCTTGTGTTCTGCATTTGCTAATATAGAGGTGGTAGTAACTACCACCCCTTATCTTTGCCAGCAATAGTCCTAATCCTCCTCCATCTGCTGACATTCTTGGCCTTAATTTCTTGACCTTAAATAGAATTCCCACATCTACGTTGCCACAAGCTGTATCCAAAGCATGTGTTTCTCTTTTATGAAAAAAAAATATTTTTGCGTCAACATGTTTTCATTTTTATATAAAGCTGAAGTCTGTCAAATCCTAGAAAGTTTACAAGCAAATATTTTGTATCTGATTAAAAATCCTACATCAACTTTAGATACCAACCTCTCTCCATTGCAACCCTTTTGTGTTTCGTTGGTACTACTTGTGGTCGGCAACGCTCAAACTTCCAATGTGTTTCTAAACTCAAGTATGTATTGTTATATCCCACACGGGACTTACGGGGTGGGAATGATTATCTTTCGCGTGGGTCTCACGGAGTGCGAGGTCCCACGCTGAGGGGCGGAGGAACTCCATTCAGCTGTGTATGACCCCTGTGTCCTTATTAAATGCATCTTGCATGTTGTTCTTTATACCGCTGTGCTTAATGCAATGAAATTAAGACTTCTTGTTCCACATTTTTGTTTGAATAAGCTTTGTGTCGCCTACTACTTGCCTCCCCGACTGTGGTTTTTAACCTTGGTGCCTCCAGCCTTTGTCATTGGCTTCCCAAAAAAAAAGTTTCCAGTTTGCTTTAGCTAACTTAGCAAAGTGTAGAGCATACCTTTATTTAGTAGATCATAACTGAAAAGTATATAATCTAGGTTTGATTTCCATCCACATCAACCTCCACTGGATTTTCTCTCATCCACTTCCCACACCACCAACAAAAAGTCTTTGTTCAGACTATTTTGTATTTTGTTTTCTTCTTTTCGCCAGGCATATTCTTCTGCACTCAAATCTACAAAGAGCAATATTTTTCATTGCTCCATTATTATGACAATAAATGTGCCCCTAACCCCTTGGTTTGTTCCCCTTCCTAAAACTCCTTTCCTTGGCACAGCTTCCAGAGTTGTAAAGTTAAGATATTTCTAAAGAAATTTAGATTCCTTTTGTTTTTGTAGTTCGTGTTTCCGAATGGCACCATTTGTGGCAGAATCTTTATAGCTCCTTCTTTCAACCTTTCAATATAATTTTACTTATTCGCCAATCAACGGATCAGATCTAAGCTCTGCAGTCCTGTCATGCCCAGCCATGAATGGAGATGGACAATTAAACAACTCCCTGGAGGAGGAGGTTCCACAAATGTCCCCATCCTCCATGATGGGGGATCCCAGCACATCAGTGCAAGAGGTAGGGCTGAAGAGTTGACAACAATCTTCCACCAGAACTGCTGAGTGGATGATCCATATTGGCTTTCTTTGGAGGTCCCCAGCATCACCGATGCCAGTCTTCAGCAATTCGATTCATTCCATGTGACATCAAAAAATAGCTGAAAGCACTGGATATTGCAAAGGCTGTTGGCATTGTACCTAGGTCCACTCCCCACCACTATCCCTGTAACCCCATAACCCCATCTAACCTTTGGGCAGTTTAGGTTTGGACTCTAAGGAGCAATTTAGAAGGTTCTTTTGTTTTTGTGCCTCCGTAGATAGTTCAGACAGTGTCCTATTGGGTTCCCCTCCACCAACACATTTGGCACAGGGTGGCATGGTAGCACAGTGGTTAGCACAGTTGTTTCACAGCTCCAGGGTCCCAGGTTCGATTCCGGCTTGGGCCACTGTCTGTGTGGAGTTTGCATGTTCTCCCCGTGTCTGCGTGGGTTTCCTCCGGGTGCTGGGTTTCCTCCCACAGTTCAAAGATGTGCAGGTTAGGTGGATTGGCCATGCTAAATTGCCCTTAGTGTCCAAAAAGGTTGGGTGGGGTTACTGGGTTACGGGGATAGGATGGAGGTGTGTGCTTGGGTGGGGTACTCTTTCCGAGGCCTGGTGCAGACTCGATGGGCCAAATTGCCTCCTTCTTCACTGTAAATTCTATGTCTAACACCCAACTCCGTCCCTCCCCACCACCTGCCTCTAGCCTACCCCCGCCCCCTTCCATTCTGTTTGTACAGAGGCGAGGGTATCTGGTCTCTCCAGTGCAAAGTTTAGTGCTTGTACCGTTTGTTTTTTAGTACAACTGTGTTGTGAACTGTTTTAATAATCAGAGTTTTTTACCCCTCTCCCCATATGTTGGTACGGAGGGGAGGGTACACAATTTCTCCAACACAAAATTAGTATTTGTACCGTTTGGCCTTGTAATATTTTTTACTGTTTTAATAAAAAAGATATGGCCAATCCATCTAGCCTACACACCTTTGTACAAAATTGCCCAGTATGTCCTGCACATAAAAAGCAGGACAAGTCCAACCCAGCCAATTGCCGTCCTATCAGTCTGCTCTTGATCATTAGTGAAGTGGTAGAAGGGGTCATGTACATGTAATCAAAGGGCATTTGCTTAGCAATAACCTACTCACGGATGCTCAGTTGGGTTTTACACCAGGGCTACTTAGCTTTTGACCTAGTTACAAACTTAGTTCATACATGGACAAAAGAGCGGAATTCCTGAGGTGAGGGGAGAATGACTGCCCTTAACATCAAGTCAGCATTTGACCGAGTATGGCATCAAGGAGCCCTAGCAAAACTGGAGTCAATGGAAATCATGGGGAGAACTCTCCACTGGTTGGTTCATACCTACCACAGAAGAAGATGATTGTGTTTGTTGGATGTCTGTTATCTCAGTTTCAGGACATCACTGCTGTAATTTCTCAGGGTAGAATCTCAGGCCCAACCATCTTCAGCTGCTTCATCAATTAACTTGCTTTCATGATAAGATCAGAAGTGGGGATGTTCTCTGATGATTGGACAGTGTTCAGCACCATTCGCGACTCCTCAGATACTGAAGCAGTCTCTGGCAAACGCAGCAAGGTTTGGACAATATCCAGGCTTGAGCTGACAAACGACAGGTAACATTCACATCACACAAGTGCCAGGCAATGACCATCTCCCATACAAACTAGGAGCAAGAGGAGGCAATTCAGCCCCTCGAGCCTGCTCTACCATTAATATGAGCATGGTTGATCTCATCTCCGCCTCAACTCCATTCTCCATAACCCGACAACCTATTACTAATTAACAATCTGTCTTATCTCATCCTCAAATTAACTCTGTCATTTCTCCTCATCTCAGTTTTAAATCTGCTACACCAGGGCAGCACGGTGGTGCAGTGGTTAGCATCATGGTGTTGAGGGCCCATGTTCGATCCCGGTCCCAGGTCACTGTCCGTGTGGAGTTTGCACATTCTCCCCGTGTCTGCATGGGTTTCACCCCCACAACCCAAAGATGTGCAGGTTAGGTGGATTGGCAAAGCTAAATTGCCCCTTAAATGGAAAAAAATAATTGGGCACTCTAAATTTTTTTTTTTTTTAATTAAATCTACTATCACTTATCCTAAACTATGGCCTCTAGTTTAGATTGCCCCACACGAGGAAGCATCCGCTGTATGTCTACTCTATCCATACCTTATATCATCTTGTATATCTCAATTAGCCCCTTGGGGCCCACGCCGGCCGACCCTTGGGGCCCACGCCGGCCGACCCTTGGGGCCCACGCCGGCCGACCCTTGGGGCCCACGCCGGCCGACCCTTGGGGCCCACGCCGGCCGACCCTTGGGGCCCACGCCGGCCGACCCTTGGGGCCCACGCCGGCCGACCCTTGGGGCCCACGCCGGCCGACCCTTGGGGCCCACGCCGGCCGACCCTTGGGGCCCACGCCGGCCGACCCTTGGGGCCCACGCCGGCCGACCCTTGGGGCCCACGCCGGCCGACCCTTGGGGCCCACGCCGGCCGACCCTTGGGGCCCACGCCGGCCGACCCTTGGGGCCCACGCCGGCCGACCCTTGGGGCCCACGCCGGCCGACCCTTGGGGCCCACGCCGGCCGACCCTTGGGGCCCACGCCGGCCGACCCTGGGGGCCCACGCCGGCCGACTTGCGTTACCCACCATTTTCTCTTACCTTATTTGTTGCTGACTAAAATGGAGGAAATGGTTTTGGGTCCCTTTCGCCCCAATGATCCCTTTGTCCCTTTGGCCCCCCAAACTTGGAAAAAAAAAGGCTGCGACCATATTTTTAAAAAATGCGGCTGCATTGCGCATGTGTGCTCGATCATCGGTGCGCATGCACATCGTTTTATGCACATAGTTTAGAGCATGTGCACCGATGATCGGGCACGCATGCGCAGTGCGGCCAAATTATTTTTATCTGTTCCTGGCCATTTTGAAGGCCGCTCGCAGCTGGCATTATTAAAAGCCGGCTGCTACAGCTGTTGCGCGTGGATTTGCGCGATCGGCAGTGCCGCGACGGACGGCTCCACGACCCCCCCGGCACCCGCCCGCAACCCACCCCGCGGGTCGCGCCCTTGAATTTGACCATGCCTGGCTTAGCCTATCCATTTGTAAATTTCTTATTTCCAATTGCAATTTACTATCCCACCTATTTTAGTGCAATCTGCAAATTTGGCTATAGGGTGTTCTATCCCTGCATCCAAGCCATTAATATATGTTGCAAATATTTGGGGCCCAAGAACCGAACCCCATTAGTGACATCCCACTCGTTACACCCCAGTCATGGCACCCCACTAGTTACATCTTGCCAACCAGAAATAAAGCATTTATCCCAACCCTCTGCCTTCCGTCTGTCTTCTAAACTAGTAAATTACTCCGAATCCCATGTGATCGTACCTTGTGTATTAACCTTTTGTGTGAAATTTGAAAGTCCAGCATCTACAGGATCCACTTGGCTTGGTATATCTTCGAAGAACTCTAGAAAATTAGTCAAACACCATTTACCTTTCATAAAACCGTGCTGATTCTGTTGTGTTTGGGACTTTCCAAATATTCTGTTATTACTTCCTAAATAATGGATTCTAACAATTTACCAATGACAGATGTTAAATTAACTGATCTATAGCTTCCTACTTTCTGCCTCACTCTCTTTTTGAATAAGGGTGTTACATGAGCATTTTCCAATCCACTGGAACCTTTCCCGCACCCAGAGAATTTTGGAATATTATAACCAATGGATCCACTCTCTCCAATGCCACTTCCTTTCAGACCCTAAAATGTAGGCCGTCAGGCCCTGGAGACTGTCTGTTTCAATCCCAATAGTTTGTTTAGTACTTTTTGACTATTGATGATTGTTCCAAGTTCCTCACTTTCTATTATCTCTGCATTACCTATTACTATTAAGGTGGTACTTGTGTCATCCACTGTGAAAATGGAGGCAAAATATTGATTTAGCATCTCTGCCATTCTATTTCTGTGTTCCCCGTTATTAGCTCCCTGGTCTCATCCGACAAGGAGCCAACATTCACTTTAGCTACTCTCTTCCCTTTTATATACTTATAGAAACGTTTGCTATCCTTTTTTATATTTTGCGCTAGTTTTTAAAAATAGTTCTTATTTGCTCTTTTTATTACTTTTTAGTAACCCTTTGTTGATCTTTGAATGTTTCCCAATCTTCTAGCCTGCCACTGGCCTTTGCAACATGGTATGCCTTAGTTTTTGTCTTCATGTTATCTTTAACTTCCTTGTTTAGCCATGGATGTTTTTCTTCCCCCTCTTACAATCTATCTTCCTCTCTGTAATATATTTTAGTTGGAAGGAACTGCATATCTCCTTAACCAACTGCCACTGCTCATCAACTGTCCCACCTTTTCGTCTTCCTGCCCAGTCCACTGGACCAAATTTGTCCTCATGCCTACATAATTACCTTTGTTTAACTACAGAACGTGAGTGTGGGACTCCAGTTTCTCAGAATTTATCATGCTATAGTCATTCCTCCCGAGGACCCTCAACCATAAGGTAATTAATTAATTCCTCCTCGTTACACAATACCAAATACAGAGTAGCCTGCTCCCTGATTGGCTCCTCAACATATTATTCCACGAAACAATCTCTAATACATTGAATGAACTCTCCTTCGAGCCTACCATTCCCAATATGATTCATCTAGTCGATATGGATATTAAAATCACCCATGGTTATTGTCGTACTTTTCTTACAAGCCCCAGTATTTTCTGGTTTACACCGTGCCCCACTACAGAACTACTGTTTGTAGACCTATAGATTACTCCCACCAGGACTTCTTTCCTTTGCTATTTCTTATTTCTTCCCAGACAGATTCCACATCTTGATCTCCAGTGCCTTTATCATTTTTCATTACATCACTGTTCCCTTACTTTACTAGCAAAGCTATACCACCTACTTTCAGTAAATCCTTCTGAAATACTGAGTACCCTTGGATATTCAACTCCCAGACCTGGTTTCCTTGCAACCATTTCTCAGTCAGCACCACCAAATCATACTCCTTTGTCTCTATTTACACTATTAACCATCGCTCATGACATTCAATGGCATTACCATCATTGAATCATTCCACTATCAACATCGAGAGTGTTAGGGGCTGGTTTAGCACAGTGGGCTGAACAGCTGGCTTCTATTTCAGGACAAGGCCAACAGCGCGGGTTCAATTCCCGTACCGGCTTCCCCGAACAGGCGCCGTAATGTGGCGACTAGGGACTTTTCACAGTAACTTCATTGAAGCCTACTTGTGACAATAAGCAATTATTATTATTATTATTTTTATTATTATTATTAACATTGACCAGAAACTGAACTGGACTAGCTATATCAATACTGTGGCTACAAGAGTAGGCCCCAGGCTGTGTCAAGTAACTTACCACCTGACTCCCCAAAGCCTGTCCACCACCCACAAGACACAATTCAGGAGTGTGATGGAATGTTCTCCCCTTTCTTGGATGAGTGTAGCTCCAAAATCACTCCAGAAGCTTGACAACATCCAGGAAAAACCTACGGCCACTGCCATCTAGAAGGAACAAGGGCAATTGGGTACCTGGGAACACCACCACCTGCAAGTTCCCCTCCAAGCCACTTGCCATCCTGACTTGCCAATATACCTGCGTTGCTTCACTACATGGACTGCAGCGGTTCAGAAGGCAGCTCACCATGACCTTCTCCAGGGCAATTAGGGATGGGCAATGAATGCTGGCCTAGCTAGCGAAGTCCATATCCATTGACTGAATAAAACAATGCTTCCTATCATTATGCAGCTCTCTGAATCACAAGACTATGTCCCTTTTAAGAGATTCTGGAGTCAACAGATGGTTCTGGTGATCTCCTGCTCATACAAACTATTTATATATCCTAGCTTGGAACCTTGCTCAGTTATTTTTGTCTCCTGAGTCCTGTTTTTCCCTTTAGCAGAAGATGTTCTGCAGTTTCTCTTTAGAAGTGGCTGTAGAAGTGGTTGTAATTGCAGTCCATGTATTGTCAGCAGAAAATTATTTGGTGTTTTGTGAATGGTCCTTGGATAAGCTATAACATTTATTGACAACCTATAATGTTTTGAAATGAGTAGAATAAATACACTAAGATACAAACAAAAATGCTATTTTCATGGCTACTAACGCAGGCATTATAAATGGAAGCCTATACAACTGATGCATGCCAACTGCAAAGAAATGAAAGGTACATACGTGAGGTGCGCACATTTTGTGTTACTGCTCAACTATTCTCTCTATCTTGATTGGCATGTGTGCTAATGGCTAAAGATGTATTAGCATTAATACTGTTGTGCACCTATTTCGAGTTCAAATCAAGAGGAGGCCGTACTGCTCGAAACCCTGGAGCAAAAGTTGTAATCAGTTCCTTAATCACAGCCATAGAGATTAGCATTGATGGTGAAATCTGAGGATACCGAATTATAACAATGGTTTCTGCCAAGCCTCTTTGTAGACACTGGTTGTTTGAACCAAATTTCATATTCCTTGCTTGACCTTCCACACAGCTGTCTTATGAGAAAAGAAAGGAAATAACTGGTTTTTATACAGTTCCTTATGTCTCTCAGGACATTATACTTCCTTTCCAAGCAACTACTTTGGGAAATGAAGTCTGTTTAGCTATTTAGGAAAATGAGGTCGTTATGTTGCACGTACCAAATGACAGCGAACAGCAAGTTAATATTGCCTGAGGGAAATATTAGCCAAAATAGTGCCCTACAATTTTTAATGTCCTTTGGCTGTGGTTCAACATCTTGTATCTGCACTCCCTTAGTATTGCAAGAAGGAAATTCTTCAGAAACAAGGTGAGCAACATGTGGGATAAGCCTATAAATAGTGGAACGTGAAAACATTTAAAGAAGTAATTTAAAGGTGTGACGTGGCTGATGCTGGCATCTGTCATGGTGGAACAAATTAAGTTGACCAAATGGCCTTCCTCATCATCATTGGCTTGTGAGGTGTTGGATTTGATAACACGTGTACAAATTCCAGACACATATAGAATGCTTTCAATTGTGCCAAATTGACCTCTCCTTTTGTGTCAATTATTTTGTGGTTTTGAATTTTTAAAAACCCTGTTAAATCTTAATTTGCAAAGATCATAACAGCAATGTGACAGAGAACACAAAAACATAAGAAGTAGGAGTCGGCATAGGCCATTCAGTCCCTTGAGCCGCCTCTGCCATTCAATAAGATCATGGCTGATCTGATCAAGTCTGCTCTCCACTTTTCTGCCTTTTCCCATCACTCCCTAATTCAGCCTTGAATATGTTCAGTGACCCAGCGTCCACTGCTCCCTGGAGTAGAGATCTCCAAAGATTAATGACTTCTGGGAGAAGAAATTCCTTCTCATCTCTGTCTTAAACTGGGCACCCCTTATTGTTGAGCACCTAGTTTGGAATTGTCCCATGAGATCCTTGCAGCATCGACTCTGTCAAACCTATTCAAAGTATTGTATGTATCAATAAGAACACCTCTCATTCTTCTAAACGCCAAAGACTACAGGCCCCAACGTTTCCTTGTAAGCACCTTTTCTTCATCCCGGGAATCAACCCAGTAAAACTTCTCTGAATTGCCCCCAATGCCAGTATATTCCCCCTTGAGTAAGGAGACCAGAACTTGTACATTGTACTCCAGGTATAGGCTCACCAATGCCCTTCGCAGTTGTAATATGCTCTTCCCACTTTTATACTCTGTCCCACTTGCAATAAAGGCCAAAATTCCATTTGACCTCATAATTACTTATTGTACCTGCATGCTAACTTTTTTGAGATACATGAAAGAGTATATTCTCTCCATTTAAATAATATTTTGCTTTTTTATTCATCCTGCCTCACATTTTCCTACATTATACTCCATCTGTCAAATTTTCCCCATTCTTTAATGAATGCATCTTCATTGGTCACCAGGCCCTGGGTGTGGGACCTCAAACCTCAGCTTCTGGCTTACAAGCAAGATGCCCACTGCACGGGCAGCACGGTAGCGCAGTGGGTTAGCCCTGTTGCCTCACGGCACTGAGGTCCCAGGTTCAATTCTGGGTCACTGTCCGTGTGGAGTTTGCATATTCTCTCCGTGTTTGCGTGGGTTTCGCCCCCACAACCCAAAGATGTGTAGGGTAGGTGGATTGGCCACTTAATCGGGAGAAAAAAAAATGAATTGGGTATTCTAAATTTACTTTTTGTTTAAAAAGAAAAAGATGCCCACTGCACCATAACACCTCTTGTCTTTTGTAGAAACCCTTCATGTGGCATCTAATCAAATGCCTTTTGGAAATCCAAATGCACTGGGTTAATTAAGCGACCCCCATTTACCCGGTGCGGATCCGGGTGCAGTGGGTGAATCGCGCAAGAGGCCCAAATCGGGCTCCATGCCGGGGTGGGGGGTGGGGGGGGGGGGGGTCCAGAAAGGAGGGGGGGGGGGAGAATAGGGCTACTGATGAAAATGGTGTCCTGATCTGCGAGCAGCCCTTCCTGCTGTCAAGAGCAACTCACCAGCAAGAACTAAGTGCGGCCTCAGCTGGGAGAAACACCCTGAGGCCAAAAAAAACAGAATCCTCACTAAACGTGCCTGAAAAGGACTTGGTTTTAAGACGCTAACCACGCCCTATATCTACTGGTTCTGTATTATCCACCCTACTTTTAAATCCTCAAATTTATCCAACATTATTTCCTTTTCATAAAAGCATGTTGACCATGCCTGATGGTATTACAACTTTCTGGACGCCCTTCGGCTACTTCCTGAATAATGAATTCCAGTATTTTCCCAATGACAAATGTCAGGCTAACTGACCTATAGTTTCCTACTTCCCGGCTCCCTCATATAGAGATGCATCATTTGTTGTTTTCCAATCGACTGGAACTTTCCAGAATCTACGGAATTTTGGAAGATTACATGCAATGTATCCACTATCCCTGCAGCCACTTCGTCCCGAGGATACAGGCCACTATGGGACTTGTTCTTTTATTATTTTTCATTATTTTTCCCAGTACTTTTTCTCTGGTGATAGTGATTACTCTAAGTTCCATCCCTCCCTTTTGCCACTTTGATTTTCTACTATTCTTGGCGTGCTGTTGTGTCTTTTAAAGTGAAAAAGAACCCAAAATATCTGTTTAAAATCTGTGCCGTTTTGTTCTTTCCCATTAATCCTTCAATCTCACCCTCTAGACCACTGTTTGTTTTAGCTACTCTCTTCCTTTTTAAACCTTTTTAGCATTTGTTTTCTCATTGTTTCACATGTTAAACAATTGCTTGATGTTAATTGTCCATTTTCACTCCTCTCTCCCAGTTCTCCCTGACCTGTCAACTTTGTTTTGTAATTTTGGAATCCTCACATACTTATCATCAAATTTGCAACCTCTACTTGTCTAAACAGGTGTTTCTGTCTATTTAAGGGCACTGGTGTCGCAAACTGAATATGTACTGATGTTTTGGGGGAGGGGGAAAGGAATATTTTTATTAAAGGATCTTTCTAAAGAATGAAATGTCACTGAATCACAAATTTGGTACTAATATTATTTTCTTAATTGAATTACAGCCATGCCACAAATATCCCACTGTAAAATATATGTTTTTAAAAAGTAACTTGTCGTGCATTCAATTTTACTGTTGCTTTTATTTATCTAGGCCTGGTTTGTTGAAAAATGTTGAGCTTTGCATCACTGGTCTGTGGTTCAAGGATGGGCAGAAACAAGTGGTGTGTAGATTCAATGTGGCTAACATTGCCAGAATTATGGGGCTAAGAATGAAAATTGGAAATTTGAAAAATACTCTTTTACTGCAAAGTTTGGAGCAAGTAGGGAAAAGTATTCAGAGATTGCTTTTGTGCACGTTTGTTTTGTAATTATCAGTTTGGTGCTTGGAGTTATACCAGCTGAAAGAAAATAGTAACTATTGTTACGTACACAAGATGCCCCAAACATCAGTGGCTCCAAATCTGTTCTGCGTGATGTTGATAGACCGAGGACGCCCAGTCCTTCGTATAGCACCACATTTAACACCCACCTGAACCATCATAGGAAACAGACTATTTCTACAATATTTATTTCTACAAACAGCGATGCAGTAGTCCCTCAGTTTGAAGTGTAGGTGTACTCGAACACTGGGATGAGACATCAAGCTCAGTCACCTGACTTTGGTATAAGTGTGTTGCCAATTGCGTCAAGATGGCATTTGGTAATACCTTTTGGGCGGGTTTCTCCGTCCCACTGCACCCATTTTCTGGTGGGGCGTGCCTTCGCCGTCAGCGGGATTCTCCGTCCCAGCAGCCGGCCAATAGGCTTTTCCATTGTGGACATCCCCGTGCTGTTGGGAAATCCGCGGGCGTGTGAGTGCGCTGCCGGCAAAATGGAGGATCCCACCGACCGAAAATCCAGCTCCATTCTTTTCTTTTTTAATAGATACGATCCCTTAATAGTTTGCAGCCAAAAAGGTGAATGGCTTTTAAGCCTTGAACATCTGCCACTCTCAGTCAGCTGAAAGCTCACTGGATAAGAGCTCACAAGTACCAAAGCACGTTATCCCAAAAAGGTCAGAAGGCATTCAATTTACTGTCAAACACTCAGACCTATAAGCTATTTCTTTTCATTTCAGAATTCAGTGACACGAAGTGCTCCCTTTTCAAATGACTCGCAAGGTAGAAGTGGAGCACGTTTTCACACCACGTACGACAGGAGATATGTGGTCAAAACTATATCCAGCGAAGATGTGGCTGAAATGCATAACATTTTGAAGAAATACCATCAGGTAATTCTTACAAGTTCCTAGGGTAATATATGAAAAATTGAATGTGTCATTTTTTTGTTTAAAATGGGAGAATAGTTCTTCTTTCTTACACTGATGAGAACAATTATGTTAAGTACTGCAGAAATGATATGTTCCATCACATTTATTCAGCATCCAGAATACAAGTCAGGACATCGCTTCCCCCCTCCGCCCCACCCAAATGAGCATACCCCGTCATGGGTTTGCTGAGGTAGCCTCCATTCAGGACCCCCCTTTCACTTCTTCCAATCTTCAAGGCCACGCTTCATACCCCCTTCACCCCTTCATACCCCCTACCCCCCCCTTTCATGGGTATTGCCCTGAGTGCCCACCCCTTGTCACTGTTACCTCACACCCTGGCACTTCGAACCTGACATCCGGGCACAACTAACCTCACACTGGGCACTGCCTCTGGCACCCTGGCAGTGCTAATCTGGGAACTGCCATAAAACCTCCATTCATAAACAACACCATTTCCATATCAACATATTTGACTATTGCAAATCAATTTGAATTGGGGCTATTGTATTTTACAAGTCAATGTAAAATATGTTTTATTGTTAGAGGAACCAAGCCCTTTTAAAGCATCATAGACTTCAGTGCATTAGCTTGCTCGCAAATAGATTGCATGCAGTTATTCTGAACTTGTACTGCTGTTTTATCTAGAAATATAGCCTTTATGCCACATAATTTTACAGTGTGAATGCATGTTTACTTTATTGTGATGTGTTTTTGGATTGTAAAAGAATTGTTGATGGGGGGAGGATCATAGGAGCAGAATTATGCCGTTCTCCCATTGGGTCTGGTTCACCATTCAATCATGGTTGATATGTTTATTTTTTTATGCTTTCATGGGATGTGGACGGCGCAGGTAAAGGCCAACATTTGTTGCCCATCCCGATTTGCCCTCAAACTGAGTGGCATTTCTTTTTAAATCCATTGCTGTGGATCTGGAGTCACATGTAGGCCAGACCAGGTAAGGACAGCAGATTTCCTTCCCAAAAGGACATTAGCAAGCCAGTTGGTTTTTTATGACAATCAACAATGGTTCCATGGTCATCCTGAGACTTTTTATTCCAGATTTCATTTATCGAATTCTAATTTCACCACCTGCTGTGGCAGGAATCGAACCCGGATCCCCAGAACATTACCTTGAGTACCATCTCCATTCTCCTGCCTTCTCCCCATAACCCCTGACTTATCTAACTCTGTCTTCAAAACACTGTGACTTGGCCTCCACAGCCTTCTGCAGCAATGAGTTCCACAGATTCGCCACCCTCTGGCTGAAGAAATTCCTCTGTTTTAAAGGATTGTCCCTTCAGTCTGAGGCGATACCCTTGAGTTCTAGTTTCTCCTACTATTGGAACATCCTCGCCACATTCCGCTCTGTCAAGGCCTCTCGGTATTCTGTAAGTTTCAATGAAATCCCCCCCCCCCCATCCTTCTAAACTTTAACCGCTCCTCAGAAGTCCTTCATTCCGGGGATCATTCTTGTGAACCTCCTCTTGGACCCGCTCCAAGGCCAGCACATCCTTCCTTAGATACAGGGCCCAAAACTGCTCACAATATTGCAAATGGGGTCTGGCCAGAGCCTTGTACAACCTCAGAAGTACATCCTTGGTCTTGTATTCTAATCCTCTCGACATGAATGCTAACATAGCTTTTGCCTTCCTAACTGCCAATTGAACCTGCACGTTAACCTTAAGAGAATCCTGAACTAGGATTCCCAAGTCCCTTTGTGCTTCTGATTTCCAAAGCCTTTTCCCATGTAGAAAACAGTCTGCCGCTCTATTCTTCCTGCCGAAGTGCATATCCTCACACCTTTCCACATTGTATTCCATCTATCACTTCTTCTGCCCACTCTCCTAGCTTGTCCAGGTCCGTCTGCAGCCTACCTGCTTCCTCAACACAACCTGTCCCTCTACATATATATTTTTTTGATAAACAATTTTATTGAGGCATTTTGGCATAACAAACAACAACAATACAAAACAGTGCGCAAAGAACAATCAACATAGTGCAAAAAAAAAAGCTCTCCTCTCACAAGGACCTGCCTAACTAACCCCCTAATCTACATTACCCTAACCTCCCGCTCCTCCCTGCTGACGGTTAATTTTCCACGCAGAAGTCGATAAATGGTCGCCACCGCCGGGCGAACACTGACAGTGACCCCCTCAGAGCGAACTTAATTTTATCCAGACCAAGAAGCTCGCCATGTCCAATAGCCAGGCCTCCGACTTCGGGGGCTTTGAGTCCCTCCACGCCAGGAGAATTCGCTGCCGGGCTATCAGGGAAGCAAAGGTCAAAACGTTGGCCTCTCTCTCCTCCTGGACTCCCGGGTCCTCCGAATCCCCAAAATTTACCACCTTGGAACTCATCACCACCCTTGTTTCCAGTACCCGGGACATAACGTCTGCGAATCCCTGCCAGTACCCCCTGAGTTTTGGACATGCCCAGAACATGTGAACATGGCTCGCTGGTCCTCTCGCACATCTGGCGCACCTGACCTCCAGTCCAAAGAATTTACTCATCCGGGCCGCTGTCATGTGGGCCCGGTGGACGACCTTGAATTGGATCAGGCTGAGCCTAGCGCATGTTGCGGCCGCGTTTACCCTACTCAACGCCTCCGCCCATAAGCTTTTTTCTATCTCACCTCTGAGCTCCTCTTCCCGCTTAAGTTTCAGCTCCTCGGTCTGCGTCTCCGCTGCCCCCATAAGTTCTTTATATATGTCCGAGACCCTCCCCTCCCCAACCCATCCACCAGACACTACCCTGTCCTGGATCTCCCTAAGTGACAGGCGTGGGAAGGATGGAATCTTGTCTGCGTAGAAAGTCCCGCACCTGAAGTACCCGAAATCATTCCCTCTCCCCAGCCCAAATTTCTCCTCCAGCGCCCTCATGCTCGGGAAGCTCCCGCCTAAGAACAGATCCCTCATTGTCTCAATCCCAGCCCTCCGCCATGCTCGGAACCCACCGTCCATCATCCCCGGGGCAAACCGGTGATTGTTGCAGATAGGGGACCAAACTTCCCCCACTTGCCTTCTCCATTGACCCCAGATCCGCAGAGTCGCCACCACTACAGGGCTGGTGGAGTACCGTGCCGGCGGGAACGGCAGGGGCGCCATAACCAGGGCCGCCAAACTGGTGCCCCTGCACGAAGCGGCCTCCATCCGCTCCCAAACCGACCTCACACCCACCATCCACTTCCTTATAGTTATGTTGGCCGCC
Source organism: Scyliorhinus torazame (assembly GCF_047496885.1). Taxonomy (NCBI): domain Eukaryota; kingdom Metazoa; phylum Chordata; class Chondrichthyes; order Carcharhiniformes; family Scyliorhinidae; genus Scyliorhinus; species Scyliorhinus torazame. The sequence goes on from NC_092712.1 coordinate 95,157,225, forward strand.
CAGTAGTAATTACTAAAGTTTGGCAGCGCCAGCCCCCCCTCCCCTTGGTTCCTCCCAAGCATCAATCTCCTCACCCGTGGGGACTTTCCCGCCCTCACAAATCCCATAATCATTCTATTGACCTTCTTAAAAAAGGACCGTGGAATGAAAATGGGGAGACACTGGAATACGAAGAGGAATCTCTGGAGGATCACCATTTTAACCTCTCTCCCCGCTAGTGTCAGTGGGAGCGCATCCCACCTCCGGAACTCGATCCTCATTTGCTCCACCAACCGAGATAAGTTTAACTTGTGCAACCGACCGCAGTCCCGCTCCACCTGTATCCCTAGGTATCTAAAACTGTCCCATACTGACCTAAACGGCAGCCCCCTCAGCCGACCCTCCTGGCCCCTCGCCTGGACTACAAACAACTCACTTTTTGCCATGTTCAGCTTATACCCTGGCCGAATTCCCTCAAGATTCCCATGGTTTCGTCCATCCCAGCCACGGGTATAAGAGCAGGTCGGCGGCGTACAACAAAACTCTGTGTTCCACCAACCAACCCCCCCCCCCCCCCCCCCCCCCCCCCCCTCCGTACCAGCCCCTTCCAACCCCCAGAAGCTCTCAGGGCAATTGCCAGCGGCTCTATTGCTTGCGCAAACAGCAGTGGGGTGAGGGGGCACCCTTGCCTTGTCCCTCGGTGCAATCTAAAATAATCAGATGTTGTCCTATTCGTCCTTACACTAGCCACCAAACCCAAATCGTCCCAGCACCTCCCATAAATAGTCCCACTCAACCCAGTCGAAGGCCTTCTCTGCATCCATTGCCACAACTACCTCTACCTCCCTACTCTCCGGAGGCATCATGATCATATTCAGCAGCCTTCTTAGGTTGGCCACCAACTGCCTATCCTTGACAAACCCGGTTTGGTCTTCCATAATGACGTCCGGCATGCAGTCCTCAATCCTAGCAGCCAAAAGCTTGGCCAGTAATTTTGCATCTAAGTGAGCAGAGAGATCGGCCTATAGGACCCACATGCCTCCGGGTCTTTGTCCTTTTTCAATACCAGGGAGATGGTGGCCTGTGACATCGTCGGGGGCAGAACCCCTCTGACTCTTGCCTCATTAAAAACCTTAACCAGCACCGGCCCCACTATCTCAGAGAACTTTTTATAGAACTCCACCGGATACCCATCCGGCCCCGGGGCTTTACCCGATTGCATAGCCCTCAAGCTCACCAATATTTCTTCAGTCCTAATCGGGGCCCCAAGCCCGTCTACCAACCCCCTACCCACTTTTGGGAAGGTAAGTCCATTTAGAAAGCGCCTCATTCCCTCCGGCCCCGTGGGGGGTTCAGAGGTATAAAACTTACTGAACATCTTGTTCAGCCCTGCCGGATCTCCTACCAAGTCTCTTCTCCCCCCCCCCCCCCCCCCCCCCCCTGTCGACTACCTTCCCTATTCCCTAACCGCCTCCCTTTTCCTCAATTGCTGTGCCAGCATTCTACTGGCTTTCTCCCCATGCTCGTGGATCGCACCCCTTGCGATCTAAGCTGCTCTACCGCCTTACCTGTGGACAACACCCCAAACTCCGTCTGCAGTCTTCGTCGTTCCCTTAAAAGTTCTGCCCTCAGGGTCACTGCATACCGCCTGTCTATATGTAAGATCTCCTTTACCAGTCGGTCCGTTTCTGCCCTATCCGTTCTATCTCTATGTGCTCAAGTCAAGATCAGCTCCCCTCTCACCACTGCCTTCAGCGCCTCCCAGAGCACCGCAGCTGAGACTTCCCCAGTGCCATTGACCTGCAAGTAATTTTGCATACATTTCCTCACCCTCTCACACATCGCCTCATCCGCCAGCAGACCGACCTCTAGCCTCCATTGTGGGCGCTGAAAGCTTTCCTTACAAACCTGCAGATCAACCCAATGTGGAGCATGGTCCGAAATAGCGATCGCCGAATATTCAATGTCTGTCACCCCCGCCAGCAAATCCCTGCTCATGATGAAAACATCAATTTGGGAATACACGTTATGAACATGTGAATAGAACAAAAACTTCTTCCCCGTTGGATGACTAGCCCTCCATGGGTCAGCCCCCCCCCCCCCATTTGCTCCATGAACCCCCTCAGTTCCTTGGCCATTGCCTGCACCCTACCCGTTTTTGAGCGCGAGCGGTCCAGGCCGGGGCTTTACCCGATTGCATGGCCCTCAAAATCGCCTCCCATAATCAGCCTGTGCGAGTCCAGGTCAGGTATCTTCCCCAGCAGTCTCTTAATAAAATCCACATTGTTCCAATTTGGGGCATATACATTGACCAAAACCACCCTCATCCCCTCAAGCTTGCCACTCACCAAGACAAATCTGCCTCCCCCATCCGAGATTGTGTTACCCACCTCGAATTGCACCCGTTTGTTAACCAAAATCGCGACACGCCTGGTTTTAGTATCCAGCCCTTCCTTAACCTGACCTGGTCAGCTATTTTCAGATGAGTCTCCTGAAGCATTATTACGTCCGCCTTCAGCGCTCTCAGATGCGCGAACACGCAAGCCCTCTTTACCAGCCCGTTTAACCAAGTGATCAGCCTGGTTGGGGGGCTCCGTGCCCTCCCCCCTCGCCGATCAGCCATCTCCTTTCTTGGGGCCGCCCCTAGCCCCTGTGTCGCGCTTCCCCTGGCCTGCCTCCTGGCAGCCCCACCCCCGGCCTCCTCCATGTTACCAAATCCAAGTCCCTCCCTCGTCGGCAGATCAACTACCCCCCCACCCCCCAGCAACAACACCCTGTAACCTAATCCCTGCCATAAACTAGCTATGTGCAACCCCCCCTCCCCCCCCCCCCCCCCCCCCCCTCCCCAAACCTGGCTTCCGTAGACCAGCTCACCCAGCTAGCCTGGTGACTCTCGACTCCGGCGCCAACAAGTCTCCCATCTATTGTTCCCTCTGACCCATCCCCATCGCCACCACTTCCCCAAACCAGCCATCCTCGAGCAATTGTTCTGTAAACAAAACGAGGAACAAAGAAAACCCCAACACTAGTGCAATTCAAGTAATACAAAGTAATAGGCACTCCCAACCACCCCGATCAGAACCCAAAAAACCCCCAGCACCCAATAACCTTAACTTCCCTCTTTTCCAACGAAAATTCAAATACAGAAGAAGAAAAAAAACAAGAAACAAGAAAAACATGCAAACATCGCTTAGTAACTTGTTAACTTAAGTCCAAAAGTCCTCAGTTCGGCACCAGCCCTTCTCTCTTGGCGAAGCCCATCACGTCCTCGGGCTCCTCAAAATAATGGTGCTGTCCTTCGTGCATGACCCAAAGACGCGCCAGGTATAGCAGCCCAAATTTCACCTGTCTCTTAAACAAAATCTCTTTGACTTGCCTGTATCCTGCCCTCCTCCTAGCCACCTCCACGCTCAGGTCCTGGGAAATATTCAAGACACTATTGTTCCAATTGCAGCTCCGCGTGCGCTTGGCCCACTGTAGCACCCGCTCCTTGTCCAGGAACCTGTGGAACCGGACCACCATCGCTGGGGGGGGGCAGGCACTCGTGGCTGCCTCGCCAGCGCTCTGTGCGCCCTGTCCACCTCCACCGGATGAGGGAAGACATCATTCCCCAACAGCTTCTGGAACATGTCTGCCACATACGCGGCGGCATCCACTCCCTCAGCCCCCTCCGGGAGATAAACTATTCTTAAATCCTGCCGCCCGGGCCTATTTTCCAGGTCCTCCACCTTTTCCAGAAGCCTTTTTTGTTGGTCTTTCAACCTCCCCATCTCCACCTCCATCACCGTTTGGTGATCCTCCTGCTCCTCCAGCGCCTTCGTCAGCTTTTGGATCGTCTGATCCTGGGTATCCAGCCTCTGAATTGGGTCTAAACTGTCCCGTTTCAGCACAGTGAAGCCCTCTTGGATGACGTTCAGAGATGCTCTGTTGTTGGCTGGGCTGTCTGCACTGGGGTCCGGACATCGGCCATATTGCCCTCAGCAGCAGCTTCTACACTGCCCTTGTTTGTCCAACTCAACTCTTTACGATTCCTTCTGCTTCTTAATTCCATACAACTAAATCGGGAGTCAGTGCCTGAGTGCCTGTGCCTTCGCCTTCAGATCCAGCGCTCAAAAATACAAAAAGGTCCAAAAGTCCGACCGGAGCGAGAGCCACCAAATGTGCGACTTACTCCCTCATAGCCGCCACCGGAAGTCCCTTCTACATATATTTGTATCATCTGCAAATTTTTTTTTTTTTTTAATATTTTTATTCTCCTCCTTTTTCACATTTTCTCCCAAATTTACATCCACCAACAATAAACAATAATCAGCAACAAATATGTCAATCCCCATAACAATAACAACAATCCCATCCTCCCACCTACCCCCAAACATTAGCCCGTATGTTTACATAAACAAATGACAAAAAGGAATCAGGGATTACCCATAGTCTCCCTTAATTCACACAGCCCCCCCCCCCCCCCCCCCCCCCCCCCCCGCTACACTCACACACATCTTCGACTCCTTCAAAGAATCGGCTCATCCTCGCCCTCGTGAGGTGTGCTCTGTATATACCACCTTCAGCTGCATCAGCCCCAACCTCGCACATGAGGTGGAGGCATTTACTCTCCGGAGCACATCACACCAGACCCCCTCCTCTATAACCTCTCCCAACTCTTCCTCCCACTTTGCTTTGATCCCTTCCAGTGGTGCCTTGTCCTCTGGGGCAGCACGGTAGCATTGTGGATAGCAACATTGCTTCACAGCTCCAGGGTCCCAGGTTCGATTCCGGCTTGGGTCACTGTCTGTGCGGAGTCTGCACGTCCTCCCTGTGTCTGCGTGGGTTTCCTCCGGGTGCTCCGATTTCCTCCCACAGTCCAAAGATGTGCAGGTTAGGTAGATTGGCCATGATAAATTGCTCTTAGTGTCCAAAATTGCCCTTGGTGTTGGGTGGAGGTGTTGAGCCAGTGCAGACTCAAAGGGCCGAATGGCCTCCTTCTGCACTGTAAATTCAATGATAATCTATGATTAATCTAGGACAAAGGTTCGGCACAACATCGTGGGCCGCAGGGCCTGTTCTGTGCTGTATTTTCTATGTTCGATGGTCTTCTAAAATAGCTCCCCCGAATCGGCATTTCCCTTGACCCTGCCCCCAACCCGAAATGTTGGCGAAACTGCCTCCAAATTCTCAATTAAGCTATTATTACCGGACTCCCTGAGTATTTCCCCGCGGCTATCGAGAGCAGCGCTGTTGCTAGTGCTTTCAATCTCGACCCCCTGCACAAACTCTCCTCCATTGTGACCCACTGGGAATCAACCCCTCTGACCCAGCTCCGCACCTTCTCCACATTCACCGCCCAATAGTAGTTCATCAGGTTCGGAAGACCCAAACCCCCTGCCTGCCTTCCCCTCTGTAACAGCACCTTTCTCACTCTGGCCACCTTCCCTCCCCATATGAACAAGGTAATCCTTCCCTCAATCTCCCTGAAGAAAGCCTTTGGCAGGAAAATCGGTAGGCATTGAAAAATTAACAGAGATTCCGGCAACACATTCATTTTAACCGCCTGTACCCGACCCGCCAGTGACAGAGGGAGACCATCCCACCTTGCCAGGTCGGCTTTCAATCTCCCCACCAAACTAGCGATGTTGTACCTGCGAAGCATCCCCCACTCCCGGGCAACCTGCACCCCCAGATACCTAAAGTAAGTCCCTGCCCTACGGAATGGCAGCCCCCCCACTCCCGGCCAAGACACCACAAAATACTCACTCTTGTCCTGGTTCAGCTTGTACACCAAGAAAGACCTAAATACTCGCAGTAGCTCCAATATTCCCCCTATAGACACTCGGTTCCGACACATACAGCAGCAAGTCATCGGCACATAAAGACACCCTATGCTCTATTCCCCCCCGCCCCCGCCGCACTATAGGACATCCCTGCCTTGTCCCACGGTGGAGAGAAAAGTATCTCGAGCTGATGTTGTTTGTGCGGACACTCACCTTCGGCTCCTTTTTAGTAGCTTTACCCAGTTCACAAATCTTGGTCCAATCCCAAACCGCTCCAGAACGGCCATCAAGTACCCCCATTCTACCCGGTCGAACGACTTCTCGGCGTCCAATGCTACAACCACCTCTGTTTCCTTCCCTTCCACCGGTGCCATAACGACGTTCAAAACCCCTCCTAATGTTCGAAAAAAGCTGCCTCCCTCTCACGAACCCCGTCTGATCCTCACCTATCATCTTTGGGATGCTCTCCTCCAGCCTACCTGCCAATACCTTTGCTGATACTTTTGCGTCCACATTCAGAAGTGATATGGGCCTATACGACCCACACTCCGTCGGATCCTTATCTTTTTTTAGCAACAGGGAAATCGATGCCTGCCCCAAGATTTGAGGCAAATCCCTATCGCCTCTTCAAACATCCCCACCATCAGGGGTACCAGCTTATCCTTGAATTTTTTATAATAATCCACCAGAAACCCATCCGGCCCTGCCACCTTCCCCGACTGCATCCTCCCAATCGCATCCTTTATCTCCTGCTCCACTATTGCTCCTTCTAATGTAGCCCTATCCCCCTCCCCTAGCCTCGGGTACTCCAAACCATCAAGAAATTCCTGCATCTCACGGCCTCCCCCGGGTGGCTCTGACCTGTACAACCTCTCATAGAACTCCGCAAAAACCTTGTTAATCAGCACCGGAACCACCACCAACTTCCCTTCCCTATCCCTCACCTGAAGAATTTCCCTTGCCACTGCTTTCCTCCGGAGCTGACCTGCTAACATACGCCTTATCTCCATGTTCATAAACTGCATCCCTTGCTCGTTTCAGTTGGTGCACCGCTTTCCTGGTAGACAGTCGGTCGAAGCTCGCCTGTAGTTCCTTCCTCTTTTCCAACTTCGTTAGATCCCCATCTTCTGCATAACTCCTATCTACCTCCAACATCTCATCTATTACCCTCTGCCGCTCCAACCTCTCCTCTTTGTCCACCCTGGCCTTAAACAAAATTACCTCACCCCTCACCACCGCCTTTAGAGCCTCCCAGACAACTGCCTTCGACACCACACCCGTACAATTGAAACCTACATATTCCTTAATTACCTTTTCAATTTTCTCACCAAACACTTGCTTCCCCAAAAGTCCCACATCCAGTTTCCACCCGGCCTCTACACTACCCCCTTCTCCAGTACCATATCCACCCAATGCGGAGCATGATCTGACACTGCAATTGCCGAGTATTCATCTGCAAACTTAGCAACAGTGGCCTCAGTTCCTTCTTCTAAATTATTAATGTATATCGTGAATAGTTGTTATCCGAACACTGACCCCCTGTGGAACACCACTAGTCACTGGCTGCCATCCTGAAAAGAGCCCCTTTATCCCCAGTCACTGCCTTCTGCCAGTCAGCCATTCTTCTATCCGTGCCAATACCTTGCACCTAACACCATGGGCTCTTATCTATTTAGCAGCCTCCTGTATGGCACCTTGTCAAAGGCCTTCTGGAACTCCAAATTGATGACATCCACTGGTTCTCTTTGTCTAACTTTCTCGTTACCTCCTCAAAGAATTCTAACCAAGTTGTCAGGCATGACTTCCCATGACGAATCCGTGCTGACTCAGTCCTATTTTACCGTACACTTCTAAGTACTCTGCAATCTCATCCATAATAATAGACTCTAAAATCTTACGGGGTGTTACATTAGCTATTTTCCAATCCTCTGGGACCCTCCCTTTCTCCAGTGATTCCTGAACGATCACCACCAATGACTCCACAATTTCCTCAGCTATCCCCTTCAGAATCCTGGGGTGTAGTCCACCCAGTCTGGGTGATTTATCCTCCTTCTGACCTTCCAGTTTCCCCATCACCTTCTCCTTAGTGGTGGCCACTACACTCACCTCTGCCACCTGATTCTCTTGAAGTTCTGGTATGATACTGGTATCTTTCACTACTCTAGTCCCTAAGGTGTGAAAACAGTGTGCTAACCCGATTTTTCTGGACAGCCGAACCATCCTTTTTTAAAAATTTGTTCATGGGATGTGGACATCTCTGGCTGGGTCAGCATTTATTGCCCACCCCTGAGGGCATTTAAGAGTCAGCCACACATTGCTGTGGATCTGCCAGACCAGGTAAGGATGACAGATTTCCTTCCCTAAAGGAACCAGATGTGTTTTTACGACAATCGACAATGGTTTCATGGTCACCTTCAGACTTTTAATTCCAGATTTTTATTAATTCACATTTCACCTTCTGCCCTGGCGGGATTCAAGCCCCCAGGTCCCCAGAGCATGAATCTAAGTCTCTGGATTACTAATCCTACAACAATACCACTATGCCATGCCTCTCATTAGGGCAGCCAAGTGTATAGATGCCCATGTTAAACCTCCAGACAGCCAGTTGGTGAAGTAGGAGGCCAAAAGTCGATCTGTACTCCGTGTTAGATTTATTCAGAGTAAAACACTACAAGTGTGTTGCTCCGAGCACTACTACTCCCCTGCCTGTGTCAATACATGTCTCTTAATTTTTTTCACTGGAAATTGAGTTCCCAACTTGGGTTATATTCAAAATAAACAATTTGGCATACAAGATATCACAAGGCTGCCATCCTCGAGGACAGTAGATGTTAAATCGTTAAGACTGCCGGTTAAGTGCCTCTTTATAATGCCCTCCACCTGTATATACTTAAGCTATTAATGACAAATTAAGGTTATGGCCAGATAATAATGGATGCTAAGGTAATTTGGGGGAGGGGAGCTCTTCTTTATTTCTTTTTGATTGGCTAGACAAAATCTAAATGATTTGCTTCGTTTTTCATCCTTGTTCATTGTGCACTTTTGTGAATATCCCAACCTACGTTTGAGCATTGCAGAGCTGAATGTTTTTTCTTTTCTCCTTCTCTTTGTGTTCCCTGCAGTACATTGTGGAATGTCATGGGAACACCCTTATTCCACAATTCCTCGGAATGTATCGGCTGACGGTGGATGGGGTCGAGACCTACATGATTGTCACAAGGAATGTCTTTGGCCATCGACTCCCTGTTTACAGGAAGTATGATCTGAAGGTACGGAGAATAGGGTTCCACATTTGGTTGTTGGTTTGGATTGCGAGCAGCTCAACAGACCATTACGTACATGGGAAGAAAAAGAAATAAAAGAAAATACATAATAGGGCAACACAAGGTTGTTTTTCCAATTATTAAGTTTTGAAAACATTAACAATGACTCTTCTCCCTTGCTTTTTGTTCTATCTTTCTTGTTTTATTTTCTGAAATTTGCTTTCAACTAAACAAAAGTTCTTTTTTTTTATCTGGCACATGCCAATAGGACATGTGGGCTACAAAATTACAATTAACTCAAATTTCCCAGGAACGAATTTAAAACACCATAGCACATTTCTGAAGTAATTTTCACAAGCCCTTTCAATAACCATATTGATTCTTCAGCTCCTACTTTTTGATTTGTTTTGCACTTGCTCCTTTTGTCATTAGCTTTGTTTGTTATTCATTTACGAGATATGGATGGCACTGGTTGGTCAGCATTTATTGCTCATAGAACCATAGAATTTACAGTGCAGATGAGGCCATTCTGCCCATCGTGTCTGCACCGGTCCTCGGAAAGAGCATCCTACCCAAGCCCACACCTCCACCCTATCCGCATAACCCAGTAACCCCACCTAACCTTTTGGACACGAAGGAGCAATTTAGCATGGCCAACCCACCTAACCTGCATATCTTTGGTCTGTGGTGGTACTACAAAGCCACTCTTGGTGATGGACATTGAAGTCCCCCACTCAGAGCATATTCTGTACTTTTGTCACCCTCAGTGCTTCTTCCAAGTGGTGTTCAGCATGGTAATCACAAGAGATTTCCTTGCCCATGTTTAACCAGAAGCCATGAGACTTTGTGGGTCTAGTGTCAATGTTGAGGAGTCTCAGGGCAACTCCCTCCCGACTGTATACCACTGTGCTGCCACCTCTACTGAGCCAGGACATACCCAGGAATTGTGATAGCGCTGTCTGGGATATTGTCTGTAAGGTATGATTCTGTGAGTATGACTATGTCAGGCCGCTGCCTGGTTCGATGCCGGCTGGTCCGTCCGGTTTCATTCCTTTTTTGTGTTTTCGTAGCAATTGAATACAACTGAGTGGCTTGTTAGGGCATTTCAGAGTCAACCACATTGTTATGGATCTGGAGTCACATGTAGGCAAGACCAGGTAAGGATGGTAGATTTCCTTCCCTAAAGGACATTAGTGAACCAGATGGGTTTTTACGACAATTGACAATGGTTTCATGGTCACCAATTCCAGATATTTTATTGAATTTAAATTCCACCACCTGGCGTGGTGGGATTCGAACCTGGGTCCCCAGATCATTATCTGGGTCTCTGGATTACTAGTGACAATACCACTACGCCACCGCCTCCACCACTGAAGACATTTTTCATTTTTTCTACACTTTTTCTTTTCCAGCCATTCCCTTTCGTTCATTCATTGTTGGTCAACTTTTTTTCTCCTCAATTTATTTATTTCCCAACTTAATCATCTTCCTGTTTTCCTTTTATATTCCATTAACAAACGCTCCTACTAATTCAACGGAATTAGTGACCACCAGTGCGTCTCTTCTAGCTAATAAACTATAATTACTAGAAGCAGCATTAATTGCATGTTCCAACCATAGTCCTCTCCCCATCCTCTCTCCTTATCTCATGTAGATTCACCATCAATTGATAACTGCTTCTCGCAGTTAAAACACTCCCACTTTCCACTGGAATAATGGCCGAGCTGACTGGTGCTACATTGATAGTGCAGCCGTCCATCTCAGACGAGTAGCATTAGGATGACTTTCAGTCAGACCATGTCCCATCTACACTGACTGGCTGGAGCCCCAACTCTCCTGTTCAGAGGAGAATTCTGTGTCTATATGATTACATGCATGCGCATAACTTCTTTTGCAGAGGTTTACATTCTGAATCTTTAGCAGGGGTTCCGGGAGAACCCCTAACCACTTTCTAAACCAGTTTGACGCTGCACTGAAATTGCAGTCCATGTGATGTTAAACTCAAAATGAAACTGCATGCTCCAAAAGGGTCTGGTACCTTTGCTCTGAAGTCATGTAGGAGGACTTTGGTAATGACCTTTTGCTCTATTTTAGCATTAACTTAAAAGTGATAATGTTTCAACATGAACAGGTTTTAATTTACCTGCAACTGAGCCCATGCAGTGCAGCACAGTTTCTACCATCTGGGAAAGAATTCTACTCAAAGATTTCTCAATAGTGAGAGGCAGGCATACAAAACAACTCATTGAGATCAGAGGTTCTTAGTAATTGTCTGCAAAACACAGCTAGTTTCTTCTTCCTACTTTGTAGCTGCAACCATTTTCCTCAACAACAAACAAGTCAAAAGACATTTATTTGTGTATGCTTTGGCCCCTGTGAACAACACAAAGATGCTGTACAATATACGTAGATGAAAAAAGATTAGGAAAAAGCTTCAGGTGTTTTCTGCAAATTATTGTGCATTTAAAAGTTGGTGTCCAACTAATTAGCAATTCATTGAAGCATTTTAGTTTGGAGCAATTACACATTGCCTTTTGTGTATGTGTGTGTGTGTGGGGGGGAGGGGGGGGGGGTCATGGAAATAAAACTGAAATATACTGTTCTACAAGTCTCAACCAGTCAATAGAGTGCACCAGGCAAGACCCAAATTATACCGTAGACTGCGATTCACATCGGTGCTTCACAAGTCCAGAGAGATACACTGCCCCAGGGACTATTCTATGGCAAAAGAATACGGTGAGCACAGCTCTTTCTTTATGATATATAAAGACCCTGTTCTAAGTTTATTGGTTTACAGGAGACCTGGATGCTTTTAATGTAGAGAATTTAATTGAAGGATGACATTTGTCAATTTTCTTGAATGGCTTAGGGAAGTGTGTTCTTGAACAGCCTGTGGTGTACTAAGAAGTTAATGGGAAAACTCGTCAGTAGCTGGAATCATGCCTCATGCAAATAAACTAGTGATAGTCACAGGCAAATCATCACAGCCCAGGATGTCATTGCAAGAGTGTGTTCGGAAATTGTTCCCAGCCTAACCATCTTCAACTTCATCAATCACCTTTCCTCTGTTAGGAGATCAGCAATGGAGCTCTCTGCTGCCAGTTCACAGTGCTCAGCTCCTTTCACATGACCTTTGATAATGAAGCTGTGTACCCCAGTCTATAGCAAGACTCGGGTAGCCACCAGACTTTGACAAACAAGGGCAGTTGATAGCCACACCATATAAATGCCAGTGAAATCATCATTGCCAATAAGAGAAAGCTCAAGTCCATCTCCTTCTCAAAGGTTACCATTGACCAGAAGCTGAAATGGACCAGCCAAATGAACAATATGACTACAAGTACAAGGCCAAAGCTGAATGTTTTGTGATTACTGACTCGCATTTTGATCGCCTCAAAGTTCCTTCACCAGCTACAAAAGCTCAAGACAGAATTGTGGTAGAATGTTCATTACTTGTATGGATGGGTTATAAAGGACAGCACTTCAAGCTGCATGTTATCCAGGAGAGGGGAAGCTAGGTGCTGCTATGACTCCGTATGCAACATTGGTACACTAAATGTAATCTGTAGATTCTGTGTATGTTCTACAAGATTTATTGCAGGTTACCTCAATAGTACCTCTACCACTGTGACAACCATAAGACATAGGAGAAAAAGTAGGCCACTCGGCCCTTCGTTGCTCTGCCATTCAATGAGATCATGGCTGATCTGATAATCCTCAACTCTACTTTTCTGCCTTACCCCCATAACCCTGGATTCCCTTGCTGATTAAAAATCTGTTTATCTCAGCCTTGAACATACTAAATGACCCAGCCTCTACAGCTCTCTGGGTAAATTATTCTACAGACTTACTACCCTCCAAGAGAAGAAATTCCTCCTCATCTCTGTCTTGAATGGACAATCCCTTACTCTGAGATTATGCCCCCTGGTCCTAGACTCGCCTACAAGAAAAAACATCCTCTCAACATCCATCCTGTCAAACACCCTTGAGAATCCCATATGTCTCAATAAGGTCAGATCTCATTCTTCTAAAATCCAATGAGTACCAAGAGCAACAATGTTGTGGGAGCATCATCGCCAAGTTCCCTTCCAAGCTACAGCATCATGACTTGGACCTAAATCACCATTCCTTTGTTGCTGCATCAATATCCAATAATTTATCAGTTAACATCACTGTAGGACCACCATCACAGGTCGTGGAGCCAGTTTAGTTCAGTTGGCTGGACAGCTGGTAATTTATGCAGAGTGAGGCCAACAGCACGGGTTAATTTCCCGTTATTCATGAAGGTCCGACTTCATTAATTTTGACCTTGTCCCTTGCCTGTGTTTGTGGTGATCCTCAAGTTAAATCATCACCTGTCAGCCCTCCTCCTCATAGGGGAAAGCAGCCTCTGGTCATCTGGGACAATGGCGATTTGACTTTACTTACTGGGCCCACCATCGCCAGATTAGGTGCAGCAATTCTGGCAAGTCCATTACCAGCTTTTCAAAGCAGCTGGTATGAGCAATGTCACCAATCACCTAAGAACAAATAACTTTTTAATTTTTTCATTTCCATCTACAGAAACACACTGATTATGTGTGAGAATAGTGGAGGGAAAATCTCGGTATTATTTAAGAACAAATTTGATGCTACAGTTTTGTCATTCCTGTGATGCCCTTCAGTTCATGCCTCCTTATTACGGTTTCACCAAACACTCACTATTCACAATCTCAAAAGCTCAACATAATTTTGGAAACAACTTATAGACTGCCTTTAGTGTGATGAAACATCTCCAGGTGTTTCACAGATGCATTATAAAACAAGCACCGAGCCACGGAGATGATACTGGGTCAGATAATCAAAAGTTTGGTCAAAGATGTAGTTTTTAAGGGGAGTCTCAAAGGAGGAAAGTGAGGGAGGGAGGGTGAGAGGTGGAGGGAGGAAATTCTCGCGTTTGGAACCTGTTCAACTAAAGCACTATTAGTGGAGCAGTTATGATTTGGAATGCACAAACAGCCAGAATTAGCAGAGCAAAGAAATCTCCGAGGTTGTGGGATTGGAAGATATTACAGAGATGGAAAGGGCAAGGCCATGTAGGGATTTGGAAACAGTAGTGAGAATTTTAAAATGAAGATGTGCCTGGGGCTAATGTAGGTCAGCAATTACAGGGATGTTTGGGGAATGGGGTATGCTGTCAGTTAAGAGGCATGATGTTTTGCATGACCTCAAGTTTACAGAGAGTACAATGTGGAAGAGCAGCCTGGAGTGTATTGGAATCATCTCATGTAGAGGTAACAAAGGCTTGAATTGAGGCTTTCAGCAGCCGATGAACTGAGGCAGGGATGAAGTCAAGCACTGTTGCTTGAGTAAGGAGCTCTGGGTCAAATGTGACACCAGACTTGCAAACAGACTGTTCTCGGGGAAAGAGATGGAGAGGGTGTTTCACAGGAGCGTCATAAAACAAACACTGAGCTACAGAGGAGGTATTGGATCAGATGTCCAAAACCTTGGTCAAAGAATTTGGTTTTAAAGAGTCTTAAAGGGGAACATGAGGTAGAGAGGGGGGGTGGGGGGGGTGAAAACAATGGCTGGAATTTTCCGGCTGTTTGCAGTACCGCCGAAGGCGCATTCCCATCACGGATTTCCCAGCTGCGAGGGGTTGCGTTCAGCAGGAAACCCCGTTTGGCCGCTGGTGGGCTGCCTCCGCCACCATGAAACACATGGTGGGATGTGTGGAAAATACAGCCCCATGGTTTCACTCTTCTCAATATTTAATTGGAAGAAATTTCCAGAATCAGATGTCGGATAAGCAGTCTGATAATTTAGCTGCAGTAGCAGAGCTGAGAGAGCTGGTGGTGAGGTAAAACTGGGTGTCGCCAGTTTACGTTTGGAAACTAATACCGTGCCTTCAGATAATGTCACCAAGGGGCAGTATGAAGGTGAGTAGCTCATCTTGTGTCGGCCCTCACCTTCACTTGGCTTTCACCTGTGCCTCCAAGCAGCCACACCCTGATAAATTGCTTTGATGTGTGAGCCAAACCAATTGACATTGGCGTCAGATCTCCTACCCGCAGCAACCCAGGAATTTATCTACTCCTGGAATGTGAATACCGATTCTGGTGGACTAGACAGGTAAGACCAATCTAAGATCCAATGCTCTTAAAGGGAGGTCAGTGCCATATTGTGGAATGCTTAGAGCTTGACGAGACACAGAAGACATCCCGGTTACCCACTGCATCCAGATCTATCTCTGACCATTGAGACGAGTGGTGGGAAACCGGGGGCCGGGTGTGGCCGGGTTCTGAGTGCAGCCCACAAGACATTTTATTGACCGTTGGCCATGCTCAGGGTTGCCACATTCCGCTGATTTCCATCCACATGTTTTTTTCCCCCTACCGGTATGACTGAAGTGATACATACGCACGTAAAGCAAGGGCAGGTGGAAGTGAAGTGTGTGCAGATTGCACACAACACTGACTGAGAGAGCCGTGTGCTCCCCCTGCATCCAAAATGTAAATATTTATTTTGTTTTACCATTCGAAGTTGATGATCGTTCTATTGAAGCATATTCTATTCCTTGTGATAAAGTATATGGTGTGTATTAAATGTATTTAATCTTGTTCATGGGGTCATGATTAGTGAACAAGCCTGATTTCAATGTTGCGGCCCACTGAGATGAAGGAGGGCCACTCGTGTGGCCCACTCACAAGCCTAGGTTGCTCATCACTGATCTAGACTCATCTCGCCACTCAAATAAAATAGGTCAGGACAAGAGAATGCGGCTGACCATGTGCAAGTCTCTCTGACTATTATTCAACTCATGCAGATGTCATGTTAAGTGAAGCAAGTTGTACCACAAAGCACTAATGAATGTATTGAAGATGTTGGTGTGTGCTTCTTTGTTATGGACAGTACTTTCTATGAATTAAAATCTTTATGCCAAAATTGTTGCAATTTCCATGTCTTTCTTTCTATATTGAGGTGTATTAAAATTATTTGCTTGTGGATGCAAAGATCGGTTGGACTTCCGGTTGCGGCTATGCGGAGCTAAGTCGCACGTTCGGCAGCTCCTGACAGAAACGGACTTTTGGGCTCTTTTTAGGGCCCCCAGCAGAATTTGTTCAACGGTTCCCAGTGTGGGAAGGTGACAGTAACATTTCCCCGGCACTGTATGGATTGGACCAGGAGTGGAGCGGTGAAAAAAAGTAGTTTTGGAGCAGCGAAAAGTGCGAGGGAGGAAAACCAAGATGGCGGCGGGTGGAGACCAGGCAGCGTGGGTGCAGTGGTCACAGGAACAGCAGGAGTTTCTCCAGCGCTGCTTCACGGAATTGAAGGCAGAGCTGTTGGAGCCGATGAAGGTTTCGGTAGACAAGCTGCTCGAGACCCAGAAGGTCCAAGGGGCGGCAAAAGGCCTCTGAGAACGAGGATAAGATCTTGGGCCTGATGGTGAAGGTAGAGGCGCACGAGGCGATGCATAAGAAATGGCAGGAGAAGTTCGAGGACATGGAGAACCGGTCGAGGAGGGAGAATCTGCGGATTCTGGGTCTCCCGGAGGGAGTGGAGGGGTCGGATGTTGGAGCATACGTGGTCACGATGCTGAACACGTTGATGGGCGCGGGGGCCTTCCCGGGGCCCCTGGAGCTGGAGGGAGCCCACCGAGTCCTGGCGAGGAGGCCCAAGCCCAACGAGCCGCCGCGGGCGGTGCTGGTGCAGTTCCACCGCTTTGTGGACAGGGAGTGTGTCCTAAGGTGGGCAAGGAAGTAGTGGAGCAGCAGGTGGGAGAATGCAGAGGTCCAGATATACAGGGACTGGAGCGCGGAGGTGGCCAAGAAGAGGACCGGGTACAATCGGGCTAAGGCGGCTCTGCATCAGAAGGGGGTGAAATTTGGAATGTTGTAGCCGGCATGACTGTGGGTCACTTTCAAGGACCGCTACCACTACTTCGAGACGCCGGAGGAGGCGTGGACCTTTATCCAGGCCGAAAAGTTGGACTCGGATTGAGGGGGGGTGGGGGGGGTAGCCCCCTGATCCGGCTGATAACTTGGAATGTGAGAGGCCTGAACGGGCCGGTCAAGAGGGCCCGTGTGTTCGCGCACCTGAAGGGACTGAAGGCAGATGTGGTCATGCTCCAGGAGACACATTTGAGGGTAGCAGACCAGGCAAGGCTGAGAAAGGGGTGGGTAGGGCAGGTTTTCCACTCTGGGTTGGACGCAAAGAATCGAGGGGTGGCGATTTTGGTGGGGAAGCGGGTGTCGTTTGAGGCGCTGAACCGTGGCAGACAATGGAGGTAGGTACGTGATGGTGAGCGGTAGGCTGCAGGGGGTGCGGGTGGTCTTGGTGAATGTGTATGCCCTGAATTGGGACAATGCCGGATTTATGCGGTGCATGTTGGGCCGGATTCCGGACCTGGAGGCAGGGAGGTTGATGATGATGGGGGGGGGGGAAGAGAGGAGAAACACTTCAATACGGTATTGGATCCAGCATTGGACCGCTCTCGATCCAGGACGGGTAAGAGGCCGGCGGCGGCCAAGGTGTTGAGGGGGTTTATGGACCAGATGGGAGGAGTGGACCCATGGAGGTTTGTTAGGCCGGGGGCCAGGGAATTCTCTTTCTTCTGCCACATCCATAAAGCCTACTCCCAGGCTGACTTCTTCGTTTTGAGCAGGGCGCTGATCCCGAGGGTGGAGGAGACTGAGTATTCGGCCATAGCCATCTCAGACCATACTCCGCACTGGGTGGAGCTCGAGCTAGGGGAGGAGAGGGACCAGCGCCCGCTGTGGCGCCTGGAGGTGGGTTTGCTGGCGGATGGGGAGGTGAGCGGGCGGATCCGGGGGTGCATTGAAAGATACCTAGAGGTGAACGATAATGGGGAGGTGCAGGTAGGGGTGGTCTGGGAGGCGCTGAAGGCGGTGATTAGGGGAGAGCTAATCTCCACTAGGGCCCACAAGGAGGTGAAGGAGAGGAGAGAGAGGGAGAGGTTGGTGGGGGAGATTTTAAGGGTAGATAGGAGGTATGCAGAGGTCCCCGAGGAGGGACTACTCCAGGAGCGACAAAGCCTCCAGGCCGAGATCGGCCTGTTGACTACCAAGAAGGCGGAGGTGCAGTGGAGGAAGGCGCAAGGGGCGATGTATGTATATGGGGAGAAGGCTAGCCGGATGCTGGCACACCAGTTGCGGAAGCGGGAGGCGGCGAGGGAGATTGGGGAGTTAGGGATAAAGGGGGGACATGGTGCGGAGTGCGGTGGGAATAAATGGGGTATTTAGAGACTTCTATGAGGGGCTGTATAGGTCTGAGCCCCCGACGGAGGAGGGGGGGATTCGTCGTTTTCTGGACCTGCTGAAGTTCCCGAGGGTAGAGGAGGGGCAGGTGGCGGGGCTTGGGGCACCGGTAGGGCTGGAGGAGCTGACTAAGGGGCTGGGGAGTATGCAGGCAGGAAGGCACCGGGGCCAGATGGGTGCCCGGTGGAATTTTACAGGAAGTATATGGACCTGTTGGGCCCACTACTAGTGAGAACTTTCAATGAGGCGAGGGAGGGGGGGGACCCTACCCCCCACTATTTCCAGGGCGCTGATCTTGAAGCGAGACAAGGACCCTTTACAGTGTGGGTTGTATAGATCAATCTCGCTCCTCAACGTGGATGCAAAGCTGTTAGTGAAGGTGTTGGCTACCAGAATTGAGGATTGTTTTCCGGGGGTGATCCGCGAGGACCAGACGGGTTTCGTGAAGGGGAGGCAGCTAAACACCAATGTGCGGAGGCTCCTGAATATAATCATGATGCCTGCAGTGGAGGGGGAAGCGGAGATAGTGGCGGCTATGGATGCGGAGAAGGCCTTTGATAGGGTGGAGTGGGGGTACCTATGGGAAGTGTTGAGGAGGTTTGGGTTCGGGGAGGGGTTTGTTAGTTGGGTTAGGTTACTGTACGAAGCCCCGGTGGCGAGTGTGGCCACAAATCGGAGGAGGTCGGAATACTTTCGGCTGTACCGGGGGACGAGGCAGGGGTGCCCCCTATCCCCCTGCTATTTGCGTTGGCAATTGAACCTTTGCCAGTGGCTTTGAGGGAGTCCAGGAACTGGAGGGGGCTGGTGGGGGGGGGGGGGGGGGGGGGGGGGGAAGGAGAGGAGGAACACCGGGCGTCACTGTATGCAGCCGACCTGTTACTGTATGTGGCGGACCTGGTGGGGGGGATGCCGGAAGTGATGCGGATCCTCGGAGTTTGGAGACTTTTCTGGGTATAAGCTCAACATGGGGAAGAGTGAACTATTCGTGATACACCCAGGGGACCAGGGAAGGGGGATAGACGAGCTTCCACTGAAGAGGGCGGAAAGGAGTTTTCGGTACCTAGGGATCCAGGTGGCCAGGAGCTGGGAGGCCCTACGCAAGCTCAACGTGACTAGGCTGGTGGAGCAGATGGAGGAGGAGTTTAAAAGGTGGGATATGCTGCCACTCTCCTTGGCGGGTCAGGTACAGTCAGTGAAGATGACGGTGCTCCCGAGGTTCCTTTTTATATTCCAGTGCCTCCCCATCCTGATCCCTAAGGCCTTTTTTAAGCAGGAGCATCATAGGGTTTGTATGGGCGAAAAAGACTCCGAGGGTGAGAAGGGTGTTTCTGGAACGGAGCAGGGACAGAGGAGGGCTAGCGTTGCCTAATCTGTGTGGGTACTACTGGGCTGCCAATGTGGCGATGATACGCAAGTGGGTAAGGGAGGGGGAGGGGGCGGCGTGGAAGAGGCTGGAGATGGCGTCCTGTGTGTGCACGAGCCTGAGAGCGCTGGTGATGGCATCGCTACCGCTCCCGCCGACAAGCTACACCACGAGTCCAGTGGTGGCGGCGACCCTCAAAATTTGGGGGCAGTGGAGACGCCACAGGGGGAGGCAGAGGCTTCGGTGTGATCCCCAATCCGAGAGAACCATCGGTTTGTCCCGGGGATAATGGATGAGGGGTTCCTGAGCTGGCACAGGGCAGGAATTAGAAGGATGGGGGACCTGTTTATAGATGGGATGTTTGCGAGCCTTGGGGCGCTGGAGGAAAAATTCAGGCTCCCCCCTGGAAATGCCTTCAGGTACATGCAGGTAAGGGCATTTGTAAAACGGCAGGTAAGGGAATTTCCGCTGCTGCCAGCACGTAGGATCCAGGATCGGGTGCTCTCGGGGGTGTGGGTTGGAGAAGGCAATGTCTCGGCGATCTACCAGGAGATGCAGGAGGAGGAGGAGGAGACGGCCTCGGTGGAGGAGTTGAAAGGTAAATGGGAGGTGGAACTGGGGGAGGAGATAGACGAGGGTACGTGGGCATACGCCCTGGGTAGGGTAAATTCTTACCCCTCTGATACAATTTAAGGTTCTGCACAGGACGCAGATGACGGGGGCAAGGCTGAGTCGTTTTTTGGGGAGTGGAGGACAGGTGTGTGAGGTGTTCGGGGAGCCCAGCAAATCCTGCCCACATGTTCTGGGCGTGCCCAGCGCTGGATGGGTTCTGGAGGGGCGTTGCAAGGACGGTGTCTAAGTTGGTCAACACTCTGGTTAAGCCGAGTTGGGGGCTCGCACAATTTGGGGTATCGGATGAGCTGAGAGTGCAGGAGGCGAAAGAGGCCGGTATTCTGGCCTTTGCGTCCCTGGTAGCCCGGCGGAGGATTCTGCTACAGTGGAAGGATGCGAGGCCCCTGAGCGTGGAAGCCTGGATCAGCGACATGGCAGGGTTCATTAAATTGGAGAGTGTAAAATTTGCCTTAAGAGGCTGTGCAAGGGTTCTTCAGGCGGTGGCAACCGTTCCTAGACTTTCTAGCGGAGCGTTAGAAGGTGGTCAGCAGCAGCAGCAACCCAGGGGGGAAGGGGTTGGGTACGTTGTGTTTACTACTGTGTTTATTATTGTTTAATGGGGGCTTGTATATTGGGGGAGTACGTGACATAGCTATTAGATGTTTATTTATGTGTTCTTTGTTTTTTCTTATTTCTATAAGGGGGGGTTGTTGAAAATATGTAAAAAATTTGAATAAAAATATATATATTTTTAAAAAAGTGGATGCAAAGATCGAACCTACAGTGCAAAAGGAGACCATTTGGCACATCGGGTCTGCACCCTACCTTGGCCCTATCCCCGTAACCTAACTGGCATGACTAATCCACCTAACCTGCACATTTCTGGACTGTGGGAGGAAACCAGAGCACCCAGAGGAAACCCACGCAGACACGGGGAGAAAGTGAAAATTCCACATACAGTTACCCAAAGCCGAATTGAACCCGGGTCCCTGGTGCTATGAGGCTAACCACCACAGTGCTGCCACGCATGATGTCCAAAGCTACTTTTCTCTCCAATAAACTATCTTCTTAAACCCCTCTCCCCCTGTCTTCTCCAGCCTCGCCTCCAATGACAGTGGGCAGCATGGTAGCACAATGGTTAGCACAGTTGCTTCACAGCTCCAGGATCCCAGGTTCGAGTCCCGGCTTGGGTCACTCTCTGTGCAGAGTTTGCATGATATTGCTCCCTCCGCTGTCTCTACATTGTCACAATGTTTATTCATCGTCCAGTATTGGATGAACAGAAATTTCTTCCAACTAAAAATTGTTTTCAGTCTCTTCACAATTCTGTTTTCTAGCCACTGACTTAATTCTTCTATCTTGCCGCTGTCTCAGGGTGAATCAGACTGTTTCCAACCTTGCTGTCATATTTTATTCTAAGTGGAGCTTCTGACCACAGATCTGCATCATCACCAAGACCACCTGATCCACTTCTATAGTATTGCCTGACTCCTCCCTGCCTCAGCTCATCTGCTTTTGAAACCCTCATCCATGCATTTGTTTTCTCTAAACTTGACCATTCCAATATACTACACATATGGTAGCATACTTGTTATGTTACTGAACTAGTAATCCAGAGGCCTGGACCAATTATCAGGAAATATGAGTTCAAATCCCACCAACTGGGAAATTTAAATTTGGGTAATTAAATAAATCTGGAATGATGAACTAATATCAGTAATGGTGACCATGTAGCCACCAGATTGCTGAAACCGCTGGGTTTTCATTACAATATCTTCAGGGAAGGATATTTTCTGTCCGTACCCATTCTGGCCTCCCTTTGACTCCAGAGACGCAGCAATGTGGTTGACTCTTAACTGCTCTTTGAAATTTTGCATTCAGAAAGGTGGTTCATTGTCACCACCTTCTGAAAGATGTTTGGGGATGGGCATTAAATGCTGGCTCTGTCAGTGATACCCACGTCCCATGAATGAAGATTTTCAAAAATCACCCGACTGGGCCTCAGGTTCTACCCAATATAAACTTGAGATCATCTGAAACTTTTGAGCCCATATCATAACTCCTACCAAGACCCATTCCTGCATCACCTGTACGCTCGTTGGCCTACATAGACTCCTGATTAAGCAACACCTTGATATTAATTCTTATTGTCGTTTTCAAATCGCTCTATGGCCGCCCTACCCTCTCTAATCGCCTACTATCCTCAGGTATCTGCGCCCCGCACCCCCCTCCCCAGGTTCTGGACTTTTGAGCAATCCTAGTTTTAATTGTCTCCATCATTGGTGACCATGCCTTCAGCTGCCAAGACACGAAGTTCTGGAATTTGCTTCCTAAATCTGCCTTTCTTCTTTTTGTTCCTCACTTAAGACGGCCCTTTAAATCACGTTTGACCAAGAGTTTGGTCGACTGTCTCCTTTTGTGGCTCGGTATCAAATTTTGTTGATAATGCCCCTGTGAGAAGCGCCTGTGTTTTTTTTTACTATGTTACAGGTGCTTTAATACAAGTTGTTGGTGTTGGATGTATGATGTGATACTCAACTTCTGTTTCCTCGTTTCAGGGTTCCACAGTGGCCAGAGAAGCTAGCGACAAAGAAAAGGTAAATTGCTAATTCTGTCAGTGATAATTTATAGGTAGCAGCACACAACATTAAGCTTTAAACAAATAACAATTAAGCTAATTATTTCATTAGTCTGACTAAAATAAGAATTTAATGAATTTAGTCTCCATTTCTCACTGTTTTTATCATCAACTTCCAAACATACGTGATCAGGAATATGATTTTGATAAAGTAACATTCATTGTTCCTGTGTAATCCCAATTTTCAAAACGTGATAAAATATTATTACAGTAACTGACCAGTGCTATAAGCCATGCAGGAGATTGAAAACTGCAGTAAAACTGCATTGTGAAACAGAAAATCGAAGGAATTGAATGATATGAGTATGATATGAGCTGGGACCTATCAACAATGGATAGTCTCATCTAATGTAATGGCCTCTTCCAATTTTCTACTTCGACCAAACATACAGCCTTTCTTCACTTTTACACTTTTCATTGGTTACTTAATTCAGTGTATGTTCTTGGTGGAGAAACTAAAAACTAGTAGGATTTTTTTCTTTCACCCTTTCCTCCAGTTTCCAAGGCTCGATTAAAGTGCCATGCTGTGCCTGAAAAGTACTGCAATGTGGTGCAACGTGGCCAATACAGGCTGGGTGACCCCGCTCCCGGGATCTACCTGGCTCCCAATGCCTCACAAGACCGAACCCGATCTTGCGAGATGTTGCAATGTGAATCCCTTCCATTGTGGCAGGATCACTTTTAGGCAAATCTGCATATTAGAATATTAGAGCAAGACAGCTAGTCTCACTTTAATGTGCAAATTCGCGAGGTACCCAAGGCTTTGGGAGACCCATTCGCCTTGGAGACCTTGGGCGAGCGCCGTTCAGTACTGATTTCCACAAACGGGGACCAGGGAATCCGAGGCCCCCAGGTGCATGCCGTTTGGGCAGGGTGGTACCCTGGCAGTGCCACCTGGATGCCAGTCTGGCATTGCCAGCTGGTAGGGGCACTGCCAGGTTGACACTGCCAAGATGCCCAGCTGGCATTTTTTTGCACGGTGGCAGTTGGGCCAGGGGTGCCCTGCACAGCTGTTGGAGGGGTGTGCAGGGATCCCGTGACCCTACCTTAGTGCATTGAAGCTTGGGGGGAGGGTCGGGGGTTGCTTTGGGGGTTAGAGATCGGAATGTAGTTTACAAATGTTGTCTTGATATCTCACTTCACTGAGGAGTTCCAGCGAGCGGAGCTCCTCAATGCACAAAACGGGGCTATGTGCAGCCTCGGCTGCACGTGCCCACTGAGGCCCCTTATCTCACCCAGTGCCTTTTAATAGCCTTGTGCTTCTCGGCGCTGCAAGCACCAGGAAACACGCGGCTAAATGTGCTCACTATGGGACTTTGTTCCCATTTAGTTAAATCCCGCTCTCAGTTGTGTATTGCTCAATAGTTTAAAGCACCTGAATTTACTTATAAAGGCCACATGGTCTGCCATGGGATCTTGTCTGAATGTGCGATTAATAGATAAGGTAATCATCGGAGAACCACACTTCCCATTCTGGGGAAAATTAAATAATGAATTGGAAAAGCTTAACCCAGGAAATATTCGTATTCGAAATCTAAATTTTTCCTGGGACCTTCTCAACCAGTGCCCTGTACGGTTGTAGCAAGACTTCCCTGCTTGTATAGTCCAAACCCCTTGCAATGAAGGCCAACATTCCATTTGCTTTCCTAACTACTTGCGATACCTGCATACTGACATTTTGTGATTCATGATCAAGGATACCCATATTGCTCTGTATCTGCAGCATTCTGCAGTCTCTCTCTTTTTAAATAACATTCTACTTTTCAATTTTTCCCATGAAGGTGGACAACCTCACATTTGTCTGCATTATACTCCATATGCCAGGTTTTTGTCCACTCATTTAACCTACCTCTATTCCTTTTCAGACTCTTTGTATCCACCTCACAACTTGCATTCCAACCTATCTTTGTACCATTAGCAAATTTGGCTACAGTACACTGACCCTTTATTCAAGTCATTCATACAGATTGTAAATAATTGAGGCTTCAGCACCGATCCCCATCGCACTTCACTAGTTACAGTTTAGCAAGTGGAAAGTGGCCCATTTATCTCAACTCTCTGGTTCCTTTACTCCTCTATCCATGCTAATATGTATGCACATATGAAATAGAAGCAGAAGTAGGCCATTCGGCCCCTCGAGCCTGCTCCACCATTTGATAATTTGGCACATCATCCTTTAACACCATGAGCTATTGGGCGTGATTATCTGTCCTCATTGCGCTCTCGGTCAAACGAAACGAGGCCGGTGAATAGCGGGAGAGGCCAAAAACAAGAACCCCGCCCGACGCCAAATAATGCAACAGGCCCGCTCCCGAAGGTGAATTCAGGATCTCTCCATAGCGTGGCAAGAAACCAATTATCAGCACTTAAGCCCAATTTCCATACAATTAACGAAAGCCACCCCCATATCCAATGGCCTCCTGTCATTCAGCAGCCTCCCGAGCAAATGTTCACGCTGGCACCCATTAGTACTTTTGAAAAACGTGAACTTGGCGGAAGGCCTTCTGGGGGGGGGGCCGAGGAGGTGAGTAGCCATCCATAACCCCTATCGACTGCCGAGACATCTGGCAGGTGGCTGAAGACTATAGCTAGTAGGGCAATGGCAATCGCGGGTTAAGTGAGCACTTCACGCACCCCAAGGGGATTCCTGTGGGTGGGTGGGCCATGTAGCATGTGGGAGTCATTGCTTAACATCCCAATAACACCTTGATGCCTGGACACTGCTTGAACACTGCGGGAAGCAACACCACACACGCAGCAGCCAACATCTGAACACCCAGGGAATGGGACACAGCTCCGGGGACATTTCCATGGCTAGAAGGGGTGATGCCTGGAGAGGTGGGCCAAGAGATTGGAGGTCAGCCCGCTTTTCAGAACAAAGTAACGGAGGCATCATAATGGTTGTGCACAAATGTGCATAATGTGTTTTACAATTCCCCACTCTCTTGACGGTGCTGCCCCCCCACTCACCCCCTACGTACCCCTTCCCCTCTCCCCTCTCCCCCAAGCCGTCAGTGAACTCAGTGTTCCTCAAAGTGCTTGGCCCTCCTAGCTCTACCACTATATCTAGGTGTCTCCCCAGGATGCACATCAGTGGAGGCAACCAGCTGTCTATCTCGTCCCGTGGCCCTCGATGCCCCTGGCAGGCGTCCAGTGGGGGTTCTGGGGGCGGAGGGCCCTGGCTCACTTGTCGGCAGTTCATGCACAGCCATGCTGCCCTGTCCCGTGTGCTGACCCCGAGACACCGCCTCATCATGGGGAAGCTGGTGGCCAACGTCGCCACTCCATGGAAGGGGTCAGGGTTGGCATTGAGTGCCCCCTCCTCCTGGTCAGTGCCCATAGGCCCTGGAGTTCACCTTGGGAAAGAAGGCAGCTGATTCAAGCCCCAGCTGTCCCTGCAGGTTCTGGCTCTGCCAATCCTAGCGGTTCCCCATGGTCCGCACCATCATGTTGATGCCCTCAGCGATGCTCCTCAGTGACTGGGACATGCTCTGCAGTGCTGCAACAATGCAACCTGTGACTGGGGCAAGCTCCACAGCGCCTTGTCCATTCCCACTTGAGAACGGGACATGTCCTGCAGAACCTCAACAAGGTCAGCCTGGTACTGGATCACATCCCTTAGCGAGTCGGACATTCTGCTGAGATCCTCAGCCATGGGCGTCACCGACTGTGCAACGCCTTGGACCTCTTCACTAATGGTGCTGCATTGTGCAACAGAATTTCCACTGCGGTCGCCCCCCTAGCAGTGTTGGCCTCGGTGCCACGCATTGCCAGCGACATCTCCTGTACCCGTAGCCACTAGGACTCTTCCAAGCGGCTATGGACCTGCTGGAGTGCCTCTGACATCTCTCTTTGAATGTCCCGACTGCTCCATATCATTTCCATCAGCTCTGGGTACCTCTGTACCACAGGCTCAGCACCAGGCTGGGACCCAGCTGGGTCCTGGGATCCAGCAGCCCTCCGACTGCTCTCTCGCCTGGGGGTTCCTGCATCCACCTGATGTGTATCAGCAGCAGTGTGGTGCTCACCAGATTGTGCCCCCGAAGCCTGACCACTAACATGTCCCACCGAGGCGTGTGTATCTGTGCTGGTGGAGGGTGGGGATGACAGCTGTGCCGCGACTATGGTTGCACCCTTGGAGCTTTCCTCCGAGGTGGTCTCGTGGGAGGCAGGAGAGGATGCCGCCCGGGCTGGGCCGTCGGCTGGAGGACCTGCGGGAGAATGGTCATGTGGGAGGGATGGGTCAGGCAATAGGCAATAACAACTCACATTTGACAGGTCCTCTGGGTGGAGCACGGTGGTTCCTTACCACAACGGCATCCGCCAGCCTCCGCGTGGGTGAATGATCCATCCTTGGCCACCCCAGTCACCTCCAGGGCACGCTCTTCGAAGAAGGTGAGGATTCTTAATTGCGGCACCCCTTTGCCAGTCTGCCCCCCCCCCCCCCCCCCCCCCTCCCCCGAGAGCTTTCCCTGAGGGGAGACAGAGAGGGCATCATTAGCCACACTTGTGGTTCACAATGTTGGGAGGGTGGGGAAGGGCTTGAAGGGGGAGGGGGGTGAAGGGAGGGTTGGGGGTCGCATGGGAAGTTGGGGGGTGGATGGTCCCTTGGTTTGGGGTGGGGGGGCGCGTTGGTGTCTCCTCACTCGTGCTGCCCGGTGTAGGTCATTGACCTATTTTTGGCACTGAAGGCCAGTACTCCTGGCCACACTCCCTGAGCTCACAGCTACCGCCACCTCACCCCAGGCAGCACTGGCTGCACTGTGGCTGACTCTCTGGGACCCTCGGGGGAACAGGACATCCCTCCTGGCCTCCACAGTGTCTAGCAGCCTCCCAAGGTCAGCGCCCCTGAATCTTGGGGCTGGTCTCCTGAGCGCCATTGTTGCGAGCTGGCTGTGGTTGTCTGAGAAAGTGCTGCTTCAATGCTGCTTGACCTTGTTAGCGGGGGGCTGGCGAATGCGGTACCAACAAATCAGCTGGTGAGACTTCATTTGTGACGGGAAGCCCGTGAGGCCTCGTTAAGTGGACCAATTAACGTTGAATTCCGTTGCTGGCCTCACTGGGTCGAGTGCTGGGAAGCTCGCTGCAATTCCGCTCACTACCAGGCTTAGAAATTTGTCCAGAGAATCCCACCTCATTATCTTGTGTGGCAACCTTTTATGTGGCACCTTATCGAACCGGATATCTTTCGGAAATTAAAACACAATAGCTCTAATGTTTCCCTTTTATGCACCCTGCTTGTTACGTCCTCACAATGTGTCAAACTCAAATAGAAAATTAATTCAGGAATTGGCTTCAGTGAAGAATATTTTCCTTTGCAATATACTATATTCATTGCTGTTATGGAACAATGTTTTTTCTGATAAATAATACATTGTTATATAGATACATATTTGGAATAGACTAAGATACAGGGGCATCATGAAAAGTTGGGGAAGTGGAATTAGTTTGAGGTTGTTCTAACTAACACGCAATGCAGGCATAAGAGAATGGCCTCCTTCTGTACTGTGAATCTTTATGATTCCACCCTTCAAATATTGCTGGCTTTGAGATGTCATTGACCTGTTAGGTTTCTACAGGAAATTATAACTCAATTTTACCTGCTTAGTTGGGAAACAATTTTAATTGAGCTAAACAAGATCTTCCTGAGTAATATTCCCATAACATCAAGCAATCATGTGGACATTGTCTGTGCACCCGGGGAAAAAACCGCATTGTTTGGATTGAGAATGATAGTTGAAATTGAGCTCTTTTTACTCATTTGATTTTCTTCTTTTGGCGAAGGGGAAGGGAATTTGTGCACTTATGGAGACATACTTCTCGGGGGCAATTGGGGATGGCCCAGCCATCGATTCCCACATCCATGAGAGGGTTCAAAAATACACCAATGTGTAGAGAAATGTCATTACAGAAATGGAGCGTCAAATTATAAATTAGGTATTCAGGCCGAGGTGGCAGGCCCGAGGGCAGGGCACTATGTAGGGAGGGTGCTCCACGTCGGCTGGCTCCCACCTAGGAAGAAGAAAGAAGGTTGAAGCCTGGTCCCAGGTGAATGCAGAGGAGAAAGGAGGAAGGTTTAAGGAAGTTTGGTGAAAGTTTTTTTTTTCACTCCCCCTTTTTTTTCAAAAAAAGTATGTCAGATTGATGAAGGACAGGAGGGTGAAGGGGGAGAGAGGAGAAAAGAAAGCAGATAACAAACAATAAGTCGCGAAAGGATGCGAAGAGCAGCGTCGAAGAAAGGAGGAAACGCGGGTTCGCCGCCGAAGGAGAAGACGAGCAAAAGTGTTGACAGGATGGCGGAAGCCGAACTGCAAGGCGGGACCGCACTACTTACGGTGGAGGAGATGACCGAGGTGATGGCGGTGGAGCTGGAAAAACGTTTGGTGAGGCACATGGAGATCCTGAGGAAAGAGATGGTGGTCGTGTTGAGGTCATTGTTGGAGGAGGCAATCGGCCCGATGAGGGTGGAGGTGGCAACGGCATCGGCCGAGGTGAGAGAGCAGGGCGAGAAGATGAAGGAGGTGGAGGAGGCCGTGACACGACACAGCGACCAGGTCACTTCGATGGGGGACGGGCTGCGGAGGGTGGTGGAGATTAACAGAGGGCTCCGAGCAAAGCTGGAAGACTTGGAAAACTGCTCAAGGCGGCACAATTTGAGAATTGTGGGCTTGCTCGAAGGGACAGAGAGGGCCCAAGGCCAACGCAATACTTTGCTAAGAAGTTGGCGGAGCTATGGGGGAGGGTGTGAGCCCCACCCTGTACGAGCTAGTCCGAGCTCATCGGTTATTAAGGCCGAAGCCCAAAGTGAATGAGCCGCCAAGGGTAGTAATTATCTGCTTCCATAAGTTTTGCATGAAGGAGAAGGTATTAAGCTGGGTGAAGCAGGAGCGTGAGGTGCTGTGGGATGGTACTGCGGTTCAGATCTACCAGGACTTGACGGTGGAGTTGGCAAAAAGACGAGCGGCGTTTCGGCGAGTGAAGGTGGCTTTGTACAAGGGGGTGCGATTTGGTGTGGTGTACCCGGCGAAGTTGGGAGTAACGTATAACGCCAAAGACTTTTATTTTGAGACAGCGGAGGCGGCTGAGGCGTTCGTGAGGGCAGAAGGCTTGGGACAGACGTGAAGAGCGGAACTGGAAGAGAGACTGTGGACTGTGTTTGAGCGGCTGGAAAATGTACAAATGTTACAACTTTCTTTTTACTGATTTGTATTGAAATTTACTTCTCTTTGCATTGTTACAGAGATCAAGTTAATGGCGGTCTGTGTTGCGACGGTTAAATGTTATGTTAGTGAATTGTAGGGGTTGGATTGTTGGGTTTGTTTTGGTGTTTCTTTCTCTGGGACTGGGTGGAAGAGGAAGAGGTCTTGGCGGGGGGAGCCACCCGCGCTAGCTAACTAAAGTCAGTTAGTGAATGGGGGTGAGGTGAGAGGAGGGCTGCGGACGTTGGAACCTGGATAGCAGGTTTCAATGGGCCTACGAGGCGAGCAAGCGGGGGTGGAGGGATGGATGTTGGGGGATGTTTTTGAAGTGGGGGGCTCTTTGGGGGGGGGGAATGGGGTTCGATGTTAACAATGGACAGGGGCAGGGCCCGGTGGTATGGTGATGGTGGATAAAAAAGGTGGGGAGGGTGAGAGACCCCCAGTAAGGATAGTCACGTGGAACGTGAGAGGGCTTGGAGGTCCGGTCAAGAGGCCAAGGGTGTTTGCACATCTTAAAAGTTTGAAAGCCGATGTAGCAATGCTGCAGGAGACTCACTTGAGGGTGAAGGACCAGGTGAGACTTAAAAAGGGCTGGGTTAGCTAAGTGTTTCACTCCGGATTTGATGGAAGGGCTCGAGGGGTAGCGGTGCTGGTCAGCAAAAGGGTACGCTTCCAGATGGAGAAGGTAGTGGCAGATCAGGGGGGTAGATATGTGATTGCGGCAGGGGCACTGGAGGGGAGATTAGTGGCGCTGTTAAGTGTATACGGTCCCAATTGGGACGATGTGGGATTCGCGAGGAAGGTGTTTGGGGCTATTCCCGACTTGGACACGCATGAGCTGATTGTGGGGGGGCCTGGAACTTGGTGCACGAGCCAAGGTTGTACAGATCACGGCCGCGCTCGCTGGTCCCATCAGGGGGGGGCGAAGGCGCTGGCTGGGCTAATGGTGGAAATGGGAGGGGTGGACCCTTGGAGGTTCCTGCACCCAAGGGAACAGGAGTACTTGTTTTTCTCAGCGGTCCATAAGGTACTCACGGATCGACTTTTTCGTGGTGGGGAAGGCTTTGCTAGTTGGAGTCAAGGGGTCGGAATACTCTGCAATTGCAGTGTCAGATCACGCTCCACATTGGGTGGATATGGTGCTGGAGAAGGGGGCAGCTCAGAGACCGGGGTGGAAACTGGATGTGGGGCTTTTGGGGAACAAAATGTTCTGTGAGAAAATTGAAACGGTAATTAAGGAATATGTAGGTTTCAATTGTACGGGTGAGGTGTCAAAGGCAGTCGTCTGGGAGGCTCTAAAGGCGGTGGTGAGAGGTGAGGTAATTTTGTTTAAGGCCAGGGTGGATAAAGAGGAGAGGGTGGAGCGGCAGAGGGTAATAGATGATATGTTGGAGGTAGATAGGAGGTATGCAGAGGATGGGGACCCGGCGAAGCTGGAAAAGAGGAAGGAACTACAGGCGGGCTTCGACCGACTGTCCACCAGGAAGGCGGTGCGCCAACTGAGACGAGCAAGGGGTGCAGTTTATGAACATGGAGATAAGGCGGGGCCTGTATGACCTGTATGTTAGCAGGTCAGCTCCGGAGGGAGGCAGCGGCAAGGGAAATTCTTCAGGTGAAGGATAGGGCAGGGAAGTTGGTGGTGTCTCCAGTGCTGATTAATAAGGTTTTTGAGGAGTTTTATGAGAGGTTGTACAAGTCAGGGCCACTCGGGGGAGACCGTGAGATGCAGGAATTTCTAGATGGGTTGGAGTACCCGAGGCTAGGGAATGGGGACAGGGCTACATTAGAAGGAGCAATAGTGGAGCAGGAGATAAAGGATGCAATTGGGGGGATGCAGTCGGGGAAGGTGGCAGGGCCGGATGGGTTTCCGGTGGAATATTATAAAAAATTTAAGGATAGGTTGGCACCCCTGATGGTGGGATGTTTGAGGAGGCGATAGGGAAGGGGATGTTGCCGCAAACCTTGGGGCAGGCATCGATTTCCCTGTTGCTTAAAAAAAAGATAAGGATCCGACGGAGTGTGGGTCGTATCGGCCCATATCACTTCTGAATGTGGACGCAAAAGTGTTGGCGAAGGTACTGGCGGGTAGGCTGGAGGAGTGCCTTCCGAAGGTGACAGGGGAGGATCAGACTGGGTTCGTGAAAGGGAGGCAGCTGTTTTCGAACATTAGGAGGGTTTTGAAAGTTGTTATGGCACCGCCGGAAGGGAAGGAAACAGAGGTAGTTGTGGCATTGGACGCCGAGAAAGCGTTTGATCGGGTAGAATGGGGGTACCTGATGGTAGTGCTGGAGTGGTTTGGGATTGGACCAAGGTTTGTGAACTGGGTAAAGCTATTATATAACGAGCCGAAGGTGAGTGTCCGCACAAATAATATCAGTTCGAGATACGTTTCTCTCTGCCGTGGGATGAGACAGGGATGTCCTATGTCCCCCCTGCTGTTTGCACTTGCGATTGAACCGTTGGCCATCGCATTGAGAAGTTCGGGAGCATGGAAAGGAATAATGCGGAGGGGGGAATAGAGCCTAGGGTGTCCTTATATGCCGACGACTTGCTGCTGTATGTGTCGGAACCGAGTGCGTCGATAGGAGGAATATTGGAGCTACTACGGGTATTTGGGTCTTTCCCGGGGTACAAGTTGAACCTGGACAAGAGTGAGTACTTTGTGGTGTCTCGGCCGGGGATGGGGGCAGAAGTGGGGGGGCTGCCATTCCGTAGAGCAGGGACTCATTTTGGGTATCTGGGGGTGCAGGGTGCCCGGGAGTGGGGGAGGCTTCGTAGGTACAACATCACTAGTTTGGTGGGGAGAGTGAAAGCCGATCTGGCAAGGTGGGACGGCCTTCCTCTGTCACTGGCAGGTCGGGTACAGGCGGTTAAAATGAATGTGTTGCCGCGATTCCTGTTTATTTTTCAATGCCTACCGATTTTCCTGCCAAAGTCTTTTTTCAGGGAGATTGAGGGAAGGATTACCTCATTCGTATGGGGAGGGAAGGTGGCCAGAGTGAGAAAGGTGCTGCTACAGAGGGGAAGGCTGGCAGGGGGTTTGGGTCTCCTGAACCTGTTGTACTACTACTGGGCGGCGAATGTGGAGAAAGTGCGGAGCTGGATCAGAGGGGTTGATTCTCAGTGGGTCAGAATGGAGGAGAGTTTGTTCAGGGGGTCGGGGCTGAAGGCACTAGCAACAGCGCCACTCCCGATAGCTCCGGGGAAATATTCAGGGAGTCCGGTAATAATAGCTTCATTGAAAACCTGGAGGCAGTTTCGCAAACACTTCGGGTTGGGTTTAGGGTCAAGGGAAATGTCGATTCGGGGGAACCACAGATTTTAGCCAGGGAGGTGGAATGGAAGTTTTCGGACATGGGAAGAGAAGGGGATTAAGACGCTAAAAGATTTGTTTCTTCGGGGTCGATTTGCAGGATTGAGGGAGCTGGAAGCAAAGTATGGGCTAGAGCAGGAAGAAGTGTTTAGGTACATGCAGTTTGGGATTTTGCCAGGAAGGAGATACAGAGCTTTCCAGAGGAACCGGCCTCCACATTGCTGGAGGAGGTGTTGACGACAAGGGGACTGGAGAAGGGGGCAGTGTCAGCGGTGTACGGAGCCATTTTGGAAGAGGATAAGGCACCACTGGAAGGGATCAAAGCAAAGTGGGAGGAAGAGCTGGGAGAGATTATAGAGGAGGGGGTCTGGTGTGAGGTGCACCGGAGAGTGAATGCATCCACCTCATGTGCGAGGTTGGGGCTGATACAGCTGAAGGTGGTATGTAGAGCGCACCTCACGAGGGCGAGGATGAGCCGATTTTTGAAGGAGTAGAGGATGTGTGTGAGCGTTGCGGGGGGGGGGGCGCGCGAATCACGTTCATATGTTTTGGTCCTGTCCAAAGCTAGGGGAGTACTGGAAGGAGGTGTTTAGGGTAATTTCCAAGGTGGTGCGTGTGAAACTGGACCCGGGTCCCCAGGAGGCCATATTCGGGGTGTCGGACCAGCCAGGGTTGGAAACGGGAGCGGAGGCAGATATCATAGCCTTCGCCTCGTTGATCGCCCGAAGGTGGATCCTGCTGGGTTGGCGAGCAGCCTCCACGCCCAGTGCCCTGGCGTGGCGGGGGGGACCTGTTGGAATACTTGACCCTTGAGAAGGTTAAGTTTGAACTGAGGGGAACCTCGGAGGGGTTCTACAAGTCATGGGCACTATTTTATTATGCACTTTCAAGAACTGGATAACATCGAACATTAGTTGGGGGGGGGGGGGGGGGGGCTGTGTAGATTAAGGGTGACTATGGGTAATCCCTGATTCCTTTTTGTCATTTGTTTACGTAAACATGCGGGCTGACGTTTGGGGGTTGGTGGGCGGATGGGATCGTTGTTATGGGGATTGACATATCTTGCTGATTATTGTTTATTGTTGATGGGTGTAAATGCGGGAGAAAATGTGAAAAAGGAGGGGAATTTTTTTTTTTTAATTTTTAAATTATAAATAGGTATTCCTAAGTGAAATGCAATCTGAACCATCCGTAGTGGGGAACTCTCTCTGATCTGGCTGGATAGAAATGAGGCTATAACAGGTGAGGACCTTGAGATGATTGGTATCACTAAAGAGGTAGTGCTGGGCAAGCTAATGGGGCTAAAGGTAGACAAGTCTCCTGGCCTGATGGAATGCATCCCAGAGTACTAAAAGATATGGGTAGGGAAATTGCAAATGCACTAGTGATAATTTACCAAAATTCACTAGACTCTGGGGTGGTCCCAGAGGATTGGAAATTAGCAAACGTGACACCACTGTTTAAAAAAGGAGGTAGGCAGAAAGTGGGTAATTATTGGTCAGTTAGCTTAACTGCGGTAGTGGGGAAGATGCTGGAATCTATCATTAAGGAAGAAATAGCGAGGCATCTGGATGGAAATTGTCCCATTGGGCAGACGCAGCATGGGTTCATAAAGGGCAGGTCGTGCCTAACTAATTTAGTGGAAATTCTTGACGACATTACCAGTGCGGGAGACAACTGGGAGCCAATGGATGTGGTATATCTAGATTTCCAGAAAGCTTTTGACAAGGTGCCACACAAAAGGTTCCTGCATAAGATAAAGGTGCATGGCATTAAGGGTAAAGTAGTGGCATGGATAGAGGATTGGTTAATTAATAGAAAGCAAAGAGTGGGGATTAATGGGTGTTTCTCTGGTTGGCAATCAGTAGCTAGTGGTGTCCCTCAGGGATCAGTGTTGGGCCCACAATTGTCCACAATTTACATAGATGATTTGGAGTTGGGGACCAAGTGCAATGTGTCCAAGTTTGCAGACGACACTAAAATGAGCGGTAAAGCAAAAAGTGCAGCGGATACCGGAAGTCTGCAGAGGGATTGGGATAGGTTAAGTGAATGGGATAGGGTCTGGCAAATGGAATACAATGTTGACTAATGTGAGGTTATCCATTTTGGTAGGAATAACAGCAAAAAGGATTATTATTTAAATGATAAAATATTAAAACATGCTTCTGTGCAGAAAGACCTGGGTGTGCTAGTGCATGAGTCGCAAAAAGTTGGTTTACAGGAGCAACAAGTGATTAAGAAGGCAAATGGAGTTTTGTCCTTCATTGTTAGAGGGATGGAGTTTAAGACTAGGGAGGTTATGCTGCAATTGTATAAGGTGTTAGTGAGGCCACACCTGGAGTACTGTGTTGAGTTTTGGTCTCCTTATCTGAGAAAGGACGTACTGGCGCTGGAGGGTGTGCAGAGGAGAGTCACTAGGTTAATCCCAGAGTTGAAGGGGTTGGATTATGAGGAGAGGTTGAGTAGACTGGGACTGTACTCGTTGAAATTTAGAAGGATGCGGGGGGACCTGATAGAGAAACACAAAATTACGAAGGGAATTGATAGGATAGATACGGGCAGGTGGTTTCCACTGGCAGGTGAAAGCAGAACGAGGGGGTATAGTCTCAAAATAAGGGAAAGTAGATTTTGGACTGAGCTTAGGAGGAACTTCTTCACCCACAGGGTTGTGAATCTATGGAATTCCTTGCCCAGCGAAGTAGTTGAGGCTACTTCATTAAATGTTTTTAAGATAAAGATAGATCATTTTTTGAAGAATAAAGGGATTAAGGGTTATGGTGTTCGGGCCGGAAAATGGAGCTGAGTCCACAAAAGATCAGCCATGATCTCATTGAATGGCGGAGCAGGCTCGAGGGGCCAGATAGCCTACTCCTGCTCCTAGTTCTTACATTCTTATGATAGTATCTGTAATTTCTGCCCAAGTGTTAAAACTGTGCCCTCATGGTCATTGTCAATTTTGTTCCAATTTGTGCTGGAATTTAAGCTGTTCTGTCCTCTGGGGCAAGGAGCCAACATCCACTTAAACTTAGTCAAGTAGGATTCTTTCAGTCAAGAGGAAAAGATGTATTTCCATCCCATTGGTTTGTGCTAAATTTGAGTCTCTACGGCCCCAGAACTGAAAGGACAATAGGTTAACTCTCTGCCATTCAGCACTTTTTCCTAGTAACAGCTTGTTTATCTGTATTGCCAATAAGAACTAAAAAAAAGTTTAGTAATTTATTAGAAAATATTGGAACGATTTTGCTACTATTTCAACACCTAATATGAAGTGGCAGTTTAGTTTAATGGCAAAATAATTTCAGCTCCTAATTTGGAGAGAATTTAGTTTAATGTTTTTTAAAATTCAAATAAACTACATCTTTAGCATTGCTGTATCTTCCAAACACTTGTTAGTAAATTGTGTTTCCTGTTTACAGAAGGATATGTTTAGCTCCTGGGGTTTAGAAGGTTACATTTCTCAGATGAAGTATTCGACAATTCCCTTGCGATGTATCTTTTCTCCAACAAGCTGCTGCCGAGATATCGAAAAATAATGGGCCAGATTTTCCCGCAGCAGATTCATCAATTAGACTTGCCCCTGCACCTTTCACCTCACAGGGAACCAAATGAACAGGATACATATTAAAGGGGTGAAATCAATGTCAAGTAAGATACAGACAGAGAAATAGAGAAGAAAGATTAGACTGAAAGAGGAAAATAAAAGAAAACTAAGAATTCTTCTACAATGTCGCGCTTTTACAATTTCCTGAAAAGTTCAAAACCTAAAGGAATGAGACTGCATACGTGGGCACCGCGGTGGCACAGTGGTTAGCA
This sequence comes from Scyliorhinus torazame, assembly GCF_047496885.1. Taxonomy (NCBI): domain Eukaryota; kingdom Metazoa; phylum Chordata; class Chondrichthyes; order Carcharhiniformes; family Scyliorhinidae; genus Scyliorhinus; species Scyliorhinus torazame. The sequence goes on from NC_092712.1 coordinate 95,194,430, forward strand.
CTGCTGCCTCACAGCTCCAGGGACCCGGGTTCAATTCTGGCCTCAGGTGACTGTGAGGAGTTTGTACTTTCTCCCTGTGTCTGTGTGGGTTTCCTCCGTGTGCTCCAGTTTCTTCCCACAATCCAAAGAGGTGCAGGTTAGGTTGATTGGCCACACTAGATTGCTCCTTCATGTCCAACAGATTGCGTGGGGTTGCTTGGTTATGGGGATAGGGTGGAAGCATGAGCTTAAGTAGGGTGCTCTTTCAAGGGCCGGCACAGACTCGATGGGCCGACTGGCCTCCTTCTGCACTGTAAACTGTATGTGTGTGTAATAGTTACATTTCAGTGTCTGAAAGGTTGATGGGCAGTCATTCACTCTCACCATGTTGATGAAAATATTTGTGCTTGTAATGACAAGACATAACTTTCAGCAGCAAAGCAAAGGAGATTCTCCGCTCCCCCAGCCGCATGTTTCTTCGCGGTGTACCATTCGCAGGCAGTGGGGTTCCCTGTTCCCGTCGTTTGTCAATAGGATTTCCCATTGAAAACACCCCACGCTGCCGAGGAACCCGCTGGGCGGGGGTGCACTGCCAGTGGGAAAGGAGAATCCCAAAGGGCAGAGAATTCCGTCCAGCAAGTCTCTTCCAAAAAAAGGGAGGTTCAGAGGACAAGATTCCACTTTTGTGAAGCTATGCACGCAGTGATGCAGTTCTGACAGCAACTTTTGGGATATTCACATTTAAATAAGCATCTGCTCCTCGCTTAAATTTGCTATACTATTTACCCACAAATTATGGTGATCATTAACATGCTTTTATTCTGACAGCAAATTCTCTGGCCCTTTAGTCATTACATTACAAATTATACCTTAACTATGGACAGATGGCAGGGGCGGAATGTGGCGCATTGGATAGCACTGGGACTGCGGCGCTGAGGACCTGGGTTCGAATCCTGGCCCTGGGTCACTGTCCGTGTGGAGTTTGCACATTCTCCCCATGTCTGCGTGGGTTTCACCCCCCCCAAAAGATGTGCCGGTTAGGTGGATTGACCATGCTAAACTGCCCCTTAATTGGAAAAAAAAATAATTGGGTACTCTAAATTTTTTTGTTTTTAAACCTTTTAAAAACTGTGGACAGATGGTGTAAACTCCAAGTCAGCACAGCCGTGTTTAATATAGAGTTGGAGTGAGTGGGCTAGAGTTTTGTTAAACAGTTTAAAAACAGTGAAACATTTCAAATGTCACTAACAGTTATACAATTTACTTCATAATTACAGTAGGCATTTACAATGAACTTCAACTAATACCATCATTGCTTCTAGACATATAAACACAAACACTGCAATCCTACAGTCACGCTGCGTCCGGAAAGCAACTCGCTGCAGCGCAGCGTGGCCGTTGAAAGTTGGGACATCCTGCTCCCAGGATCTACCCGGCAGCCACGCCTCGCGAGTTCCAACGCGATCTCGCAAGATGTTGCAAGGGGAATTCCGGCCACAATGGGCGGGATCACCTTTTGGCAAATCTGGATATTAGAACGAGTCAATAAGCTTTGATCTAATGTGCAGATCCCTGAGGTATCTGCGGCTTTGGGGTTCATCCACTTCGCCTCAGAGACCTCGGGCGAGCGGCGTTCAGCGACGGAATGTCACTCGTGTGGTACTCACAGGGGATCGGAGGCCCCCATCTGCATACCCTTTGGGAAGGTTGGTGCCCTGGCATTGCTGGTGCTACCTGGGAACCCTGGCAGTGCCACATGGGTGCTGGCCTGGTGCTGCCAAGGTGCCCAGGTGACACTGCTAGCCGGCATGGGCACTGCATGGTGCCAGGTTGGCACTGCCAAAGTGCTAAGCTGACATTTCTGTGTGCATGCGATCGGGCCGGGGGTGCCCTTCGTGGGTGTTGGGGGGCTGGGGACCCTCCCATAGTGCGTTCAGATTGGGGGGGGGGGGTTGGGGATCGCTTCGGGAGCCTTGGAGATCGGGACGCTATTTAAAAATGGTGCCCCAATATCTGGCAACACTGGGGAGTTCCGGCGAGCGGAGCTCCCCGGTGTACAAAATGGAGCTATGTGCGGCCTTGGCATTCCCTGCTTCGGCCTTTTATACAACGTGTGCCAGGAAACACACAGCTGAACACGATCGCTGTGGGACTTTGTTCTAAATGTATTTGATTCTAAATGTATATGAAAAGTTACAATATATAAACAATTCGGCAAACAAACTTCCCAACAAACTTTTCCCCTGTTTTTGCCCCACCCCACGACGAACAACTTCTGAAACATCGTCACGAACATCCCACACCTTGCCTCAAAACCCTCCGCTGAACTCCTTAACTCGTATTTGATCTTTTCCAGCCGAAGAAAGTCGTATAGATCCCCTAGCCAGGCCTTTACCCGCGGTGGAGTTGCTGAGCGCCACTCCAATAAGATTCGTCGCCGGGCAATCAGAGAGGCGAAGGCCACAACATCGGCCTTCCTCCCCTCCATCAGCTCCGGCTTCTCCGATATCCCAAAGATCGCCACCGTAGGTTTCCAGCTCTCTTGCTAGAGCCGCAAACTATCCCACCCAGAATCTCTGCAACTTTTTGCAGCCCCAGAACATATGTGCATGATTCGCTGGTTCCCGCCCACATTCACACTCCCTGGAAGAACACTCATTCTTGCCCGCGTCATCTGATTTGATTTGATTTGTTATTGTCACATGTATTAGTATACAGTGAAAAGTATTGTTTCTTGCATGCTGTACAAATAATGCATACCGTACATAGGGAAGGAAGGAGAGACTGCAGAATATAATGTTACGGTTATAGCAAGGTAGTTTTAGTATGGAATTCAATAGGTTAAGTCATAAAGTTTGAAAGATAAGGCTCCGATGTTAAGAACAGGGAGGATGAGGATTGATCAGACACCAAATGTCAGAGGAACTGAAGATACAGAATGGGGTGCATAAATTACCCATAAAGAAACTTCATTGTCACGGCAAGAGTGTTGAGCAAAGTGCTGGAAATCTGAAATAAAATCAGAAAAAGCTGAACACAATCATTAGGTTGTGCATTATACTTGTGAAGAGAAAAGCGGTTAAAGTTTCAGGTTGTCGACCTTCTGGTCGGGGTACTCATAGATGTTGATTGATTTGCTAATTATTTCTGGCATTTTCTGTTGTTTATTACAATGGGCTGGGTTTTATGGTGCACCATGAACTTAAATTTCACCATGTTCCCCACCCCCCACCGCTGCCTCCCCCACCACCTTCCATTCTTCTCTCTCAATCTCTCTCTCTCTCTTCTTCTCCTCCCCCCGACACACACACCTAATAAAATGTTAGATGTCAGTTAGGAAGGAGCTGCACACGAAAAAGCCGGCTGCTCTGCACTCATTTTATGCTCAGCAGGGCATTAATTTGCCCAGAGCAAGGCCCCAATTAGGGAGGAGGTCTTGTCTCAAAGTGGGACCAAGCAATCCAATCAGCTCTTGTATTCCCAGCGACACCAGCTTCGAACGTTGACCAGTGCTGGGACTAGCCAGTGCCAGTCGAAGAGGAAGCATGGAGGCCAGACTGGAGGTCAATCCAGGATATTGGTGGGCCCCCACTCCTGCAGGCCCAAATGAGTGCTTGATTCAATGTAGGCAAGGCGGTTCGACATTTGGGAGAGGGGGAGATGGTAGGGGCTGTGGAGGTGGTGGGTCGGGGAGGAGCAAGAGATGCCGGCAATGGACACAGTGGATCCCCAAAGGTGATCTCTCCCCACTTGCCTGACACCAGCCCACCCAGTAAAAGTTGCTGGCTACTCACTTGACACAGGTCTCCCTCTGCAATGTGTAAAAAAACAGTGGGCGCAGGATGGAGCCTGTAAGTGGCCATTAATCAGCCCAGAGCAGGTGTGCCACCCTACACCTCCACCACCCCCACGTAAAATGGGAAACCGGTTGGGAGCGGGAAGGAAGGCAGTGGGCCAGCTACGCACTGGATTTTATAAGCCTCCCCACCCACCTTCAAACATACTGGAAAGGGAAAATCCAGCACAAGGATCTTGAAGCGGGCATCAGGATCCAAGGGATCTGAACAAGGATGGAAGCAGGACTGATGACTGCGTGAGACTTTATGCAGGAAGAGACTCCAGAGTTCTTGATTAGTTGAAGTTTACAAAAGATGGGCAGAAGAATCAGTCCAGGGAAAATTTGAGAAACTCTTTAATTGGATGTGGGAATGGCTGGTAAGGACAGCATTTGTTGCCCATCCCTAATTATCCTTGAACTGAGTGGAATACTAAGTCATTTCAGAGGGCAGTTAAGAGTCAACCACATTGCTGTGGGTCTGGAGTCACATGTAAGCCAGACCAGGTAAGGACAGCAGATTCCCTTCCCTAAAGGACATTAATGACCAGATGAGTTTTCATGACAATGAATGAAAGTTTCATGGGCTGAGATTTCCCGGTGGAAATTCCCACCAAAGTCAACGGACCTTTGGCTTATCCTTCAAATTTTTTGTCCTGCCCATGACAATTCCCGTTACGGGTGGGACTGGAAAATCCTGACTATGGTGACCATTATTGAGACTAGCTTTCAATTCAGGATCTTTTCTAACTGGAATTTAAGTTCCACCAGCTGCCATGATAGGATATGAACACATGTCCCCAAATCCTTAGCTTGGGTCTCTGAATTACTGGTCCAGTGACATTGGCAGAATGGAAGAGTGGAAGAATTCATTCTTGGAAATGGATTAGACACAGGCTAGGAAGTTGAATAAAATGATAAGGATAGAGTTCTGGTGAGTGCCCCCTCAGCAACCATGAACAAATGGATTCCATCAAGAACGAATCAGAATAGCTTAAATTTTCTGCTCATTGGGCAGTACAACGTTCTGACTCAGCAAACACTGCCGCGTTTGTTTATATCATGGTAGAGTTTCCACTTTGGATGCGGTGTGCGATCCAGGTGCAAATTGTGCCAACATCAGGCTAGTTTTGCAAAATGTTTTTTAATCTCCTGTTTCTTGCCTAACTCGGACTGTTTTCATTAGAATGACGGAGATTGTGGGATGACCTGATAGAGGTCTACAAGATTGTGAGAGGCATGGATAGAATGGATGGGCAGGCACACTTTCCCAGGGTGGAGGGGTCCGTCACTAGTGGGCATAGGTCTAAGGTCCATGGAGCAAAGTTTAGAGGAGATGTGCGAGGCGTGTTTTTTACGCAGATGGTGGTGAGTGCCTGGAACGTGCTGCCAGGCGAGGTTGTGGAAGCAGATACATTAACAGCATTCAAAAGACATCTTGACATGTACATGGATAGGATGAGTATAGAGGGACATGGCACGAGGAAGTGCTGAGGGCTTTGGCCAAGGGTGGTATCATGACTGGCACAGGCTTGGAGGGCTGAAGGGCCTGTTCCTGTGCTGTATTGTTCTTTGTTCTATTTATTCTCATTTATATCTTGCCAAGCACACAACCTGCCATGAACCAGTGCAATCATTTGTGGATGTAATGTTTTAAAACATTCTTGCTTAAAAAAAAGTTCCTTTTTTTAAATAACTTGATACAGTTCTATTAATAAAGCTGAAAATGAGATAATCGGGGCTGTTTAGCACAGGGCTAAATCGCTGGCTTTGAAAGCAGACCAAGGCAGGTCAGCAGCACAGTTCAATTCCCGTACCAGCCTCCCCGAACAGGCGCCGGAATGTGGCGACTAGGGGCTTTTCACAGTAACTTCATTGAAGCCTACTCGTGACAATAAGCGATTTTCATTTCATTTCATTTCATTTTCAATTACAAAAAGATTTTAATCAGAGTGTCTCATCCACATTGTGTGCAACCCATTTTTTAAATAACTGGAAATGAAGTTTAATAAAAGTGACACCAAATGTTTTGCTAGTTTTATTGCTGTTTGGTAGTCAGTTACTTAATAAATTAAGGAACATTATATTCAAAATCTTTTAAAATGTTTATATTAGTGTCCTTGTGCTCATGAAACTCAAATTGTGCCGGACAAAAAGGTTCTGTGATGTGTTTTGCGCTGTTTTTTGCCAATTTCAGGTGCATTGCTTTTTTTTTAAAGTGCAACTGCATCAAAACTCCAGGCCATTTACTGTTAGGCAGATGCTTCTTTGGTTGTCCTGCTGTTTCCAATTGGGATAATTTTGCATTTGAGCTTTAGGGTGTATTTATTTTTGTGCAGAATCATGTTGGGGGAGGGATGCTTCAGTGACAATACCGAATATTCACTCAGAAGACAAACTGTTGTGTATTTTTCGAATGTTGCATTTGCTCAAATTTTGATCTTCCACAATGTCAGTGATTGTTTTGCATCAGCTCAAGTGCGCCACCTCTGGTTCATACCCAACTCCCTCCTTAATTGAAGAAAGCATTTTGTGTTTCTATTTGTTCGAAATACGCTTACGAATGTGAATTGAACGTTATTTTAATAAGAAATAGATTGTGGATTTTCATGATCTGTCACTTACTTTGACGAAAGAATTTGCGATTGACTGTGTGCATTTTGTTGCAGGCCAAGGAGCTGCCAACATACAAGGACAATGATTTTATAAATGATGGGCAAAAAATTTGCATTGATGAAAACAACAAAAAGATGTTCCTTGAAAAACTCAAGAAGGATGTTGAGGTGAGAAACCCAAATAAGGATTGTGTAGTTTGAGTTTTTCTGCTTATGATTTAAGTACATGTCACCATACAGAAATGACGTGCAAGAAAGACCCATCAAGTCTACCTCTGGAACATCTTGATTAGATACTACCTACCCCACAGTCTTGTAATTTCCAAGAAGAGAAAAAGAACCATCAGGGAAAAATAACTTTGGAAAATTCCTCCTCCACTACATCAGGCACCAGAAATCTGTCCAAATCACATGTACATTAACTGTTAATCCATTTACCTTTTATATGAGATAATCTTAATCTCACCTAAGAACCTGTCCATCTCCCACCTTGAAAGAATCCGTCTAAACCACACAAGCCAGTAACTCAGTCCAGAGGTTCACTATGCTCCAAGAGAAGGGAAACCACCTAAGATCTATGTGATCCTTACTTTTGCATTGTTTAATTACATGTCTCTTGGTCCCTCCCAGTATGCCAAACTGGAATAATCTATCAATGAGCCCATTAACTATTTTAGTAACTTCTGTTAGATCACCTCCAAGTTTACACCATTCTAAAGTAAATAGACCCAGTTTTTTAAGCCTGTCGTGAGTAACTAAGGTTCTTACTTTGGCCTTATCTGCATGTATGTTGCTACATTTGTTTAAGATAAATGCCATTTCCAAATGTGTGGTCCTGGTGTATGCAGCACTCATTGCAGAATATTGTACTTCATTAATGTTTTGAACACTTATAGACCATACCCCAATCTCACTGCCCGTGACGACTTACCTTAAAAGTAAATATTTTTCTGGACATTTTCTACCTCTTTGGCACCCAGTGTGAGCAGCACAAGGAAATCTGCTGCGTTCATGGACAATTAAATTTCTCTATAATAACATGTATATGGGGCTGGATTGTCTGTTGCCCGACTCCGATATCGTAATTGCCGATCGGGTGGAGAATCGACTTCGACACCCAAATCGGGACCGGTGCCGGTTTGACGCCGTCAGCCATGCTCCGCCCCCTTGGAAATTACATAATCGCATTATGCACCATTGCCATGGTGTTGGCGCGTCATCCCCAGGCCCTCCCACAATGCTCCACCCCCGATGGGCTGAGTTCACGACGGCCCACGACACGTGTGGTCTCAGCATTCGGGAGTCCGGCGTGGCAGCTGCGGACTGTGGCAGCTGCGGACTGGGTCCAGCGGCGCCACACTCGGCCGGGATCCATGCCGCTGGCTGGGGGTTTCTGCAAGGGCTGGGAGGACTGATGGGGTGGACTGTGGGGTCGCAGATGATACTGTCGGGCCCACGCACGGCCGGCGCCACGTTGTACGGCGCAACCGCTGTGTGTCGTCAGCTGTGTGCTGGACAAAGTACTGGACTGTACTGTACTGGGAAAGTATTGGACAACAAAGGGTATTCGGTCGGTTGTGTCCCATGTTTGTCTTCTGAGGAGGTCGGTGCGGTTTTTTGCTGTGAGGCGTTGGAACTGTCGATCGATGAGTCGAGCGCCATATCCCGTTCGTACGAGGGCATCGTTCAACGTCTGAAGATGTCTGTTACGCTCCTCCTCGTCTGAGCAGATCCTGTGTATACAGAGAGCTGTGTATACAAGAGACCCGGACATTCTCCAGCTGTTTTCGGCACGGGAGCCGGGAGTTTTACCCGATGCTGCTGCTAGCCCCTCACCGGTCCCGGAATCGGTGAGGAGTTGGTGCCGATTCTTTGGCCGTAAACCTGCCGCAAATTCTCTGTTCGAGCCGGCACTTAGCCGCTGAAACGGAGAATCCAGCCCATGATCTTTTCTGCTTATGCACTAATATATTGCCCAGGCACAGAATTAAGATGAGACTCGGTGTATTATGGGATAAGTTTATTGATTCTTGAGCCTCTCTCTTTGAATCATTACCTCAGTTATTTAATTTCTGTGTACCGTAGTGCATATACTGTCTGCTATTTTGATAATGCCCAAATGATTATAATTAGAAGCTATATGTAAACATATTTGTAACCTGTCCACACCAAACCCAGGTATGATTTTGGGTGATTGAAGGTGGTCTTATGGAGAGTGGATTAGGTCCAACCTACTTCTAAACTCAATGGAGTTCACCTCTTTCACAAAACAAATTAATAGGAGGTAAACGCTAAGGCTTAATTCAATGATGCAGAACCTGAGTCATGGCATGGAGAGGGCCAGGTGATGGTGGGCACACTATAATCTTTGTAATTATTGTGTGCTTAGTCGACTCAAATATACCAGCAGCATCGCAGCCTGAATAAAATACTTCTTGCAAATTATTGCATTGATTTTGATTTAAATCGCGCCCACCATTGGGAGAATGTTAGGAATTGAAGGAATACCAGTTTTATAATCTGCCCACTATTATTCTTTATTGATTTCAATAAAATTGACATTTCCCCAAAATTGACATTTCCCCAAACTCGTCAGTTTCCCTCTGGTTCCAAGCACCTTATTGAATCAGACAGACCTTGTTTCATTTTTCTCTTTTACTTAGTTATTTTTGTGTATCTGAGCAGGTTCCCTCTCATTATTTGTTTTGATACTTTACATTACTTGCTACTGACATTTTCACGGGTTCACCCTTTCCTAATAAAATAACTTGCTTACTCATGGGAGTACTTTTCATAGAAATATTGAAAAAGTTACTTTCTTGAAACTTTCTATTTCTATATCTTCCGCAATCCTTAAAGAACCACCAGTACTCAAAATAATACAGTAGGGAGTGCATAAGAGTCAAAAAACACAGTTGTCTTCAACAACTTTGTTTGCACTTCTCGATCAGTGCTTTCCATCACAAAATATGTAAATTATATACCATCTCTTCTATGATCCTATCTGCCCAATTCATGTTATTTCTGATGAGGAGATGCCGGCGTTGGACTGGGGTGAGCACAGTAAGAAGTCTTACAACACCAGGTTAAAGTCCAACAGGTTTGTTTCAAACACTGGCTTTCGGAGCGCTGCTCCTTCCTCAGGTGACTGCAGAGGTATGTTCCAGAAACACATATATAGACAGATTCAAAGATGCCAGACAATGCTTGGCATGTGAGCATTAGCAGGTGATTAAATCTTTACAGATCCAGAGATGGGGTAACCCCAGGTTAAAGAGGTGTGAATTGTGTCAAGCCAGGACAGTTGGTAGGATTTCGCAGGCCAGATGGTGGGGGATGAATGTAATGCGACATGAATCCCAGGTCCCGGTTGAGGCCGCACTCATGTGTGCGGAACTTGGCTATAAGTTTATGCTCGGCGATTCTGCGTTGTCGCGCGTCCTGAAGGCCGCCTTGGAGAACGCTTACCCGGAGATCAGAGGCTGAATGCCCTTGACTGCTGAAGTGTTCCCCGACTGGAAGGGAACATTCCTGCCTGGTGATTATCGCGCGATGTCCATTCATTCGTTGTCGCAGCGTCTGCATGGTCTCGCCAATGTACCACGCTTCAGGACATCCTTTCCTGCAGCGTTTGAGGTAGACAACGTTGGCCGAGTCGCACGAGTATCTACCGCGTACCTGGTGGGTGGTGTTCTCACGTGTAATGGTGGTATCCATGTCGATGATCTGGCCGTCTTGCATAGATTGCCATGGCAGGGTTGTGTGGTGTTGTGGTCACTGTTCTAAAGGCTCTGTAATTTGCTGCAAACAATGGTTTGTTTGAGGTTGTGCGGTTGTTTGAAGGCAAGTAGTGGGTGTGTGGGGATGACCTTGGCAAGATGTTCATCTTCATCGATGACGTATTGAAGGCTGTGAAGAAGATGTCTTAGTTTCTCCGCTCCGGGGAAGTACTGGACGACGAAGGGTATTCTGTCGGTTGTGTCCCATGTTTGTCTTCTGAAGAGGTCGGTGCGGTTTTTTGCTGTGGCGCGTTGGAACTGTCGATCGATGAGTCGAGCGCCATATCCCGTTCGTATGAGGGAATCTTTCAACGTCTGTAGATGTCTGTTACGCTCCTCCTCGTCTGAGCAGATCCTGTGTATACAGAGAGCTTGTCCATAGGGGATGGCTTCTTTAATGTGTTTAGGGTGGAAGCTGGAGAAGTGGAGCATCGTGAGGTTATCCCTGGGTTTGCAGTAAAGCAAAGTGCTGAGGTGACTGTCCTTGATGGAGACGAGTGTGTCCAAGAATGCAACTGATTTTGGAGAGTAGTCCATGGTGAGTCTGATGATTGGATGGAACTTATTGATGTCATCGTTTAGTCGTTTCAGGGATTCTTCGCCGTGGGTCCAAAGGAAAAAAATGTCATCGATGTATCTGGTGTACAACGTCGGTTGAAGTTCTGAGTAGTGTTTGATTGGGACATTTGGATACTTGGATAATTGACTCCATTATTGCTTTGTAAGATGTGTTGCATTGTATTAGCATTGATAGTTTAATTAACACAACACCAAATGCCTACTTCATTTATTTAAATTTTGATAATTTATCTCAGATATCTCATTTAAAGGGCCAGGTTACTTTGATGTAAGCCATATTGATGAAAATGTTAGAAAACTTATGACAACTAACCATCTGCATTTACTTAAATTCATCCTGCATTATGCCCGCTGTTAAAATTGTCATTTAGCAGGTCAACACAAGCTTCATAATAAACAGCGTAATCTGGTCGACTGCATTTAGAGTGAGCACTAATTCTCTCTTTCAATTAGCTATGAAAGAGCAAAGTACAAATTAAATGTGTGGTGTGACGTGGTTTTCATGATGAATATTGTTCTGTGGCACTTGGGGTTTGAAATAAATGGCTGATTCGTTTGAAATAACAGAATTCCACCACGCATTAAAAATAAAAATTAGTAATTTTGTGACTTTGCATTTTTACAAAGTACTGTTTGGACAGATGCAGAACATAAGAAAAGTAAGGAATGAGCAAAAGGTCATTTAGCTTTTAAAGCTCATCCTTCCAGTTTATTAACTACCTCATTAGGGCATCTCAAAATTATAGCTGTTTGATATACATCCTCTCGTTGCAATTTTCTCAGTAATCCAGCACTGAAGGAGACATGATCATTAATCATTATCTGAGAATTATCATATGAAGTTCATCACATATTAAGAATGTAGAACACTATCAGTTTCCTCTCCAATGCCATTTGTCTGCACAATATTAAAACCCTTCAGAACATGAAAACCTTATTATAAATAATGATAGTAATTTTGGTATTATAAACCATTTATATTGTGGTCTTAAATTTATTTAAACACATCAATTAAAATACTGCTTTGAAATCAGTTATTGGGTATCTGTTATATTCTTCATGTGATGGTACCTTTTGTATATAAGTTTAAGAAATAAGTGTGCATAAATATTTTATGTACCAATTGGTTGAGGAAGTACAAACTGTGGGCTGGACCCTTCTGCCTCATCCGCCGCAAGATTGCCACAGGCGAGATGCGGACCATGGAAAAGTCCATTGACCTCCGGAGAATCCCGCCCTATATGTGTTACATTGAGTCTATGGAACATAAATAGGCTATTTGGCCCAATTTTCTGTGCTGGCACTTATGCTGTATAGAGGTCTTCCCATACCTCTCCTAATCTAACCCTATTATACATCCTTCTATTTCTATAATGGATATAATTTTATAACTCTGAATTATTAAATCTTGATTATAGCATGTACATCCTGTCAGTCCTTTTCTGTCTCTCACTGTCAACACTGTTAATGAAACTGCATATCTTCTGGCTCATCATTGACAATGTCAACAGATCTGCTTGTCAGCATATGCATACATATTGGTCAATTTTCCATGGAATTGCACACAGGGAATGATAATCTAGTCTAGCTTTGAAGTGAAGCAGGCAGAGGGGGCAGATATAATTGAACCATGGCATGCTGGAGACCCTATTTTAAAAGCATACACGCTGTTCTTAATTTTGTATTTCCAATAGAAAATTTGATGTCCATATTTAAAATGGTAACTGCTTATCTAAAGGTGTCATGCTATAATTATAGCCTAATCCTTCAGTGGAGCCACTGTAGGAATTTATAATGGAAAATGTTGGCAGGAAGTGTGTGTTTATGTATGATTTTATTATGGATAATAATGTAATATGTGGTGCATATTTATATATTCTACTATATGCTTCTAGTGAAAATGTCGGCATGCATTCCAATGCCCATGACACCACAAAGATAGCAACTGTGTGGGGGAGGTGGCCTGAGTTGGGGGACTGTGTGTGGGGGAGATATCCTGAGTTGGGGGACTATGTGTGGGGGAGATGTCCTGAGTGGGGGGGACTGTGTGTGGGGGGCTGTCCTGAGTTGGGGTACTGTGTGTGGGGTGATGTCCTGAGTTGGGGGTCTGTGTGGGGGTGATGTCTTGAGTTGGGGGACTGTGTGGGGGAGGTGGCCTGAGTTGGGGGACTGTGTGTGGGAGAGATGGCCTGAGTTGGGGGACTGTGTGTGAGGAGTTGTCCGGAGTTGGGGGACTGTGTGGGGGAGATGTCTTGAGTTGGGGGACTGTGTTGGGAGGTGCCCTGAGTTGGGGGACTGTGTGTGGGGGAGATATCCTGAGTTGGGGGACTATGTGTGGGGGAGATGTCCTGAGTGGGGGGACTGTGTGTGGGGAGATGTAATGAGTTGGGGACTGTGTGTGGGGAGATGTAATGAGTTGGGGACTGTGTGTGGGGAGATGTAATGAGTTGGGGGACTGAGTGTGGGGAGATGTCCTGAGTTGGCGGACATTGTGTGTGGGAGATGTACGGAGTTGGGGGACTGTGTGGGGGAGATGTAATGAGTTGGGGACTGTGTGTGGGGAGATGTAATGAGTTGGGGACTGTGTGTGGGGAGATGTAATGAGTTGGGGGACTGAGTGTGGGGAGATGTCCTGAGTTGGCGGACATTGTGTGTGGGAGATGTACGGAGTTGGGGGACTGTGTGGGGGAGATGTCTTGAGTTGGGGGACTGTGTGAGGGAGGTGGCCTGAGTTGGGGGACTGTGTGGGGGGGAGATATCCTGAGTTGGGGGACTATGTGTGGGGGAGATGTCCTGAGTGGGGGGACTGTGTGTGGGGAGATGTCCTGAGTTGGGGTACTGTGTGTGGGGTGATGTCCTGAGTTGGGGGTCTGTGTGGGGGTGATGTCTTGAGTTGGGGGACTGTGTGGGGGTGGTGGCCTGAGTTGGGGGACTGTGTGTGGGAGAGATGGCCTGAGTTGGGGGACTGTGTGGGGAGATGTCCTGAGTTGGGGGACTGTGTGGGGAGATGTCCTGAGTTGGGGGACTGTGTGGGGAGATGTCCTGAGTTGGGGGACTGTGTGGGGGAGATGTCCTGAGTTGGGGGACTGTGTGTGGGGAGATGTCCTGAGTTGGGGGTCTGTGTGCGGGGCGATGTCCTGAGTTGGGGGACTGTGTGGGGCGATGTCCTGAGTTGGGGGTCTGTGTGCGGGGAGATGTAATGAGTTGGGGACTGTGTGTGGGGAGATGTAATGAGTTGGGGACTGTGTGTGGGGAGATGTAATGAGTTGGGGGACTGAGTGTGGGGAGATGTCCTGAGTTGGCGGACATTGTGTGTGGGAGATGTACGGAGTTGGGGGACTGTGTGGGGGAGATGTCTTGAGTTGGGGGACTGTGTGGGGGAGGTGGCCTGAGTTGGGGGACTGTGTGGGGGGGAGATATCCTGAGTTGGGGGACTATGTGTGGGGGAGATGTCCTGAGTGGGGGGACTGTGTGTGGGGAGATGTCCTGAGTTGGGGTACTGTGTGTGGGGTGATGTCCTGAGTTGGGGGTCTGTGTGGGGGTGATGTCTTGAGTTGGGGGACTGTGTGGGGGTGGTGGCCTGAGTTGGGGGACTGTGTGTGGGAGAGATGGCCTGAGTTGGGGGACTGTGTGGGGAGATGTCCTGAGTTGGGGGACTGTGTGGGGAGATGTCCTGAGTTGGGGGACTGTGTGGGGAGATGTCCTGAGTTGGGGGACTGTGTGGGGGAGATGTCCTGAGTTGGGGGACTGTGTGTGGGGAGATGTCCTGAGTTGGGGGTCTGTGTGCGGGGCGATGTCCTGAGTTGGGGGACTGTGTGGGGCGATGTCCTGAGTTGGGGGTCTGTGTGCGGGGAGATGTCCTGAGTTGGGGGTTAGTGTGCGGGGAGAAGTCCTGAATTGGGGGACTGTGGTGTGGGGGAGATGGCCTGAATTGGGGGACTGTGTATGGGTGAGATGTCCTGTGTTGGGGGACTGTGTGTGGGGGAGATGGCCTGAGTTGGGTGGTTGTGTGGGGAGATGTCCTGAGTTGGGGGACTGTGTGGGGAGATGTCCTGAGTTGGGGGACTGTGTGGGAAGATGTCCTGAGTTGGGGGACTGTGTGGGAAGATGTCCTGAGTTGGGGGACTGTGTGGGGAGATGTCCTGAGTTGGGGGACTGTGTGGGGCGATGTCCTGAGTTGGGGGTCTGTGTGCGGGGAGATGTCCTGAGTTGGGGGTTAGTGTGCGGGGAGAAGTCCTGAATTGGGGGACTGTGGTGTGGGGGAGATGGCCTGAATTGGGGGACTGTGTATGGGTGAGATGTCCTGTGTTGGGGGACTGTGTGTGGGGGAGATGGCCTGAGTTGGGTGGTTGTGTGGGGAGATGTCCTGAGTTGGGGGACTGTGTGGGGAGATGTCCTGAGTTGGGGGACTGTGTGGGAAGATGTCCTGAGTTGGGGGACTGTGTGGGAAGATGTCCTGAGTTGGGGGACTGTGTGGGGAGATGTCCTGAGTTGGGGGACTGTGTGGGGAGATGTCCTGAGTTGGGGGACTGTGTGTGAGGACATGTCCTGAGTTGGGGGACTGTGTGTGGGGAGATGTTCGGAGTTGGAGGACTGTGTGGGGAGATGTCCTGAGTTGGGGGACTGTGTGTGGGGAGATGTCCTAAGTTGGGGGACTGTGTGTGGGGTGATGTCCTGAGTTGGGGGACTGTGTGTGGGGAGATGTCCTGAGTTGGGGGACTGTGTGTGGGAGATGTTCTGAGTTGGGGGACTTTGTGGAGAGATGTCCTGAGTTGGGGGACTGTGTGAGGAGATGTCCTCAGGTGGGTGGTTGTGTGGGGAGATGTCCTGAGTTGGGGTACTGTGTGGGGAGATGTCCTGAGTTGGGTGGGTCTGGAGAGATGTCCTGAGTTGGGTGGCTGTGTGTGGGGAGTTGCCTGAGTTGGGTGGTTGTGTGGGGAGATGTCCTTGGTTGTGTGGGGAGATGTCCTGGGTTGGGGGACTGTGTGGGGGGGGATTTCCTGAGTTGGGATACTGTGTGGGGGAGATGTCCTGAGTTGGGGGACTGTGTCTGGGGGAGATGTCCTGAGTTGCGGTACTGTGTGTGGGATGATGTCCTGAGTTTGGGGTCTGTGTGGGGGTGATGTCCTGAGTTTGGGGTCTGTGTGGGGGTGATGTCCTGAGTTTGGGGTCTGTGTGGGGGTGATGTCTTGAGTTGGGGGACTGTGTGGGAGAGATGGCCTGAGTTGGGGGTCTGTGTGGGGGTGATGTCTTGAGTTGGGGGACTGTGTGGGAGAGATGGCCTGAGTTGGGGGACTGTGTGTGAGAAGTTGTCCGGAGTTGGGGGACTGTGTGGGGGAGATGTCCTGAGTTGGGGGACTGTGTATGGGGGAGATGTCCTCAGTTGGGGGACTGTGTATGGGGGAGATGTCCTTGGCTGGGGGACTGGGTGTGGGGGTGATGTCCTGAGTTGGGGGACTGTGTGTGGGGGAGATGTCCTAAGTTGGGGACTGTGTGTGTGGGGGAGATGTCCTGAGTTGGGGGATAGTGTGTGGGGAGATGGACTGTGAGTGGGGGAGATGTCCTGAGTTGGGGGACTGTGTGGGGAGATGTCCTGAGTTGGGGGACTGTGTGTGGGGAGATGTCCTGAGTTGGGGGACTGTGTGTGGGAGAGATGCCCTGAGTTGGGATTCTGTGTGGGGAGATGTTCTGGGTTGGGTGGCTGTGTGGGGAGATGTCCTGAGTTGGGTGGTTGTGTGGGGGAGATGTCCTGAGTTGGGGGACTGTGTGGGGAGATGTCCTGAGTTGGGGGACTGTGTGGGGAGATGTCCTGAGTTGGGGGACTGTGTGAGGGGAGATGTCCTGAGTTGGGGGACTGTGTGTGGGAGAGATGCCCTGAGTTGGGATTCTGTGTGGGGAGATGTTCTGGGTTGGGTGGCTGTGTGGGGAGATGTCCTGAGTTGGGTGGTTGTGTGGGGGAGATGTCCTGAGTTGGGGGACTGTGTGGGGAGATGTCCTGAGTTGGGGGACTGTGTGGGGAGATGTCCTGAGTTGGGAGACTGTGTGGGGAGATGTCCTGAGTTGGGGGACTGTGTGGGGAGAAGGCCTGTGTTGGGGGACTGTGTGTGGGGGAGATCGCCTGAATTGGGGGTCTGTATGTTGGGGAGATCGCCTTAATTGGGAGTCAGTATGTCGGGGAGATGTCCTGAGTTGGGGACTGTGTGTGCGGGAGATGTCCTGAGTTGGGGACTGTGTGTGGGGGAGATGTCCTGAGTTGGGGACTGTGTGTGGGGGAGATGTCCTGAGTTGGGGACTGTGTGTGGGGGAGATGGCCTGTGTTGGGTGGCTGTGTGGGGGAGATGGCCTGTGTGGCAGATTTGTCCTGAGTTGGGTGATTGCGTGGGGAGATGTCCTGTGCTGGGGGACTGTGTGTGGGGGAGATGTCCTGAGTTGGGTGATTGCGTGGGAGATGTCCTGTGCTGGGGGACTGTGTGTGGGGGAGATGGCCTGAGTTTGGGGACTGTGTGGGGGAGATGGCCTGAGTTTGGTGGTTGTGTGGGGAGTTGTCCTGTGTTGGGGGACTGTGTGTAGGGAAGATGGCCTGAGTTGGGGGACTGTGTGGGGAGATGTCCTGAGTTGGGGGACTGTGTGGGGGAGATGTCCTGAGTTGGGGGACTGTGTGGGGAGATGTCCTGAGTTGGGGGACTGTGTGGGGAGATGTCCTGAGTTGGGGGACTGTGTGGGGAGAAGGCCTGTGTTGGGGGACTGTGTGGGGAGAAGGCCTGTGTTGGGGGACTGTGTGTGGGGGAGATCGCCTGAATTAGGGGTCTCTATGTCGGGGAGATGTCCTGAGTTGGGGACTGTCTGTGGGGGAGATGTCCTGAGTTGGGTGGCTGTGTGGGGGAGATGGCTGTGTGGCGGAGATGTCCTGAGTTGGGTGATTGCGTGGGGAGATGTCCTATGCTGGGGGACTGTGTGTGGGGGAGATGGCCTTTGTTTGGGGACTGTGTGGGAGAGATATCCTGAGTTGGCGGACTGTGTGCGCGGAGATGTCCTGAGTTGGGTGGCTGTGTGGGGAGATGTCCTGAGTTTGGTGGTTGTGGGGGGCGATGTCCTGAGTTGGGTGGCTGTGTGGGGAGATGTCATGTGTTGGGTGGTTGTGTGGAGAGATGTCCTGAGTTGGGTGGCTGTGTGGGGAGATGTCCTGAGTTCGGTGGTTGTGTGGGGCGATGTCCTGGCTTAGGGGACTGTGTGGGGGGGAGATGTCCTGAGTTGGCTGCTTGTGTGGGGAGATGTCCTGTGTTGGGTGGATGCATGGGGAGATGTCCTGAGTTGGGTGGTTGTGTGGGGAGATGTCCTCGGTTGGGTGGATGTGTGGGGAGATGTCCTGAGTTCGGTGGTTGTGTGGGGAGATGTCCTGAGTTGGGTGGTTGTGTGGGGAGATGTCCTGGGTTGGCTGGATGTGTGGAGAGATGTCCTGGGTTGGGTGGTTGTGTGGGGAGATGTCCTGGGTTGGGTGGTTGTGTGGGGATATGTACTGGGTTGAGTGGTTGTGTGGTGAGATGTCCTCGGTTGGGTGGATGTGTGGGGAGATGTCCTGAGTTGAGTGGTTGTGTGGGGAGATGTCCTGAGTTGAGTGGTTGTGTGGGGAGATGTCCTGAGTTGGGTGGTTGTGTGGGGAGATGTCCTGGGTTGGGTGGTTGTGTGGGGAGATGTCCTGAGTTGGGTGGTTGTGTGGGGAGATGTCCTGCGTTGGGTGGATATGTGGGAGATGTCCTGAGTTTGGTGGTTGTGTGGGTCATGTCCTGGGTTGGGTGGTTGTGTGGGGAGATGCCCTGTGTGGGGGACTGTGTAGGGAGATGTCCTGAATTGGGTGGCTGTGTGTGGGAGATGTCCTGAGTTGGGTGGTTGTGTGGGGGGATGTCCTGGGTTGGCTGGATGTGTGGGGAGGTGTCCTGCGTTTGATGGATGTGTGGGGAGATGTCCTGGGTTGGGTGGTTGTGTGGGGAGATGTCCTGGGTTGGGTGGGTGTGTGGGAAGATGTCCTGAGACCATTCTGTTCTGAGAAGCTGTGAATTCTGAAACAGTCATCCGGTCAGGCCAGAAAATTCTTATTTCAGAAAACAGTTTTGTTTCTGAATTTTCTTGTATTCCTCTTGCAGAGTGGAAGGGTTTGAGAAGTCATATGGGATACCTATACTAAAGTGACAGCAGTTATTGCCTTGGGTAATATTACTGGATTTTTATGGTGAAAAATCTATACGTGAGTTGATGCCAAATAGTTTATTTGTTAATCTGAACAAGTGTATTTGGGGCGGGGGGCGGTCGGGGTCATGTTTTAAGACTGATTTAACACAACTTTAATGTTATGTGCTTAATTTTTTTCTTCTCATTCATTAATCTTTAAATTTACTGGAGTTCTATGCTTCAGGGATCAGTAGGTTTTTTTCTGCTCGTTTTCAGACTACAAAAAATAGTATGGTCAGTAAGACAAGTTTCCCTCTGGGACTTGGCTTGCTCTGCAAATAACATTGCTTTGGTCGTGACAATAGAACATTACAGCGCAGTACAGGCCCTTCGGCCCTCGATGTTGCTCCGACCTGTGAAACCACTCTAAAGCCCATCTACACTATTCCCTTATTGTCCATATGTCTATCCAATGACCATTTGAATGTCCTTAGTGTTGGCAAGTCCACTACTGTCGCAGGCAGGGCATTCCACGCCCTTACTACTCTCTGAGTAAAGAACCTACCTCTGACATCTGTCTTATATCTATCTCCCCTAAATTTAAAGCTATGTCCCCTCATGCTAGACATCACCATCCGAGGAAAAAGGCTCTCACTGTCCACCCTATCCAATCCTCTGATCATCTTGTATGCCTCAATTAAGTCACCTCTTAACCTTCTTCTCTCTAACGAAAACAGCCTCAAGTCCCTCAGCCTTTCCTCATAAGATCTTCCCTCCATACCAGGCAACATTCTGGTAAATCTCCTCTGCACCCTTTCCAATGCTTCCACATTCTTCTTATAATGCAGCGACCAGAATTGCACGCAATGCTCCAAATGCGGCCGCACCAGAGTTTTGTACAGCTGCAACATGACCTCATGGCTCCGAAACTCAATCCCTCTCCCAATAAAAGCTAACACACCGTACGCCTTCTTAACAACCGTCTCAATAGTTAGTCCTATTCTGAAACAATCTTGGTCAATGTGTTTTCTTATTCATCCTTGGGTAGTCCTGATAAGGCCAGCATGTATTACCCATTCCTAATTGCCTCTGAATAGGTGATGTGTATCCATACATATGTAACTAGCGGAGGGCCTGACCACCATTTTCTAATCCGCCTTGGATATGAGAGTGATGTTAGAGGGCTGAAGAGTTGTAAATGTTACAGTCCTGTTCAAAAAAAGAGGAGGGGATAGACCAGATATAACTGCCCATTTAGCCTTATATTGGTGGTGGATATGCTTTTAGAAATAATATCCTGGGACAAATCTAATTGTCACTTGGAAAAACATGAATTATTCAATGACATGACAGCCAACACACATTTCTTCAAGGCAAATCCTGTTTGCCTAATTTGAATCAGTGCTTGAATGTATTAACGGAGAAGGTTGTTGAGAGTAATGTGACTGATATTGTGTTCATTTACTTTCAACGGGGGTTTGAGTTTTGGTATGCAAATGACACTTATGTGCATTCACTCAGAAACTGGCTCCAGGTCATTGTTGACTCCTTCTCCAATGCTTGAGAAAATGGCCTTCCACTAAACAGCCAGGAAACAAAAGTCATCTTCCAACCAGCTTCACAGCACAGTACCTCCCTCCCATAGATTAGATTTAGTGGCGAGATCCTGAAAAGTGTGGGCCATTTTGTGTACATTGCATGCCTCCTCTCGATGAAGGCTGATGTAGGAGAAAAAATGCAGCCTTCCGTCTACCAACTCAGTCTTCGGCAGACTGAGGAAAAGTGTATTTGAGGACCAGGATCTCAAACCTAACGTTATGGTTTACCGGACAGCAGCGATCTCCTAGCTCCTATGTGCTTTGGAGAATTGGATAGCCTACAGCCGCATCTGAAAGAACTGGAGAAGTAGATTCAGTGGTGTCTTCACAAGATCCTCTCGATCTGATGCCGAGACAGGTTCAGCAATGTCCTCTCCTGAGTCAACATGCCCAACATCGAGATGCTAGTCGTTTGCAACACACCATGTTCGCTTACCTTTAATACGAAAGGGGAGTGTGCTTGATGCTCACAATCTCACTCTAATCCAGCTCACAGGAGGAGAGGGCAATGTGCAAATCGGATGCAGAATTCAGCCCGTTCCTTTGAGCCGTCTTTATCTTTGTGAGAATGGAAAATCCAACCTCACACATGAAGGTCATTGTGAAGGGTAATAGAAAGGAAAATGCTTTTTTACTCTGCACTGGATACTCCTGGGAGATACTCCAGAATGCTGACAACCTCAAACATTTGGCATGTTTTAATGTACTGTCACAGGCAACATAGTCTTTTAATTTGAAGTCAACTGTAAGTTAATAACTGACTCTGGGGTCTCAACCTCAAAAAGAATTTTCACCCACCACTTGTCTTTCAAAATCTGAAACTTCTCTCATTCACCAGTACTTCCCTGCATACAACACACATGGGCATGGTATCCTTATTTTCATTGGCACAATTGACAAAACCATACCCAATAAATCATCTTTATACTGCTTTGTTCCCAAGTTAAGTTTCTTCTTTGTCATCTGTTCACCAGAGACCCTGGAGCTCTGTACAGAGCTAACACTAGCACTACTCAGTCCTGTCCTGCCATGGATTCTCCTGAGCAGCTCTCTCCAGCAGATTCAGATGTGAGATCCTGGCCAGTAGGTACGCTGCCTATTTGTGTCTCAGGCCGTCTCTTCCTTGTAACAAAATGATCCATCTTCAGAGTCCTCTTTCCTTGCTTGCTAGTAGCTAGGAAATGGAAGAACCTCTCGTCTGTGATTTGATGCCAAAAGCACATACGTACAGGGCACTTGACGGCAGGTGTACGTGCAGTGACCTGTTCACTACTGACGTTTCTGGTCGGAAGACTGCACACAACCTTGTTTCATTCTCATTTCAAAGCCGGTAGCAGCTGCCATTGCTAATTTAAATGCCGGGAGCAGCCGCTAGGCGCTTCTAGCATGATTGGGACCACCCCAGGAACATCGCAACCGATTGCTCTACGAACCCTCCCGACATCCGTCCGCGACCCACCTACAAGTCGTGACCCGCACTTTGAAAAAACCCTCCATGGAGGTCTGAGGAAAATGTTTTGGGGTTGTCGTCACAACAACCCTGAAGAGCTCAAACATCCCTGCTAACTCATGGGACCCCCGAGGACCTGACCAACCACCATGGGGAAGGTTCCTGTGAAAAGGAACTGAACACATCAAGAGACACATCGAGAGCACACGGGTGAAGTCAACAAGTCGAGGAGGGTGTACTAAACTTCAAACGCGCCTCATCTACCCAACCCTTCCCACATGTGGCAGAATCTGCAGATCGTGCTTTGAACTTTGCAGCCACCTCAGAGCCCATTGAACCAGTGCAGAAGCAAGCCACCCTCAATCCTGAGAGACTACCCGAGAAGATAAAAGTACCACGTAATAAACTTGCTAGTAAAATGTATGCCCATGAGATTAAAGGGAGAGCCTGGATATGGAATTGGCTGAGGGACAGAAAGCATGAATGGTTAGTTTTACAGCACAGAACGAGGCCTTTCCACCCATTGTGTCTGTGCCGGTCATCAAGCATCTATTTACTCTAATCCTATTTTCCAGCACTTTTTTGCTATGCCGTTCCAAGTGCTCATCTAAATGCTTCCTAAAAGTTGTGAGGGTTCCTTTCTCTACCACCCTTTCAGGCAGTGAGCTCCAGATTCCCACCACCCTCTTGGTGAAAATGCTTTTATTCGAATCCCTCCTAAATCTCCTGCCCGTTACCTTGAATCTCGGCTCCATAGTTATTGACCCATCAAATAAGGGAAAAATTTCTTCTTATCTATGTCCTTCATAATTTTGTAAATCTCAATCGGGTCCCTTCTCTGCTCTAAGGAGAACAACCCCAGCCTAACTAGCCTCTCTTCATAGGTGAAACGTTCCAGCCCAGCCAACATCCTGGTGAATCTCCACTACACCCTTTCTAGTGCAATCAGATCCTTCCTATAGTGTGGCGATCAGAACTGCACAAGTACTCCAGATGTGGCCTAACAAGTGTTTTATATAGCTCCATCATAACCTCCCTGCTCTTATATTCTGCGCCTCGGCTAATAAAGGCAAGTATCTCATATGCCTTCTTAACCACCTTATCTACATGTCCTGCTGCCTTCAGGGACCTATGGACATGCACCCCAAGATCCATCTGGCCCTCTGTACTTCTAACGTCCTACCGTTCACTGTTTTTCAGGCTAGTGAGAAGTATACAGTGGTGTCTCCTAGAGATCAATATTAGGACCACAGCTCATTTTAATATATTAATGACCTGGGCCTGGGTATGCAGGGCATAATTTCAAAGTTTGCAGACAGATTCTGAGAAGTAGTTTTTTAAAATTCGTTCAAGGGACTTGGGTTTCGCTGGCTAGGCAAGCATTCATTGCCCATCTCTAATTACCTTTGACTCCAGAGGTGAGGCGAGAGTGACTACCCTTGACATAAAGGCAGCATTTGATCTAGTATCACATCAAGGAGCCCTAGCAAGACTGAAGTCAATGGGAATCATGGGGGAAACTCTCCACTGGTTGGAGTCTTGTCTAGCACAAAAGAAGATTGTTGTGGTTGTTGGAGGTCAGTCATTTCACTCCTGGGACATCACTCCAGGAGTTCCTCAGGGTAGTGTCCTAGACCCAACCATCTTCAACTGCTTAATCAATGACCTTCTTTTCAACATGAGGTCAGATGTGGAGATGCTGATGATTGTACAATGTTCAGCACCATTCATGATTCCTCAGACACAAGCAGTGCACGTGCAAATGCAGCAAGTCCTGAACAATATCCAGGCTTGGGCTAACAAGTGGCAAGCAACATTCGTGCCACACAAGCGGCAAGCAAATGTCCATCTCCAATAAGAGAGAATCAAAATATCGCCCCTGACATTCAATGGCATTTCCATCACTGAATTCCCCACTATCAACATCATGGGATTAGCATTGGCCAGAAACTGGACTAGCTGTATAATTACCGTGGCTACAAGAGCAGGCCAGACGCTCAAAATAGTGTGGTGAGTAACTCACCTCCTGACTCCCCAAAGTCTGTCCATCATCTACAAGTCACAAGTCAGGAATGTGACGGAATACACCCCACTTGCTCCATCAACACTCAAGAAGCTTGAAAGCAGCCCGCTTGATTGGCACCCCTGCCACACAAATTCACTCCCCCCCATCACCGACCAGCAGTAGCAGCAGAGTGTACCATCTAGAAAATTCACTGCAGGAACTCACCAAGGCTCCTTCGGCAGCACCTTCCAAACCCATGACCACTACCATCTAGAAGAACAAGGGCAGCAGATACATGGGAACACCACCACCTGGAGGTTCCCCTCCAAGGCACGCACCATGCTGACTTGGAAATATATCACCATTCCTTCACAGTCGCTGGGTCAAAATCCTGGAACTCCCTCCATAATAGCACTGTGGCTGTATCTACACCACATGAACTGCAGCAGTTCAAGAAGACAGCCCTCCACCACCTTCTCGACGGTGATTCGGAATGGCCAACAAATGCTGGCCTAGCCAGCGAAGCCCACATCCTGTAAAAATGAATTTTTAGAAAGGTGCTAACCCCTAGTATGTTGAAAGAAGTAGTGTAGTGAGGAGGATGCCAACAGATTCAGAGTACATTAACAGTGTTGAAAAGAGCAGCACATGGCAAATTAAATTTAATGCAGAGTAGTGTGGAGTAATGCATTTTGGGATGAAGAATGAGGAGAGGCAGTATATGATGCCATTTTAAAAAAGGATGCAGGAGCAGAGACACCTGGAAGTTTACATACAGAAATCCAAAGGTGCAAGGACTAGTTGATAACCATGTTTTTTTTTTTAAAGGTATAACAGTATGCTTGGTTTTATAGACATAGACAAAAGGGTACAAAGTCTCAAAAACATAAACTTTATAAATCACTGGTTGGCCTCAGTTGAGTATTATGTTCAATTCTGGCTACCATTCTTCAGAAAGGATGTCAAGACATTGAAGAAAGGGAGGACAAAGATTACTGGAATGGTACCAGGAATGAGGAGGACAAGAAGCTAGGATTGTTCTTCTTAGCTAAGAGGTCAGGGAGATTTAATTGAAGCATTAAAAACCATGAAGGATTTGACAATGTAAATAAGGAGACACTGTTCCCATTGGCTGAAGGGGCAGCAAAGGGAAGATGCAGCATTGAAACAATTGGTAAAAGAGAAGAGGTGAGCTGGGAATCCTTTCTTCATGCAGCAATTTATTATGAACATAACTATCTAAGAGCATAATAGAAGATAATTCATTTGTGACATTCAAAAGGAAATTGGATGGATATTTAAAAGGGGATAAATATGCAGGGCTCTGAGGAAGTGGGACTAATTTGAAAGCGCTCAGTGTATATAGGCATTATCAGTCAACTGGCCTATTTCTGTTCTGTAAGATTTGATTTTCCTAATTGTAAGCGTCCTTTTTTAACGAGTTTAGTTCTTACTGTACTAACTACACTTACAACTATTCAATCTGTTTTAGTTCATTGTAACTTTATTTCTGTGGGAGGCTGGCTGAAAATACCAGGGCTGAGAAACAGTTAATGTGGCGTAAAAGGTGTGTCACAAGAAATTGGCAATTATAGGCCATACGTGCTAACTTGACCAATGCTCAAGATATTTGATATGGATACATATATTTTGTCTGTCAGATTGCTTATTGATTAGACCTGTTTTTTTCCCCCTCTAATTAATTATTTTCTATTTCCTGTTTCAGCAATCATGTTGTACAAACCATTTCTTCCCATTCCACAGCACTCCCCATCAAAATAATTCCAGCCTGTCACATTGCAGAAAAAATAATTTCTGCCAAACCACAGCTGTCTTAATATGCTCTACCGAGGTTCCAACTGAGACTATGTTTATTTTAAACATTTTTAAGAGAAAATGTTTTGATAAGAATCTTGCTTCAAATATTCCATCGGAAGTGAGTGATTATCAGCGGTTTTAAGGAATTAAAAAAAGCAACTGTGTCTGGAGAATCCTGAAATCCCATTTCCTGAACACTGATTTAAAAGTACTTGTCCTTTCAGAATCCTTTGAAGCAATTTAAGGAATCTGCCCAGCACTCCGGCTTCCTATGTTTCCTCCCAAGTGCTGCATGCACTTCAGCTGCATTGCATTTTTCTGCTTTCTACACCCTCTGGACAGTTTCACCTCCATCTCCATGCTCCAGTCTTCAAAAAATGTTATACGCCAAGGCTTTATCAGGTGCACAGCCCTCTGCCAGCCAAGTTCCATGCACAATGCTGAAGGAAATCTGTTTGCATAAATATATAATGAGTACAAGTTCTTGTATTTCTGTTTGTTAGGAAGTTTTAATGACCATGGAATTCAACAATAGGAAGAAAAAGATTTATTTTACTTGTAACAAAAAGCTGCCCACGACAGTACCTATCTGCAATCACAGTCCCCGTGGGGACAGCCAACATGCCGGTCCCTGGTCGGGCTGGCTTTTACGTAAGAAATAGGTCTTCAATTCCACTTTCCCATCTGCTACCTATATTCCCCGATTGCCTAAGAGTCAAACATCTGTCTAAATCGGCCGTAAATATACTCAACGATGGAACATCCGCACCCCTCTGCAGTAGAGAATTCCAAAGATTCACAAGCCTTTGAGTGAATGAATTTCCTCTAATTTCGGTTCTAAATGATTAGCCCCTTATCCTGAGACTGTGCCGCTGTGTTCTAGACACCCCAACCAGGGGAAACAACCTCTCAGTATCCACCCTGTCAGGCCCCTACAGAATCTTGTATGTTTTAATGCGATCACCTCTCATTCTTTTAATCTTCAGAGAACATAGATCCAATTTAATCAGTGTCTCGTCATATGAAAACCCTCTCATCCCAGGGACCAATCTAGCAAACTTTGCTGTACCATTTCCAATGCAAGTATATCCTTCCTTTAGTATGCAGATTAAACCTTATCAATTATCATGAGCACTAATTATCATTCGTTCTTGTATAAGGATTACTGATGTCTGTGGTACTACTGCAATCACCATGGTTTGAGTTTACTTCAGTTCTGAAGAAGTCATATTCGGTTCAAAATTGTACTGTTTCTCTCTCTGCCGATGCTGCCAGGCCTGCTGAGTATTCCCAGAACTTACTGATTTTATTTATGAATTTAGCTTCCATACTAAAATAAGACTAAGATCAAATTCCTGTTTTTTTCCTATGTTCTAATCAATGTTTTAAGTCATATTGGGTGCAGTTCTACATACATCTGACACCTTCGGGCAAGGGGCGGGCAACAACGTTGCGTTCGGGAATCCCCTTCAGATGTTCACAGGTAAGGGTTTGCATGGCAATTGCCCGCAAGTACAAATTTCCCCTGAGCAGTTCCCCTACTCGGGGAACTCTATGAAAATGCAGCTAAGTTGCAAATTTCAGATGGTCCCAACTGGGTTACATCAATAGTTACCCAGAAAAAGTTAGAAGAATTTAAAACCTCTTCTAATCTCTAGATTACTGTTGAACAGTCCCACACCGAACCCCTAAGGTTCCCCCCAACCGACCTACTACCCCTTCCCTTAATGGCCTCCTCCCATCCCTTAAGGAATTCAATGGGAATATAGGAATTCCCCAATCAATAGGATTCCCCCGCCTCTCCAGTCCGATCTATTGCCACCAACCTTCCCCCGAGACCTGACCAAAATCCTTACCTTTTAGGCCCTCCTCCCTCCCAGGTCATGGCTTCCTTTTGAAATGAAATGAAATGGAAATCGCTTATTGTCACAAGGAGGCTTCAAATGAAGTTACTGTGAAAAGCCCCTAGTCGCCACATTCCGGCACCTGTTCGGGGAGGCTGGTACGGGAATTGAACCCGCGTTGCTGGCCTGCTTTAAAAGCCAGCTATTTAGCCCTGTGCTAAACAAGTCTGACAGAACTGCCCTCGCTGCAAGTCCCCAGGGACATGTTTCACTGCGTGGACTCGGAAGGTCAGACGACACAGGATTGAAAAAAATTTAAGATGAAAAACTAGGAGTGGAGTGACAATCCGACTGTGTCACCTTTGAGGAGGTTAAGGCCCAATAAGTGTTGAAAGCTATGCACATTTGGGTAAGCCAGATCATGGTCCTCCCTGTTGGCATTTGCATCATGAGTTTCCAAGTAAAGACCCCTCAAGAATGGGAAGCTTGACTGATATTTTCCTCTCAGCCCAGAGGGATTCATACGAAATGCACTGGCTTATTTCTAATGCGATAAATAAAGTTTTTTTATTCTTCAAGGCAAATTAATATCAGTGAGCGCATTTAAATATGATTTTCACTTCCTATAATTTTACTTCAGTTCCTTGCTCAGTTGAAGATCATGGACTACAGTCTTCTGGTTGGTATTCATGATGTCGAGCGAGCTGAACAGGAAGAAATGGATTTTGAGGATGAAGAAGATGAAGGAGAAAGTGATGGAGCGGGAGCCCATACAACCGGATCATGTGGAACGCCTCCAGATAGCCCCGGAAATGTACTGAACAGTTCAAGACCATTAGCTCCTGGTGAATTTGACCCAACTATTGATGTGTATGCCATAAAAAGCCATGAAAGTAAGTAAACATTTGAATTTTGTTCACGTAATATATATAAAATTATAAAGATACAAGCTGCCTCCAGCAGCGATTAGAGCGAAATAGTTGGCATTAATGTGTTGATGCAATTTACAAAGAAAATGAGAGTTTTGTAGTCAATATAATATAAACTAATTTAAATTGGGCATTATGTACTTTCCTGAAAAAGCATTCAACCACTAACACGAGAACAATTAAATGCAAATCCTAATTAGGATAAATGTGTAACTCATTTCCCCCATACTATATTTCTGAAGTTCTTAATTTAGTCAGAATATTTATTTCTAAAATAGATCTATTTTTATCATTTGCATATTAACATTTTAATCAGATGTGCAGTGAGTGGTGCTGCATATCGCTCACAAGAGGGGCCAGCAAGCCATTGAAAACTCTGTTCACATCAGCGGAACCAGAAGATCCGACTGACTTGAAAGGCTGGAAACCTCCAGCACGGTAGCACAGTTGTTTCACAGCTCCAGGGTCCCAGGTTCGATTCCAGCTTGGGTCACTGTCTGCGTGGAGTCTGCATGTTCTCCCTGTGTCTGCGTGGGTTTCCTCCGGGTGCTCCGGTTTCCTCCCACAAGTCAAGAAAGACGTGCTGTTAGGTAATTTGGACATTCTGTATTCTCTCTCTTGTGTGCCCGAACAAACGCTTGAATATGGCTACTCGGGGCTTTTCACAGTAACGTCATTGCAGTGTTAATGTAAGCCTACTTGTGACAATAAAGATTATTAAATTAGAATGTCCAGAAAAGGGCCATTCAATCCATCAGGTCTATGCCAGTTTTATTCTCTGCAGAAGTCTCTACCCACCCTACACCAATGTCCCCCATTCTATTCTCCCTTATAACACCAAGTTAAAGTCCAACAGGTTTATTTGGAATCACGAGATTTCAGAGCATAGCTCCTTCATCAGGTGAGTGATTTTTATCAAGGGTGTTCTGAAAGTCTGTATTTACCACACATACTACATTGCCCGTGTCAAAGTTTTCTGTTCCTTCAAATAATTCAATAAAGTTACTAAGTTAGACCTTCGTTTTAGATATCTATGTTGACTAGTTTTTATTATATTTTCTTTCATCTGATCTTTTAGCACTAACATTAAGGTAATTGGTCTCGGGTTCTTCCCATTTTCAAAGATAGGATTTACGATTGTTGTTCACCAGTCTGGTGGGATTATTTCAAGTGTTTGTTTTATATAATGGTCTTGGTGCTTCCGCTGTCACCTCCTATTGAGTATCTGTGGGTAATTCATCTGGACCTGGCATCTTGTCCTCCGTTTGGCTCAGTATGTTGTTTTCCGTGCTTTCTATTTTATCTGTTGTAATATTGCTTGTGACCTTTCCTCCAATTGTTATTCTACTGTTAGCCACTCCAGTGAAAACTGAGGCAAAAAATCTGTTCAGAATTGCTGGTATTTCTGTATCAGTTCCTCTAAGTGTATCATGGTCTACTATAGGAATGTAGGAACAGGAGTAGGCCATTTGACCCCTCAAGCCTGCTCCACCATTTAAGTAGATTATGGCTGATCTTCTATCTCAAGGCCATCTTCCCGTACCATTCCCATATCCTTGGATGTCATTGTTACCGAGAAATCTATCAACCTCTGCTTAAAGAATTCCAAAGATTCACCACCCTCTGAGTGAAGAAATACCTCCTCATCCCAGTCCTAAATTCCGAGACTGTGTCCACTGGTCTAGACCACCCAAGCAGGGGAAACATTCTTCCTGCATCTATCTGTCGAGTCTTTTAAGAATTTTGTGCACTCCAATTAGATCACCTCTCGTTCTTCTAAACTCTAGCGAATAAAGGGCCCAGACTCCTCCATCTTTCTTCATACGACAGTCCTGCAATCCCAGAAACAAGTCTGGTGAACCTTTGTTGCACTCCCTCTATGGCAATAAAGGTAAGGGAGCCAGAACTTCACACACTACCCCCGGTGCGGTCTAACCAACATTTTATACAATTGAGGCACGACTTTGCTACTCCTGTACTCAACTCCTCTTGCGACAAATGCTAACATTCCATTAGCCGTCCTAATTGCTTGCTGCACCTGAATGTTAAGATTCAGAAGCTTAGTGAACTAAGAAGCCCTTTGATAAAAGCAAATTATTGCGGATGCTGGAATCAGAAACAAAAACAGAAAATACTGGACAATCTCAGCAAGTCTGACAGCATGTATGGAGGGTAGAGGGAGCTAACGTTGCGAGTCGGGATGACTCTTTGTCAAAGCTGACAAAGGACAGAGTCATCCCGACTCGAAACGTTAGCTCCCCTTTACTCTCCACAGAGGCAGTCAGACCTGCTGAGATTGTCCAGTATTTTCTGTTTTTGTTTAGGAAACCCGTTGAACATCTACACTTTCTAATCTCTCACCATTTCAGAAATACTCTGCGTATCTGTTCCTCCTACCAAAGTGAATAACCCCACATTTTTCCACATTATATTCCATCTGCCAAGTTCTTGCCCAATCACTCAGATTGTCCAAATCCTCTTGAAGCTGCTTTGCTTCCTCACAACACACATTCCCAGCTTTTTGTCATCTGAAAACTTGGAAATATTACATTTGGTCCCCACATTCATATCATTGATATATATTGTGAACAGCTGGGCCCAAGTACTGATCCTTGTGGTACCCCACTAGTCACAGCCAGCCAATGCGAGAATGACCTGTTTATTACTACACCCTGTTTCTCTCTGTTAGCCAATCCTTAATCCAAGGCCAATATATTAGCTCCTATCCCGTGTGCTTAAATTTATTAAAAGCCTTCTGAAAATCCAAGTATAATCTGTCCACAGACACCTTTTTATCAATTCTGTTAGTAACATGCTCAAAAAAACTCCCAACAAGTTCATCAAACGTGATTACCCATTCATAAATCCGTATTGACCATGCCAATCAGATCATTATTATCCAAGTGTCCATTTATTTCATCCTTTTAATTCTAGAATTTTCATTACTAAAGATGTACGGCTAATAGGTCTGTAGTTCCCTGCTTTCTCTCTCCCTCCCTTCTTAAATAGTGGGGTGACATTTGCAACCTTCTAATCTGTAGGAATCATTCCAGGACCGAGAATTTTGGAAGACTACTACCAATGCATCCACTTTCTCCATAGCAACTGCTTTCAACACTCTGGGATTTAGAACATCAGGTCTTGGGGACTTATCAACATTCAAAGAACAAAGAAAAATGCAGCACAGCAATAGACCCTTTGACCCTCAAGCCTGCACCGACCATGCTGGCCACCTGAACTAAAACCCCCTACCCTTCCGGGGACCATATCACTCTATTCCCATCCTATTCATGTATTTGTCAAGATGTCCCTTAAAAGTCACTATCATATCTGCTTCCACTACCACCTCCGGCATCGAGTTCCAGGCTCCCACCTCCCTCTGTGTCAAAATCGTGCCTTGTACATCTCCATTAAACCTTGCCACTCGCACCTTAAACCTATGCCCCCTAGTAATTGACTCTTCTACCCTGGGAAAAAGCTTCTGACTACCCATTCTGTCCATGCCCCTCATAATAGAACATAGAATATAGAACAGTACAGCACAGTACAGGCCCTTCAGCCCACAATGTTGTGCCGACCATATATCCTAATCTAAGATCAACCTAACCTACACCCCTTCAATTTACTGCTGTCCATGTGCCTGTCTAAGAGTAGCTTAAATGTCCCTAATGACTATGACTCCACCACCTCTGCTGGCAGTGCATTCCACACTGACCCACCACTCTCTATGTAAAGAACCTACTTCTGATATCTCCCCTATACCTTCCTCCAATCACCTTAAAACGATGTCCCCCTCGTGCCAGCCATTTCCACCCTGGGGAAAAGTCTCTTGCTATCCACTCTATCCATGCCTCTCATCACCTTGTACACCTCTATCAAGTCACCTCTCTGCCTTCCTCACTCCAGTGAGAAAAGCCCTAGCTCCCTCAACCTTTCTTCATAAGACATGCCCTCCAGTCCAGGCAGCATCCTGGTAAATCTCCTCTGTACCCTCTCCAAAGCATCCACATCCTTCCTATAATGAGGCGACCAGAACTGGACACAATATTCCAAGTGTGGTCTAACTAGGGCTTTATAAAGCTGCAGCAAAACCTCGCGGCTCTTAAACTCAATCCCCCTGTTAATGAAAGTCAACACACCATACGCCTTCTTAACAACCCTATCAACCTGGGTGGCAACTTTGAGGGATGTATGTATGTGGACCCCAAGATTCCTCTGTTCCTCCACACATCCAAGAATCCTGCCTTTAACCCTGTATTCAGCATTCAAATTCGACCTTCCAAAATGAATCACTTCACATTTATCTAGGTTGAACTCCATCTGCCACTTCTCAGCCCAGCTCTGCATCCTGTCAATGTCCTGCTGTAATCTTGTAGACTTCTATCAGATACCCCTAAACCTCTGTCGTTCCAGTGAGAACAAACCAAGTTTTGTCAACCTCCCCTCATAGCTCATGTCCTCCATACCAGGCAACATCCTGGTAAATCTTTTCTGTACCCTTTCCAAAGCCTCCACATACTTCTGGTTGTGTGGCGACCAGAATTGAACACTATATTCCAAGTGTGTCCTAACTAAGGTTCTATAAAGCTGCAACACGACTTGTTGTGTTGTTTTAAACTCAATGCCCCGGCCGATGAAAGCAAGCATGACGTATGCCTTCTTGACCACCTGCATTGCCACTTTCAGTGACTTTCAGTACCTGTACACCCATATCCCTCTGCCAGTCAATACTCAAGGGTTCTGCCATTTACTGTATATTTCCCATCTGTATTAGACCTTCCAAATGCATTGCCTCACATTTGTCCAGATTAAGCTTCATCTGCCATCTCTCTGCCCAAGTCTCCAACCGATCTATATCCTGCTGTATCCTCTGACGGTCCTCGTTGCTATCCGGAATTCCAACAACCTTGTGTCTTCCAGAGGTGAGGTGCACTTTCTCCCCATGTCTGTGTGGATTTCCTCCGGGTGCTCCGGTTTCCTCCCACAGTCCAAAGATGTGCAGGTTAGATGGATTGGCCATGCTAAATTGCCCCTTAGTGTCCAAAAGGTTAGGGGGTGATATAGGGATAGGGTGAGGCGTGGGCTTGGGTAGGGTGCTGTTTCCAAGGGCCAGTGCAGACTCGATGGACCAAATGGCCTGCTCCTTCACTGCAAATTCTATGATTCTATGAACTGCTCGAAGATCTTGGCCATGAGTTCTGTGGGTCCCATCCCCTCATTACCTAGGGCAGTTCTTTTGCTTCTTTGCATAAACACCTTGGGCTAGATTTAGTGCTGGTGGCAGGGGCGAAAGCAACAGTCAGCAGGAACCAAGACTGCTTAAGTGGCTCAATGGGACTCTGGGTGTGCAGATCATCCACAACACTTCCTGCTGTTGGAAATGTGGCATGATGCCACACCATCTTGTCAGCCCTCCCAGCTCCCAACCCATCCCCAAATGGCTAGTAAGATCCAACCCCATGTTCTGATTATGTTAAAAAGAGATAGAAAGCCTCGATAAGGGAGGGGGAGGGAGGGGGAGATTCATCTTGGTGCAGAGTGCTTCCTTTTGTATTTTTTGCTAACTTGAACATGTATCCAGTCTGTAGCAGACTGCTTCAAATTACTGATTTTTATTTTCACCTCTTTACTTCTTTGGAGACCTACTATTTTGGATTTCTGCTGGCCCGTCTGGCCATCCCAGTAATATGCCTGCCCATTAGCATCTAGATCAAAGCCTGGAGTTTCTGTAGGATGTGTGAAAATGTACAAGTTCCTATGGGAAGAAAAATAGCTCAGTATATCAAAGTCCTTGCTTACAAGTCAGGATTCGCACTTTTCAATTTTTAAAAAGTAAGTTGTATGATGGGAATTAGCTTGCACTGAAGGTGCTCCACTCGCTGTTCCTTCTGAGTTAATGGTAGGAAGTTTTTTAAAAAACTTTCCACATTTTTAATATAAATGTGTTTGCACATTTTTAATAACATCCTGTTCATAAATCGTACAATTATTTTATAGACTCCCTGCGGAAGGAGATTTACTTTCTGGGAATTATTGACATTCTAACACATTATGACGCAAAGAAGAAAGCTGCACATGCTGCCAAAACAGTCAAGCATGGCGTAAGTAATTTACACTTCTTTGTTTTCTCACAAAATCTGCTTTGAGGTTTGAGAAAGTTATTATTCTTTAGTGAGTGCATAAAATGAAGTTAAGTGCAGTTATGTAGCTAGAGTAATTCTAATTGACTGTACTAGTTATTTAGGGCAGGATTTACCGAGCAACTCGCCACGTGCTGCGAGGCGGTAGGAGGTTGCCTGCCATTGGTGGGGCTTCCTGTTGAATTCACTCCTGCACCGTCGGCGGGACCAGAAGATCCTGCCGGCTCAAACTGCCGTTAAATATCACCCACAATGTCAGCTTGGCTCAGCTGCCAGTAATTTTGCCTCTTGAGACTTAAGACTGTATGTTTTACTCCGCACTGAAGCATATAATCTATGCTGGCATTTCAAAGACAAACTGAAAGAATGTGGCACTGTCAAACATTTCATCAATGAGGCAATATGCTGAGGTCTGATCTGCCTGTTCAGCTGGAAGTAAAAGATCATGATGTTTGAAGAGCAGAGCATCCTGCTCAATGATCAATTTTGACGCAACACTATCAAAGCAGACACAAATGTGATTTATCATACTTACTGTTTCTGAGCATGTTGGGTGTCAGATTTGGTGACATAATAGTGTCCACACTTAAGAAAAACTTTCCATAACTGATTACTCAATACCTCACCAGATTGAGGGGATCAGGTAGCTCAGTTGGCAGGACGGCTGGTTCGTGATGCGGAGTGACGCCAACAGAGTGTGTTCAATTCCCATTCCGGCTGAGGTTATTCATGAACGCCCCGCCTACTCAACCTTGCCCTTCGCCTGAGATGTGGTGACCCTCGGGTTAAATCACAACCAGTCAGCTCTCTGGGCCTCTGGGCCTGTGGCGATATTGTACACTTTAGCTGACCACATTGCAATTGATACCGACAGTGGATGGCTGGAATTGAAACATTTCCAGTAATCAATACTGACATTCCTGACAATGAGAAAAACCTAGGAATGAGCATAAATGGCTTTCTCCCTTTTGTTAATTTCCAATTAAATAGACATCATTCACTGGCTACCGATTGACATGCTTCAGTCGTACAATTGTCCTCCGGAAGAAATGAATGGTTGAAATTGACTGTTATTATCCTCCTCTTCTGGAGAATTACCTGAGCTTTTCTTTAACCCTTTCTCTCCGCCTTCATGAGGAAATAAGCAGTTTTATAAAAGATATTTATTCAATGTTATACGGATTCCCTTGTCAAATTGTTATGTGTTGAAGTTCTACTTATGAAAAGTTGTTAAATGAAAAATGATGATAATTGTATTTTTGTGTGTTATAGTCTGGCGCTGAGATCTCCACCGTCAATCCAGAGCAGTACTCGAAGCGCTTTGTGGAATTTATCACCAGTATTTTGACATAGCTTAACGTGGATCGCACCTGCAGGGAATGGGAGGGGTCACAGAAATGTGGGAATGAAATGGGCTAAATGAAGTGGCATATGCAATGTTGGTCTTGCCGAAAGCATTCCCTTCTTTGCATCTTCTAAATAAGGTGACTGACGGAAAATAGCTTTAACTGCTTCCTGAAACTGCCAGCACAGTACTCACAATTAAGGACTTTATTTTGTGGGAAGAATATAAAATCATCAGAGTGCATTGCTTTAGCAACACTCCAAGACCAGCTGTGATGGAACTTCATGGGAGGAGGTACTTTCAATAATGGGAAGAAACTGCATGTTGATTGACATACAGCAATTACTGGTATCGAATTATAAACTGTGGATCGGTTTATCAATTGAACTGAAAGATGCAGAGCAGTATTTGTTTAACTTGCTAATGTTACACTTCCACTGTGCACACTGGCACTCCTCAAGGTAGCTTTGTGGTTTATTGTTTTTTCAAAGGGAGTCTTGACCCAATAAAACTTGCAAAAGTACTGTAAATTTCTATTGTGATAAGTTAGTCTTAAATCCCCGACTTTAGGCAGCTTATACTATGTGTTTAACGGTTAAAATCCTTTCGAGGAGGAGATTAAATTAAGAAATGAAAAATTTCAGTCACTCATTGACAGTAATTGGGTGCTTTAAGGTTTGATAAATTAAATATATTTTCACAGTACAGAAAAGATCTGCATTTAAGTGTCAAGATCAGCCTTATGGCTATTTAACATTGTTTTGGGCAACAATTTACTACATATCTAACTTTCATTTGAAAAAATTGAGTTAAAAGACTTGAAGACACCTTGATCACTTTATACACAGCAGACCCCGTTATGTTAGTAATTGGAATACAATTTGGAAAAGAAAACTGCATTTGTAACACTTTAGATTAGTGATCTAATTATTTCATCTCAATGTAACAACTTGGTTTTCTTCCATATTCCCACTGTTACTGGTGTTTACAAGAGAAGTATCCGATGTGTCACATTGTGAGTGGCTTTTTCATATTTCATATTAACATGGATTCAAATAAAATGTCCATCTCCACCATGTTCTAAGTGGGAGGATTTGGGGAGGATTCTGACTCCCAAATTAAAGATGGAATGCTTCAATAATTCATTACACCTTCCATGTAGAGGAATGGATTATGATTGTCTTAACGCAACAGTAATATTTCAGAATTCACAGTTGCCTTTTTAGTTGCTGCAGCATTGTTTTAGGTATTATGTAAATATGCAATAAACGGTTGCCTGAAACTATGATCATCTTATTTTAAGCATGAATTGATCTTTTCTGTACTACTTCCACCATCTCTCATAATGCAGATTATGCCTTGTTAAATAAAACATACTTAATATCTGTGCAACAGGTGTGCCTTTTTCCTAGGTGTATCATTGAAATTGCTGTTAAGACTATATCAGTTGCATTGCTGTGCCCTCCCCAAATGTTTGGGAACTTAAGCAAGGAAAGGAGTGCCAGAATGCCTTTTCCTGTCAAAAATGTGTCAATGCTGTTAAGACTGCAATTTTTTTTAAATGCTTCACATTAGATAGCAATTACCTAGATTGTACTAGGATTCTAGAGAGTATTAACATCTTCAGTGGCCAAAGGCAATATCATCAGTGTGTTCCTGTAATAATTTAACATGATTTTGTTACTTTTGGTATAGTGATGTTAACACTGTAATGTAAATGTACAGTTATATATTTTACGTATTTAAAAAAATAATTTTTTCCATAATCGTTGTGCAGGTCATTTTCATTTCAAATTTTCTGTAGGATGCTGTAGTTTCCATTAGTAATAGGACTACAAAGAAACAAGCCCAAGTGGGAAAAAGAGGTACGCGTACAAACAATATATTTGGGCAAAAATATCCCTCTGTGGCTCATCTGTGTACTTTAAATGTTTCACACAGTTTAAACTATAATGCACAATGTTTTGTCTTTATTGGTCATTCATGTAAATAAATTTTTTGTTTAAGTGAGGCGACTTCATAAAATATGTACTAGTGCTGCATTCTACACACCATACCTGAGCTTTGCTTTATGAAATAAAGCACCCTGTTGTCTCAAAACATTTCTTGCATTGATGGTGTTATTTTCATACTGGTGGTGAGAATAGCTGCAGTTGCCTATTCTCACATTTCCTCAACCGTTTTGTCAAAAATCGAACTGATGCCTAGAAGCTGTTACAGCTCTTACCCAGTCCCTGCATAATCACCTTGCAGCAATTGAATGCCCCTTTGTTAATGCGTAGACAGAGAATGATAGTAAAGTATGTAATAAATGCCTATTTTTCCATGTTTGGTATCACCCGGACCATGCAATAGTCTTTGTAACTGATCTGGTCCTTAGATAAGTTGCTGTGGAGCAAAGGAAAAACAAAGAGCATTCCAGCACTCTAATTACCTAGCTCTAAGCTCTTTGGGGAAAATCAATATCCTTTTGCTTTATGAGCAAATTATTATTATTCTTTTGTTTCCTCCACATTGCTCGGGGATCGCCCCCTTTATCAACTGGTGGAGTTATTGTCCCTTTGTTTCTGTAGGCTCCCCTTAAGTGATAGAAAAGTCACATCGATGAACCTATTCTCAAATTTCAATTACAGGGAGCATTGTTCCATTAGTTTAAAAAAAAAAAAAAAAAATCTGATTTGACTTTAGTATCAAGACTTTTTTTTAACAAATATTTTATTTTCTGTTGAAATTTCTACTGTGGCTTATAAATCCCAGTGCTTAGTAACCCAATTTCCCCAAACGTATCAACATCCTGGAGTTACTCTTTAGCAGAGAGCAGTAATCCAAAATGCCTTTGGCTGCAATTCTACTCTGAAGGAGTGAAGGAAGCTGAAGAAGATGCCTAGCTTTGATAATTGATTGACAATAGATAAACACATAACAAGGCTTCCACCTAACAAACAGCCTTGACTTGTAGGAAGGGATTCTTTCACAATGTAAGAGTGATTCCGAAGCTGTTGCAACAATTATGGTCATTTTTTCATAGCCAGTGGATATTCCAACAAGCAGGATATTTTACATTCCTCTTAATTTAAACCTGAAAACTTGATTTCTGAAAAGTCAATACCAACAGAAACAGAATGTAATGGAAAAGTAGCAAGCATGTGGGTTGCCTGCAGGAAGAGTATGTGGAAGCAGTCACACTGTCTCAATCAGCAAAGAAATCAGCAAAGTCAAAAAGTTCTATTTAAGCTTCAGGCCTTTCCAATATATTATTAAATGTAATGTAGAGTTTATCATTTTGGTGACTAGTAATGCTGATTATCCGCAGATATAATGTTGATTGTTCTCGAATGTTGTCCTTTATTAGAAATATGTAATTTAACATGCATATTTCTGGCAAAATCTCCATCTCTGTCCAACATGTATCATTCCAAGGGGAGGAACCTACCTCTGTGGTTAACTAAAAAAGTTAAAGACAGTATCAAATTTACAGAAAATGCATATAATTGCAAAAGATTGGACAGAATATAAAAGAACAGAGGAGAATGACAAACCTATGAATAAGAAGGGGAAAATTGGAGTACAAGGGAAAGATAGCTAGAAGTATAAGGATGGACAGTAAGAGTTTCCATAGATATATTAATAAGAAAATAGTTAACAAAAGACTTGGCTTCTCACTCTGCAGCTGGATCCTCGGCTTTCTGACTCACAGACCACAATCAGTAAGAATAAACAACAACATCTCCTCCACAATAGTCCTCAATACCAGGGCCCCGCAAGGCTGCATACTTAGCCCCCTGACGACTGCGCAGCAAAATTTGGTTACAGCTCCCATCAATACGTTTGCTGATGATACGGCCATAGTGGGCTGGATCTCGAATAATGACGGGTCAGAATACAAGAGGGAGATAGAGAACTTAGTGGAGTGGTGCAGCGACAACAATCACCCTCAATGCCAGCAAAACTAAAGAATTGGTCATTGACTTCAGGAAGCAAAGTACTGTACGCATCCCTGTCAGCATCAACGGGGCCGAGGTGGAGATAGTTAACAGTTTCAAATTCCATGGGGTACACATCTCAAAAAAATCTGTCCTGGCCCACCCATGTCGACGCTACCACCAAGAAAACAACAGGGCCTATAGTTCCTTAGGAAACTAAGGAAATTCAGCATGTCCACATTCACTCTTACCAACTTTTACAGATGCACCATAGAAAGCATGTTATCTGGCTGCATCACAGCCTGGTATGGCAACTGCTCGGCCCAAGACCGCAAGAAACTTCAGAGAGTCGTGAACACAGCCCAGTCCATTACACAAACCTGCCTCCCATCCATTGACTCTATTTACTTCTCCCGTTGCCTGGGGAAAACAGGCAGCATAATCAAAGACCCCTTCCACCCGGCTTACTCACTCTTCCAGCTTCTTCCATCGTTCAGGAGATACAAATGTCTGACAAACACGCACAAACAGACTCAAAAACAGCTTCTTCCCCGCTGTTACCAGACTCTTATGGACTGACCTGATTAACACTACACCCCTGAATGCTTCACCCGATGCCGGTGTTTATGTAGTTACATTGTGTACCTTGTGTTGCCCTATTATGTATTTTCTTTTATTTCCTTTTCTTTTCATGTACTTAATGATCTGTTAAGCTGCTCGCAGAAAAATACTTTTCACTGTACCTCGATACACGTGACAATAAACAAAATCCAAAGTGGGGCGGGATTCTCCGACCCACCGCCGGGTGGGAGAATCGCCGGGGGTCGGCGTGAATCCCACCCCCGCCGTCCTCCTAATTCTCCCGCCCCCCCCAAAATTGCCCCGGCGTGAGTTGCGCCGCCCGCCTCAGAGAATGGCGGGGTCCGGCGTGACTCAATAGGCCCCGGGGCTGACCGATCTCTCCGGCCTGCGATGGGCGGACGTCCCGCCCGTTCTTTGCAAGTCCGGCCGGCGTAAATTAGAGTAGGTCCCTTACCGGCAGGATCTGGCGGCGCGGGCGGGCTTCGGGATTCTTGGGCGGGGGGATCTGGCCCCGGGAGGTGCCCCCACGGTGGCCTGGCCCGCAGTCGGGGCCCACCGATCCACGGGGTGGGCCTGTGCCATGGGGGCACTCTATTGTTCCGCACCGGAGGCCGTGGTCTTCCGCCATTCCCGGTGCGGAAGCGAATCCCTCTGCGCATGCGCTGGCCAGTGGAGGCCCTTCGGCGCCAGTTGGCATAGCGCCAAGCCCCTTTCCCGCCGGCCGGCAGGGCGCCAACCACTCTGGGGCGGTCCTAGCCCCTGTAGGTGCGGAGGAGTCCGCACCTTTGGGGTGGCCTGACGCCGGAGTGGTTTACACCACTCAGTCCCGCCAGGGACCTCCGCCCCGCTGGGTAGGGGAGAATCCCGCCCGTGAGCTTTGTATCTGGGGAATTAATAATAGAAAGTCGGGAGGTGACGGATGAATTGAACAAGTATTATGCATCAGTCTTCACCATGGAGGATACCGTAAACCGCTGTAAATCAGGAAATGGAAGGGAGGGCATAATTCAGAAAAATTACAATCACCAGGGAAGTGGTATTAAGCAAATGATTGGAGCTGCAGGTTGACAAAGCTCCAGATCATCCTTGGGCACAAGGAGTGGCTAAGGAGACAGTTAATGCATCGGCTTTAATTTTCCAAAATTCACTAGATTTGGAGACTGTTCCATTAAATTGGAAAGTAACAAAGACTTCCCGTGACGGGGATATACTGAGAAGTCACACATCATAGAACATAGAACATTACAGCGCAGTACAGGCCCTTCGGCCCTCGATGTTGCGCCGACCAGTGAAACCACTCTAAAGCCCATCTACACTATTCCCTTATCGTCCATATGTCTATCCAATGACCATTTGAATGCCCTTAGTGTTGGCGAGTCCACTACTGTTGCAGGCAGGGCATTCCACGCCCTTACTACTCTGAGTAAAGAACCTACCTCTGACATCTGTCTTATATCTATCTACCCTCAATTTAAAGCTATGTCCCCTCGTGCTAGACATCACCATCCGAGGAAAAAGGCTCTCACTGTCCACCCTCTCCAATCCTCTGATCATCTTGTATGCCTCAATTAAGTCACCTCTTAACCTTCTCTCTAATGAAAACAGCTTCAAGTCCCTCAGCCTTTCCTCATAAGATCTTCCCTCCATACCAGGCAACATTCTGGTAAATTTCCTTTGCACCCTTTCCAATGCTTCCACGTCCTTCCTATAATGTGGCGACCAGAATTGCACGCAATACTCCA
Source organism: Scyliorhinus torazame (assembly GCF_047496885.1). NCBI lineage: Eukaryota > Metazoa > Chordata > Chondrichthyes > Carcharhiniformes > Scyliorhinidae > Scyliorhinus > Scyliorhinus torazame. Next base: position 95,236,759 of record NC_092712.1, read on the forward strand.
AATGCAGCCGCACCAGAGTTTTGTACAGCTGCAACATGATCTCATGGCTCCGAAACTCAATCCCTCTACCAATAAAAGCTAACACACCGTACGCCTTCTTAACAACCCTCTCAACCTGGGTGGCAACTTTCAGGGGTCTATGTACATGGACACCAAGGTCTCTCTGCTCATCCACACTGCCAAGAATCTTACCATTAGCCCAGTACTCAGTCTTCCTGTTATTCCTTCCAAAATGAATCACCTCACACTTTTCTGCATTAAACTCCATTTGCCACCTCTCAGCCCAGCGCTGCAGCTTATCTATGTCCCTCTGTAACTTGTAACATCCTTCTGCACTGTCCACAACTCCACAGACTTTAGTGTCATCTGCAAATTTACTCACCCATCCTTCTAAGCCCTCCAGGTCATTTATAAAAATGACAAACAGCAGTGGCCCCAAAACAGATCCTTGTGGTACACCACTAGTAACTGGACTCCAGTCTGAACACTTCCCATCAACCACCACCCTTTGTCTTCTTTCAGCTAGCCAATTTCTGATCCAAACGGCTAAATCACCCTGAATCCCATGCCTCCGTATTTTCTGCAGTAGCCTACCGTGGGGAACCTTATCAAACGCTTTACTGAAATCCATATACACACATCAACTGCTTTACCCTCATCCACCTGTTTGGACACCTTCTCAAAGAACTCAATAAGGTTTGTGAGGCACGACCCACCCTTTGCAAACCCGTGTTGACTATCTCTAATCAAATTATTCCTTTCCAGATGATTGGACATCCTATCTCTTATAAACCTTTCCAAGATTATGCCCACAACAAAAGTAAGGCTCACTGGTCTATAGTTACCGGGGTTGTCTCTACTCCCCTTCTTGAACAAGGGGACAACATTTGCTATCCTCCAGTCTTCTGGCACTATTCCTGTAGACAAAGATGACTTAAAGGTCAAAGGCTCAGCAATCTCCTCCCTAGCTTCCCAGAGAATCCTAGGATAAATCCCATCCGGCCCAGGGGACTTATCTATTTTCACACATTCCAGAATTGCTAACACCTCCTCCTTATGAACCTCAAGCCCTTCCAGTCTAGTAGCCTGAATCTCAGTACTCTCCTCGACAACATTGTCTTTTTCCTGTGTGATTACTGACAAAAAATATTCATTTAGCACCTTTCCTATCTCCTCGGACTCCAAGCACAACTTCCCACTACTGTCCTTGACTGGCCCTACTCTTACCCTAGTCATACGTTTATTCCTGACATATCAATAGAAAGCTTTAGGGTTATCCTTGATCCTACCTGCCAAAGACTTCTCATGTCCCCTCCTGGCTCTTCTTAGCTCTCTCTTTAGGTCCTTCCTAGCTAACTTGTAACTCTCGAGCGCCCTAACTAAACCTTCATGTCTCATCTTTACATAAGCCTCCTTCTTCCTCTTGACAAGTGTTTTGACTGCTTTAGTAAGCCACGGTTCCCTTGCTCGACCACTTCCTCCCTGCCTGACAGGTACATACTTATCAAGGACACACAGTAGCTGTTCCTTGAACAAGCTCCACATTTCCACTGTGCCCATCCCCTGCAGTTTTCCTCTCCATCCGATACATCCTAAGTCTTGCCTCATCGCATCATAATTGCCTTTCCCCCAGATATAACTCTTGCCCTGCGGCATATACCTATCCCTTTCCATCACTAAAGTAAACGTAATTGAATTGTGGTCACTATCACCAAAGTGCTCACCTACCTCCAAACCTAACACCTGTCCTGGTTCATTACCCAGTACCAAATCCAATATGGCCTTGCCTCTCATTGGCCTATCTACATACTGTGTCAGGAAACCCTCCTGCACACATTGGACAAAAACAGACCCATCTAAAGTACTCTAACTGTAGCGTTTCCAGTCAATATTTGGAAAGTTAAAGTCCCCCATAACAACTACCCTGTTGCTTTCGCTCCTATCCAAAATCATCTTTGCAATCCTTTCCTCTACATCTCTGGAACTTTTCGGAGGCCTATAGAAAACCCCTAACAGGGTGACCTCTCCTTTTCTGTTTCTAACCTCAGCCCATACTCCCTCAGTAGACGAGCCCTCATCAAACGTCCTTTCTGCCACCGTAATACTGTCCTTGACTAACCATGCCAACCCTCCCCCTCTTTTACCATCTTCCCTGAGCTTACTGAAATATCTAAACCCCGGCACCTGCAACAACCATTCCTGTCCCTGCTCTATCCATGTCTCCGAAATGGCCACAACATCGAAGTCCCAGGTACCAACCCACGCCGCATGTTCACCCACCTTATTCCGGATGCTCCTGGCATTGAAGAAGACACACTTTAAACCACCTTCCTGCCTGCCGGTACACTCCTGCAACTTTGAAACCTTACTCATGACCTCACTACTCTCAACCTCCTGTATACTGGAGCTACAACTCAGGTTCCCAAGCCCCTGCTGAACTAGTTTAAACCCTCCCGAAGAGCATTAGCAAATTTTCCCCCCCAGGATATTGGCACCCCTCTGGTCCAGGTGTAGACCATCCCATTTGTAGAGGTCCCACCGACCCCAGAATGAGCCCCAATTGTCCAGAAATCTGAAACCCTCCCTCCTGCACCATCCCTGTAGCCACGTGTTCAACTCCTCTCTCTCCCTATTCCTCGTCTCGCTATCACGTGGCACGGGTAACAACCCAGAGATAATAACTGTTTATCCTAGATCTAAGTTTCCACCCTAGCTCCCTGAATTCCTGCCTTACATCCCTATCCCTTTTCCTACCTATGTCGTTGGTACCTATGTGGACCACGACTTGGGGCTGCTCCCCATCCCCCTGAAGGATCCCGAAAACACGACCCGAGACATCACGCACCCTGGCACCTGGGAGGCAACACACCAACCGCGAGTCTCTCTCGATCCCACAGAATCTCCTATCTATCCCCCTAACTATGGAGTCTCCAATGACTAATGCTTTACTCCTCTCCCCCCTTCCCTTCTGAGCAAAAGGGACAGACACTGTGCCAGAGACCTGTACCCCATGGCTTACCCCTGGTAAGCCCTCCCCCCCCCCCCCCCCCACCCCCCACCCCCAACAGTATCCAAAGCAGTATACTTGTTAATAAGGGCAATGACCACAGGGGATCCCTGTACTGACTGCTTCCTCCCAGCCCCTCTCACCGTCACCCAGCTATCTTTATTCTTCGGAGTAACTACATCCCTGAAGCTTCTATCTATGACCAACTCTGCCTCCTGAATGATCCGAAGTTCATCCAACTCCAGCTCCAGTTCCCTAACGCGGTTTCTGAGGAGCTGGAGATGGGTACACTTCGCACAGATGAAATCAGCAGGGACACTGACGGCGTCCCTCACCTCAAACATTCTGCAGGAGGAACATTGCAGTACCTTCCCTGCCATCCCCTCGAGATAAAAACAAAAAAGAAAGAAAGAGCTTACCTATTATTCAGTCCCCTACTCAGCAAGCACTCACTCAGCAATCTCTGCGCCCCGCACGATAACACCTGAGGGACAATAAAAGAAAAACTACTTACCAGTCACCAGCCAATCCCTTACCTGCAGGCTGTGACATCACGGTTCAACTTCTTTCTACTTCTACCTGCCCTCGAGTCTTCCTCTTGATCTTTACAGCGGTTGGGTTTTTTTTTTGGTTAGAGGAGGGGGTAGGGAGGGAAACACTGAAGAAGTGTTTCGGGTTTAAGTGTCACTTGACAACAACTCCTCCACTAAGAGGGGTCACTGGCAGGAAAGGCTGCCACCACAACCCTGGTGAGCCAAAAGGAGGGATTTCCCATTCGATCGGAGGGCGCTTTTTCCTTCTGCCCTCTGATTAATATATTTAATTTGGCACCCCCACCCCCCTCCCAATTAGGCAAATAGTAAGAGCGCAGGTGGGTGAGGTGGTGGAGTATGAAGGCCAAGGGAAAGAAACATAGGAAAGAATGCAGGCAGAGTGGGAGGGGGAAGAGAAGGTAGATAGGTGTTTAACAGGGGAACCAGTCGAGAACGGAGTCGCTACATTAAGTAAGTAAGCTGGTGCACGGGGTACAGTGAAGGAGGAGGCCGTGATGCGCATCCCGGGGGGACGGGGCAGGTGGAAGGAGGAACATGGAAGTTCAGCGGAAACAAAGGGCAAAAGAAGGGGTATGCAGGGGGGGCAGAGCCAAGGGGGTGGGACTAGGAGGGGGAAACCAAGGACAAGGGGGGAGAGTGAGAGCGACGGGGGGGGTGGGTAGAATTCTAGTTGCAGCGGGCTGCATGTGGAGATGACGAGAAAGGGGAAGCAGCTGGTGGCCATTATGAATGGCCTGAGAATGAGGCCGATTAGACAGGGCCGAGCCCACATGGTGAATACGGCTAACCCCACAGGAGGGGGTATGGTTACATGGAACGTGAGAGGTCTCAACCGGCCGGTGAAGAGATCCCTTGCCCATTTAAGAGTCTGAGGGTGGACGTAGCCTTCCTACAGGAAATACACCTGAGGGAGAAAGACCAACAGCGTGTAAGGAAGGGCTGGGTGGGACAAACGTTTCACTCGTGTTTCGATCCCAGGACGAGGGGAGTGGCCATATTAGTTAGCAGGACAGTCTCCTTTACGGAGGATGGGCGCACTGACGGACCCAGGGATGTGATTATTTTATGATTAGCGGGAAGGAGCCCTGGTAGTTTTGGTAAATATATACGCCTCGAACTGAGACGGCGCAGAGTTCATCGAGGAAACGCTGGCTGAAATCCCGGACTTGGACACCCACCGACTAACTGTGTGCAGGATCAAACGTTAGACAGATCCAACCCCAGGACAGGTAACGTGGCCGGCATAGCATGAATTGAACACCTTCATAGAGCAGATGGGGTGGGGGTAGACCCCTGGAGGTTCTTCCACCTGGGAAAAATAATTCTCCCTCTCCTCCCTACGTGCACAAGACCACGGATTTACTTTTTTGAGATGCGCCACACTACATAGACGTGAGTTTGGAGACGAGACGTGCTCAACACTCCCCATCGAGGCTGGATGCAGCTCTCCTTGCAGATAAGGAATTCAACACTAAAATATCCCAAGCCATCAACGATTATGTATCCTGCAACCAGAATGGGGAGGTCTCACACTCCACGTTCTGGGAGGTACTGAAGGCGGTGATCAGGGGAGAAATTATAGCTTATAAGGAGCCTTAGGGACAGGAAGGAAAGGAAAACCAGGCAGCGGCTGATTGACTCCATACCATCAGTGGACCTGTGGTACTCCATGGCCCCAACCGCGGAACTGCTGGCAGAAAGCAAAACGCTGTAGATGAAACTTGACCTGCCCTCCACATGGAAGGCAGACAACCAGCTCCATCAGGCATGGGGGGCCTTTGACGAAAATGGAGACAAAGCCAGCCACATGCTAGCACACCAGCTCGGAAAACAGGCTGCTGCGAAAGAGATAGCTGAGATCAGAGACGATAACGGTAGGATGGTAGCAGACCCAAACAAGGTCAATAAGGCCTTTAAGGTTTTTACCAACGGCTATACACCTCCGAGCCCCCAGAGGGGCCCTCGGGGATAGAACAGTTCCTCAAAAGGCTGAACATACCAGCAGTGGGAGAGGACAATATGATCTTCACAGATCGCTGTACTTGTTTGTGGGTGATATACCTTCAATTCACCGAGAAGCAGAGAGAGCGAGTGAACATTAGGCTTTATTAGTCATGAACTTGCCTAGCCAGAGTCAGTTGTACAGATGAATTCCGCCCCCAGGCCCCGGTGAGGGCGGAGCCAGAGGCGGGGCCAACCAGGGCACTTCCAGGCCATCGGTCATAGGTTACAGTATCATGCATGCATTAGGTGAATACATTCACCACAGTGGGAGAAGATGATGATGATTTTATTCTCATGCCCATGCTCAAAAATGATGTTGTAGTTAATTACCCAAACTTTCAAGCGGTTATGATCAATATATAGTCACACCAATCACCACAGATCATATTAGAATGTACATTTTGCACTCCTTTTTGAAGCAGATACTAACATTTTGTCTCAAATATGTCACTGTGAGCAATTTGTTTGTGTATATTGTTCCCAGAAGTTCATAGCTCATATTAACCCTGCATTTCAAATTGGATTTAAGTCAACAGGTGTCATGTGCATTTAGGCAGGGTTTCCACCATCTGTAAACCTTTAATTATTTTATTTCATTCACTGACATTTCTGCCAAAATCAGTGCTTCCTATTTGATTTATTAACAGCAGGCACTGCCGCTAATATTTCAGTGTATCCAACAACAGGACTCAATCAATCGCTTAATGGAAGCACAGTCCCAAAATGGATAAACTAAAGGAGAGAATGCCTTACTTTGCTTTACATAGAGTTCTTGGGCGGGATTCTCTGACCCTGGGCCGGGTCGGAAAATCACGGGGGTGGGGGGGGGGCGCGATTCACGCAAAGCCGCCCTGACACCGGTCCGCCGATTCTCCGGTCACTGGAGAATCGGCGCCATTGGCGCCGTTGCGCCGCCGGTCAAGGGCCGCTCTACGTGTCCCCTCCAGCGATTCTCCACGCGGGATGGGCTGAGTGGCGGCCGAGATAGGCTGAGTCCTGCCGGCGCCGTTCACATGTGGTCCTACCCGGCGGGACCTCGCCATACATCCTGCGGGTGGCGGCCTGGTGGGGGGGGGGGGGGGGAGTGGGATCTGACCCCGGGGGGGACCTCCACCGTGGCCTGGCCCGCGATCGGGGCCAACCGATCGGCGGGCCCGCTTCTCCTGGTGGGGGCCTCTTTTACTCCGCGCCGGGCCCCTGTAGCTCTACGCCATGTTGCGTCGGGGCCGGCGCAGAGAAGGCAAGTAGCGCGCATGCGCGAGTTCGCGCCGGTTGCAGCGCACATGCGCAGACGCGCGGCGCCCGTTTGACGGCGGTATCGGCAGCTGGAGCTGCGTGAGTCGCTCCAGTGCCATGCTGGGCCCCTGTAGGGCTCAGGATCGCTGCGTCTGGGAGCCTGTTGACGCTGCCGTAAATCGCAATGGCGTTTACAACGGTGTCATACACTTAGGATCAGAGAATCCCGCCCCTTATTTCCTGTTCAGTTCCTGTTGATGATATAATGTCTGAATCAGGCGGAAATTAAAAATTACCAATGTCAGAAATTTTTCAAAAAGGAAATGGTGGATATAGACAGGTCAGTCAGGATCTGAAAAAGAAAAAGGAGATTAATATCTGTGTACATTGATGGGCTGCATGGTTGTGGTAGTCACCACTGTTTGTATATATTACGTATATGAGAAGTAATACGGTAAGGCTCCTATACTACATGTACAGGGTTAGATCCCTGCCTGCTGGCTCCGCCCAGTAGGCGGAGTATAAATGTGTGTGCTCACCGAGCTGCAGCCATTTCGGCAGCAGCTGCAGGAGGCAACACATCTCTGCTTAATAAAGCCGCGATTACTCTCTACTCCTGTCGCGTCGTAATTGATAGTGCATCAATTTATTAAGCAGAGATTTTACAGCGATGGAACTACGCATCAAGCCAGATTGCCTGCGGCTGCACACTCAAGCAGATAACGCCACATCGGCCTTCGACCATTGGCTAGCTTGCTTTGAAGCCTACATCGGATCAGCGCCAGAACAACCCTCAGAAGCACAGAAACTCCAGATCCTGTACACACGGTTGAGCTCCGATAGTTTTCTCCTTATCCGGGATGCGCCCAACTACACTGAGGACATGGCGCTTCTGAAAGAGAACAACATCCGGCCGATCAACAAACTCTACGCCAGGCACCTCCTGTCCACGCGGCAAAAACTCCCCGGTGAGTCATTGGAAGATTTCTGGCGTGCCCTGCACATCCTGGCGAGGGACTGCGATTGCCAGGCAGCTTCGGCCGTTGAACATACCAAACTCCTAATCAGGGACGCTTTTGTTACGGGCATATGGTCGGCGTACATCCGCCAGCGCCTCTTAGAAGGGGGCTCGACCTCGCGCCAACTAAGAAACTCGCGACCTCACTAACAGTAGCCTCCCGTAATGTACAAGCGAACGCCCCCGACGGCCCCCAGCCAACCACAAGCCTGCGCAGCGCAGCAGCCAGCAAACCCCGGGGGGGCCCAAGTACTATTTCTGCGGGCAGACAAAGCACCCCCGGCAGCGCTGCCCAGCGCGGAATGCAATCTGCAAGGCCTGTGGGAAGAAGGGACTCTTCGCTGCGGTGTGCCAGGCCCGGTCGATCGCCGCTGTAACCAGGCCCATTGTTCCTGCACCCCCCACGTGCGACCCGTGGGTGCCGCCATTTTCATCCCCGCAACCCACGTGCGGCCTGTGGCGCCGCCATCTTCCTCGCATCAGACCACGTGTGGCCCGTGGGCGCCGCCATCTTTAACGCCGCCCGCCACGTGCGCCCCGTGGGCGCCGCCATCTTCGGCGCCATTTTGGACGGCGCCTCAGGAACCCTGCTCGCCGGGCACCTCATCGGCCGCTCATCGCCCCCAACCGCCGCCGACCAGCCCGGGGCCCACCAACACCAGCCGCAGCTCGCCTCCATCACGCTCGACCAGTCCCGGCCACACAACCTCGCAACCGCGACAACGACGGTGAAAGCCGATGGCCACAAGACACCTTGCCTTCTCGACTCCGGGAGCACGGAGAGCTTCATCCACCCTGATACGGTAAAGCGCTGCTCCCTCACGGTGCACCCCATTACCGAACGAATCTCCCTGGCCCCCGGATCCCATTCCGTGGAGATCCAGGGGTGCTGCATCGCCATCCTCACCGTCCAGGGCGTAGAGTTCAGCAACTTTTGGCTGTATGTCCTCCCCAACCTCTGCACTGCCTTGCTACTCGGCCTGGACTTCCAGTGCAACCTCCAAAGTCTAACTCTCAAATTTGGCGGGCCGCTACCCACCCCTTACAGTATGCGGCCACACGACCCTTAAGGTCGACCCACCTTCCCTGTTTGCAAACCTCACCCCGGATTGCAAACCTGTCGCCACCAGGAGCAGACGGTACAGTGCCCAGGACAGGACCTTCATCAGGTCGGAGGTCCAGTGGCTACTGGGGGAAGGCATCATTGAGGCCCCTGGAGAGCCCAAGTGGTAGTTGTAAAGACTGGGGAGAAACACAGGATGGTCATTGTCTACAGTGAGACCATCAATCAGTACACGCAGCTCAAAGCGTACCCCCTCCCACGCATATCTGATATGGTCAATCAGATTGCACAGTAACGGGACTTCTCTACAGTGGACTTGAAATCTGCCTGCCACCAGCTCCCCATCCACAAGGCGGTCCGCCAATACACTGCGTTTGAAGCAGATGGCGGCCTTTACCACTTCCTTAGGGTTCCCTTCGGCGTCACTAATGGGGTCTCAGTATTCCAACGGGAGATGGACCGAATGGTTGACCGGTACGGACTGCAGGCCACCTTCCCGTACCTAGATAATGTCACCATCTGCGACCACGACCAGCAGCACCACGACGCTAACCTTTCAAAATTTCTCCACACCGCCAAACTCCTGAACCTCACGTATAACAAGGAGAAGTGCGTGTTCAGCACCAACCGCTTAACCATCCTTGGCTATGTGGTGCAAAATGGAGTTCCAGGGCCTGACCCCGATCGCATGGGCCCCCTCATGGAACTCTCCCTCCCCACTGCCCCAATGCCCTCAAACGATGCCTGGGGTTCTTCTCATACTCTGCCCAGTGGGCCCCTAATGATGCAGACAAGGGCTGCCCACTCATTCACTCCACAGTTTTCCCCCTGACGGCCGAGGCTCACCAGGCCTTCAACCGTTTCAAGGCCGACATCGCCAAGGCCGCGATGCACGCGGACGACGAGACCCTCCACTTTCAAGTCGAGAGCGATGCATCGGCCGCCACCCTCAACCAGGCAGGCAGACCCATGGCATTCTTTTCCCGCACCGTCCACGCCTCCGAAATTCGGCACTCCTCCAACGAAAAGGAGGCTCAAGTCATCGTAGAAGCTGTGTGGCATTGGAGGCATTACCTGGCCGGCAGGAGATTCACTCTCCTCACTGACCAACGGTCGGTTGCCTTCATGTCCAATAACACACAGCGGGACAAGATCAAAAATGATAAAATCTTCAGATGGAGGATTGAGCTCTACACCTACAATTTCGAGATTTTGTATCGCCCCGGTAAGCTCAACGAGCCCCCTGATGCCCTATCCCGAGGTACATGTGCCAGCGCACAAGTGGACCGACTCTCGGCCCTACACGATGTTCTCTGTCACCTGGGGGTCACCCGGTTCTTTCACTTCATAAAGGCCCGCAATCTGCCGTATTCCATTGTGGAAGTCAGAGCTATCACCAGAGACTGCCAGGTCTGCGCGGAGTGCAAACCGCACTTCTACCGGCCAGACCGAGCGCACCTGGTGAAGGGCTCCCGTCCCTTTGAACGCCTCAGCATAGACTTCAAAGGGCCTCTCATATGCGTAATATATACAAACAGTGGTGACTACCTCATTCACCCCCTGTTAAAAAAGAGTCCAGCGGGGGTGGTGTAAAAACTATTTACATTGTGTGAGCATTTTTAAAGTGTACAGTTTGGTGAAAGTTCACAAATTTAGCCGGTCGGGTGCCTTGATTCTCCGTTGTGAGCGCCGCAGTCCCGGTGGCGATGCAGGCGCCGGCTTGGTCGCCGGTGACACCGGGAGCGTGTAGTCCTCATCTTCATCCCCGGGTGGAACCAATTGGAGGACGGATCATCCTGAAGTGGGGGCTGTGGTGAGGTGCGCTGGGGGGAGGATGGGTGGCGCCGGGGCAATTGGGAGGGGGGGGTGGGGAACCAGCTGGTGCCAGGTCCCTGAGGGAGACTGTGTCTTGGCGGCCGTTGGGGTACGCCACGTAGGCGTACTGCGGGTTTGCGTGGAGTAGCTACCGTCTCGACCAACGGGTCCGCCTTGTGGAGCCGCACGTGCTTGCGGAGGAGGACAGGTCCTGGAGCTGCCAGCCACGTTGGGAGCGAAACCCCGGAGGTGGATTTCCTAGGGAAGGCAAGGAGACGTTCAGTGGGGTTGCATTAGTCACAATGCAAAGTAGCGATCGGATGGAGTGGAGGGCGTCTGGGAGGACCTCCTGCCAGCGGGAGACGGGGAGATTTTTAGACCATAGGGCCAGCAAAACGGCCTTCCAGACCGTCCCGTTCTCCCTCTCCACCTGCCCATTTCCCCGGGGGTTGGAACTGGTCGTCCTGCTCGAGGCAATGCCTTTGCTGAGCAGGAATTGACACAGCTCATCACTCATAAAGGAGGATCCCCGGTCGCTGTGGACGTAAGCGGGAATCCGAACACGGTGAAGATGCTATTGATGCTATTTACACTGTTTGTAAATATTATGTACATGAGAAGTAATATGGTAAGGCTCCTGTACTACAGGTACGGGGGTAGATCCCTGCCTGCTGGCTCCGCCCAGTAGGCGGAGTATAAATGTGTGTGCTCACCGAGCTGCAGCCATTTCGGCAGCAGCTGCAGGAGGCAACACCTCTCTGCTTAATAAAGCCTCAATTACTCTCTACTCTCGTCTCATCGTAATTGATAGTGCATCAATGGTGGCAAAGTGGTTAGCACTGCTGCCTCACAATGGCAAGGATCCGGGTTCAATTCCGGCCTCGGGTTACTGTATGGAGTTTGCACGTGCTCCCCTTGTCTGAGTGGGTTCTGTCCGGGTGCTCTGGTTTCCTCTCACAGTCCAAAGATGTGCAGGTTAGGTGGATTGGCCATCTTAAATTTCCCCTTAATGTCCAGGGATGTGCAGGTTAGGTTATGGGATTACGGGTATAGGCGAGTTGAACACTCCTAAATGGGTAGAGTGGTCGTTTGAAGGGTCAGTGCAGAATCGATGGGCCGAAGGGCCTTCTTCTGCACTTTAAAGATTCTATGTGTTATAGTCATTAATTTGTTCATGCATGTTCTGCCCATATGCAAGTCCTTGGTCCATTATCTGCTGATGCAACATTAGGCAGATCCCAAGTCAATATATCAAAACCTATTACAAATCCCACAGTATTAAACAACGTTTTTGTGTTTTAACATTTTTGGGGGGAGGAGCAGGGAGAAAGTGGAGAAGACACTGAGTGAGGAAGGATTTGAGTTTTGGTGAAGTTCTTTTTCACCGTGAGACCTGAAGGAAATCAGTAAATTTCCAAGTGTGAGAATAATGAAATGGCACGTTTTTTAATTGAAAGCTTCCAGTTTGGAATTATCCCTTTCCAAAGGTAACATTTTACCTGATCTTTTCCCGCACTCTCCATGCTTGTGTCAACATAAAGTCTGGCAAATACTCAACAGGGAAAGGTCGATGGGCATCAATATTAACTCCTTACTGCCCCCTCATGATGGACAGATGAAGGTCAGGAGTGGGATGAAGTCTATTTATAAATAAAGATCACAAAACATGACTCCCAATCCCTGTTAAATTTGGCAAATTTTCTCCTGCATTTCCCCATGTGGAAGGAATCCACGTATAACAGTGTTGGGCACATCTAGTCACACAAATTCCCAATTCTCCTTTGGCATCACAATTTGGTCCTCTTCTGTTGTGCGTTGTCACTTACCTGTATTACATCTTTAAGATGTGATTGGAGGTGCTGGTGCTTGCTAATGTCAGTGAGATGCAGGGTGCTATGTCGGCTGTCTTCTCATGGCCCACTAACTGCTGATAGGCCGATCTTATAAGCCTACAATGATACAAATGGAATTAATACTGGAATGTTAGCTCCAAGATATACCAACAAACAGAGATTGCTCTGAAAAATACACTGAGCCATTTTAAGACTCGATGGGCCGAATGGCCTCCTTCTTCACTGTAAATTCTATAAGTGCCTCCTACCCTCTGTCACAAGAATGGTTCACAAGAATGATCCCTGGAATGAAGAACTTGTCGTATGAGGAACGGTTGAGGACTCTGGGGCTGTACTCGTTGGAGTTTAGAAGGATAGGGGGGATCTTATTGAAACTTACAGGATACTGTGAGGCTGGGATAGAGTGGATGTGGAGAGGATGTTTCCACTTGTAGGAAAAACTAGAACCAGGGGACACCATCTCAGACTAAAGGGACGATCCTTTAAAACAGAGATGAGGAGGAATTTCTTCAGACAGAGGGTGCTGAATCTGTGGAACTCTTTGCCGCAGAAGGCTGTGGAGGCCAAATCACTGAGTGTCTTTAAGACAGAGATAGATAGGTTCTTGATTAATAAGGGGATCAGGGGTTATAGGGAGAAGGCAGGAGAATGGGGATGAGAAAATGTCAGCCATGATTGAATGGCGGAGCAGACTCGATGGGCCGAGTGGCCTAATTCTGCTCCTATGTGTTATGGTCACAACAGTGAAAGAGTCAGTGCTCTTTGGGTATATGGTTGCCCTCACCTAATTTGAACCCAGCCAGAAGATCATGTGGGAATATCCTGAGAACTTGGAAGCTGCTGAACAAAAGCACTCAAATGCACCAAATTCAGCACTCCCTCGCTCACCAAACTCTCACTATCGCACTCAAATGCACCAAATTCAGCACTCCCTCAGTCACCAAACTCTCACTATCGCACTCAAATGCACCAAATTCAGCACTCTGTGCAAACAAAGTCTGCACTGTAGGGGATCACTTTTATACTGTGAATCTAACCTCTGAAAACTGGCCTAATCCAATTAACTAATTAACAAGCTCCAGCTGCAAGTGCCTACAAGTAGAAGCCGGTTTAAAGCTTATTGAAAATTCACCTTCTTCTAAACCAAACAGCAACTTTTAAGTTAATTAACTAAATAAAAGAAAGACTAAACTTTAGATAAAAATGAAGCCTTATACTCCCTCGGTCACCAAACTCTCACTATCGCACTCAAATGCACCAAATTCAGCACTCAGTGCAAAAAAAAAAAAAAAAAACTATGGAGAGAGAGCGGGTAAATGGAGTTGAAATCAGCCATGATTGAATGGTGGAGTGAACTCGATGGGCCGAATGGCCTTACTTCCACTCCTATGTCTTATGGTCTTATGGTCTTACCCAACACTAAGGGCAATTTTGGACACTATGGGCAATTTATCATGGCCAATCCACCTAACCTGCACATCTTTGGACTGTGGGAGGAAACCGGAGCACCCGGAGGAAACCCACGCACACACGGGGAGAACATGCAAACTCCACACAGACAGTGACCCAAGCCGGGAATCGAACCTGGGACCCTGGAGCTGTGAAGCAATTGTGCTATCCACAATGCTACCGTGCTGCTACGGGGCCAAGGCTTCTGGTGGCGGCCATGGAGGAGTAGGTCACGCATTCGGCAGCTCCCGTCTGGAACGGACTCTCAGACCTTTTTCAGGAGTTTCCACAGACTTTTTGGGGCAGATTGGTGAAGCGAACACTGCCAAAAGGAATCCCTCTCGAGACTTCCAGTTGCGGCTATGCGGAGCTAAGTCGCACATTCGGCGGCTACCGCAAAAACGGACTTTTGGGCTCTTTTCAGGGCCCCCAAGGGCACTTTTTCTTTTTAAAAAAAATATATTTTATTAAAGTTTTCAAACAGAGTTTTTCCACTTTACAAATCAACATAAAAATAGCACAATAACTGATAAATAACATCATTTAAATAAAATAGTGAACTAACAAAGTAACAAAAAATAGTGCTCCCCCCCCCCCCCCCCCGGGCTGCTGCTGCTGACGATCTATTTTCCATTACCGTTCCACGAGATAGTCAAGGAACGGTTGCCACCACCTGGAGAACCCCTGAGCCGATCCTCTCAGCGCAAATTTCATTCGTTCTAGTTTTATGAACCCTGCCATATCGTTTATCCAGGCCTCCACGCTTGGGGGTTTCGCTTCCTTCCACATGAGTAAGATCCTTCGCCGGGCTATCAGGGACGCAAAGGCCAGAATATCGGCCTCTTTCGCCTCCTGCACTCCCGACTCTTCCGCTACCCCAAATATAGCTAACCCCCAGCCTGGCTTGACCCGGACCTTCGCCACCTTTGAGATCACCTTTGCCACTCCCCTCCAGTACTCATCCAGTGCCGGACACGACAGCGCTCCCAGGCTCACAAACGTCCCGTCAATAAACAAACCTCTCAATCTCCTAATTCCTGCCCGTTGCCAGCTCTGGAACCCTCCGTCCATCTTTCCTGGGACAAACCTATGGTTGTTCCTGATCGGGGACCACACCGAGGCACCCGTCACCCCCCTGTGTCGCCTCCACTGCCCCCAGATCCTTAAGGTTGCCACCAGCACTGGGTTTGTGGTATACCTTTTCGTGGAAAACTCATAACGCTCCTGTCTATTTTCTTGAAAAAGGCCTTCGTGATCAGAATGGGGAGACATTGAAACACGAAAAGAAACCTTGGGAGAACCATCATTTTTACCACCTGCACTCTGCCCGCCAATGAGAGTGGCAGCATATCCCACCTCTTGAAATCCTCCTCCATCTGCTCCACCAGCCACGTCAGATTAAGTTTGTGTAGAGTTCCCCAGCTCCTAGCTACCTGAATCCCCAAATATCGGAAGCTCCTTTCCACACTCCTTAACGGCAGGGCGTCTATTCCTCTTCCCTGGTTCCCAAAAGCTCACTCTTCCCCATATTTAGCCTGTATCCCGAAAAATCTCCAAACTCCCTCAATGTCTGCATAACCTCTGTCATCCCCTCTACAGGATCCGCCACATATAGCAGTAGGTCATCTGCGTAGAGTGACACCCAATGTTCCTCTCCCCCTCTAACCACCCCTCTCCATTTCTTAGAGTCTCTCAACGCTATGGCCAGTGGTTCAATTGCCAACGCGAACAGTAATGGGGACGGGGACACCCCTGCCTTGTTCCCCTATGTAACCTAAAATACTCCGATCTTTGCCGGTTTCTAACTATACTTGCCACTGGGGCCCCATATAGGAGTCTGACCCAACTGACAAACCCCTCCCCGAACCCAAACCTCCTCAACACCTCCCATAAATACTCCCACTCTACCCTATCGAATGCCTTCTCTGCATCCCCCTCCGCTGGGGGCATCATTATCACCCCCAACAGCCGTCGAACGTTGACATTCAGTTGTCTCCCCTTTACAAACCCTGTCTGGTCTTCATGCACCACCCCTGGGACACAATCCTCAATCCTCGTCGCCAGCACTTTTGCCAGCAGCTTGCCGTCTACATTTAGGAGTGAGATAGGCCTATATGACCCGCATTGCAGCGGATCTTTATCCCGCTTCAGGATTAGTGATATCGTCGCCTCCGACATTGTCGGGGGTAGAGTCCCCCCTTCTCTGGCCTCGTTAAAGGTTCTCGCCAGCAGCAGGGCCAACAAGTCCACATATTTCCTGTAAAATTCCACCGGGAACCCGTCTGGTCCCGGGGCCTTCCCTGCCTGCATATTCCCCAGCCCTTTAGTCACCTCATTCACCTCAATTGGCGCCCCCAGACCTGCCACCTCCTGCTCCTCCACCCTCGGGAACCTTAGTTGGTCCAGAAACTGTTGCATTCCCTCTTTTCCCTCCGGGGGTTGGGGACTTATATAGCCTCTCATAAAAGGTTTTAAACACCTCATTTACCTTCCCTGCTCTCCGCTCCGTAGTTCCCGTTTCATCCCTAACTCCCCCAATCTCCTCGCCGCTATCCTCTTGCGAGGTTGGTGGGCCAGCAGCCGGCTCGCCTTTTCCCTATACTTGTATCTCATCCCCTGTGCCTTCCTCCACTGTGCCTCTGCCTTTCCTGTGGTCAGCAGGTCAAACTCCATCTGAAGTCTTCGCCTCTCTCTATATAGTCCTTCATCCGGGGCCTCCGCATATCTTTTATCCACCCTCAAAATCTCCCCCACTAATCTCTCCCTTTCTTTGCCCTCTTGTTTCTCCTTGTGAGCTCTAATGGAGATCAACTCTCCCCTAACCACCGCCTTCAGCGCTTCCCATACTACCCCCACCTGGACCTCACCATCGTCATTGGCCTCCAGGTACCTCTCAATACATCCCTGCACCCTTCCACAGACCCCCTCATCTGCCAATAGTCCCACATCCAGTCGCCAGAGTGGGCGCTGCTCCCTCTCCTCTCCTAATTCCAGATCCACCCAGTGCGGGGCATGGTCTGAAACGGCTATGGCCGAGTACTCCGTTCCTGCCACCTTTGAGGTCAGTGCCCTGCTCAAAACAAAGAAATCTATCCGGGAGTATACCTTGTGGACATGGGAGAAAAAGGAGAACTCTTTGGCCAACGGCCTAGCAAATCTCCACGGATCCACTCCCCCCATTTGCTTCATGAACCCCCTAAGCACCTTGGCCGCTGCCGGCCTTCTTCCGGTCCTGGATCTAGATCTATCTAACCCTGGATCCAGCACAGTATTGAAATCCCCCCCATTACCAGGCTTCCCACCTCCAGGTCCGGGATACGTCCCAGCATCCGCTTCATAAATCCCGCGTCATCCCAGTTCGGCACCCGTTTCCCCACCAATATCGCCACCCCCCTATTTTTCACGTCCAACCCTGAGTGGAACACCTGTCCCACCCATCCTTTCCTTAACCTAACCTGATCCGCCACCTTCAGGTGCGTCTCCTGAAGCATGACTACATCCGCCTTCAGTCTTTTTAAGTGCGCGAACATTCTGGCCCTCTTAATCGGCCCATTCAGGCCTCTCACATTCCACGTGATCAGCCGGATTGGGGGGCCCACTCCCCCCATGATGCTTCCAAAAGTCAGCTAACTCTAACTGATCCCGGCTTCCCCCGTTCTCTCCTTGACCCACCTGTGCGTGGAACTCTCTTCCTTCCTGCGCCTATCTTCCCGCCATCATCTCCATAGCACGGGAAAAACCCCGCGCTTTCCTATTGGCCCCACCCCCTATGGCGCAGCTCCCCCATTCCCCATCCCCCCTCCCAGTCCCTTTTTCCACCGGCGCCCACATTTCTCCGTGTCCCCCCATCAAGAGGTGAAAAATTCCCCGTCTATCATTTCAATACTATAAACCTCCCATTCCCCAATTTACACTTCTGTACAACAACCTCGTTGTCTCCCCCCAACATCAGTCTCTCAGTTCTAGTCCAGTTTCTCTTCTTAGATGAAGGCCCATGCCTCATCCGCCGTTTCAAAGTAGTAGTGCTTGCCCTGGTGCGTGACCCACAATCGCGCCGGCTGCAGCATCCCAAATTTTATTTTCTTCCTGTGAAGCACCGCCTTGGCCCGATTAAAGCTCGCCCTCCTTCTCGCCACCTCCGCGCTCCAGTCCTGATACACTCGTATCACCGCATTCTCCCACCTGATACTCCGTACCTTCTTGGCCCAGCTCAAGACAGCCTCTCTGTCCGTGAAGCGGTGAAATCTCACCACCATCGCCCTTGGTGGTTCTCCAGGCTTTGGTCTCCTCGCAGCGACCCGGTGAGCCCCTTCCACCTCCAGGGGGCCCGAGGGGGCCTCAGCTCCCATTAGCGTATGGAGCATCGTGCTCACATAAGCCCCCACGTCAGCTCCCTCCATTCCTTCGGGGAGACTTAGAATCCGGAGGGTCTTCCTCCTCGAGCTGTTCTCCAGGGCTTCGAGCCTTTCGTTACACCTCTTATGTAGCGCCTCATGCGTCTCCATTTTTACCACAAGGCCCTGTATCTCATCCTCGTTTTCGGCTGCCTTTGCCTTCACCCCACGGAGCTCTATCGCCTGGGCCTTTTGTATTTCTTTCAGCCCATCGATTGCCAATAATAGCGGCGCCAGCACCTCCTTCTTTAGTTCCTCCACACACCGTCGGAGGAATTCCTGCTGGTCCTGGCCCCATGTCGCCTGGGCTCCATCCGCCGCCATCTTGCTTCTTCCTTCTTTCCTCTGCCGCTGCTCTAGAGGATCCTTCGCAATCTGGCCACTGCCACTGGTCTTTTCCATACACACCTGGGGGGACACCTTCCTTTGTCACCCCACACTGGGTTTGGTCTGAATAAATTTCCGTTGGGGCTCCCGAAAAGAGCCCAAAAGTCCATTAGAACGGGAGCTGCCGAAACGTGCAGCTTAGCAGTGCATCGGCGCAACCGGAAGTCCCAAGGGCACTTTTTCAATGTTTCCCGGTGTGGGAAGGAGTTAATAATAGCTCCCCGTCAGTATATGGCTTTAACTAGGAGCGGGGCGCCCAAAAAAGGTGGTGGTGGACCCGAAGAAGGGAGGGAAGGACAAAATGGCGGCGGGCAGAGACCAGGCAGCGTGGAGGCAGTGGGCGGAGGAGCAACAGGAGGGTATCCAGCGCTGCCTCAGAGAGATTAAAACGGCCCTGCTAGAGCCGATGAAGGCTTCTATCGACAAGCTGCTGGAGACCCAGACGGCCCAGGGGGTGACGATCTGCGAGGCCTGACAAAAGATCTCTGACAATGAGGACGAGATCTTAGGCCTGGCGGTAAAGGTGAAGGCGCACGAGGCGCTCCACAAGAAATGGCAGGAGCGGTTCGAGGAGATGGAGAATCGGTCGAGGCGGAAGATTCTGCGGATTCTGGGCCTCCTGGAGGGGCTGGAGGGGCCGGACGTGGGGGCCTATGTGGTCACCATGTTAAACTCGCTGATGGGAGCGGGGTCCTTCCAGGGGCCCCTGGATCTGGAAGGGGCCAATAGAGTGCTGGCGAGGAGGCCCAAGGCTAACGAGCCTCCGCGGGCGGTGCTGGTGCGGTTCCATCGGTTCGTCGATCGGGAGTGTGTGCTCAGGTGGGCCAAGAAGGAGAGGAGCAGCAGGTGGGAGAACGCGGAGGTTCGGATATATCAGGACTGGAGTGCGGAGGTGGCGAAGAGGAGGGCCGGGTACAATCGAGCGAAGGCGGTGCTGCACAGGAAGGGGGTGAAGTTTGGCATGTTGCAGCCGGCGCGACTGTGGGTTACCTACAAGGACCGGCACCATTAGTTTGAGTCTCCGGAGGAGGCGTGGGCCTTTGTTCAGGCCGAGAAGCTGGACACAGACTGAGGGTCGGGATGGGTGATTGGGGACTGCGGTGGATATGTTATGCCTATTTTTGGTTCGGGGGGGGGGGCCTTTGCATTGTTTTGGGTTTCTTTTTCTCTGTGTTTTTCTCTTTCGGGTTGGGGAGGTTGGATGGGGCGGGTTGGGCACTGTTTGGGTTGGTGGCGGGGCCTGGTAGGTGGAGAACGTGGGTTTTTTTCCCATGCCGAAGACTGGGGGGGGCGGGGCCAGGGCGGGGAAGCGAGGATTGTTTCCCGCGCTTAGAACGGAGGGGTAGGGGGAGAGCCTGTGGATGGGGAGCGGGAGAGGAGGGTGTGCCACACAATGGGAGGAGTCGAAGGGGAGGCGGGAGTGGCCGGGGTCAGCAGGAGTCAGCTGACTTGCGGAAGTGCAATGGGGGGAGTAAACCAGCTAGGATGGGTCCCAGCCGGGGGGGGCGGGGAATCGAGTTGCTGCTGCTAAGATCAAGGAGGAGCTGGAGCGAGTGGAGGGGGGGTCGAGACGGGGGTATGCCGCTGTGGGGAACGGGCCGGGTGGGGGGTGCGGGCGCGTGGCTGGCCGAGGAGGGGTTATGGCTAGTCGGCGGGGGAGGGGGGCGGGTAGCCCCCTGATCCGGCCGATAACTTGGAATGTAAGGGGACTGAATGGGCCGGTTAAGCGGGCCCGCGTGTTCGCGCACCTGAAGGGGCTGAAGGCGGATGTGGTTATGCTCCAGGAGACACACCTGAAGGTGGCAGGCCAGGTAAGATTGAGGAAAGGGTGGGTAGGTCAGGTGTTTCACTCGGGGCAGGATACCAAAAATCAAGGGGTGGCGATCTTGGTGGGTAAGAAGGTGTCATTCGAGGCGTCGAGCATTGTGGCAGATAATGGCGGTAGGTACATAATAGTAAGTGGTAAGCTGCAGGGAGAGAGGGTTGTTGGATTGTTGAGGAAGGATTGTTGAGGAAGAGGCGCAGCCTCCAGGCCGAATTCGACCTGGTGACCACCAGGAAGGCAGAGGTGCAGTGGAGGAAGGCCCAGGGGGCGGTCTACGAGTATGGGGAAAAGGCAAGCCGGATGCTGGCGCATCAGCTTAGGAAGCAGGACGCAGCTAGGGAGATCGGGGGAGTTAAGGACAGGGGAGGGAGCATGGTGCGGAGTGGGGTTGGCATCAATGGGGTCTTCAGGGACTTCTACGAGGAATTGTACCGATCCGAGCCCCCACGGGAGGAGGGAGGGATGGGCCGTTTCCTGGACCAATTGAGGTTTCCAAAGGTGAAAGAGGGACTGGTGGCGGGATTGGGGGCCCTGATTGGGCTGGAGGAGCTGATCAAAGGGATAGGAAGCATGCAGGCGGGGAAGGCACTGGGGCCGGACGGTTTCCCGGTCGAGTTCTATAAAAAATATATGGACCTGTTTGGCCCGCTGATAGTTAGGACCTTTAATGAAGCAAGGGAGGGGGGCTTTATCCCCGACGATGTCCTGGGCATTGATCTCCTTGATCCTGAAGCGGGACAAGGATCCCCTGCAATGTGGGTCTTACAGACCGATTTCCTTGCTAAATGTAGATGCCAAGGTGCTGGCGAAGGTCTTAGCCATGAGGATTGAGGATTGTGTGCCGCAGATCATCCATGAAGACCAGATGGGGTTTGTGAAGGGGAGACAGTTGAACGCGAATGTGCGGAGGCTTTTGAACGGTATGATGATGCCGGCGAGGGAGGGGGAGGCAGAGATAGTGGTGGCGATGGACGCTGAGAAAGCCTTCGAGAGGGTAGAGTGGGGGTACCTGTGGGAGGTGCTGAAGAGGTTCGGGTTTGGGGAGGGGTTTGTCAGGTGGGTTAGGCTGTTGTATGAGGTCCCGATGGCGAGTGTGGCTACAAATAGGAGGAGGTCCGAGTACTTTCGCTTGCACCGAGGGACGAGACGAATGTCCCCTGTCCCCCCTGCTCTTCGCACTGGCGATTGAACCCCTGGCTATGGCACTGAGAGAGTCGAGGAACTGGAGGGGGTTGGTGCGGGGTGGGGAGGAGCATAGGGTGTCGCTTTATGCGGACGACCTGCTGCTGTTTGTGGCGGACCCGGTGGGAGGAATGCCAGAGGTAATGAGGATCCTTAGGGAATTCGGGGACTTTTCGGGGTACAAGCTCAATATGGGGAAGAGCGAGCTGTTCGTAGTTCAGCTAGCGGACTAGGAGAGGGAGATTGGCGAGCTCCCACTAAAAAGAGCGGAGAGGAGTTTCAGATATTTGGGGGTCCAGGTGACCAGGAGCTGGGGGGCCCTGCATAGGCTTAACTTTACAAGGCTGGTGGAGCAAATGGAGGAGGAGTTCAAGAGGTCGGATGCGTTGCCGCTGTCCTTGGCGGGTAGGGTGCAGTCAATCAAAATGACGGTGCTCCCAAGGTTTTTGTTCCTGTTCCAGTGCCTCCCCGTGTTTATCCAAAAGGCTTTTTTCAGGCGGGTTAACAGGAGTATAATGGGGTTTGTGTGGGCGCGAGGGACTCCGAGGGTGAGAAGGGTGTTCCTGGAGCGGAGTAGAGATAGGGGGGGATGGCACTGCCCAACCTCTGTGGGTACTACTGGGCCGCCAATACGACAATGGTGCGCAAGTGGGTGATGGAGGGGGAGGGGACTGCATGGAAGAGGCTGGAGACGGCGGCCTGTGTGGGCACGAGTCTGGGGGCGCTGGCAACGGCGCCGCTGCCGCTGCCTCCAGGGAGGTATACCACGAGCCCGGTGGTGGTGGCTGCCCTCAAAATTTGGGGGCAGTGGAGGCGGCATAGGGGGGAAGTTGGGGCTTCGGCGTGGGCCCCATTACGGGGGAACCACCGGTTTGCCCCAGGAAGAACAGGTGGAGGGTTTTCGGGGTGGCACAGGGCAGGGATACGAAGGTTGGGGGACCTGTTTGTGGACGGGAAGTTTGCGAGCTTGGGTCGCTGGAGGAGAAGTACGGGCTCCCCCTGGGGAACACCTTCAGGTACTTACAGGTAAGGGCGTTTGCCAGACGGCAGGTGGTGGAATTCCCGCGGCTACTGCCACACACAGTACAGGACAGGGTGCTCTCGGGGGGGGTGGGTGGAAGTGGGGAAGATCTCGGAAAGTTACCAGGTGATGCAGGAGGAGGAGGAGGCCTCGGTGGTGGAGTTGAAAGGTAAGTGGGAGGAGGAGTTGGGAGAGGAGATCGAAGAGGGGACGTGGGCAGATGCCCGAGGGAGGGTGAACTCTTCCTCTTTGTGCGCGAGGCTCAGCCTCATACAGTTTAAGGTGCTGCACAGGGCACACATGATCAGGACAAGGATGAGCCGGTTCTTTGGGGGTGAGGACAGGTGTGTTAGGTGCTCAGGGAGCCCAGCAAATCACACCCATATGTTCTGGGCCGCCCAGCGCTGGAGGAAGTTTGGAAGGGCGTAGCGAGGACGGTGTCGAGGGTGGTAGGATCCAGGGTCAAACTGGGCTGGGGGCTCGCAATATTTGGGGTGGCAGAGGAGCCGGGAGTGCAGGAGGCGAAAGAGGCCGGAATTCTGGCCTTTGCGTCCCTGGGAGCCCGGCGAAGGATTCTCCTTCAGTGGAAGGATGCGAGGCCCCCAAGCGTGGAATCCTGGATCAGCGATATGGCGGGGTTCATTAGATTGGAGAGGGTGAAATTCGCCTTGAGAGGGTCGGTGCAAGGGTTCTTTCGGCGGTGGCAACCGTTCTTAGACTTTCTGGCAGAACGATAGACATTGGTCAATGGCAGCAGCAGCTCGGGGGTTGGGGGGGGGGGGGGTTTACTTTATTTTTGTTTATGTTATTTACACTGGAGGGTCTGAGGGGGTGTATACACCTGTTGTGTTAAGTCGGGGTGTTAATGTTAATTTATTATTTATGTACAGGGGGGGGGGAGGGGTTTGGGGGGTTGCTTTTTTAGATTGTGTTTTGTACTTAACCCTGTTGGGTTCTTTTTTCTTATTTTGTTATTGATATTTTATGAAAACCTTCAATAAAAAAAAAAATTTTTTAAAAAGGAAGGCCAGTGGAATGTTAGCCTTTGCCGGAAGAGAAGTTGAGTACAGGAGTAGCAAAGTCGTGCCTCAATCGCATTTAATGTTGGTTTAGAACATACCTGGGGTAGTGTAAGAGATCTACCATGCAGAATTAGTTGGGAACTTGCGACACTAAAACTCAGTAGAAATTTTGAGTTAAAACTTCGCGGATGCAAACAAGAATTGTTTATTGCCTCTATTTGATTACAATTGAGAGTCACTTAAATCTTATTCTCTAATAAGTCCGGCTAGCAAAAAGGACTTAAAGAGAAGCAACTTGCACACAAGTTAACTTTTAAAATAATACAGAAATGGTTTCTTGCTTACAGCACACCAGCTTGCATTTACTTCAAGAGATAGAGTGGAAAAGTGAAAAATAAAGATAGCGAATAGTTTAGATCAAAGTATAGCATGATCCGGATAAAGATGGCCGTACGGACCTTCACGGTTATAGGAAATCATATCAGTCTTTAGCCATCTATCTACACCTCTGAGTCATCCTAATTGGTTTGGTTAGAATCAAATGAGTTTGATTTGACGGTTAGCTGTCAATCTTTAATGTGCAACATTAGCTTTAAATGTTTCATGTCTGAATACTTGTGCATGTTATGGAATGCAATTCTGTGCTGTTATCACTGTAGCCAGTTAAAATGGCTAACTCCCGATTTAGAATGGCTAACCCCGATTTAAAGTGGCGAACGGAAAAAGCTGATGGGAAAATCAGCCAACAGGACTAAATCAAACAGCTGCAGGTAAAACTGTGTATTCGCCTCTAGGATGGCCAGACAAGATCGATACCTGCAGATATCAACACAACAAAACACCAGCCATCTGAATATTAATGAGCAATCCCCGGGAACAATGTGCAACATTTTAGACACAAAGCCAACCCAGACTTTTCGGCGCCAGCAGGAGCCTACACAAAGGGAGGTGAACGATCACCCCAAGACCGCCCATCGATCAAGGAATCGCTCCAGCATTGGAGAATATCGAACTAAGTGATTGGGACAAAGTCCAATCACTTGGAACCAGGTACAGGGTCCGCCCCGAAAGGCGGGAAGCCCCTGGGGACTATAAGTATAGAGTCCAAGTTCAAATCGACCCTTCTCCTCTCTGCCACCCTTCTGCAACCCCTTCTGCTGACCTTCTGCAACAGCCGCTCAAATCGTAAGTCTTACTTCAACGCTCGCTACGAGATAGGCGCTACTAGCTATCGATCTGTACCAGCTTCGAATCCCGCAGGCTCAGAACCCAAACGAAAGGCCATTCGTTTCCCTGACCTGGTGGGCCATTTCCAAGTTATGTATTGGCCTGTTAGTTGTAGGAAGTAGCTTAGAAGTAGAATTTATGCATGAGTCTTGATTACTGTATATAATAAATGTGCGTTGATTTAACTCTTACTAAGCGGTGTGTTGGATTATTGATCATTACTCGGACTTGAACCACGTGGCGGTATCAGAAAGATACCTGGCGACTCAAGAGCAAAGGTGATAGAACAGAGCAATTAAACTAAGGCTAAAGTTAGCAGTAACATCACGACCAGTTTAAACTGGACTTCTGCTGACTTAGCTGTTAGCCACATTGTAGACAATAGCGCCTTAATATTGCTATGGTCCCTGCCCTGTGCTTGGATTGATATCTGGTACGGCTTGTGTTTTAATGTCACACTGTCTTGCAAATGTATTTGCTAGAACAATGGAGCTCAGTAAAAGTGAATTATGCTGTTTTGTGTCTCTATTGAAGCTATATGTTTTGAGATGACCTGAGGTTGTGAATAAATTTAAAATGGGTATTTAAAACTGGGGCTTAATATTTTACGCTAAATAGCCATCTTTTACCTAGCAGGCGTATTAGAAAATAGTTGGTTTCTACAGGTAGTGTGTGCAGTTTTACTCCCCTTACTTTAGGAAGGACATTATTGACAGTGAGGGAGTTCAACAAATGTTCATCAAACTTGTTCCCGGGGTGGCAGGACTGACCTATGAAGAGAGATTGGGAAAACTAGGCCTGTATTCTCTAAGGTCTCGAAGAATGAGAGGTGAGCTCATTAAAACCTACGAAATACTTAAAACAATAGGCAGCGTAGGTGCAGGTAAGGTGTTTCACCTGGTTGTGTAGCCGAGAGCCAGGGGACACAATTTTAAAATAAGGTGGGAGCCACTTGGGACCAAGATGAGGAGAATTGTTTTTACTTAAAGGGTTGTGAATCTTTGGAATTCCCTAACCCACAGATATTGACAGATTTCTAAATACAAATGACACAAATGGATATGGGGATCATGTGGGGAAAAAGGCATTGAAGCAGATGATCAGCCATGACTCTATTGAATGGTGGAACAGTCTTGGTGGGCTCAATGGCTTAAGCCTGCTCCATAGAACGAGATAATCCCTACAGTGCAGTAGGAGGCCATTCGGCCCATCAAGTCTGCACCGACCCTCTGAAAAAGCACCCTACCTAGGCCCACTCCCCGCCCTATCCCTGTGACTCCACCTAATCTACGCATTTTTGGACACTAAGGGGCAATTTAGCATGACCAATCCACCTAACCTGCCCACCTTTGGACTGTGAGAGGGAATCGGAGCACCCGGAGGGAACCCACGCAGACACTGGGAGAAAGTGTAAACTCCATAGTCACCCAAAGACGGAATTGAACCCAAGTCCATGGCACTGCGAGGCAGCAGTGCCACATGTGTGACAAGCTCCTATGTTCCTAGGAGTGCTGAGTTCAAGCTTGCTCCAATCAAAAGAAAATATAATTTAAAAAACAAAATCAGCAGTTAAAGATCCTGACAAAAGCCAGAATTGATTGTTTTCACAACCCAAAAAATACTTAAATACTGCGGAGGAGACTCAGAAAAGGTTGATCCAGGGAGTCACTGCTGAAAATTTAAAACTCAGAAATTGTGATTGCCATTATTGCGAGAGCTCGCCATAGCTGACAAGTGTGGGAAACTTAATTGAGAGGAATCATAAGGCAGCGCCATCTTGGATTATCCAACAGCATTTAAAGTTGCACAGACTTTTAATTTTAAGTGACCATGTATCAGAAATCTATTGTACCGACTCCCGAAGATACTTAAAGTCGAATGGTGAGGCATAAAAAAAGAGTCCGAACCATTAAAGCTCAACTGAGGAAGAACAATGCCTTCCTCACACCAATGTCAATTTGCATGTCCACCAGACTACAATATGACTTCGCCCCATCTGAACTGCAGGTGGGCAGAAAACTTAGTACACAACTCACCATGCTGCCAAAGAAACTAACACGACAGAATTCATATCATTAGCATCTGTGATTAAACTGATCAGGCTACATAGAAACATAGAAAATAAAAACAGGAGGAGGCCATTCAGCCCTTCGCCTGCTCCGCCATTCATTATGATCATGGCTGATCATCAAGTTTAACACC
The DNA here is from genome assembly GCF_047496885.1 of Scyliorhinus torazame. Classification (NCBI taxonomy): domain Eukaryota; kingdom Metazoa; phylum Chordata; class Chondrichthyes; order Carcharhiniformes; family Scyliorhinidae; genus Scyliorhinus; species Scyliorhinus torazame. The sequence continues at coordinate 95,264,018 of NC_092712.1, forward strand.
CTGATCCCGGCTTCCCTCCCCCATATCCTTTGATCCCTTTCGCTCCAAGGCTATATCTAATTCCTTTTTGAAATCACATAACGTTTTGGTCTCAACTGCTTTTTGTGGTAGTGAATTTCACAGATTCACCACTCTGGGTGAAGAAATTTCTCCTCACCTCAGTCTTACAATATTGAACCCTTTTCCTCAAACCATGACCGCTACTTCTGGACTCCCCCACCATTGGGAACATTCTTTCTGAATCTATCCTATCTAATCCTGTTAGAATTTTGTAAGTTTCTATGAGACCCCTTTCTCTCTTCTAAACTCCAATGATTATAATCCTAACGAATTTAGTCTCTGCTCATATGACAGCCTCGCCATCCCAGGTATCAGCCTGGAAAATCTTCACTGCACTCCCTCCACAGCAAGAACACCCTTCCTCAGATAAGGACACCGAAACTGCGCACTAGTGTGGCCTCACCAATGCCCTATACAATTGCAGTAAGACATCTCTGTTCTTATACTCAAATCCTCTCTCTATGAAGGCCAGCATACCATTCGCTTTCTTTACTGCCTGCTGTACCTGCGCGCTTACTTTCAGCGACTGATGCACGAGGACACCGCGGTCTCACTGAGTATCACTGAGTATTACCTCACTGCAGTTAGAATAAATGGAGCATAATTTCAGTAATTTCTTCCACCTACTTACATTCTCTCCGCTCCTTACTATGGCACATATCAGTGGTACATCCTTCAATAACCAACAGATCACCCATTTCATATGGCTGGATTTTATGGCCTCTTGTCATGCGTGTTTTCATCAGGGGGCACAAAACATACAAAGGGTGGAAAGCTCACCACCTTCCTGCCCAACCTCAACCCGGGCAGACCCTCCACCAGTTTAAAAATAAAGGTGGGCAATTGATCTTATTACCAATCCAACTGACCCTTATTTCATGCTGCCCATGCCATTAAACTGTTGACATCGGCAAACGGGTGGGAGCAAGGAGGCCACTTGGAAATGTCTTTTGTAAAGGTGGACGTGAAGTGGAGGGCACAGTATTCAGAGGGTTAATTTTGAACACTGGGTAAATCCCCCCACAATTTGTTACCACCATGCACCCCCCTCCCCCCCCCCCCCCACCCCGCACTTAGTGTCCCAAACCATCCCCCACCCCTTATTGCTCCCCTTCCTTGATTGCCTGATCTCTCCCTGCCCCCAAAAAGCCTTACTTGGTGTTGGCATCTGTCTTCTTTTCTTTGTGGCGATGCTTGCAGTCCCAGCAGCACCCACTACTCCGTTTTGGTGCTGCTGAGAGTGCTGAAGCTTCTGAGGGTAATACTTCCTCCAACTGATTTGAACTTTATTTGGGACTCTTAAGAATTGATGCAGTATAATTTTTTAATGCAGTACTCAGACAGAAAATGGAATAGCCACAAAGCCAAAGTCATGGTTTCAGATGAAAAAATATGAGATTTGCTGTACAAAGCTAATATTGTTTCAAAAGAAAACTTGCATATAGCCTTTGTAATGATTAGACCATTGTTTCACAATACATTTAGTAATAAGAAAGTATCACAACCTAGCAACAGAAACAGTTATTAATAAAAATGTATCAAAAGCGAGGTTAATGCAAGCACCTTGGGCGGGATTCTCCTGCGATCGGCATGGCGGCCCTTACCGGCGGCAAAAAGTGGCTTGAACCACTCCGGCGCCGGGCCGCCCGGAAGGTGCGGAATCCTCCGCACTTCCGGGGGCTAGGCCGGCGCCGGTGGGTTGGCGCATGCGCATGACCGCCAGCGTGTTCTGCCGCATGTGCAGACCCGCTGGCGTGTTTGCTGCGCATGCACAGGGGGTTTCTTCTCTGCACCAGCTATGGCGGAGCCTTACAGAGGCCGGCGCGGAGGAAAAGAGTGCCCCCATGGCGCAGGCCCGCCCACAGATTGGTGGGCCCCGATCGCGGGCCAGGCCACCGTAGAAGCTCCCCGCCCAGGGCCGGATCCCCCAGTGCCCCCCTGAGGACCCCGCTAACCGCCCTCCAAGCCAGGTCCCACTGGTATGGACCTTGTCTATGTCACGCCGGCAGGACTGGCCAAAAGCGGGTGACCGCTCGGCCCATCGGGGCCCGGAGAATTGCATGGGGGGGGCGCTGCCAACGGCCCCTGACCGGCACGGCGCGATCCCCGCCCGAAAACCGGCGCCGGAGAATTCGGCAGCCGGCGGCGGGGTGGGATTCACGCCGCCCCCCGCCGATTCTCCAACCCGGCGGGGGGGTCGGAGAATCCCGTCCCTTATCTTTGTAGGAATGGCATATGTGGCGGCTGCACGTAGACATTTAATTAATTTGATGGCCATTAGTAAACTTTAAGTAACGACCAATGCTTGGATAACAAATAATGTTCTTTTTTTTAAAAAATTATTTTTATTGAGGTTTTCACAAAATATCAACAACAGAATGGAAAAGAAACCCAATAGAATTAAATACAGAACAAAATGAAACAACCCCCGTGCCCCCCTCCCCCTATACATCAATAATAAATTAACACCCCGAATTAACACAAAGCAATCATAGCAAATATATACACCCCCTCAGATTCCCCAGGGTAAACAAACAAAAATAAAACAGAAGCCCCCCCCCTCTCCCACCCCGGGTTGCTGCTGCTGCCATTGACCATTGTCTAACGTTCTGCCAGGAAGTCTAGGAACAGTTGCCACCGCCTGAAGAACCCTTGTACCGATCAACTTAAGGTGAATTTCACCCTCTCCAATTTAATGAACCCTGCCATATCGCTGATCCAGGATTCCACTCTTGGGGGCCTCACATCCCTCCACTGAAGAAGAATCCTTCGCCGGGCTACCAGGGACGCAAAGACCAGAATACCGGCCTCTTTCGCCTCCTGCACTCCCGGCTCCTCTGCCATCCCAAATATTGCGAGCCCCCAGCCCGGTTTGACCCTGGATCCTACCACCCTCGACACCGTCCTCGCGACGCCCTTCCAAAATTCCTCCAGCGCTGGGCATGCCCAGAACATATGGGTGTGGTTTGCTGGGCTCCCTGAGCACCTAACACACCTGTCCTCACCCCCAAAGAACCTGCTCATCCTTGTCCCGGTCATGTGTGCCCTGTGCAGCACCTCAAACTGTATGAGGCTGAGCCTCGCACACGAAGAGGAAGAGTTCACCCTCCCTCGGGCATCTGCCCAAGTCCCCTCCTCAATCTCCTCTCCCAACTCCTCCTCCCACTTACCTTTCAGCTCCTCCACCGAGGCCTCCTCCTCCTCCTGCATCACCTGGTAAGTTGCCGAGATCTTCCCCACTCCAACCCACCCCCCCGAGAGCACCCTGTTCTGTACTGTGAGTGGCAGCAGCCGCGGGAATTCCACCACTTGCCGCCTGGCAAACGCCCTTACCTGTAAATACCTAAAGGTGTTCCCCGGGGGGGAGCCCGTACTTCTCCTCCAGCTCACCCAGGCTCGCAAACCTCCCCTCCACAAACAAGTCCCCCAACCTTCTTATCCCTGCCCTGTGCCACCACGAAAACCCTCCATCTATTCTCCCTGGGACAAACCGGTGTTTCCCCCATATTGGGGTCCACACCAAGGCCCCCACTTCCCCCCTGTGCCGCCTCCACTGCCCCCAGATTTTGAGGGTAGCCCCCACCACCGGGCTTGTGGTATACCTCATTGGAGGGAACGGCAGCGGTGCCGTTGCCAGCGCCTCCAGACTCGTACCCTCACAAGACACCGTCTCCAGCCTCTTCCATGCAGCCCCCTCCCCCTCCATCACCGACTTGCGCACCATCGCCATATTGGCGGCCCAGTAGTGCCCACAGAGGTTGGGCAGTGCCAGCCCCCCGCCCATCCCTACTCCGCTCCAGGAACACCCTTCTCACCCTCGGAGACCCTCGCGCCCACACAAACCCCGTTATACTCCTGTTAACCCGCCTAAAAAAGGCCTTCGGGATAAGAATGGGGAGGCACTGGAACTGGAACAAAAACCTTGGGAGCACCGTCATCTTAACTGACTGCACCCTACCCGCCAGGGACAGCGGCAGCGCGTCCCACCTCTTGAACTCCTCCTCCATTTGCTCCACTAGCCTCGTGAAATTAAGTCTATGCAGGGCCCCCCAATCTTGGCCACCTGGACCCCCAAATACCTGAAGCTCCTCTCTGCCCTTTTTAGTGGGAGCTCGCCAATCCCCCTCTCCTGGTCCCCTGGGTGAACCACGAACAACTCGCTCTTCCCCATGTTGAGCTTGTACCTTGAGAAATCCCGAACTCCCTGAGGATCCTCATTACCTCTGGCATTCCCCCCACCGGGTCCGCCACATACAGCAGCAAGTCGTCCGCATGGAGCGACACCCTATGCTCCTCCCCACCCTGCACCAACACCTTCCAGTTCCTCAACTCCCTCAGTGCCATAGCCAGGGGTTCAATCGCCAGTGCGAAGAGCAGGGGGGACAGGGGACACCCCTGCCTCGTCCCTCGATGCAACCAAAAGTACTCAGACCTCCTCTTGTTCGTGGCCACACTCACCATCGGGACCTCGTACAACAGTCTAACCCACCTGACAAACCCCTCCCCAAACCCAAACCTCTTCAGCACCTCCCACAAGTACCCCACTCTATCGAAGGCCTTCTCAGCGTCCATCGCCACCACTATCTCCGCCTCCCCCTCCCTCGCCGGCATCATGATAACGTTCAGGAGCCTCCGCACATTCTCGTTCAACTGCCTCCCCTTCACAAACCCCGCCTGGTCTTCGTGGATCACCTGCGGCACACAATCCTCAATTCTCGTGGCTAAGACCTTCGTCAGCACCTTGGCATCTACGTTTAACAAAGAAATCGGCCTGTAAGACCCACACTGCAGGGGATCCTTGTCCCACTTCAGGATCAAGGAGATCAGTGCCCGGGGCATTGTCGGGGGCAAAGCCTCCCACTCCCTTGCCTCATTGAAGGTCCTAACTAGCAACGGGCCCAACAGGTCCACATATAATCCGGCCCCGGTGCCATCCCCGCCTGCATGCTCCCTATCCCTTTGGCTAGCTGCTCCAGCCCAATTGGGGCACCCAATCCCGCCACCTGTCACTCCTCCACCTTTGGAAACCTCAATTGGTCCAGAAAGTGGCCCATCCCTCCCTCCTCCAGTGGGGGCTCGGACCAATACAGTTCCTCATAAAAGTCCCTGAAGACCACATTGATGTCAACCCCACTCCGCACCACTCCCTCCCCTGTCCTTAACTCCCCCGATCTCCCTAGCTGCGTCCCGCTTCCGAAGCTGATGCGCCAGCATCCGACTTGCCTTCTCCCCATACTCATAAATCACCCCCTGGGCCTTCCTCCACTGCACCTCCGCCTTCCTGGTGGTCACCAGGTCGAATTTGGCCTGGAGGCAATGCCTCTCCCTCAACAGTCCCTCCTCCGGCACCTCCGCGCACCTCCTGTCTACCCTCACCATCTCCCCCACCAGCCTCTCCCTCTCCCTCTGCTCTCTCCTCTCCTTGTGGGCCCTAATGGAGATCAGCTCTCCCCTAACCACCACCTTCAGCACCTCCCATACCATCCCCACTCGGACCTCCCCGTTATCGTTGGCCTCCAGGTATCTCTCTATGCTTCCTCGGACCCGCTCACTCACCTCCTCGTCCGCCAACAGCCCCACCTCCAAGCGCCACTACGGGCGCTGGTCCCTCTCCTCCCCCAGCTCCATGTCTACCCAATGCGGGGCGTGATCCGAAATGCCTATTGCCGAATACTCAGTATCCTCTACTCTCGCTATCAGCGCCCTACTCAGAATGAAAAAGTCGACCCGGGAATAAGCCTTATGGACATGCGAGAAGAATGAAAATTCCCTAGCCCCCGGCCTTGCAAATCTCCAAGGGTCCACCCCTCCCACCTGGTCCATAAACCCCCTCAGCACCTTAGCCGCCGCCGGCTTCCTACCCGTCCTAGACCTGGAGCGATCCAGTGCCGGATCCAACACCGTGTTATAGTCCCCCCCACCCATTATCAGGCCCCCCACTTCCATATCTTGGATCCGACCCAACATGCGCCGCATAAAACACGCATCGTCCCAGTTCGGAGCGTACACGTTGACCAGCACCACCCTCTCTCCCTGAAACTTACCACTTACCATTATGTACCTGCCGCCATTGTCTGTCACAATGCTCGACGCCTCGAACGACACCCTCTTTCCCACCAAGATCGCCCCCCCCCCCAATTTTTGGCATCTAGCCCCGAATGAAACACCTGACCTACCCACGCTTTCCTCAATCTTACCTGGTCTGCCACCTTCAGGTGTGTCTCCTGGAGCTTGACCATGACCGGCTTCAGCCCCTCCAGGTGCGCGGCCCGCTTGACCGGCCCGTTCAGTCCCCTTACATTCCAGGTTATCAGCCGGATCAGGGGGCTACCCACCCCCCTCCCCTGCCGTCTAGCCATAACCCCTCCTCGGCCAGCCACGCGCCCGCACCCCATGCCCGGCCCGTTCCCCACGGCGGCAGACCCCCGTCCCAACCGCCTCTACTCGCTCCAGCTCCCCCTTGACCATACCAGCAGCAATCCGGTCCCCCCCCCCCAGGACCCCTCCTAGCTGCTTTGCTCCCCCCAGCAGGAGGGGGGAGGCGGAGATAGTATCTTATCCTGAGTAGAGATAAGAGGATCTTTCATAGTCTGTCCAGTCTGCTGGCTCTCCGTTATTGCTGTGGAGCAAGCCTTTTTGGGAGCCGTCAGCTGGCAGCCAATTCTTCCTATGGGGGGATGGCGGGAGGAAGAAGGGTGGTGAGAAATTTACCCCCTGCGAATTATCACCCATAAACCCTGTAGAACCCGTTCGGAGAGACAACAGGAGCACACGGTAGGGTAGAAATGAACAACTGGTTTATTACGGTATACAATAAAATAACAAAACTATTACTCCTCTCCCCGAAGGGCCACCCAGGTCAGGGTTTTTATACTGAATAGTTTCCCCTTGTTAAGGGGAAACCCCGCCCCCAATTACTAGGGGAATTCATACTCAGCTGTGTAAGGGGACAATCGAATGGAGCACAGTCCTTGGCTCCCAAAGGGGTCATAACACATACTATCCATTATCACACCCAACTAATGGGTTTATTCCTCTCTCACCTTTAACACTTGTTTTTGACCTTCAATCATTCCTCCCTCTCCTTTTTACTCAGCCTCTCAAGTCTCACACCTCCTCCTCATCTCACATGTTCAAGATATTGTCTTTCACCAACTCTGTTTTATTTTGACCTGCCCTTGTTGGCTCCCTGTAGTACCCAATTCCTATAAATCTTTTGAATTCGTTCTGGATCCTCCATGAAAGGGCTTATTCAAACATTTGTTTTCTCTAATTTGGTCAAGACAGGAATATTCCTATATTATCCAAATGTATCGAACTGATCACCATAAGGTATCAAAACCAATGCAATAAATCTTTCATACATCACTTATTTTTGTCAAAAATAAAATAAAAGTCAGAAGCAAACCCCTTGGAGACCCTATGGTGGAAAAGGTGAGGGCAAGGAGTGACATTCTCTCTCCAACTATTGGGAAGCATCCAAAGGTCAATGTCAAACCGGTGACTGTGAGGTAGCTCACTGTGCTGTTAATACAGGGAGCATCACTCCTGAATTCAATGCAGATAGTTCACTGAACTAACCAAAACAGCAATGATGAGTATGGCACTGAGTTACTTCATCTCTCTATTTAATCCCTGGTAATGGTCCGGCCACCAAGCCCCCTGCACCTCAGTCTGCAGAGCTAAAGTGAAAAAGGTTGTGTAGGCAATAGTTCAAAAACAAGCGAGAGGTAACAGAATAGAGTAACAGTCAGAGAGTGTGCCTTTTTTATTCAATCACGGAATGTGGATGTCGCTGTTTAGGCCAGCATTTATTGCCCACCTCTGCCCTTGTGAAGGCGGTGGTGAGCCACCTTCTGGAACCACTGCAGTCCATGTGTTACAGGGACATCCTGCTGTTCAGAAGGGAGTTCCAGGATTTTGACCCAACGTCAGTGAAAGAATGGAGATATATTTCCAACTCATTTTGAGTGTAGTTGGAGCTGCACTCATCCAGGTAAGTGGAGGTTAACATGTGATGGTGGACTTGTACCGTGTAGATGATGGACAATCTTTGGGAAGTCAGGAGGTGAGTTACTTACAGCAGGGTTCCTAGCCTCAGCCCTGCTCTTGTAGTCACAATACTTATATGGTGAATCCAGTTCAGTTTCTGGTAAATGGTGCGGTGATAAAACCAGGACCTAGTTTTAAGGCCGATTAAATTGGATATCCTAAATTAAAGAATTGGGCATTTTAAATTAAAACCACAGTCCACTCCAGCAAGAAGCCTGCAGAATCCGAATATACAGAACTCAGACAGGCTGCCGAGGCATGCCTGGAGCAGCCCTGATAACCCATCAAGTAATTATCGCTCCCACTTGAGATGCATTGGCCTATTGTCCACAGTTCCTGATACCCCATCAAGCAATCATCTCTCCTCCTGTCAACAGGTCATCAACCAGACCATTGGGCGCCAAGACCCTGCCTCCTGAAACGCCATTGGCTGAAGGCCAAGGGAAGATGGCGACCGGGGGATAAAAATAGGCATTCCAGATATCTAGGAAGCAAAGACTCGGTGTGTGAGGTGACCTTGACTAGACCAGGAGGAAGGAAGCAAGCAGGGAAGAAACAGCCAGCGAGAATCACCTTCGCAAAGAGGAACTAGAGGGACTCCGGGATTGGATCTACAGCTTACCAAGCCACCTTTAGAACATAGAACATAGAACATAGAACATAGAACAATACAGCGCAGGACAGGCCCTTCGGCCCACGATGTTGCACCGAAACAAAAGCCATCTAACCTACACTATGCCATTATCATCCATATGTTTATCCAATAAACTTTTAAATGCCCTCAATGTTGGCGAGTTCACTACTGTAGCAGGTAGGGCATTCCACGGCCTCACTACTCTTTGCGTAAAGAACCTACCTCTGACCTCTGTCCTATATCTATTACCCCTCAGTTTAAAGTTATGTCCCCTCGTGCCAGCCATATCCATCCGCGGGAGAAGGCTCTCACTGTCCACCCTATCCAACCCCCTGATCATTTTGTATGCCTCTATTAAGTCTCCTCTTAACCTTCTTCTCTCCAATGAAAACAACCTCAAGTCCATCAGCCTTTCCTCATAAGATTTTCCCTCCATACCAGGCAACATCCTGGTAAATCTCCTCTGCACCCGCTCCAAAGCCTCCACGTCCTTCCTATAATGCGGTGACCAGAACTGTACGCATTACTCCAAATGCGGCCGTACCAGAGTTCTGTACAGCTGCAACATGACCTCCCGACTCCGGAACTCAATCCCTCTACCAATAAAGGCCAACACTCCATAGGCCTTCTTCACAACCCTATCAACCTGGGTGGCAACTTTCAGGGATCTATGTACATGGACACCTAGATCCCTCTGCTCATCCACACTTTCAAGAACTTTACCATTAGCCAAATATTCCGCATTCCTGTTATTCCTTCCAAAGTGAATCACCTCACACTTCTCTATATTTAACTCCATTTGCCACCTCTCAGCCCAGCTCTGCAGCTTATCTATATCCCTCTGTAACCTGCTACATCCTTCCACACTATCGACAACACCACCGACTTTAGTATCGTCTGCAAATTTACTCACCCACCCTTCTGCGCCTTCCTCTAGGTCATTGATAAAAATGACAAACAGCAACGGCCCCAGAACAGATCCTTGTGGTACTCCACTTGTGACTGTACTCCATTCTGAACATTTCCCATCAACCACCACCCTCTGTCTTCTTTCAGCTAGCCAATTTCTGATCCACATCTCTAAATCACCCTCAATCCCCAGCCTCCGTATTTTTTGCAATAGCCTACCATGGGGAACTTTATCAAACGCTTTGCTGAAATCCATATACACCACATCAACTGCTCTACCCTCGTCTACCTGTTCAGTCACCTTCTCAAAGAACTCAATAAGGTTTGTGAGGCATGACCTACCCTTCACAAAGCCATGCTGACTATCCCAGATCATATTATTCCTATCTAGATGATTATAAATCTTGTCTCTTATAATCCCCTCCAAGACTTTACCCACTACAGACGTGAGGCTCACCGGTCTATAGTTGCCGAGGTTGTCTCTGCTCCCCTTTTTGAACAAAGGGACCACATTTGCTGTCCTCCAGTCCTCTGGCACTATTCCTGTAGCCAATGATGACATAAAAATCAAAGCCAAAGGTCCAGCAATCTCTTCCCTGGCCTCCCAGAGAATCCTAGGATAAATCCCATCAGGTCCCGGGGACTTATCTATTTTCAGCCTGTCCAGAATTGCCAACACCTCTTCCCTACGTACCTCAATGCCATCTATTCTATTAGCCTGGGGCTCAGCATTCTCCTCCACAACATTATCTTTTTCCTGAGTGAATACTGACGAAAAATATTCATTTAGTATCTCGCCTATCTCTTCAGACTCCACACACAATTTCCCATCCCTGTCCTTGACTGGTCCTACTCTTTCCCTAGTCATTCGCTTATTCCTGACATACCTATAGAAAGCTTTTGGGTTTTCCTTGATCCTTCCTGCCAAATACTTCTCATGTCCCCTCCTTGCTCGTCTTAGCTCTCTCTTTAGATCCTTCCTCGCTACCTTGTAACTATCCATCGCCCCAACCGAAACTTCACACTTCATCTTCACATGGGCCTCCTTCTTCCTCTTAACAAGAGATTCCACTTCCTTGGTAAACCACGGTTCCCTCGCTCGACGCCTTCCTCCCTGTCTGACCGGTACATACTTATCAAGAACACGCAGTAGCTGATCCTTGAACAAGCCCCACTTATCCAGTGTGCCCAACACTTGCAGCCTACTTCTCCACCTTATCCCCCCCAAGTCACGTCTAATGGCATCATAATTGCCCTTCCCCCAGCTATAACTCTTGCCCTGCGGTGTATACTTATCCCTTTCCATCACCGAATTGTGGTCACTGTCCCCAAAGTGCTCTCCTACCTCCAAATCCAACACCTGGCTTGGTTCATTACCCAAAACCAAATCCAACGTGGCCTCGCCTCTTGTTGGCCTGTCAACATATTGTTTCAGGAAACCCTCCTGCACACACTGTACAAAAAACGACCCATCTATTGTACTCGAACTATATCTTTTCCAGTCAATATTTGGAAAGTTAAAGTCTCCCATAATAACTACCCTGTTACTTTCGCTCATATCCAGAATCATCTTCGCCATCCTTTCCTCTACATCCCTAGAACTATTAGGAGGCCTATAAAAAACTCCCAACAGGGTGACCTCCCCTTTCCTGTTTCTAACTTCAGCCCATACTACCTCGGAAGAAGAGTCCCCATCTAGCATCCTCTCCGCCACCGTAATACTGCTCTTGACTAGCAGCGCCACACCTCCCCCTCTTTTGCCTCCTTCTCTGAGCTTACTAAAACACCTAAACCCCGGAACCTGCAACATCCATTCCTGTCCCTGCTCTATCCATGTCTCCGAAATGGCCACAACATCGAAGTCCCAGGTACCAACCCATGCTGCGGATAGTATAGTCGAATTCTGGGTGTTTCTTGTATATATAGTGGGTAATTTACAGGTTAACTATATTTAATAAAGTGTGTTGCATTATATCTGTGTCCTTTCTTTGTTGTCCTCATGAATAAAGACACCTAGGTAACCTTTGATTAAGGAGCTGGTTGAAGTATCTGAATTGGACAGACACATAAATGGTAACACCCAAGATACTGGTGGTGAGTGATTCAGCAATGATAATGTTGTTGAACATCAAGGGGAGATGTTTACATTTTCTCTTATTGGAGGTGGTTATTGCCTAGCATTTGCATAGTGTGAATGTTATTTGCCATTTTGCAGTCCATGCCTGAATATTGTCCAGATTTTGCCACATGTGGGCATGGACTACTCCAGTATCTGAGGAATTATGAATGATACTGAACATTGTTCAATCATCAGCAAATATCCCCATTTCTGGCCTTATGATGGGTGAAAGATGATGCAGTTGTCACCAGTTGGGCCTAGGAGCATGTGCAGTGATGTCCTGGGACTGAGTTGATTAGCTCCAACAACCACAACCATCTTCCTTTGTGCTCGGTAGGACTCCAACCAAAAGTTTCCCACCACCGAGATTTCCACTGACTGTAATTTTCCTAGAGCTCCTTGGTACCAAATTTGGTCAACTGCTGCTTTGATCTGAAGGGCAGCCACTCTCATCTCACTTCTTGATTTCTGCTGTTTAAACCACGTTTGGACCTCAACTGTGGTGTTACATATGCGACAGGTAGATTGGTGAAGATGAGGTAAAGACGTTTTTCCCTCTCGCCAATTGGTATCATGGGATCCAGAGTCAATATTGAGATTACCAGTGTCACTTGCTCTTCGTGGCATTGTCACCTCTGGTGGGTCTGTCAGTGGAGCAGGATATACCCAGGAATGGTGATCATAGAATCATTTTAGATTCAGTAATGAGTAATGAGCCAGATTTAGTTAAGAGCCCCACAGTGCCTGAGCATTTATCTAATATTGATAATAATATGATAATAATATGATCAATTGATTGTGTTTGAAAGAGAGAGTGTCTGCAAATGAGACTCCAGATCTGGGTAAGGCTAAATTCAATGCAATGAGTCGGAGATTGTCCATAGTGTGATGAAGCTACCGAAGAAGCTAAAGTCACGCTCCCGGAGTCACGAATGCCCGAGCCTGCGCCTGCATCACCGCCGAAACTACGACGATCACAGAGGACGACCAGGGCCCCCGATCGACTAATTGCTTCATTCTGATATGTACATGTAAAATGAATACAGTAAATAGTTGTGACATGTAATAAGGCAAAACACTGTACCACCGACGGGTCCCACCATAACCTCTACCACTGTATGATGCGAGACCACCACCCCTGCCAGACTCTTTTTTTTTAACAAGGGGTGAATGTGGTAGTCGGTATTAGGGGTATTGCGGTACCCAGGTTGAGGCTATAAGATCATTGGTGTGGGAGGTACCTGAGACAGCAATATCATTGGTGAAGCCTGCCTGCTGGTTCCGCCCAGTAAGGCGGAGTATAAGAGTCTGTGTCTCCCTAGCAGCTGCATTCTGTACCTGCGCTGCAGGGGGAAACATCTTGTCCAATAAAGCCTTCAATTGTCATCCAATCTACCTCCTGGAGTCATTGATCGAGCATCAATGTATTGGACTAGATTTTAAAGAATGGAGCTCCGAATCAAGCCGGAGTGTCTGCAACTCAGCTCCCATGCGGCAAACGCAGCGGCAACCTTCAAACACTGGCTGGCATGCTTCAACGGGTACCTCAGGACGGCCACGACTGCACCCATGGAGGACCAGAAGATACAAGTTCTCCACTCAAGGGTGAGCCCAGAGATCTACACCCTCATCGAGGATGCGGATGATTTCGAGGCCTTGATGGCCCTGTTGAAAGGACACTACATTTGCCCAGTAAACCAGTTTTACGCCCGACATCTGCTAGCGAAAGGCGACAAATCCCGGGGGAATCGCTGGATGAATTCTACCGGGGTAGGAACTGTGACTGCCCGCAAGTTTCAGCCAGCGACCACACAGAACTTTTAACCCGGGACGCATTCGTTGCAGGTATGCTGTCCTCCCAAATCCGTCAGCAGCTGCTAGAGAAAGAGACACTCGGCCTCAAGGAGGCACGGGCCCTTGCTAGCTCCCTGGAGTGGCCTCCCAAAACGCCCGCGCATACGTCCCCAACCGCGCAGCAGCCCCTTGGGCAGCATGGAACCCACCCGCAGCCGACCCCGATGCATCCCCCATCCCCCCACAAGCTTGTGCCGCACGGCTACCAGGCAACCCTGGTGGGCCCCGCTGTTGTTTTTGCGGGCAAGCCAAGCACCCCCGGCCCGCTCCTCCACCTACAAAGGTTGTGGCAAAAAGGGCTATTTCATAGCGGTATGCCAGGCCTGGGCAGTCGCCGCTGTCTTCGGGGGCGAACCGAAACCACCACCACAACTCTCTCCATGGGCGCCGCCATCTTGTTCCCCAGGGACCACGTGCGATGCGTGGGCGCCGCCATCTTGCCCGCCCCCAGCCATGTGCGACCTGTGGGCGCCGCCATCTTGGCTGGAGTTTCAGGACCCTGATTCGGATGACCACACACCGCCCGAGGAAAATCTTCAACTTTTACCACGACTCGCCTCGGTGACCCTGGACCAGTCTTGGCCCCGGACACTCTCGACCGCGACGACGACCGTGCTCATCAACGGGCGCAAAACATCTTGCCTGATCGACTCTGTGAGCACAGAGAGCTTCATACACCCCAACATGGTAAGGCGCTGTTCTTTTCCCATACACCCAGTTAACCAAAGACTCTCCCTGGCCTCCGGGTCTCACTCTGTAGAGATCAAGGGGTTCTGCGTAGAGAACCTACGTCCAGGGAAGAGAATTAAAAAATTTCCGACTCTACGTCCTCCTTCATCTCTGCGCTGCCACGCTCTGAGATTGGACTTCCAATGCAACCTCCAGAGCTTAACCTTTAAATTCGGCGGCCCTATACCCCCCCTCACTGTCTGCAGCCTCGCGACTCTCAAGGTCGACCCGCCTTCCCTTTTTGAGAACCTCACCCCGGATTGCAAACCCGTCGCCACCACGAGCAGACGGTACAGCGCCCAGGACCGGACCTTCATTTGGTCGGAAGTCCAGCGGCTACTGAAGGAAGGTATTATCGAGGTTAGCAACAGCCCCTGGAGAGCTCAAGTAGTGGTTGTAAAGACCGGGGAGAAGCACAGGATGGACATCGATTATAGTCAGACCATGAACAGGTATACGCAGCTCGATGCGTACCCTTTCCCCTGCATATCTGATTTGGTCAATCAGGTTGCACAATACAAGGTCTTTTCCACGGTGGACCTCAAATCCGCCTACCACCAGCTCCCCATCCGCCGGGCGACCTCAAGTACATTGCATTCGAAGCAGATGGGCGGCTCTACCACTTCCTAAGGGTTCCCTTCGGTGTCACAAATGGAGTCTCGGTCTGCCAACGGGAGATGGACCGAATGGTTGACAGGTACGGTTTGCGGGCCACATTTCTGTACGTCGACAATGTCACCATCTGCGGCCACGACCAACAGGACCACGACACCAACCTCCGCAAATTCCTCCAGACCGCAAAAACCCTTAACTTAACCTACAACAAGGACAAATGCGTGTTCAGCTCCAACCATCTAGCCATCCTCGGCTGCGTAGTGCATGATGGAGTCATAGGCCCAGATCCCGAACGCATGCGCCCCCTCATGGAGTTTCCCCTCCCCCACTGCTCCAAGGCCCTGAAACGCTGCCTGGGATTTTTTTCATATTACGCCCAGTGGGTCCCCAATTATGTGGACAAGGCCCGCCCACTAATCCAAACCTCGGTTTTCCCCCTGTCGGCAGAGGCCCGCCGGGCCTTCCGCCGCATAAAGGCGGACATCGCAAAGGCCACGATGCACGCAATCGGTGAATCCCTTCCCTTCCAAGTCGAGAGCGAAGCGTCCGTCATAGCTCTGGCGGCCACCCTCAACCAAGCGGGCAGGCCCGTGGCCGCCTTCTCACGCACCCTCCATGCTTCAGAAATCCGTCATTCCTCCGTTGAAAAGGAGGCCCAGGCCATAGTAGAAGATGTGCGGCATTGGAGGCATTACCTGGCTGGCAGGAGATTCACGCTCCTCACTGACCAATGGTCGGTTGCTTTCATGTTCGATAATGCACAGCGGCGCAAGATAAAGAGCGATAAGATCTTACGGTGGAGGATCGAGCTCTCCACCTATAACTACGAGATCTTGTATCATCCCAGGAAGCTAAACGAGACTCCTGATGCCCTATCCCGCGGCACATGTGCCATCGCACAAGTGGACCGACTCCAGACCCTTCACTATGACCTCTGCCAACCGGGGGTCACTCAATTCTTCCATTTTATCAAGATCCGCAACCTGCCCTACTCCCTCGCGGAGGTCAGGACCGCCACCAGGAACCGCCAAATCTGCACGGAGTGCAAGCCACACTTCTACGGGCCAGAGAAAGCGCACCTGATAAAGGCTTCCCATCCCTTTGAACGCCTCAGTATGGACTTCAAAGGGCACCTCCCCTCCACCGACCGCAACACGTACTTTCTGAACATGATTGACGAGTACTCCCGGTTCCCATTCGCCATCCCCTGCCCCGACATGACCGCAGCCACCGTCATAAAAGCCCTCCACAGTATCTTTACCCTGTTCGGTTTCCCCGCCTACATACACAGCGATAGGGGTCCTCCTTCATGAGAGACGAACTGCGTCAATTCCTGCTCAGCAAGGGCATCGCCTCAAGCAGAACGACCAGTTATAACCCCCGGGGAAACGGACAGGTAGAGAGGGAGAACGGAACGGTCTGGAAGACCGACCTACTGGCCCTACGGTCCAGGAATCTCCCAGTCTCCCGCTGGCAGGAGTCCTTCCCGATGCACTCCACTCCATCCGATCACTGCTGTGTACCACGACAAACTAAACACCTCATGAACGTCTCCTTGTCTTCCCTAGGAAGTCCTCCTCCAGCCAACCTGGCTGACAGCTCCTGGACCCATTCTGCTCCGCAAACACGTGCGGGCGCACAAGTCGGACCCATTGGTTGAGAGGGTCCACCTCCTTCACGCTAACCCTCAGTACGCCTACGCGGCGTACCCCGACGGTCGGCAGGATATGGTCTCCCGATGGGACCTAGCGCCCGCTGGATCCCCCCCCCCATCACCACCAATTCTGTACCTGCGCTGCTGGGGGAAACATCCAGTCCAATAAAGCCTTCACTTGTCATCCAATCTCGCTTCGGGAGTCATTGATCGAGCATCACACAGTAAATTGGGCAAATCTGTTAAAACAACAGAAGATCAGTGGGAGTTCTTGAAAAAAAAATTTGTGTGATAAACCCGTTATACCCTTAAGTGGTAAGAGCTCTACTGACCGAAAAATATAGCTCTACAACCATACATGACTAAAGAGGTAAAATATAACAAAACACTAAAAAGCATATAGAATATAAAGAATAGCACAGAATCTTCATAAATGGGAAAGATAGAAGAACAGAAAATAGTGACAGAGCAGACAATAAGAACCACAAAAGGAGTATGAAAAGGAATTGACAAAGTATATCAAAATCAAAACTTTTTTCTTTTACAATTATTAGGAGGAAGATTATGGTTATGAACAATGTACGTCCCTTGAGAACTGCTCACAGTGATATTGTCAAAGAACAAAGAACAAAGAAATGTACAGCACAGGAACAGGCCCTTCGGCCCTCCAAGCCCGTGCCGACCATACTGCCCGACTAAACTACAATCTTCTACACTTCCTGGGTCCGTATCCTTCTATTCCCATCCTATTCATATATTTGTCAAGATGCCCCTTAAATGTCCCTATCGTCCCTGCCTCCACTACCTCCTCCGGTAGTGAGTTCCAGGCACCCACTACCCTCTGCGTAAAAAACTTGCCTCGTACATCTACTCTAAACTTTGCCCCTCTCACCTTAAACCTATGCCCCCTAGTAATTGACCCCTCTACCCTGGGGAAAAGCCTCTGACTATCCACTCTGTCTATGCCCCTCATAATTTTGTATACCTCTATCAGGTCGCCCCTCAACCTCCTTCGTTCCAGTGAGAACAAACCGAGTTTATTCAATCGCTCCTCATAGCTTATGCCCTCCATACCAGGCAACATTCTGGTAAATCTCTTCTGCACCCTCTCTAAAGCCTCCACATCCTTCTGGTAGTGTGGCGACCAGAATTGAACACTATACTCCAAGTGTGGCCTAACTAAGGTTCTATACAGCTGCAACATGACTTGCCAATTCTTATACTCAATGCCCCGGCCAATGAAGGCAAGCATGCCGTATGCCTTCTTGACTACCTTCTCCACCTGTGTAGCCCCTTTCAGTGATCTGTGGACCTGTACTCCTAGATCTCTTTGACTTTCAATACTCTTGAGGGTTCTACCATTCACTGTATATTCCCTACCTGCATTAGCCCTTCCAAAATGCATTACCTCACATTTGTCCAGGTTAAACTCCATCTGCCATCTCTCCGCCCAAGTCTCCAGACAATCTAAATCCTGCTGTATCCTCAGACAGTCCTCATCGCTATCCGCAATTCCACCAACCTTTGTGTCGTCTGCAAACTTACTAATCAGACCAGTTACATTTTCCTCCAAATCATTTATATATACTACAAAGAGCAAAGGTCCCAGCACTGATCCCTGTGGAACACCACTGGTCACAGCCCTCCAATTAGAAAAGCATCCCTCCATTGCTACCCTCTGCCTTCTATGGCCTAGCCAGTTCTGTATCCACCTTGCCAGTTCACCCCTGATCCCGTGTGACTTCACCTTTTGTACTAGTCTACCATGAGGGACCTTGTCAAAGGCCTTACTGAAGTCCATATAGACAACATCTACTGCCCTACCTGCATCAATCATCTTAGTGACCTCCTCGAAAAACTCTATCAAGTTAGTGAGACACGACCTCCCCTTCACAAAACCGTGCTGCCTCTCACTAATACGTCCATTTGCTTCCAAATGGGAGTAGATCCTGTCTCGAAGAATTCTCTCCAGTAATTTCCCTACCACTGAAGTAAGGCTCACCGGCCTGTAGTTCCCGGGATTATCCCTGCCACCCTTCTTAAACAGAGGAACAACATTGGCTATTCTCCAGTCCTCCGGGACATCCCCTGAAGACAGCGAGGATCCAAAGATTTCTGTCAAGGCCTCAGCAATTTCCTCTCCAGCCTCCTTCAGTATTCTGGGGTAGATCCCATCCGGCCCTGGGGACTTATCTACCTTAATATTTTTTAAGACACCCAACACCTCGTCTTTTTGGATCACAATGTGACCCAGGCTATCTACACCCCCTTCTCCAGACTCAACATCTACCAATTCCTTCTCTTTGGTGAATACTGATGCAAAGTATTCATTTAGTACCTCGCCCATTTCCTCTGGCTCCACACATAGATTCCCTTGCCTATCCTTCAGTGGGCCAACCCTTTCCCTGGCTACCCTCTTGCTTTTTATGTAAGTGTAAAAAGCCTTGGGATTTTCCTTAACCCTATTTGCCAATGACTTTTCATGACCCCTTCTAGCCCTCCTGACTCCCTGCTTAAGTTCCTTCCTACTTTCCTTATATGCCACACAGGCTTCGTCTGTTCCCAGCCTTTTAGCCCTGACAAATGCCTCCTTTTTCTTTTTGACGAGGCCTACAATATCATTCGTCATCCAAGGTTCCCGAAAATTGCCGTATTTGTCTTTCTTCCTCACAGGAACATGCCTGTCCTGTATTCCTATCAACTGACACTTGAAAGCCTCCCACATGTCAGATGTTGATTTGCCCTCAAACATCCGCCCCCAATCTATGCTCTTCAGTTCCCGCCTAATATTGTTATAATTAGCCTTCCCCCAATTTAGCACATTCATCCTCGGACCACTCTTATCCTTGTCCACCAGTACTTTAAAACTTACTGAATTGTGGTCACTGTTACCGAAATGCTCCCCTACTGAAACATCTACCACCTGGCCGGGCTCATTCCCCAATACCAGGTCCAGTACCGCCTCTTCCCTAGTTGGACTGTTTACATATTGTTTTAAGAAGCCCTCCTGGATGCTCCTTACAAACTCTGCCCCGTCTAAGCCCCTGGCACTAAGTGAGTCCCAGTCAATATTGGGGAAGTTGAAGTCTCCCATCACCACAACCCTGTTGTTTTTACTCTTTTCCAAAATCTGTCTACCTATCTGCTCCTCTATCTCCCGCTGGCTGTTGGGAGGCCTGTAGTATACCCCCAACATTGTGACTGCACCCTTCTTATTCCTGATCTCTACCCATATAGCCTCACTGCCCTCTGAGGTGTCCTCTCGCTGTATAGCTGTGATACTCTCCTGAACAAGTAGCGCAACTCCGCCTCCCCTTTTACATCCCCCTCTATCCCGCCTGAAACATCTAAAACCTGGAACGTTTAGCTGCCAATCCTGCCCTTCCCTCAACCAGGTCTCTGTAATGGCAACAACATCATAGTTCCAAGTAGTAATCCAAGCTCTAAGTTCATCTGCCTTACCCGTAATGCTCCTTGCATTAAAACATATGCACTTCAGGCCACCAGACCCGCTGTGTTCAGCAACTTCTCCCCGTCTGCTCTGCCTCAGAGCCACACTGTCCATATTCCCTAGTTCTCCCTCAACGCTCTCACCTTCTGACCTATTGCTCCCGTGCCCACCCCCCTGCCATACTAGTTTAAACCCTCCCGTGTGACACTAGCAAATCTCGCGGCCAGGATATTTATGCCTCT
Organism: Scyliorhinus torazame; assembly: GCF_047496885.1. NCBI lineage: Eukaryota > Metazoa > Chordata > Chondrichthyes > Carcharhiniformes > Scyliorhinidae > Scyliorhinus > Scyliorhinus torazame. The sequence goes on from NC_092712.1 coordinate 95,284,337, forward strand.
CCGGTTTAGATGCAACCCGTCCATCTTATACAGGTCACACCTGCCCCGGAAGAGCTCCCAGTGGTCCAGATAACCGAAACCCTCCCTCCTACACCAGCTGTTTAGCCACGTGTTTGTCTGCTCTATCTTCCTATTTCTAGCCTCACTGGCACGTGGCACAGGGAGTAATCCCGAGATTACAACCCTCGAGGTCCTGTCTTTTAACTTTCTGCCTAGCTCCCTGAACTCCTGCTGCAGGACCTCATGCCTCTTCCTGCCTATGTCGTTAGTACCAATATGTACAACGACCTCCACCTGTTTGCCCTCCCCCTTCAGGATTCCCTCTACCCGTTCGGAGACATCCTGTCAATGTAAATTTGGGAATGATGACCATATTGAATAATTATTTTACATCTGTATTTATAGTGGTGCAAGAGGTCACTCTGTTGGACATCCCAAAGAAACAAATATTGAATCAAGAGAAAAGAACCTGCCAAAATGAAATAATAGTAATCAAGAAATTAATGGCACTAAAGAGTGATGAGGTACCCTCAATAACGAAGCTTAGAGATTAAACTGTAAAGAAGGCTTTATTAGACTAAGAACTATGCTAGAGCTGAGACATGTGCTAACTGCTGTACAGCCCACAAGGCAGCCCTTTATATATGGCTCACAGATGGACGGAGCCAGAGGCGGAGTCCCCAGGGTTCCAAGCCCGGTCTTAAAGGGGACATCACCTTACATGATGATAAGGCAGTAACCGTTCATCACATTCACCCCCTGTTTAAAAAGAGTCCGGCGGGGGTGAAGTGCCATCATAGGTCCATCCGTCTCGATGGCCGGATCGTCCTCAGCGACCTCCTCAATTCGGGCAATGGTGCGGCGGGCACGGACGTCCCGGTTGAGGGCACATCCGGGAGCACAGCGGTCGGAGCTTCGGTCCGGGTCGGGGCAGGGGGACTAGGCAGGGCCGGGGGTAGCGGTGCCGGTGCCGGCGGGGTATGTAAAGGGTTGGCGCAAAGGGGGGCGTGCGGTAGGCGCTCACCAACGGGGGTAGGGCCGGAAGGGGATGTGGTGTAGGGGGCGCCGGGTCCTGCAGGGGAGCAGTGCGGGAAGGGGCGTCTGTGGTGGGGTATCCAGCGGGTGCCAGATCCCGGAGGGAAACCGGGTAACTCCCGGGTGGCAGAGGTCATTGTGGATGGCTTGCAGGCGGTCCTCCTGCGCGTTGGCGCATGTGCCACGGGACAGGGCATCTGGGGGCTCGTTGAGCTCCCCTGGACGATACTTGATATCGTACGTGTAGGTGGAGAGTTCGATCCTCCACCTCAAAATTTTATCGTTTTTTATTTTGCCCCGTTGCGTGTTATCGAACATATAGGCGACTGACCGTTGGTCGGTGACGAGGGTAAACCTCCTACCGGCGAGGTAGTGTCTCCAGCACCGCACAGCCTCCACAATGGTTTGTGCCTCCTTTTCGACTGCAGAGTGTCGAACCTTGGAGGCGGTGAAGGTTCGGGAGAAGAACGCTACTTGTCTGCCTTCCTGATTGAGGGTAGCAGCCAGGGCGATGTCTGATGCATCGCTCTCTACCTGGAAAGGGATGGTTTTGTCCACCGCGTGCATAGCGGCCTTGATGATGTCAGCCTTGATGCGGTTGAAGGCCAATTGAGCCTCAGCCGAGAGGGGAAATGTGGTGGTCTTTCGGAGTGGGCGGGCTTTGTCCGCATACTTGGGGACCCACTGGGCGTAATAGGAGAAAAGCCCCAAGCACCGTTTGAGGGCCTGGAGGCTGCGGAGGAGAGGGAGTTCCTTAAGGGGGCGCATGCAGTCGGGGTCGGGACCTAGGACCCCGTCTTCCACGACATAGCCGAGGATGGCCAGCCGGGTGGTGTGGAAAACGCATTTGCCCTCGTTATAGGTCAGGTTAAGGGCTCGGGCGGTCTGGAGGAACTTTTTGAGGTTAGCGTCATGGTCCTGCTGGTCATGGCCGCAGATGGTGACATTGTCCAAGTACGGGTATGTAGCCCGCAAACCGTACTGGTCCACCATTTGGTCCATCGCCCTTTGAAAGACGGAGACCCCATTTGTGACACCGAAGGGGACCCTGAGGAAGTGGAAGAGCCGGCCGGCTGCTTCGAAGGCAGTATAGGGGCGGTCTTTTGGTCGTATGGAGAGCTGGTGGTAGGCGGATTTGAGGTCGACCGTGGAAAAGACTCGGTGTTGGGCGATCCGATTTACCATTTCCGCGATGCGAGGAAGGGGGTACGCATCAAGCTGCGTGAATCGGTTTATGGTCTGGCTATAATCCACGACCATCCGTTTCTTCTCCCCGGACCGGACTACCACCACTTGCGCTCTCCAAGGGCTGTTGCTAGCCTCGATGACCCCCTCTCCCAGTAAATGCTGGACCTCTGACTTGATAAAAGCCATATCTTGGGCACTGTAGCCTGGTGGCGACGGGCTTACAGTCGGGAGTGAGGTTCGCGAAAAGCGAGGGGGGTGCAACTTTCAGTGTCGCAAGGCAGTATACCGTGAGGGGGGGGCAAGGGTCCGCCGAACTTCAGTGTCAGGCTTCGGTGGCTGCACTGGAAATCCAGTCCGAGCAGCATGGGGGCACAGAGGTGAGGGAGGATATAAAATTTGAAACGGGTGTATTTGGCGCCTTGGATCGAGAGATCCGCAATACAGTGCCCTTGATTTGCACCGAGTGGGACCCAGATGCGAGGGCTATGGTTTGGGATGCGGGATGGGTGCGTAGGGAGCAGCGCCTTACCGTTTCAGGGTGGATAAAGCTCTCCGTGCTCCCGGAGTCGAAGAGGCATGCAGTGTCATGCCCGTTGACCTGGACCTGCATCATGGAGTTCTACAGGTGTTTTGGCCGAGTTTGGTCGAGGGTGATCGCACCCACTCGCAGGTAGTCGGAGTCCTCAGCTGAGTCGGACTCGTAAAATGGCCGCCGCCATCGGTCGCACGTGTCGGGTTGAGAAGATGGCCGCCGACAAGATGGCCGCTCCCATGATTCGCACAAGGCTGATGACACGTCAGAAGGGGGCGTGTCGGGTTGGTGCGCAACAGGATTGCGAGGCCTGCGGGCCTGAGAGCCTGATTTTCGGGCCGGCTGATCTTTGTTTTTCTGGCCCCTGGGTCTGGCCAGGCAGACCCTCGCAAAATGCCCTTTCTTCCCGCAGACGCTGCAGATCGCGGAGCGGGTTGGGCAGCGTGGGCATGGGTGCTGGCCCTGCCCGCAGAAGTAGCACGGTGTGCCCCCATGGTGAGCGGGTCGCCGCGTGGCGCAGGCCTGTAATACGGCTGAGTCTGAGGAAGTCCGGGGGGGGGGCTCGCAGAGTCCGCGGGGTACGTACACAAGTTATGTCGAGCCACCTCCAGCGAGGAGGCGAGCGTTAGCGTGTCCTGGAGGTCATTTGCCCCGTTTTCGAGCAGCCGCTGCCGGATGTAGGTCGAGCGGATGCCGGACACGAAAGCGTCTCTGATGTGCAGGTTCATATGGACTTCCCCTGTCACATCCTGATGGTCACAGTCCCTGGCAAGCGCGGTGAGTTTCTCAAAAAACTCGTCTAGCGATTCCCCCGAGCGCTGCCGGCAGGTAGAGAGTAGATGCCGGGCGTGCACCTCATTGATGGGTTTGACAAACCGCTTGCAGAGTAACTCGACCGCCTCATCATAAGTCGTTGCCTTTTCGAGCATGCCGGAGATTCTGTGACTCACCCGGGCGTGGAGTAGACGCAGCTTGCGTGGCCCCAGGATGGGAGTCTCTGCAGAGTCCAGGTAGGCCTTGAAGCACCGCAGCCAGTATTTAAAAATTTCCTTCGCCTCCGGTGTTCGTGCTTCCAGATTGGGCTTCTCTGGTTTTAGGCCTGCGTCCATCCTGAATCTAGTTTAGTCTAATAAATTGAGGTACCCTCAATAACGAAGCTTAGAGATTACACTGTAAAGAAGGCTTTAATAGACTAAGAACTATGCTACAGCTGAGACATGTGCTAACTGCTGTACAGCCCACAAGGCAGCCCTTTATATATGGCTCACAGATGGGCGGAGCCAGAGCCCGGTCTTAAAGGGGACAACACCTTACATGATGATAAGGCAGTAACCGTTCATCACAAGTGACAAATCCCCAGGACTAGATGGTTTCCATCCCAGAATTTTAAAGGAAGTAAATCAGAACATTACAGATGCCCTAACTATAATGTTCCAAAATTCTCTCAAATTAGATTGGAAAATTGTGCACATCACCACACTATTTAAGAAAGGGGACAGGGGGAAAGCAGGATATTATAGACCATTTATATAATGTCTATTGTTCAGAAATTATTAGAGTCAATAGTTAAAATGACCGAACACCTTGAAATCTTTCAGCTAATCGGCGAGGATCAGCATGGTTTTAAAAAGGCTAGGTGGTGCCAGAAGACATAGGAGCAGAATTAAGCTATTCAGCCCATCATGTCTGCTCCGCCATTCAATCATGGCTGATATGTTTCTCATCCTCATTCTCTTGCCTTCTCCCCATAATCCCTGATCCCCTTATTAATTAAGAACCTATCTATCTCCGTCTTAAAGACACTCAATGATTTGGCCGCCACAGCCTTCTGCGGCAAAGAGTTCCACAAATTCACCACCCTCTGGCTGAAGAAATTCCTCCTTATCTCTGTTTTAAAGGATCGTCCCTTCCGTCTGCAGCTGCGCCCTCGGGTTCTAGTTTCTCCGACTAGTGGAAACATCCTGTCCATGTTCACTCTATCCAGGCCTCGCAGGATTCTGTAAGTTTCATTGAGACTCCCCTCCTTCTAAACTCCACTGAGTTCAGACCCAGAGTCCTCAACCGCTCATCAATGACAGGTCTTCATTCTGGGGATCATTCTTGTGAATCTCCTCTGGACCCTCTCCAAGGCCAGTGCATCCTTCCTTAGGTACAGGGCCCAAAACGGCTCACAATATTCCAAATGGGGTCTGACCAGAGTCCTATACAGTCTCAACAGTACAACCATGTTCTTGTATTCTAGCCCTCTTGACATGAATGCTAACATTGCATTTGCCTTCCCTTTTTTATAAACGTTTTAGTGAGGTATTTATGGTTTTATAACAGTAACAGAAGAAACAATGTAAATACAATTATAAACATAGTGCAAAAGCCGTCTGCCTCTCTCACAGGTCCCATCTTTTCTAACCCCCTACTCTACAATAAACTAACCCCACAGCCCCCCACCCTCCTTCTGCTGACGGTTAATTTTCCCTAAAGAAGTCGACGAATGGCTGCCACCTCCGGGAGATCCCTAACATTTACCCTCTTAAGGCGAACTTGATTTTCTCCAGACAGAGAAAGCTAGCCATGTCAGTTAGCCAGGTCTCCGACTTCGGGGGCTTTGAGGCCCTCCAAGCTAATAATATCCGTCTCCGGGCTACCAGAGAGGGAAAGGCCAGAATGTCTGCCTCTTTCTCCTCCTGGATTCCCGGGTCTACCGACACCCCAAAAATCGCCACCTCTGGACTCAGTGCCACCCTTTCAACACTTTGGATATGACATCCGCAAACCCCTGCCAGAATCCCCTAAGCTTCGGGCATGTCCAGAACATGTGAACATGGTTCACTGGTCCTCCCGCACTCCTTGCGCACCTGTCTTCCACCCCAAAGAACCTGCTCATCCGGGCCACTGTCATGTGAGCCCGGTGATTGTATCAGGCTGAGCCTGGCACATGTTGTGGACGCATTGACTCTGCTCAACGCATCCGCCCATAGACCATCCTCTAACTCTCCACCTAACTCCTCTTCCCATTTGTGTCTCAGCTCCTCGATCTGTGTTTCTTCTGACCCCATAAGCTCCTTATAAATGTCCGAAACCCTCCCTTCTCCCACCCACACTCTGGAAACTACCCTGTCCTGTATCCCCCTTGGTGGTAGGAGCAGGAAGGTTGAGGCCTGCCTGCGTAGGAAGTCCCGCGCCTGCAGGTACCTAAATTCATTCCCTCCCGTCTGTTCAAATTTCTCCTCCAGTTCCCTCAAGCTGGGAAAGCTCCCCTCTATAAACATATCGCCCATCCTCTCGATCCCTGCTCTCTGCCACCTCCGGAACCCTCCATCTAACCTCACCGGGGCAAACCGGTGACTATTGCAAATTGGGGACCAGACCGATGCTACCTCTGCTCCCACATGTCTCCTCCATTGCTCCCACACTCTCAAGGCCGCGACCACCACGGGGCTGGTGGAGTAGCGTGCCGGCGGGAACAGCAGGGGCACCGTCACCAACGTCCCCAAACTAGTGCCCTTACAAGATGCCGCCTCTACTCGCTCCCACATCGAACCCCCCCCCCCCCCCTGCCCCCACCATCCACTTCCTAATCATGGCTATATTCGCCACCCAGGAATAATTACTAAAGTTTGGCAGCGCCAGCCCACCCTCCCCTCGGCTGCGCTCCAACATTCCCTTTTTAACTCACGGATTCTTACCCGCCCATACAAAGCCCGAGATCACCTTGATGACCCGTTTAAAAAAGGACCGAGGAATAAAGATGGGGAGAGACTGAAACACAAACAGGAATCTCGGGAGGATCGTCATTTTCACTGTCTGCACCCTCCCAGCCAGTGACAACAGAAGCGTGTCCCATCTTCGGAAATCCTCCTTCATTTGGTCTAATAGTCGGGCCAGATTTAACCTGTGTAGCCATTCCCATTCCCGCTCCACCTGGATGCCTAGGTACTGAAAGCTTCCTGATACCACTCTAAACGGCAGCTCCTCCAATCGCCTCTCCTGCCCCATTGCCTGGATCGCGAACATCACGCTTTTCCCCATGTTCAATTTATAACCCGGAAATCAGCCAAAACCCCCCAGAATCCCCACAATTTCTTCCATCCCTTCCAATGGGTCCGACACATATAAGAGCAGATTGTCTGTGAATAGCGAGACTCTGTGTTCCACCCCCCCCCCCCCCCCCCCCCCCAGCCCCCCGCCCGGACCAGTCCCTTCCATCACTTTGAGGCTCTCAATGCAATTGCCAGCGGTTCTATGGCCAGTGCGAACAACAGCGGGGAGAGGGGGCATCCCTGCCTCGTCCCCCGGTGCAGCCTAAGATAGCCCGATGTCAGCCTGTTCGTCCGAACACTTACCACGGACACCTGTTCCAGCAGCCTGACCCAGTCAATGAAGCCCCGGCCAAACCCAAACCGCCCCAGTGCCTCCCAAAAGGTAGGTCCATTCCACCCGATCAAATGCCTTCTCTGCGTTCATTGAGACCACTACCTTTACGTCCCTACCCTCTGGGGGCATCATAATCACATTCAGCAACCTTCTTACGTTGGCCGCCAACTGCCTCCCCTTAACAAATCCCGTCTGGTCCTCTCCAATCAAGTCCGGGACGCAGTCCTCAATTCTTGAGGACTAGATCTTAGCCAACAATTTGGCGTCTACATTTAGAAGGGAGATCGGTCTGTAGGACCTGCATAGCTCCGGGTCCTTATCCCGCTTCAGGATCAATGAGATAGTGGCCTGTGACATTGACGGGGGAAGCCCCCCTCTCTCCCTTGCCTCATTAAATGTCCTCATCGGCAGTGACCCCAACATCCCAGAGAACGTTTTGTAAAACTCCACGGGTACCCATCCGGTCCCGGGGCTTTACCCGACTGCATGGCCTTCAGCCCATCTGCTATCTCTTCCAACCCGATTGGGACTGTTGCTGATTTTCTCCTTGGTTCAATTGCTCTGTTTTATTACCTTTGCTCTCGAGTCGCCAGGTATCTTTATGATACCGCCACGAGGTTCAAGTCCAAGTAATGATCAATAACCCAATACACCGATTAGTAAGATTTAAATCAAAGCACATTTATTATACACAGTAATCGCTACTCATGCACAAATTCTACATCTAAGCTACTTCTACAACTAACAGGCCAATACTTAACTTTGGACTGGCCCACCAGGTCAGGGGAACAAATGGCCTTTCGTTCGGGTTCTGAGTCTGCGGGATTCGAAGTTGGTACGGATTGGTAACTAGGAGCGCCTATCTCGTAGCGAGCGTTGAATTAAGACTTACAGGTTTCAATGATCACTGGAGTCACTGCACCGGTCACGGTCAATGTTGGTTTGTTGTTGCTGGGTGACCCGGGCAGGAAGAAGAGAGAGATTTGAACTTGGGGCTCAACACTTATAGTCCCCAGGGGCTTCCCGCCTTTCGGGGCAGACCCTGTACCTGGTCCCAAGTGATTGGACTTTGTCCCAATCACTTGGTTCGATTTTCTCCAATGTTGGAGTGGTTCCCTGATCGATGGGCGGTCTTGAGGTGGTCGTTCACCTCCCATTGTGAAGGCTTCTGCTGGCGCCGAAGTGTCTGGTTTTGCTTTGTGTGTCTAAATGTTGCTCATTGTTCCCGGGGATTGCTCATTAGTATGCAGATGGCTGTTGTTTTGTTATGCTGATGGTTGTTGGTATCGATCTTGTCTGGCCTTTCCAGAGGTAAATACACACTCAACCTGCAGCTGCTCGTTTTTGTCCTGTTGGCTGACTTTCCCATCAGCCTTTGCCGTTCGCCATTTTGAATCGGGAGTTGGCCATGTTAAGTAGAGACAGACCACACGCGTGCCCCCGTGTTTCTGGTGGCCTGTCATTTTAATTCTCCACCTTGCTCCCACACTGACCTTTTTGCCTGTGGCACTGCTCCCAGTAAAGCTCACGTCAGCTCGACGAACAGCAACCTTAGACTTGGCACTCTGCAGTCTACTGGACTCAACATCAAGTTCAACAACTTTAGATCATAATCTCTGCCTTCACCTTGTTCTAGGTGTATTTTTTCTTTATTGTTCTTTTGCTGGTAGGTCTATCTTGCTTCTTTCTCTATCCCTTCATGTTGCATTCAGGTAGTTTTTATGCAGCCATTTGCATCTCATTTTTCTCCTTACCATACTCATTTCTTTGGCTGTTGTTGCATCATGAAATCTTTTGTTCTTTTATCTCCACTACCCACCCTTATCAGAGAGCTTCCCTTTTTGTTTTTCCTGCACCTCCCTTCTTCCACTGGCTTTAAAACTCCTATATTCCTATCGTTCTTCAGTTCTGATGAAAGGTCACACGACCTGAAGCGTTGTAAGGATTGATACCCGCCTACATTTTTTTATTTTTAATTCACACGGTACCTTTTGTACAGAGGTGGCATGGGCAAACAGACAGAGCAATGTCATGATGGAGCAGATTGGTAGCCATCTGTACAGTATTTTTACATCCACGATCTTGTACATCCATTATACCTAATCCAAGACCTTCCAGGGAGGGAATAAAATTAACAACCATGTTCATCTTCTCGTGAATGATTATAAACTGACTGTGATTGGGAAGTCTGAAGACCCGCACATCCAGACATAGGAACAGCTTCTTCCCCACAGCTACAAGACTCCTCAACGACTCCCCCTCGAACTGATCTGTTCCTTGTAAGAACACTATTCACGATGCTCTATGCTGCTCTTGCTCATGTATTTGCTTTGTTTGGCCCCTTGTTCCGCACTGTAACCAATCACTGTTTGTCGATGTAACATTTGTCAATGTTCTCAGTTGATTATTCTTTTTGTTTACTATGTACGTACTGTGTGCGTTCCCTGAGCTGCAGAAAAATACTTTTCACTGTACTTCGGTACATGTGACAATAAATAATTCAAATCAAATCAAAAGAAGCCGTTAGCAATGATGTGTGATTATGGAATTGAAAGTGAAAAGAGAAGAGAAAAGAAAGTGAAGCAACTATAAATATACTGCGGCTCATTTTCTACTGCTACATCTTCTCCACACAGATGTTTCCAGGTGCTGCTGGCTGCCTGTCCCAGGTTCCATCTCTCGCAACCTCTTCTAGGTGCAGCCGAATGCCTGTTTCAGGGTTCTCCTCTTGCACTCTCCTCCACAGTGTGAAAAATTGCCCAGGAAGCCTTTTCCATGAAAAGCAAGATAGGTTCCAATGGATTGGAGGGTAGCTAATGTAACCCCACTTTTACAAGAAGGAGGGAGAGAGAAAACGGGGAATTATAGACCGGTTAGTCTGACATCAGTGGTGGGAAAAATGCTGGAATCAATTATTAAGGATGAAATAAATGAGTATTTGTTATGCGGGGACAGGATCGGTCCAAGTCAGCATGGATTCGTTAAAGGGAAAACATGCTTGACAAATCTATTTTGAGGATGTGACCAGTAGAGTGGATAAGGGTGAACCAGTGGATGTAAATGCAAGGAGCACAGTCAATAAAACTGATGAGCTGTGAGCACAGGTAGACACTTGGCAACATGATATCATCACTATAATGGAAACGTGGCTTAGCTAGGGGCAAAAATGGCAGCTCAACATCCCAGGATATAGAGTTTTCAGGCAGGATAGAGAGGGGGATAAAAAAAAGATGGAGGTGTAGCATTATTGCTTAAAGAATCAATTAAAGCTGTGAGGAAGGATGATAACTAAATGAAGAATCAAATGAGGTCATATGGATTGAGCTCCAGATTTAAAAAGGGCCAGTCACACTGTCAGGAATGTACTATAGACCCCCAAATTGTGGAAGAGAAACAGAGTAGCAAATATGTTGACAGATTTCTGAATGCAGAAACAATAGGGCAGTAATCATTGGGGACTTCAACTATCCTAATATCAATTGGGATACGAACAGTGCGAAGGGTACAGAAAGGTCAAACTTCTTTTTTTAGCCAGCACGTAACAAGCCCAACAAGAGGGGGCACAATTTTACATTTAGTCTAAGGAAATGAAGCTGGGCAAATAGATGAAGTTGTGGTGGGGTACAATTTTGGAGATAGTGGCCATAATATAATTGGATATAGCATCATTAAGGTCAAAGATAGAACAAGAGTAAAAGTTCTAAATTGAGGGGAGAAAATGTTTACAAAGCTGAGAGATGAGCTGGCAAGAGTGGACTGGATATAGATTTAGAAGGAAAAACTGTGTCAAATCAGTGGGAGACATTAAAAAGTGAGATTCCATGGGCAGTGTAAACATGCCCCACACAGAAGAAGGCTGCCAAAACTAGAGCTCCCCGGTTATCCAGAAGAATACAGGCCAAGATAAAGCAGAAGAAGAAAGCTTCTGACAGTCCGAATACTGTATATAATAATAGTCTTTATTGTCACAAGTAGGCTTACGTTAACATTGCAATGAAGTTGCTGTGAAAACTCCCTTGTCGCCATATTTCGACGCCTGTTCTGGCACACACGAGGCAGAATTCAGAATGTCCAATTCACCTAACAGCACGAATTTCGGAACATGTGGGAGGAAACCGGAGCACCCAGAGGAAACCCACGCAGACACGGGGAGAACATGCAGACTCCGCACAGACAGTGGCCCAAGCAGGAATCGAAACTGGGACACTAGAGCTGTGAAGCAACAGTGCTACCCACTGTGCTACTGTGCCACCCAGAAAGTCTAGAGGAGTATAGAAGGTACAGGGGTGAAGTAAAAATGGAAATTAGGAAAGCAAAGAGAGGATTAAAAAAGTATTTGCAGGTAAATTTAAAAAAATACTAAGATATTTTACCAGTACATTAAAAACAAGAGAATAAGTAAGGAAAAGGTATGACCTATTAGAGATGTACATGATAACATGTGGGTTGATTCACAAGATATAGGCAGAGTTCACAATGAGTATTTTGTCTCTGTCTTCAGTAAGGAGAGGGATGATGCAGACATTCCAGTTAAAGAGGAGTATGAATTATCGGGTACAAGAGCATAATGAGTGGGAAGTACTGGAGGGACGGACTGTCATCCTTGAGAATGGATAAACTACCAGGGTATTATGCATTGTATCCCAGGCAGTTGAAGGAAGCCAGGGAAAAAATGGAGATGCTCTGAGATTAATTTTTCAATCCTCACTAGATACAGGAAAGTTACCAGAGGATTGGAGGTCTGCGAGCGCTGTACCATTATTTAAAAAGGATGCAAGAGAAAAGCAGGAAAACTATAGGCCGGCCAACCTGACTTCGGTGGTGAGCAAATTAGTGCAAACAATTCTGAGAGAGGATAAACTGTCATTTAGAAAGGCACGGATTGGTCAGGGATAGTCCGCATTGTTTTGTTAGGGGTAGATTGTGTCTTACCCAGTTAATAGAATTTTTTGAGGAAGTAACAAGAAGAATTGATGGTAGTGCAGTGGATGTTATCTACATGGATTTCAGAAAGGCATTTTATAAGGTCCCACATGGCAGACTGCTCAGGAAAGTGAGATCTCGTGGGATACAGGGGAAGGTGGCATGTCGAGTCTAAAATTGGCTCAATGACAGGAAACAATAATAATAATAATCTTTATTGTCACAAGTAGGTTTACATTGCAATGAAGTTACTGTGAAAATCTCCAATAGTCAATGGATGTTGTTGCGAATTAAAAGCAGTTTCCAATGGTGTTCTACAGGGCTCAGTGTTAAGACCCTTGCTGTTTATTGTAAGTATCATTTATCTAGGGCGCGATTTAGTGGACTTGTAACTGGACTTGGGTGCGTTTGGCAGGGTGCTTTTGGTGGCTGCAGCGGCGAGATTCACCCTGCTATTCACCGGCAATTTGCTGGCTTGTTGGGCCTCGGCGAGTTTATTCCCGCTGATTTCCTGCACTGGCGAGCTGAGCTCGCCAATTGGACCGGCTCCTCGCAGATCGGGATGCCATTTTGACCGGCAGCCCCGATCTCTGCACGCCCCCCCCCCCCCCCCCCCCGCTTTCTGGACCCCCTCTTCACACTGACAACCTTCTTGTGGCCCTGGGAACCCCTCCTCACCTCCCCTCTAATGGGCAAGGCTCCCCAGGCCCAACCCCTGTCTGTGCCAACCTGGTGCATGGACACCTTGGCACTGTCAGACTGGCACTGTAGCAGTGCTGCCCTGATGCCCTGGCAGTGCAAGGGTGGCACTGCCAGGTACTCATGTGGCACTGCCAGGGTTCCAGGGACACTGCTTGGGTGCTAGGTTGGCAGTGCCAAGGTGCCCGTGTGCCAGGGTACTACCCTGCCCTGACCACCCGAGGGCTCCAATGGCATGTCATCACACCTGTTCCATGTTTGCGGAAACCAGTGCTAAACGGTGCCTGGTCAAAGTCTTGCATGCGAGGCCATCAACTCCACTGGGTGAAAGTGACATCTGGGTATTTAAATGAGCTTAATAGTGCATTTAAATATGCTGATCTGGATCACGCCCAATTAGAGCGAGATCCAGATTGCACCAGGCGGACCGAGTCAGGTGACTCACAATCGGTCCGGCACGGAGCTCGAATTGGGTCTCTCACGCGATTCACCCATTGCGCCCAGAAACGCGGTGGCTGAATCGCAGCCTTTACCTTAAGTGTGGTGACGTGATAGGGAAGTTTGCAGGTGACACAAAAATTGGTTATGTAGTTGATAGTGAAGAAGATCACTGTCAATTCCATAATTATATCAATGGTTCCATAATTATATCAGTGGTTGAATGGGCCGAGACGAGGCAAATGGAATTCATTCTGGAAAAGTGTAAGGTAATGCATTTGAGGAGGGCAAACAAAGTAGGGGAATTGTCAATAAACAGGAAGATATTGAGAGGGGTTGAGGTGCACAAGGTGATCAAGAATGGTGTTGAATACAAAAGCATTGATGTAATGGTGAACTGTATAAAACACTAGTTAGGCCACAGCTGGAATTTTGTGTACAATACTGGTCACCATATTGCGGGAAGGACAGAATTGATCTGGAGAAAATGCAGAAGAAATTTGCAGGAATGTTGTCAGGGTTTGAAAATTGCAGCTATCAGGAGGGATTGGATAGGCTAGGGTTGTTTTCCTTATAACAGAGGAGGCTAAGGGGTGACTGAATTGAGGTGTACAAAATTATGAGGGGCGGAGATAGGGTGGGCTTGAAAGACTTGTTTCCCCCAGCTGAGGAGTCAATTACCAGGGAGTAATTTAAGGTGATTGGTAGAAAGATTAGAGAGGGCATGAGGAAAAGTTTTTTCACCTAGCTGGTGGTGGGCATCAGAAATTCACTGCCTAAGTTAATGGTTGAGGCTGAAACACTCAACTCATGCGGCATATGGCACAGTGGTTGGCACTGCTACCTCACCCGGGTTAGATTCAGACCTTGGAGTTTGTATGTTCTCCCTGTGTCTGCGCGGGTTTCCTTAGGGTGGTCCGGTTTGCTCCCACAATCCAAAAAGATGTGCAGGTTAGTGGGAATGGCCATGCACAATTTCCCCTAAGTGTCCAAAGATTAGGTGAAGGTGAAGGGGATACAAGCACAGGGCTGGGGATTGGACCAAAGTAGAGTGTATTTTCAGAGGGTCGGTAAGACTGAATGGGCTAAATGGCCTCCTTCTGCACCGTAGGGATTCTATTCTATTCCATGATTCTAAAAGGTACCTGGATCTGCATCTAAAGTGTTGTAAACTGCAAGGTTATGGACCAAGTGTTGGTAACTGGCATCAAAATGAGTGGATAGTTTCTTTTTTTGCCTGGCGCAGATACAATGGGCTGAATGGATTTTTTTTTAATTAAAAAAAAATAAATTTAGAGTACCCAATTCTTTTTGTTTTACCAATTAAGGGGCAATTTAGTGTGGCCAATCCACCTACCCCTCACATCTTTGGGTTGTGAGGATGAGACCCACGCAGACACGGGGAGAATGTGCAAACTCCAAACAGACAGTAACCCAGGAACAAGATCGAACCCGCGTCCAAGATCGAACCCGGGTCCTCAGCGCCATGATGCAGCAGTGCTAACTACAGCACCACTGTGCAGTCCCAAATGGCCTCTTTCTACACTGTAAATTTTCCACAATTTTATTGTGTGATGTTGCCAATGTTGCAGCTGTACTGGAATAGCTTGGCTAAAGGCACAGCTAGTTCTGGAAGTCAAGCCTTCAGTCTTCTTGTCGGAATGTTGTCCGGGCCCATTGCCTTTGACAAGACAGAAAAGAACGAACTGAGGTGGAATCTTGCAACAACCTGTCTCTCAGCTTCATGACACTAAAGGACCTCCATCTATTAAAGGTCCATGCCCAGTTATACATTGACAAGGAATCTTTATATATCCTGAGACAACATAAAGGGAGTTGAGATTCAGTGTAACCGTTTTTTATTTTTCTCACCTTTGCATCAGGGGATGGATGGTACTTCCTCAAAGCAAAGATCAGGTAAGTCAATCCACATATATCTATTGATATGTTTTCATCTCATTTTCCTATTTATTCCTTCCCAGTTTTTGTTCTCTAGACTTGGGCTGAGATTGTGGTGAACACAGACAATTGTTTCAGGGCTAACCCAAAGCCAGGTTGATTGTTCCCATCCTAACATGTGCATTTGCCTCTCCTTGATGTGTGATGCACCGGCAATGATTGAAGCTCAAGCCAAAGTATAGCCTGAGGCTGTACATGGACTAGTTTCATCTGTACATTGATTAAAGACTTTACCTCCCTGCAGTTACATTACATCAAGCAAACTGAATGCTATAATTAGAAACCTTAAATCGTAATTACTGTGTTGTTTTCATGTTTCCCAAAGATTTATTTAAATTGTCATGGTGTTTCGATTTATACTTCAACAACAGCAACAAGTTGAATATATTATGATGCCTTTATTGTGGTGAACACTTCAGAGGAGAAACAAGCATCAAACACTGACAAAACCAAAAAGTAGGTCAAATGAGCAAACTTGAGAAGACTTTTGAAAGTTGGGGTAGTTAAAAAAGTTGAAGGCTTTCGACCCAGACAGTCAAAGGTTTTGCCAACAATGGTGGAATGGATGATGATTAAGTGATTTGAGAAACTTTTGCCAGATGATTGGGGAAGATTGAGATTGAGAACTGGGAAAACATGTCAGATGGGATGAGATCATAGATGGATTTGTAAAATAAGAAATCAAT
The DNA here is from genome assembly GCF_047496885.1 of Scyliorhinus torazame. NCBI lineage: Eukaryota > Metazoa > Chordata > Chondrichthyes > Carcharhiniformes > Scyliorhinidae > Scyliorhinus > Scyliorhinus torazame. The sequence goes on from NC_092712.1 coordinate 95,300,168, forward strand.
GCAATGATGGATGAGCGGTCACATTTGGTAAAAACAATGGTAATAAGCCGCACCCCTAGACAAGCTCTTCCAGTACAGCTGCAACACTAGCATCTACCTGGCAATGTGGAAAATTGCCCAGGTGTGTCCTGTACACAAAAAACAGGAGAACTCCAACCCAGCCAATTACCACCCAAACAGTCTACTCTCTATATTCAGCAAAGCGATGCAAGGAGTCATCAACAGTGCCATTGAGCGGCACCCACTCAGCAATAATCTGCTCACGGATGCTCAGTTTGGGTTCCACCAGAGTGACGCAGCTCCTGACCTCATTGCAGCCTTGGTTCATACATGGACAAAAGAGCCGAATGCCAGAGGTGAGATGAGAGTGACTGCCCTTGACATCGAGGCAGCATTTGACCGAGTATGCATCAAGGAGCCCTCGCTAAACTGGAGTCAATGGGAACCAGGGGGAAAACTCTCCGCTGGTTAGGGTCATATCAGGCAAAAAGGAAAATGTTTGTGGCAGTTGGAGGTCAATCATTGCAGCTCCAGGACATCCCTGCAGGAGTTCCTCAGGGTAGTGTCCTCAGCCTAACCATCTTCAGCTGCTTCATCAATGACCTCTCTTCAATCATAAGGTCAGAAGTGGGAATGTTTGCAGATGACTGCACAATGTTCAGCACCATTCGCAACTCAGCAGAAAATGTCCAAATGCAGCAGGACCTGGAAAATATCCAAGCTTGGGCTGATATGTGGCAAGTTACATTTGTGCCATACAAGTGCCAGGCAATGACCATCTCCGACAAGAGAGGATCTAACCATCGCCCCTTGACATTCAATGGCATTACCATCGCTGAATCCCCCACAATCAACATCTTGGGGGTTCCCATTGATCAGAAACTGAATTAGACTAGCTATATTAATATTGTGGCGATCAGGGCAGGTCAAAGGCTTGGAATCCTATGGCCAGTAACTCACCTCCTGACCCCCCAGAGCCAGTCCAACATCGATAAGGCACAAGTCAAGAGTGTAATGGAATACTCTCCACTTGCCTGGATGAGTGCAGCTCCAACAAACTCAAGAAGCTGGATACCATCCAGGATAAAGCAGCTAACCTGATTGCTCCGCCTTCCAGAAACATTCAAACCCTCCTCCACCGACGAACAGTGGCAGCCGAAAGTACCATCTACAGATACACTGCAGTAACTCACCAAGGTTCCTTAAACAGCACCTTCCAAACCCATGACTGCCACCATCAGATGGACAAGGGCAGCAGATACCTGGGAGCCCTACCGCCTGGAGGTTCCCCTCCAAGTCACTCACCACCCTGATGTAGGAATATATTGTCGTTCCTTCACTGTTGCTGGGGAAAACTCCTGGAACTCCCTCCCTAACAATACTTTGGGTGCACTGAAACTTTAGGGACTGCAATGGTTCAAGAAGGCAGCTCACCGCCATCTTTTGAAGAGTAACTAAGGGTGGGCAATAAATGCTGGCCTAACCAGCGACGCCCACATCCCATGAATGAATTTTAAAAAGCAAGTGGAATTTACAGGACAATGGCGGTCTTAAGAGTTCAGTAAGAAGTCTTAGAACACCAGGTTAAATTTTAACAGCTTTGTTTCGAATCACTAGCTTTCTGAGCGCAAATCCTTCATCAGGTGAGTGAAGAAGTGGGTTCCACAACCACATATGTAGACAAAGTCAATGATGCAAGATGACACTTTGAATGCGAGTCTTTGCAGGTAATTAAGTCTTTACAGATCCAGCTGGAGCGACTGGAGAGAGGGATAATCACAGGTTAAAGAGGTGTGAATTGCCTCAAGCCCGGACAGTTGGTTGGATTTCATACGCCCAGGTCAGATGGTGGGGGGTGAATGTAATGGGACATGAATCCAAGGTCCCAGTTGAGGCCGTACTCATGTGTGCAGAACTTGGCCATCAGTTTCTGCTCAGCGATTCTGCGTTGTCGCGTGTCCTTCTGCAGTTTGAGAGGGGGAAGGTGGAGTCAGATGTAACGGTATTACAATTAAATAAGGGTAACTACAAAGACATGAAGGAGGAGCTGACCAGAGTTAATTGGAAAAGGAGAGTAGCAAGGAAGACAGTGGAACAGCAATGGCAGGAGTTTTGGGGGGTTATTCGGGAGGCACAGCAGAAATTCATCCCAAGGAGGAGGAAACATGCTAAGGGGAGGACAAGGCATCCATGGTTGACAAATGAAGTCAAGGACAGCATAAAAGCAAAAGAAAAAGCATACAAAGTGGCAAGAATTAGTGGGAAGCCAGAGAATTGGGTATCATTTAAAAGCGAGCAGAGGATAACTAAATAAGCAATAAGGGGAGAGAAGATGAAATATGAGTGCAAGTTAACTAGTAATATAAAAGAAGATGGGAAGAGTTTCTTTCAATATATAAAAGGTAAGAGAGAGGCAAAAATAGACATTGGATCACTGGAAAACGTGGCTGGAGAAGTAATAATAGGAAACAAAGAAATGGCAGACGAACTGGATAGTTACTTTGCATCAGTCTTCACGGTAGAAGACACCAGTGGGATGCCAGAGCTCCAGGTCCAGGAGAATCACGGGGCAGAGGTGAGTGCAATGGCCATCACCACTAAGGAGAATGTTCTGGGGAAACTGAAAGGTCTGAAGGTGGATAAGTCACCTGGATTGGATGGCCTACACCCCAGGGTTTTGAAGGAGATAGCCAAGGAACTTTTGGAGGCATTGGTGGTGATCTTTCAGGAATTACTGGAGACAGGAAGGGTCCCAGAGGACTGGAAAGTGGCTAATGTAACACCTCTGTTTAAGAAGGGAGGGAGGCAAAAGAAGGGAAATTATAGGCCGGTTAGCCTGACTTCGGTCATTGGTAAGATTTTAGAGTCTGTTATTAAAGATGAGGTTGCGAAGTACTTGGAAGTGCACGGTAAAATAGGACTGAGTCAGCACGGCTTTGTCAAAGGGAGGTCGTGTCTGACAAATCTGTAGGTCTGTAGGGGCAGCACGGTAGCACACGTGGCTAGCACTGTGGTTTCACAGTGCCAGGGACCCAGGTTTGATTCCCTGCTGGGTCACTGTCTGTGCGGTGTTTGTACATTCTCCCCGTGTCTGCGTGGGTTTCCTCCGGGTGATCCAGTTTCCTCCCACAGTCCAAAGACGTGCAGGTTAGGTGGTTTGGCCATGCTAAATTGCCCTTAAAAAAACAAAATGTCTAACAAATCTGTTGGCGTTCTTTGAGGAGGTAGCAAGGAGGTTAGACAAAGGAGAACCAAGGGACGTGATTTATTTAGATTTGCAGAAGGCCTTTGGCAAGGTGCCGCATAGGAGACTGTTAAATAAGTTAAGAGCCCATGGTGTTAAGGGTAAGGTCCTGGCATGGGCAGAGGATTGGCTGACTGGCAGAAAGCAGAGAGTGGGGATAAAGGGGTATTTTTCAGGATGGCAGCTGGTGACTAGTGGTGTGCCTCAGGGGTCTGTGCTGGGACCACAATTTTTTACAATATACATTAATGATCTGGAAGAAGGAACTGAAGGCACTGTTGCTAATTTTGCAGATGATACTAAGATCTGTAGAGGGACAGGTAGTATTGAGGGAGCAAGGGGACCGCAGAAGGATTTGGACAGGCTAGGAGAGTGGGCAATGGTGGCAAATGAAATACAGTGTGGAAAAGTGTGAGGTTATGCATTTTGGAAGGAGGAATTTAGGCATAGACTATTTTCTAAATGGGAAAATGTTTAGGAAATCAGATGCACAAAGGGACTTGGGAGTCCTTGTTCACAATTCTCTTAAGGTTAACGTGCAGGTTCAGTCGGCAGTTAAGAAGACAAATGCAATGTTAGCATTCATGTCGAGAGAGCTAGAATACAAGACCAGGGATGTACTTCTGAGACTGTATAAAGCTCCGGTCAGATCCCATTTGGAGTATTGTGAGCAGTTTTGGGTCCCGTATCTAAGGAAAGATGTGCTGGCGTTGGAAGGGGTCCTGAAGAGGTTGACAAGAATCATCCCTAGAATGAAGAACTTTTCATACAAGGAACGGTTGAGGACTCTGGGTCTGCACTCATTGGAGTTCAGAAGGATGAGGGGGGATCTTATTGAAACTTACAAGATACTGCGAGGCCTGGATAGAGTGGACGTGGAGCGAATGTTTCCACTTGTAGGAAAAACTAGAACCAGAGGACACCATCTCAGACTAAAGGGACGATCCTTTAAAACAGAGATGAGGAGGAATTTCTTCAGCCAGAGGGTGGTGAATCTGTGGAACTCTTTGCCGCAGAAAGCAGTGGAGGCCACATCACTGAGTGTGTTTAAGACAGAGATAGATAGGTTCTTGATTAATAAGGGGATCAGGGGTTATGGGGAGAAGGCAGGAGAATGGGGATGAGAAAGTATCAGCCATGATTGAATAGCGGAGCAGACTCGATGGGCCAAGTGGCCTAATTCTGCTCCTATGTCTTATGGTCTTCTGGTCCTGAAGGCCGCCTTGGAGAACGCTTACCGGAGAATAGAGGCTGAATGCCCTTGACAGCTGAAGCGTTCCCCGACTGGAAGGGAGCATTCCTGCCTGGCAATTGTCGCGCGATGTCCGTTCATTCATTGTCGCAGCGTCTGCATGGTCTCGCCAATGTACCACACCTCACGACATCCTTTCCTGCAGCGTGTGAGGTAGACAACGTTGACTGAGTCGCAAGAGTATGTACCATGTGCCTGGTGGGTGATGTTCACACGCTGAAAGATGCCCTCGTAAGAATGGGATATGGCGCTCGACTCATTGATCGACAGTTCCAATGCGCTGCAGCAAAAAAACGCACCAACCTCCTCATAAGACAAACACAGGACACAACCGACAGAGTACTCTTTATCGTCCAGTACTTTCCCGGAGCGGAGAAACTACGACATCTTCTTCGCAGCCTTCAACATGTCATTGATGAAGACGAACATGAAGATGTTCACACGTGTAATGGTTGTATCCATGTCGATGATCTGGAACGTCTTACAGAGGTTGCCATGGCAGGGTTGTATGGTGTTGGCGTCGCTGTTCTCCTGAAGGCTGGGTAGTTTTCTGCAAACAGTGGTCTGTTTGACATTGCACGGTGGTTTGAAGGCAAGTAGTGGGGGTGTAGGGTTAGCCTTGGCAAGATGTTTGGCTTCATCAATGACATGTTGAAGGCTGCGAAGAAGATGTCGTAGTTTCTCCGCTCCGGGAAAGTACTGGACGATAAAGAGTACTCTGTCGGTTATAGAGTCATAGAATTTACAGAGCAGAAGGAGGCCATTCAGCCCATCGAGTCTGCACCGGCTCTTGGAAAGAGCACCCTACCCAAGGTCAACACTGCCACCCTATCCCCATAACCCAGTAACCCCACCCAACACTAAGGGCAATTTTGGACACTAAGGGCAATTTATCATGGCCAATCCACCTAACCTGCACATCTTTGGACTGTGGGAGGAAACCGGAGCACCCGGAGGAAACCCACGCACACACGGGGAGGATGTGCAGACTCCGCACAGACAGTGACCCAAGCCAGAATCAAACCTGGGACCCTGGAGCTGTGAAGCAATTGTGCTATCCACAAGGCTACCGTGCTGCCCGTAAGGTTGTGTCCTGTGTTTGTCTTATGAGGAGGTTGGTGCGTTTTTTTGCTGCAGCGCATTGGAACTGTCGATCAATGAGTCGAGCGCCATATCCCATTCTTACGAGGGCATCTTTCAGCGTCTGTAGGTGCCTGTTATGCTCCTCCTCATCTGAGCAGATTCTGTGTATACCGAGGGCTTGTCCAAAGGGTTCTTTAATGGGTTTAGGGTGGAATCTAGAGAAGTGGAGCATCGTGAGGTTATCCGTAGGCTTACGGTAAAGTGAGGTGCTGAGGTGACTGTCCTTGATGAAGATACGTGTGTCCAAGAATGCAACTGATTCTGGTGAGTAGTCCATGGTGAGTCTGATGGTGGGATGGAATTTATTAATCTCATTGTGTAGTCGTTTCAGTGATTCTTCGCCGTGGGTCCAAAGGAAAAAAATGTCATCGATGTATCTGGTGTATAGCGTCAGTTGAAGGTCCTGTACTGTGAGGAGGTCTTGTTCGAACTTGTGTATGAAGATATTGCCATATTGAGGTGCAAATCTGGTCCCCGTGGCTGTTACGTGTGCCTGGATGAAGAACTTGTTGTCGAAGGTGAAGATATTGTGATCCAGGATGAAGCGGATGAGTTATAGAATTGCGTCTGGAGATTGGCAGTTGTCGGTGTTGAGTACTGGCGCTGTTGTAGCAATGCCGTCGTCATGGGGGATGCTGGTGTAGAGTGCCGAGACGTCCACTGTGACGAGGAATGTTCTTGGTTCAACTAGTCCATGGGTGCTGAGTTTCGATAAGAAGTAAGTCGTGTCGCGATCTTAGAGTTGGAACTGGAGCAGAGACCTAGAGCTTGATGTTAACAGTATACTTGTAGGAGAATATTACATGTCTGTCGGTAATGACACAGGGCGGGGAAGTCATGTAAAGAAACAAAAAGGAAGCTTCGATAAGGCCTGCGGGGTAGCGGTATTGGTGCGTAAGAGGATGAAGTTTCAGATTGAGAAAGTGGTAGCGGATCAGAGGGATTATATATAATATGTATGTAATAGTGACAGGTGCACTGGCGGGGAGGTTGGCGGTGCTCGTATACACCCCAAATTGGGATGATGTAGGATTCATGAAGAGGATGTTGGCGGCCATACTTGATTTGACCCATCAGGAGGAGCGAGGGTGCTGGCTGCGTTTATGAAGGAGTTGGGAGGGGCGAACCTGTTGCTAATTTTCTCCTTGGTTCAATTGCTCTGTTTTATTACCTTTGCTCTCGAGTCGCCAGGTATCTTTATGATACCGCCACGAGGTTCAAGTCCGAGTAATGATCAATAACCCAGTACACCGATTAGTAAGATTCAAATCAAAGCACATTTATTATACACAGTAATCGCTACTCATGCACAAATTCTACGTCTAAGCTACTTCTATAACTAACAGGCCTATACTTAACTTAGGACTGGCCCACCAGGTCAGGGGAACAAATGGCCTTTCATTTGGGTTCTGAGTCTGCGGGATTCGAAGTTGGTACGGATTGGTAGCTAGGAGCGCCTATCCCGTAGCGAGCGTTGAATTAAGACTTACTTCAGTCGATGATCACTGCACCGGTCACGGTCAATGTTGGTTCGTGTTGCTGGGTGACCCGGGCAGGAAGAAGAGCGTGAAGAGAGCGAAGAGGTGAAGAAGAAGAGAGCAATTTGAACTTGGGGCTCAATTCTTATAGTCCCCAGGGGCTTCCCGCCTTTCGGGGCGGACCCTGTACCTGGTCCCAAGTGATTGGACTTTGTCCCAATCGCTTGGTTCGATTTTCTCCAATGCTGGAGCGGTTCCCTGATCGATGGGCGGTCTTGAGGTGCTCGTTCACCTCCTTTTGTGTAGACTCCTACTGGCGCCGAAGAGCCTGGTTTTGCTTTATGTGTCTAAATGTTGCTTATTGTTCCCGGGGATTGCTCATTAATATGCAGGTGGCTGTTGTTTTGTTATGCTGATGGTTGCTGGTATCAATATTGTCTGGCCTTTCCAGAGGTAAATACACAGCCAACCTGCAGCTGCTGGTTTTTGTCTTGTTGGCTGACTTTCCCATCAGCCTTTGCCGTTCGCCATTTTGAATCGGGAGTTGGCCATTTTAAGTGGATACATTCCCTCCTTGTGATCCTAACGCGAAGCGTGAAGGATCACATAACTGTGTTGCTTTCCATTCCCTGACCTGGGTGGGCACTTCCTTCATGCTCTCTACATTGACCATAACTATGCAAAAATTTTTAACTGACGATTCTAAGGGCGCTATGACAACAGGGACATGCATTACAAAACAATAAACTGGGAACCTCTAACTATTCTTAATACACGACACTCACTTAAACATTTCATCACTCTAACTTCCTCAACCATACAACAAAGTCATAGCAGTTTATACACATGTTTCCTGGCTTGGCAGTCAAGCTCAGGATCGTACAATTGCTCATGAACATTTCTTTACATTTCTTTATTTACAATCAAACCTCAAATGAATGCTCTTTATTATAGATCGCGGGGGTCGGGGGTCTGGTCATATCCGAAAATAGGGGATCTGATCCGATATATCGGGGTGCGAGCGCGGTAGGCTCTCCTTCTCCATTTCCTTAGACGCATAGTCTGCACGATGCAGCAGAGTATCGCCAACACTAGTAAGGTTTCTATTACATATGACAGAGAGTACCAGGTTATAAACCTGGCACACCAAGATGGTGTGGTGTCGCTGGTGACTGGGCTCTGGGTACTGTGGGGAAGTGAAACATTAACGGCTGGGGGGCTTGAAGTCATTGGGTTCTGTTGCTCTTTTTAACCTTAGTCTATTTGCTCTGATTACGTCACCTTTGCTCATGAGTCGCCAGGTATCTTTATGATACCGCCACGTGGTTCAAGTTCAGGTTATGATTAATAATACGGCACGCCGCTTAGTAAGGATTAAAACAACGGTCATTTATTATATACAACAAGCAATATTAATACCCTAATACTGCTTTCTATATAATAAACCTATCATTACTGGCCAATACTTAACTTAGGAAGAGCCCACCAGGTCAGGGAAACAAATGGCTTGTCCAATCAGATCTGGCCCGCGGGATTCAAAAGGCTGCGACAGGTCAGTGGCTCGGTGTCTCTACCGGATAGCGATCGCTGGATTCAAACTTACTGTTGCTGGTTGCTGTTCTTGCGAAGGTCTCGAGCAGGCGAAGAGGAGAGAGAGAGAGATCTGAACTTGGCCCCTCACTTTTATAGGGCCCAGGGGCTTCCCGCCTCCCGGGGCGGCCCTTGACCCTGAGTCCCAAGTGATTGGATTTGTTCCCAATCCCTGGGGTCGATGTGTCCAATGATGGGGCGATTCCTCGATCGGGGGGTGGTCGCTCACCTGTCTTTGTTTCGGCCACTGCAGGCGCCGACAGGTCTGGCCCAGTATTCAATTGCTAATATGTTGCAATTGTTCCCGGGGATAGCCGATTTAACTGCAGATGTCTGAATAGATGGGCTGCAAACAGTCCTGAATGTAACTGCAAATACCTGGGTTGATGGGCTGTTGATAGCCCTGAGTATCGATCTGGGCTAACTTCCCCAGAGCCGAATATGCAATGCTGTCTGCAGCTGCCTGCTTGTGTCTTGTTAGCTGCTTTTCCCAGCAGTCTTTCGGGTTAGCCATTTCAAACTGGGTTTTGGCCAGATTAATCGGAACACAGCCATTTTACGTGGCTACAATGGCTACCCCCCGCTCCTTGGGTTCGCCGACCCACCGGAGGGATCTCTCAATCCTTGTGACTATGGGACTACTCATGAGGATATGGTTTCAACTGCGTCCAGTGCCGCCACCGCGGACCGGGCTTCTCGTCTATTAGGGCACGTTTGTCCAGCAATGATTACTGCATAGAGTCCCTCCCATCGAACCCCTAGTCCCTTTTTACCAGTCATGAGTTTGACCATTACCCGATCCCCTGGTGTTGGTAGTTTTGGGATATCCTTTCCAGTCAGTTTGATCCAATTTCTATGTTGTTGCTGTGCAATTACCTGACCCTTAAGGGCATGCAGGCGGTTCACCAGATCTTGCACGCATTGGAGTGCAGTGCCTTTGCTTATCTCAAGTTCCGGGCCTCCAGTTATCACCTCCTCTGGGAGGCGCATTGCTCTCCCTGTCATTAACTCAAAATGGGTTAGACCCATTCCCCGGGCGGGGTGGCTCTTTGACACAACAATATTGCCGGCAGGGCCCGTACCCAATTATTCCCTTCCTGCAATATAGCTTTGACCATGCTGTTTTTTAAGGTCCGATTCATCCGCTCTACCACTCCCGAGCTTTGAGGATGGTATAGGATGTGGAATCTTTGCCGGATCCCCAAAACCTTACAAGCGTCCTTCATGATTTTTCCCGTGAAATGGGCCCCTTGCTCAGAATCCAGTTGGAGGGGCACCCCCCATCTTGGTATTATTTCATTCGCCAATATCAAAGCCACGGTACTAGCAGTGGTGTCCTTACACGGGAATGCTTCCACCCACCGGGTGAATTGATCTACAATCACCAAACAGTATGTGTAGCGCAACAATTACTCACTCAAGTCGAGAAGTGATTAAGTCAATCGGGGCTTTATTAAGCAAGACTTGTTCCCCAGCAGCTCAGTTACAGAATGCGGCTGCTGGGAGAACTCAAGCTCTTATAGAACTCATGGCGGAGCCAGCAGGCGGCAGATCCAACCAGGACCCGGGACCTGTCAGCCAATAGCCTCTTGGCTTCACAGGTACCATACTACTCCCAATACATACCACCACATTCACCCCTTGTTAAAAAAGAACCCGGCGGGGTGGTGGTTCGCATGGTGGTAGGGGTTTACAAGGCTGGTCCTGGAATAAATTTCGTACAGTGGCTATGCATTTATCCCAACAGTTAACTATGTACAGGTTTTCTCAGAATAATTTACAAAGTTTTTTTTTTGTGTCACGCGGATTCCACGTGTCGAGCGGGTGCCCTGGTCATCCTTGTCAATCGCCTCAGCCCCGGTGGTGGTGCAGGTGCTGGCTCGGGCACTGTCGGCTCTGGGAGGGTTGCGCTGTTTGTCCCTGTTTCTTTACTCCTGGGCGGGCACGGGAGGGGGACCGATCCACCCGGGAAGGGAGCGGTCGTGGGGTGCGCCGGTGGCAGGGAGGGGGTGATCGGTGCTGGGGGTGTGTGTGTGTTTCCGGCGGGCCCCAGGTCCCGCAGGGAGATCATGTCCTGTCGGCCGTCGGGGTAGGCGTACTGAGGGTTTGCGTGGAGAAGGTGAACCCTCTCGACCAACGGGTCCGATTTGTGTGCCCGCACATGCTTTCGGAGCAAGATGGGCCCTGGGGCTGCCAGCCAGGTCGGCAGTGACGTTCCAGAGGAGGACGTCCTAGGGAAGGTAAGGAGGTGCTCGTGAGGCGTTTGGTTAGTGGTGGTACACGGCAGCGACCGGGTGGAGTGGCGGGCATCCGGGAGGACTTCCTGCCACCGGGAAACTGGGAGATTTCTGGACCGTAGGGCCAGTAGGATGGTCTTCCAAACCGTACCGTTCTCCCTCTCTACCTGCCCGTTTCCCCGGGGGTTGTAGCTGGTCATCCTGCTCGAGGCAATGCCCTTGCTGAGCAGGAACTGACGCAGTTCGTCGCTCATGAAGGAGGACCCCCTGTCGCTGTGGATGTACGCGGGGAAACCGAACAGTGTAAAGATGGTGCCGAGGGCTTTAATGACTGTGGCCGCTGTCATGTCGGGGCAGGGGATGGCGAAGGGGAAACGGGAATACTCGTCCACCACGTTCGGGAAGTATGCGTTGCGGTCTGTGGAGGGGAGGGGGCCTTTGAAATCCAAACTGAGGCGTTCAAAGGGACGGGAAGCCTTTACCAGGTGCGTTCTATCCGGCCTGAAAAAGTGCGGTTTGCACTCTGCGCAGATTTGGCAGTTCCTGGTGACTGTACGGACCTCCTCAACAGAGTAGGGGAGGTTGCGGGACTTCACAAAATGGTAGAATCGAGTGACCCCCAGGTGGCAGAGGTCCTCGTGGAGGGCTTGGAGGCGGTCTACTTGTGCGTTGGCACATGTGCCGCGGGATAGGGCATCGGACGGCTCGTTCAGCTTTCCGGGACGATACAAGATCTCATAGTTGAAGGTGGAGAGCTCGCTCCTCCACCTCAAGATCTTGTCATTCTTGATTTTGCCCCGCTGTGCATTATCGAACATAAAGGCTACCGACCGTTGGTCAGTGAGGAGAGTGAATCTCCTGCCGGCCAGGTAATGCCTCCAATGTCGCACAGCTTCCACTATGGCTTGGGCTTCCTTTTCCACTGAGGAGTGGCAGATTTCTGAGGCGTGGAGGGTCCGGGAGAAAAAGGCCACGGGTCTGCCCGTTTGGTTGAGAGTGGCCGCCAGAGCTACATCGGATGCGTCGCTCTCGACCTGGAAGGGGAGGGACTCGTCGATTGCGTGCATCATGGCCTTTGCGATATCCACTTTGATGCGGCTGAAGGCCTGGCGGGCCTCTGTCGACAGGGGGAAGGTAGTGGACTGGATGAACGGGCGGGCCTTGTCTGCGTACTGGGGAACCCACTGGGCGTAATACAAAAAGAAGCCCAGGCAGCGATTCAGGGCTTTGGAGCAGTGGGGGAGGGGAAATTCCATAAGGGGGCGCATGCGTTCGGGGTCGGGGCCTATCACTCCATTGCGCACTAGGTATCCCAGGATGGCCAGACGGTTGGTGCTAAAAACGCATTTTTCCTCGTTATAGGTGAGGTTCAGGGCGTTAGCGGTCTGGAGGAATTTGCGGAGGTTGGCGTCGTGGTCCTGCTGGTCATGGCCGCAGATGGTTACATTGTCGAGGTATGGGAACGTGGCCCGCAACCCGTGCTGGTCAACCATTCGATCCATCTCTCGTTGGAAGACCGAGACTCCGTTCGTGACGCCGAATGGAACCCTTAAAAAGTGGTAGAGCCACCCGTCTGCCTCGAAGGCCGTGTACCTGCGGTCACTCGGGCGGATGGGGAGCTGGTGATATGCGGACTTGAGGTCCACGGTGGAAAAGACCTTGTACTGTGCAATCCGATTGACCATGTCAGATATACGGGGGAGAGAGTACGCATTGAGCTGTGTGTACCTATTGATGGTCTGACTATAGTCTACGACCATCCTCTGCTTCTCCCTGGTCTTCACAACTACCAGCTGGGCTCTCCAGGGACTATTGCTGGCCTGGATTATGCCTTCCTTCAGCAGCCGCTGGACCTCAGACCGGATAAACGTCCGATCCTGGGCGCTGTATCGTCTGCTCCTAGTGGCGACGGGTTTGCAATCCGGGGTGAGGTTCGCAAACAAGGAAGGCGGTTCAACCTTGAGGGTTGCGAGGCCGCAGATAGTGAGTGGGGGTATTGGGCCGCCGAATTGGAACGTTAGGCTCTGTAGGTTACATTGGAAATCTAACCCCAAGAGAGTGGGAGCGCAGAGTTGGGGAAGGACATAAAGCCTATAATTCTTAAACTCCCTCCCTTGCACCGTTAGGTTCGCGATGCAGAACCCTTTGGTCTCTAAGGAATGGGATCCCGCTGCCAGGAAAATCTTTTGGTTGCTCGGACGAATAGAAAGAAAACAGCGTCTTACCGTATCCGGGTGGATAAAACTTTCTGTGCTCCCAGAGTCGATTAGGCATGGCGTCTCATACCCGTTGACCAGCACCGTTGTCGTTGCCGTTTGGAGCATCCGGGGCCGCGATTGGTCCAGGGTCACCGACGCCAGTCTTGGTTGCTGCATTGTGGCGCTTTCTTCCGACCCCGTGGAGCCGTCTATGCTGGGGTCCTTGGCTATCAGCCAAGATGGCGGCATCTATGGATCGCACGCGGTCGGGGGTGGACAAAATGGCTGCCCCCATGGATCGCACGTGGCCGGGGGGTCACAAGATGGCGGCGCCCATCCTCCACGCATGGTGTCCGGGACCCAAAATGGCGGCGCCCGCGGGCCGCACATGGATCGCTGGGGGGGTTGAGTCTGCTGTCCCCGTTCTCCCCCGGAGATTGTGGCGACCCCCCAGGACTGGCACACTGCTGCGTAATGCCCCTTTTTGCCGCAGCTTTTACAAATAGCTGAGCGGGCCGGGCAGCGCTGCCGGGGGTGTTTCGCCTGCCCGCAAAAATAGCAGCGGGGCCCACCGGGATGGTCTGTTGCTCTAGCCGCACAGGCTTGCGGGGGGGTGGGGGGGTGCTGGGGAGTCGGTCGCAACGGGGGTCCACGGAGCCCAAGGGGCTGCCGCGCGGTCGGGGCCGTAGGCGCGGGCATTTTGTGAGTCCACTTCGAGGGAGGCTGCAAGGGCCCGTGCCTTTGAGTCCTAATGAGTCTCTTTCTAACAGTCTTTGGTGAATTTGAGAAGAAGTCATACCTGCCACAAAAGCATCCCTGATTAGGAGCTCCGTGTGCTCGTTTGCGCTCACCGACGGGCAGTTGCAGTTCCTTCCCAAAATTAACAGCGCGCTGTAGAACTCGTCGAGCAATTCTCCGGGGATTTGCCGTCTCGTCGCGAGTTGGTGGCGTGCATAGACCTGGTTTATGGGCCGAATGTAGACAGCTTTCAGCATGGCGAGCGCCGTCGGGAAATCCTCCGCGTCTTCGATGAGCGAGTAGATCTCCGGGCTCATCCTGGAATGCAGGACCTGCGTTTTCTGATCTTCTGTGGTCCGGCCGGGGACCGTTCGAAGGTAACCTTCGAAGCATGCTAGCCAGTGTTTAAACACGGCCGCCGGGTTTGCTGCATGGGGGCTGATTCGCAGACACTCCGGGGCGATCCGGAGCTCCATAGTCTTTTAAGCTTGCTCAATAAAAATTGTAGCGCAACAATTACTCACTCAAGTCGAGAAGTGATGAAGTCAATCGAGGCTTTATTAAGCAAGACTTGTTCCCCAGCAGCTCAGTTACAGAATGTGGCTGCTGGGAGAACTTGAGCTCTTATACTCCGCCTTCTGGGCGGAGCCAGCAGGCAGCAGATCCAACCAGGACCCGGGACCTGTCAGCCAATAGCCTATCGGCTTCACAGGTACCGTACTACCCCTAATACATACCACCACAGTATGTTTTACCCTGTACCTGAGGCAAAGGCCCAGTAAAATCCAATTGCTAATTTTCCCATGGTCCTTTGGACCGGGGCTGACTTCCCATTTTTATCTTGCAGGGACAGCCTGGTTCCACCAGGGTGCACTGTATGCATCGCTGGCAGAATTTGGTCACATCCCTGCCCATTCCCTTCCACCACCAACATTCCATTAATAGTTTGATCATATTGTCCCTCCCTGCGTGCGCTTGTCCATGGTATATGTCTAACAGGGATTGTTGCATGGCCTCAGAGGCTATTATCTTTCCCTCTCTCCTCCATATTCCAACATGGCCTATCCGTCCCCCTTCTTTCTCAACCCCTCCTTTTCCTCCACTAGTGATTGTTCTTGCACCTGCCCTACATCAATATCAGCATAGCCTGCGGCCTTCACGGCTGCTATTCCTGGAATCTGCATCCCCACCCATTCCTGCTCTAATAGGTCTTTCGCTGCCTGATCGGCCCAACTGTTACCTTGCTGTGCAGAATTCTCAATTCTCTGATGGGCTTGGACCTTCCTCATGGCTGCTTCTCCGGGCTGTCGGGTGGCCTGGATCAAGTCCTTGATTAAATTCTATGCTGTATGTGTCCTCCGCTGGAGGTCACAAAGCCTCGCCGACTCCAAGCTGTCATGTAGTCATGAACTACACCAAAAGCCTACTGTCAGTGTACACATTGATCTGCTATCCCTTGCCCCATTCCAGGGCCCTTGTTAAAGCTATTAATCCAGCTATCTGTGCTGAGTGGTTCCCGTGGATCTGTTCTCCTGCAATCAACTCACCTCCACTATCCACGACAGCCCATGCTGTACGGGGCTCTCCTCCTATATACTGCCTTGCTCCATCCACACAAAAGTTGTTCACTCCCTCTTCCACCCGTGGCTCTTCTGCCAACCCTCCACTAGTGTCCTCCTCTACTTCCACAGCACATTCATGCTCCGTTCCTTGTATCGTTAATCCCATCGTGGGATTTTCCCTCATATCTGTACAGATTTCCACATGTCTGTCCCCAAGTAAAATATTAGCTTCCCACTTTGAGCGTCGATTATCCGAGACACCCTTCAGTCTTCCTGCCTCTAAAAGTCGAACAATGGTATGAGGGGTATGGAGGATTATCTTGCCCATCAGGGTGATGGGTTCTGATGCATTTATTGCCCATGAAGCACACGCCAAGGCCCGCACACATCGGTGCATGCCTGTGGCTACCGCATCCATTTGGGCGGAGTATAATCCGACTGGTCTCAATTGATCCCCATGCCTCTGGGCTACGACAGCGGCCTGCATTCCACTATCCTCTTGGCAGAAGATGTGGAATGGCCTACTGAGGTCCGGCAACCCCAGGGTGGGCGCCTTCACCATGCCTTGTTTTAGATTGGAAAAAGCCTGCGTCTCCTCCCCCCCCCCCCCACTCGATCTTGTCTTTGTTAGCCCTTCCTCCCTTGGTTAAATCCTGTAGGGGTTTCGCAATGGCTGCGTATCCCTCCACAAAGGTCCTGCAATAGTTAAATAATCCCAGCACTTGTGTGACCCCTTTCACCGTGTGGGGTCTCTGCATGCAGGGCATTGCTTTCTTTCTGTCTTCCGGGATTTTTTTCTTTCCTTGAGCAATAATATGTCCTAAATATGTCACCTGACTCTGTCCAAGCTGTGCTTTGTTCGGATTTAGTTTAAGTCCAGCGTCTTGGATCGCCTGCACCACCTGGTGGAGGGCCAGGCAGCGTGATGCTGAACTGTTTGAGGCGATTAAAATATCGTCCACGTATTGTAAAATAGTGGTCCCGACACAAGGCAGGGGTTCGATTATCTGGGCCATATTCTTATGAAATATAGCGGGGCTATTGTGGTCCCCTTGTGGTAAGCGGGTCCAGGTGTACTGCTGGTTCCCCACTGAAAAGCAAACTTGTACTGATGCTCCTCAGGCACGGGGATTGACCAAAACCCGTTAGCTATGTCTAGAACTGTAGATATCAAGTATTCCGGCCCTATAGTATTAAGAATACTCGCCGGGTTTGCTACTATCGGGTATTCCCTGGTTGCATGACTATTTACGGCAGTGTAGTCGATGGTCAGTCGGTAGCTGCCATCCGGTTTTTTAACGGGCCATATGGGTGAATTAGTACAGGAGGAAGTTTTAGTTACAATCCGCTGCTGTTCCAGATCAGCAATGATGCCTTTGACGGCTTCCATTGCTTCCGGTTTAATAGGATACTGCTAGTGTGGAGGGTGAACCCCTCCAGGGATTGCTATGGGGGTGACGGCAAGGTAACCGCAATCCTACTTGTGTGTGGCCCAGACCTGGGGGTATTGGGAGGCTAAGTTTCCCCAGGCCGTTCCCTTCTCCCAACTGGGCCGGATAGTCGCTACCCGGGAGATTGGACATCCTTTCCGTTGCCCCCACCGGTCCCGTCTGTGGGGTTTGTTCCACGTTATAGAGGCTGCCTTTGTGTCAATTACAGCTCCCAGCTGTTCTAATAAATCTACCCCCGGAACCCTGCCTTCCCCAGTCCAGCATTTCCAAATTTGAACCTGTTCTGCTTGACCTCCTATTTCTAAAACGATCGGTTCCCTTCAGATTGCCGTACGTGTTCCTCCAGTCACTCCCTGTAGTTGCATTCTATGATTAGTTGTCGGCAAAGGTAAATCTGTAATGGACACGGCTGCCCCGGTGTCCATCAGCATTGTACAATGCTGACCCCCCAACACCACGTCCACATACATCCGGGGGTCCCTGCCCTGGGTTCCCAGGGCTGCCAATTGTCAGTTCTGTCCCAACAACCTCTGTAATTCGGAGGCTGTGATGGGAATCATTGGCTGAAGCTGCGCTGAGACAGGGCTGCTGGCGAGGAAATCTGTGCCAGCCTTTGATTGTTTGGGTCCCTGACCTTCCTTTCCTCCCCCTTTCGCCCAGCAGTCCCGTTTCTTGTGGCCATTCCTCCGAGAGTGAGTACATTGAATTACCCTTCCGGCGGCCCTATTCTGACATTCCCTCGCAAAGTGTCCTTTCCTCCCACATAAGAAACATTCCCCTTTTGCTTTGGGTTGGAATTTCCCAGTTTGAATTGTGGCTAATTTGGAGTTTTCCTGGCAATTTGCCTCAGCTTTCATGGCCCAATTCATTATTTCCTGATATGTATTTCCTACTGGGAGACCCATTTCTACTATTTTAGTTAGGGCTGGGCTGAACCCGACCTTTAACATATTTAAAAATTGTGGTGGTATGTATTAGGGGTAATACGGTACACCATGATGCCGAGGAGCTATTGGTGGACAGATGCTGGGTCCTGATTGGATCTGCCGCCTACTGGGCTCCACCCAGATAGGTGGGGTATAAGAACCCGGTTTCTCCCAGCAGCTGCATTCTGTAACTGAGCTGCTGGGTAACAAGTCTGCTCAATAAAGCCTCGATTGAAGTTCTCTACGTCTCGCCTTGTGTGTTATCGATTGTGCTACAATTTATTGAGTAGACTTAAAAAGGAATATGGAGCTCCGGATCGCCCCGGAGTGCCTGCGAATCGGCCCCCAAGCAGCTAACGCAACATCGGCGTTTAAGCCGGGCTGGCGTGCTTTGAGGGATACCTCCGAACGGCCCCGGGCAGACCAACAGAAAACCAGAAGATGCAGGTCCTGCATTCCAGAGTGAGTCCCGAAATCTACTCACTCATCGAGGACGCGGAAGAATTCCCAGCGGCGATCACCTTGCTGAAAGAGACCTACAATTGGCCCGTCAACCAGGTCTATGCACGCTATCAGCTCGCGACGAGACGACAAATCCCCGGGGAATCGCTAGACGAATTCTACAATGCTCTAACGATCCTGGGAAGAAACTGTAACTGCCCAGCTGTACCGGCGAATGAACATACGGACCTCCTGATCAGAGACGCTTACGTAGCAGGTTTGGCATCATCGCAAATTCGCCAGAGACTTTTAGAGAAAGACTCTCTCGGACTCACAGAGGCACGGGCCCTTGCGGCCTCCCTCAACGTGGCCTCCCAAAACGCCCGCGCCTATGCCCCCGACCGCACTACAGCCCCTTGGGCTCCGTGGACCCCCGCCGTGACCGACCCCCCGTCACCCCCCACACCCCCGCAAGCGTGCGCGGCCAGAATACCAGACCACCCGGGGGGGGGGGGGGCCCGCTGCTATTTTTGCGGGCAGCCGAAACACCCCCGCCAGCGCTGCCCGGCCCGCTCGGCCACCTGCAAAAGCTGCGGCAAAAAGGGGCACTACGCAGCGGTGTGCCAGTCCCGGGGGGTCGCCGCTATCTCCGGGGAAGAAACGGGACCACGGACTCACCCCCGCCAGCGACCCACGTGCGGCCAACGGGCGCCGCCATTTTGGACCCCGGACGCCACGAGGGGGGACGGGCGCCGCCATCTTGTTACCCGCGGGCTGCGTGCAATCCATGGGAGCGGCCATTTTGTCCACCCCCTGCTGCATGCAACCCATGGGAGTGGCCATTTTGTCCACCCCCGACCGCGTGCGATCCATGGATGTCGGCATCTTGGCTGACAGGCAAGGACCCCAGCGTGGACGGCTCTACGCTGCCTGAAGACAACAACCAGATGCAGCAACCACGTTTGGCATCGGTGACCCTGGACCAGTCACGGCCCCGGACGCTCCAGACAACAATGACGAAGGTGCTGGTGAACGGGCACGAGATGCCGTGTTTGATCGACTCGGGGAGCACGGAGAGCTTTATTCATCCGGACACGGTAAGACGCTGTTCCCTTGTAATTCGTCCAAGCACCAAAAACATTTTCCTGGCGGCGGGGTCCCACTCCGTTGAAATCAAAGGGTTCTGCATCGTAAACCTAACGGTGCAGGGGAGAGAGTTCAAAAATTACCGGCTGTACGTCCTTCCCCACCTCTGCGCTCTCACCATCCTGGGGTTGGACTTCCAATGCAACCTCCAGAGCTTAACATTCAAATTTGGCGGCCCTATACCCCCACTGACTATCTGCGGCCTCGCGACACTCAAGGTTGAACCGCCTTCCTTGTTTGCGAACCTTACCCCGGATTGCAAGCCCGTCGCCACTAGGAGCAGACGACACAGCACCCAGGACCGGACGTTTATCAGGTCCGAAGTCCAGCGGCTGCTGAAGGAAGGCATAATCCAGGCCAGCAATAGTCCCTGGAGAGTCCAGGTGGTAGTTGTGAAGACCGGGGAGAAGCAGAGGATGGTCGTAGACTACAGTCAGACCATCAACAGGTACACGCAGCTAGATGCATACCCTCTCCCCCGCATATCCGACATGGTCAATCGGATTGCACAGTACAAGGTCTTCTCCACCGTGGACCTTAAGTCCACCTACCACCAGCTCCCCATTCGCCCCGGTGACCGCAAGTACACTGCCTTCGAAGCAGACGGGCGGCTATACCACTTTTTAAGGGTTCCATTCGGCGTCACAAACGGAGTCTCGCTCTTCCAACGGGAGATGGACCGAATGGTTGACCAGCACGGGTTACGGGCCACGTTCCCATACCTCGACAACGTCACCATCTGCGGCCATGACCAGAAGGACCACGACGCCAACCTCCGAAAATTCCTCCAGACCGCTAACGCCCTCAACCTCACCTACAACGAGGAAAAATGCGTGTTTAGCATCGACCGTCTAGCCATCTTGGGCTATGTAGTGCGTAATTGAGTGATAGGCCTCGACCCTGAACGCATGCGCCCCCTCATAGAGTTCCCTCTCCCCCACTGCGCCAAAGCCCTGAAACGCTGCCTGGGCTTATTTTCGTATTACACCCAGTGGGTTCCCCAATATGCAGACAAGGCCCGCCCACTAATCCAGTCCACTACTTTTCCCCTGTCGACAGAGGCCCGCCAGGCTTTCGGCCGCATCAAAGCGGATATCGCAAAGGCCACGATGCGCGCCATCGACAAGTCCCTCCCCTTCCAGGTCGAGAGCGACGCATCTGACGTAGCTCTGGCGGCCACTCTCAACCAAGCGGGCAGACCCGTGGCCTTTTTCTCCCGGACCCTCCACGCTTCAGAAATTCGCCACTCCTCAGTAGAGAAGGAGGCCCAAGCCATAGTGGAAGCTGTGCGACATTGGAGGCATTACCTGGCCGGTAGGAGATTCACTCTCCTCACTGACCAACGGTCAGTAGACTTCATGTTCGATAATGCACAGCGGGGCAAGATAAAAAAACGACAAGGTCCTGCGGTGGAGGATCGAACTCTCTACCTACAATTATGAGATCTTGTACCGTCCCGGAAAGCTGAACGAGCCGTCCGATGCCCTATCTCGCGGCACATGTGCCAACGCACAAGTGGACCGTCTCCAAGCCCTCCACGAGGACCTCTGCCACCTGGGGGTCACTCGATTCTACCACTTCATAAAGGCCCGCAACCTCCCGTACTCCGTCGAGGAGGTCCGAACAGTCACCAGGAACTGCCAAATCTGCGCAGAATGCAAACCGCATTTTTTCAGGCCAGATAGAGCGCACCTGATAAAGGCTTCCCGTCCCTTTGAACGCCTCAGTTTGGATTTCAAAGGCCCCCTTCCCTCCACTGATCGCAACACGTACTTTCTTAACGTCGTTGACGAATACTCCCGTGTCCCCTTCGCCATCCCCTGCCCAGACATGACCGCGGCCATGGTCATTAAAGCCCTCTGCACCATCTTTACCCTGTTCGGTTTCCCCGCCTACATTCATAGCGATAGGGGTCCTCCTTCATGAGTGACGAACTGCGTCAATTCCTGCTCAGCAAGGGCATAGCCTCGAGCAGGACAACCAGCTACAACCCCCGGGGAAACGGGCAGGTAGAGAGGGAGAACGCAACGGTCTGGAAGACCGTCCTACTGGCCCTACGGTCTAGGAGTCTCCCAACTTCCCGCTGGCAGGAAGTCCTCCCGGATGCCCTTCACTCTATCCGGTCCCTGCTGTGCACCACCACTAACCAAATGCCTCACCAGCGCCTCCTTGTCTTCCCTAGGAAGTCCACCTCTGGAACGTCACTTCCGACCTGGCTGGCGGCCCCGGGACCCATCCTGCTCCGGAAACATGTGCGGGCGCACAAATCAGACCCGCTGGTGGAAAAGGTCCATCTCCTCCACGCAAACCCGCAGTACGCCTACGTGGCGTACCCAGACGGCCGACAGGACACGGTCTCTCTGCGGGACCTGGCACCCGCCGGAGCTCCCCACACCCCCCCAACACCAATCACCACCCCCTCACTCCCGCCGGTGCACCCCACAGCCACCCCCTTCCCGGGGGGATCGGTTCTCCTCCCAGGCCCGCCCAGGAGTAAGGAAACAGGGATGGACAGCGCGATGCTCCCAGGGTCGACCGGACCCGAGCCAGCACCACCACCACCACCCGGGCTGAGACGATCGGAAAAGGCGACCAGGGCACCATCTCGACTCATCGAATCGGTTTAAGATGTAAATAATTCAGTGGCCCAGTAAAAGCGTCATGGTTGTATATAGTTAAATGGTTAAGGCACCGACCCTGTAAACCCCTACCACCATACCATCCACCACCCCGCCGGGTTCTTTTTTAACAAGGAGTGAATGTGGTGGTATGTATTAGGGGTAATACGGTACACCATGATGCCGTGGAGCTATTGGTGGACAAATGCTGGGTCCTGATTGGATCTGCCGCCTACTGGGCTCCACCCAGAAAGGCGGGGTATAAGAACTAGGTTTCTCCCAGCAGCTGCATTCTGTACCTGAGCTGCTGGGGAACAAATCTGCTTAATAAAGCCTCGATTGTAGTTCTCTACGTCTCGCCTCGTGTGTTATCGATGGTGCTACAAAAATATCTCATCATCTTTCTGGGGGTTGACTCCACCCCCCTCATCTACATAACTTCGGGACTTCCGTTCCCTGTATTCATCTGCTGTTTCTTTGGGACCTTGTTTAACGAGTGTCACCTTTGTCCAATTAGCACTACCGTGTCCCAAGGCTCGCCCCAGGTCCCGTTTAAAATGATCATATTTCTGCTGGTCTGTTCTGCCTGCTGCCGTTATCCAGCCACTGCTTTGTACATTGGCGGGTAACATCTGCCAGGCCGAACCAGGTAATTTCCCCTTTGTTAACAGTCTCACGTCATCCAGGGTTAGATCGTGGGTTTCCCTTAATTCATCCATGGTTTTCCAAAAGGCTGAATTGGTATGGTTTCCGCGCAATGGACCGAGTTTGTCCATGAACATTTGTTTCTCCGCTGCAGTCAGCGGCATTGCTTGAGTGGCCGTTATGGCCCCTCTCTCACCCGCGGCGGTTTTGAATGTAGTTCGAATTGGTGCCATGGGAGCGGATGGGATTTTTGAATTATATGGGGGTAATAGTCATTGTTCTGGGCTGCTATGTCAGCGAAACTGCCCCTGTCTATTTTCCCCTGTTCTCCTGCCTCCTCAGGGAGGGAGGGATATAGTGGCTCAGCCAGCATCCTTCCCTGTGGTTTGTTAAGTCCCTCCTCCTGTGCTTTTCTGATAGAGGCTGCTTGTTTCTGCTCTGCCTCAATGTTGAGGTGATTTTTCATCAGTGCAGCAAGTATTACAGCTGCCATCTCTGCCTTATTTTTAGTCTGCCCTAGCCACCAAGCCTTTTGCTCAGCTTCGGGTGCTTCTGAATCATATCCTTTTTAACCATCCTTTTGATCAACTTCCTATGCTCAATAACAATGGTTTATATCATACTGCCATCAGGTCCCCAACTCCCACTGGGGGCTCCCTGTTTTGGACTCCATCAAATCGTCGTGGGGCCCTACCCTTTCCAGTCTTTTTTTTTAAATGTGCGGCGGTTTATCCTGCACTGCTCCTTGGCGTGGTACAAAAGTCCGTCTTTGTCCACCCAATATTAGCGCGTTCTCAGTGTTGCTCGTGTCTGCCACTACCTACTCGCAACATGCACCCCTTGTCCGAATCGCACAACTTATGGATCTGACCGTGTGATACGCAACCTCTATCTACTGGGTGGTAAATCAAAATGTACTCACCCGGGGAGGCATATCATTCTGGTCAGAATCCTGTGGACGATAATGCTCGCAGCGCCAAATAATGTAGGAGCGGTTTCAAGGCCTGTGTATTGAGTCGGCCTCCACGTGGGCTTTTCTCCTGTGGCTCAATTCAGTACAAAGAGCAGCAGACACATCAACAATCTGAAGACAGTTTAATATTCTACAAGCTTGCTTTCATGTACATGAGAGATAAGACCTGGAAAGCTGCCAAGGTCCTTCTACAGAACAAAGACACGAATATACAACATTCAAAAATCTATAGCCCTCCCCATTGAATGTGATCCAATCCCTGAAGCTGCTATGTTTAAACTCACCCAATAGAATCGCAACCAATGTTTAAACTTCACCCAATAGAATCGCAAGCAACCCATGATTGATGCCAGGATCCTCATCCTGACAGCTATGTACAATCGCAACATCCTGCGCTGTTTGTTTGTGAGAAACAGAACAACAGAACCAGCACCCTGGATTGTTTCACTATTGATTACTTATTACTGCTAGGTTCTAAAAATACATGTTTAATGGTTAATAGTGATTACTCGGTACTCTTCCTATAATGCATCCCAATCCTTAATAAAGTAACTTATGTAAAACTAATCTAGTGGCATGCTAACTATTTAGTGTTAAGAGGTATCATCGCTGAACCCTCCCCCCCCCCCCACCTTCAGGCGGGTTTATGGAAAAGATGGGTATGGTGGATCCATGGCATCCAGGGGAAAGGAAGTATTCCTTTTTCTCACATGTTTATAAGGTATATTCAAGAATCAACTTTTTTGTGGTGAGCCGGGAGGTTTTGTTGTTTTGTTGGGGCGGGGGGGGGGGGGGGGGGCGGCAGGGTACATGGGGATAGTAATCTCGGACCATGCGCTCCACTGGCTGGAGATTCAGCTTAGATCAGGACTGGAGCAGAGGCCGGGGTGGAGGCTTGATTCGGGGTTGTTGGCAGATTGAGGGTTTTGCTGTGTGGGCTGTGATTAAAGACTATGTAGAATTGTACCAAAACGGGGAGGTGTCGGCAGACACATTTTGGGAAGCACTCAAAACGGTGGTCGGGGGTGAGATTCTCGTTCAAGGCACATGCAGACAGGGAAAGGAAGGAGGAATATGAACGGCTAATGAATGAGATAGTTGAGGTAGATAGGGAAACTCTAGTGCACCCATCACAGAGGGATTGGCGAGGAGGAAACAATTGCAGGGGCAATTTGATAGGTTGATAATGGGGAGGGCGGCAGGACAGTTGCATAGGGCAAGAGGGGATGCAGTATGAATACGGGCAGCAAGTACGCGAATGTTAGCGCATCAACAACGAAGGCAGGCTGTGTCCAGGGAAATATTGAAGATACGGACTGGGGCAAGGGATGTGGTGTCGGAGCCGTGGAAAGATAAAAGAGGCGTTTAGGGATTATTATAAGGTGCTGGGCAGACCGGGGTTGGGGGAAGAGAGGAGAGGGTGAAGAGGCGACATGGAAGTTTTTAGACAAACTGGAGTTGGAGGGAGAGAAGTGGCAGGCGCTGGAGGAGTCCTTGGAGCTGAGGGAGATATTGGACAGTATAAGGGGTATGAAGTCGGGGAAGGCCCCGGGGCCGATGGTTACCCGACGGAATTCTATAAGGAGGCCGCGATAGACCTGGCGCCTCATCTCTTGGGAGTGTTTAATGTGGCGTTGGAGAAGGGGGAGCTGCCGGAGATGATGTCGCAGGCAACAATCACATTTATACCAAAGAAGGGGAAAGACCCGTTTGAATGTGGGTCATGTAGGCCCATATCACTGTTAAATACAGAAGTGAAAGTGTTGGCTAAGTTGGTGGTCAGAAGGATGGAAGGTTGTGGCCCGGGGGTGGCTGTGGAGGACCAAACAGGTTTCGTCAAGGGCAGGCAGCTTTCTAGTAATATAAGGAGTCTGTTAAACATGATCATGACCCCGTCAGGAGCTCAGGTACTGGAGGATGCAGAGAAGGCATTTGACCAGGTGGAGTGGTGGAACCTGTTTGAGGTCCTGGGAAGGTTCAGGTTTGGGCCGAGGTTTGTGACATGGGTGCGTCTGTTATACGTGGCACCGCTGGCGAGTGTGCAGACCAATGACATGGGCTCACAAAACTTTGAACTGCACAGGGGAACAAGGCGGGGTGCCCGCTGTTGCCGCTGTTGTTTGCGCTGGCCATGGAGCCTCTGGCAATGGCTCTTCGGAGGTCGACAGATTGGCAAGGGATTATGAGGGGACAAAGGAGCATCCAGTGAATCTATAGGCGGACGACCTACTATTGTATGTTTCAGACCCGCTGGAGAGCTGGGAGAGGATCATGGGTCTATTGGGGAAGTTTGGAGTATTCTCGGGATATAAGCTAAATGTCGGGAAAAGTGAAATGTTCCCAGTGAGCTAGTTGGGTCAGCGAGCCAATTTAGTGGGGGATGCCATTTATCGTGGCTAGAGACAGGTTCAGCTACTTGGGGATTCAGGTAACGAGGGGATGGGCGATGCTACATAAATAGGATCTAACAAATGGTGGAGGAGGTTAGGGAGGATCTGAAGAGGTGGGGCATGCTTTACTTGACTCTAGCAGGGAGGGTCCAAGTGGGTAAGATGAACATTCTGCCGAGGTTCCTGTTCATATCCCAGACATTCCGATCTTTGTACCGAAGGCCTTCCTTCAAAAACTGCATATAATTATCTCAGACTTTGTATGGGCAGGGAAGGTGCCAAGGGTGCGGACCCTGTTACAGAGACAGAGGCAGCAGGGAGGGGTGGCTTTGCTGAACCTACTACAATATTAGTGGGCGGCAAACGTGGAGAAGGTGAGGCGGTGGTGGGAAGGAGAGGATCGGGGACATAGGGAGGTGGCTGGGAGAGTAGGGAGGTGAACAGGTGGTGAAGATTAAGGAGAAGTGGGAGGGGGAGCTGGGAGTGGTGATAAAGCGGGGACAATGGAGTGAGATGCTACAAAGGATAAATACGACCTCCTCATGCGCAAGGATGAGCCTGATACAGTTCAAGGTCGTACACAGGGTACACATGACTCGGGCAAGAATGAGTAGGTTTTTCCAAGGGATGGCAGACGAGTGTGAGAGGTGTGGGCCTGACATACAAGGTTCAAAAGTTGAGGTCACAAGGTGATCAAGGCAGATACAGAAAGAAGTGGTTTACACAAAAAGGAACACTGCTGTTGAGCGCTGGCTGGGCCAGGCCAGGCCACGGCCCAGAGTAGGTCCACTTGGTTATGTGGGAGCCAGTGGCTGGCCGTGTTCCACTAGGAGAGGGGAGTGCACAAGAGCCCCCTATGTGGGAGCCCCGGTGGTCGGCTGTTGCGCTGCTCCCCGCCCTAGTTGTCTGCCGGCACATAGCCATGTTGAAGGAGTGGGGCGGTGCACATCTGCTTTGTGCGCTCTTTCTTTTATCCCCTTTGTCCCCTGTGGTTCTCCCCTTTCCTATTTGCCCTGCGTTTTCTCTTGGTCCTTTTATCTCTCTGATGCACGATCAATTGGACAAAGACGAGAGTTGAATACAACTGAGGCTTTATTGCTCTAAGATGTGTAGCTTCCCACAGCAGCTGGCGAAATGGCTGCTGCACGGAGGACACACATATTTATACTCCACCTACTGGGTGGAGCCAGCACGCAGGGACTACCGCCGTATCTGGAGTACAGGTCCTGCCATACATCACCTAATATAGGTGCAACAGTGGTTTACCACATTCACTCCCTGTTAAAATTGAGTCCGGCGGGGGTTGTGGAGAACTATATACAGCAATTAAATTTACATATACAATACTTGCGAAAAATAAAAATTTTCTTTTGAAGTCCAGTGAACCAGTTAGAGGTTTAATTGGTCTGGGGCCTTGATGTGCCGCTGGGAGCGACACAGTGGTGGCGGCGATGCCGCTGCTGGTCTGGTCTTCGGTGACTCCGGGAGCATGCCAAAATCCTCTTCATCCTCGGGCGTGGGCAGGGGGAGGATGGATGGTCCTGGGGGTGTTGCTGCTGGGAGTGCCTGGGGAGGGGGAGGGGGGGGTGGAGCCGGGCCGGAGGGATGTGTGCGTGTGGGACCTGCTGGTGCCAGGTCCCTCAGGGAGACAGTATCCTGGCGTCCATCGGGGTACGCCACGTAGGCATACTGGGGTTCGCATGGAGCAACTGCACCCTCTCCCCCAACGGGTCCGCCTTGTGGAGTCGGACATGCCTACGGAGAAGGACGGGTGTTGCGAGCCAAGTCGGGAGCGACAACCCTGATGTGGACTTCTTGGGGAAGGCAAAGAGACGTTCATGGGGTGTGTTGTTTGTTAGTGGCGGTGCACAGCAGTGACCGAATGGAGTGCAGTGCACCAGCGAGGACCACCTGCCAGCGGGAGGCCGGGAGGTTCTTGGACCGTAGGGCCAGTTGGACTGCCCTCCATACCGTCCCGTTCTCCCTCTCTACCTGTCCGTTTCCCCGGGGGTTATAGCTGGTTGTCCTTGGAGACGATACCCCTGCTGAGCAGGAACTGACGCAGCTCATCACTCATGAATGAGGATCCCCTGTCACTGTGGATGTAGGTGGGGAAACCGAACAGAGCAAAGATTGTTTTGAGGGCTTTGATGACGGTGGCAGACGTCATGTCGGGGGCATGGGATGGCGAAGGGAAATCTGGAGTACTCATCGATCACAATGAGAAAATACGTGTTACGGTCGGTGGAGGGGAGGGGCCCTTTGAAATCCACGCTGAGGCGCTCAAAGGGGCGGGAGGGCCTTCACCAGGCGCGCTAGGCGGTCTGGCCGGTAGAAGTGCGGTTTGCACTCCGCACAGACCTGGCAGTCCCTGGTGATTGTCCGTACTTCCTCGACGGAGTAGGGCAGATTGCGGGCCTTTATGAAATAGTACAACCGTGTGACTCCCGGGTGACAAAGGCTGTCGTGCAGGGTCCAGAGTCGGTCTACTTGTGCGCTGGCACATGTACCTCAGGATAGGGTGTCTGGCGGCTCGTTGAGCTTGCCGGGGCGATACAAAATCTCGTAATTGTAGGTGGAGAGCTCGATCCTTCAGCTCAAGATCTTATCATTCTTGATCTTGCCCCGCTGAGTGTTATTGAACACGAAGACCGTTGGTCAGTGAGAAGAGTGAATCTCCTGCCGGCCAGGGAATGCCCCCAATGCCGCACAGCTTCAACGATAGCTTGGGCCTCTTTTTCGACGGATGAGTGCCGAATTTCTGAGGCATGAAGGGTGCGGGAAAAGAATGCCACGGGCCTGCCTGCCTGATGCGTCGCTCTCCACTTGAAAGGGGCAGCATCTCGTCTACTGCGTGCATCCCGGCGCTTGGCGAGATATCGGCTCTGATACGGGGCGAAAGGCTTGTTGAGCTTCAGCTGTCAGGGGGAAAATGGGTGGACTGTATGATGGGCGGGCCTTGTCCGCATAGTTTGGGGACCCACTGGGGCGTAGTACGAAAAGAACCCCAGGCAGCGTTTGAGGGCCTTGGGGCAGTGGGGGAAGGAGGAGCTCCATGGAGGGTGCGCATGCGGTTGGGATCAGGCCCCAGAACTCCGTTCTGGATCACATAGCCGAGGGTGGCTAAGCGGTTTGTGCTGAACACGCTCTTTTCCTTGTTGTAGGTGAAGTTTAGGAGAGTGGGCGGGTGTGGAGAAATTTGGCAAGTTTGGCATCGTGGTCCTGCTGATCATGGCCGCGGATGCTGATGTTGTCTAGGTACGAAACGTGGCCCGCAAACCGTACTGGTCGACCATTCGGTCCATCTCCGTTTGGAAGACCGAGATCCCGTTGGTGACGCCGAAGGGAACCCGGAGGAAGCGATAGAGGCGACCGTCTGCATCGAAGGCCGTGTATGGACGGTCCGCCTTACAGATGGGGAGCTGGTGGTAGGAGGATTTGAGGTCTACCGTTGAGAAGACCCGGTACTCTCGGGGGGGGGGGGGGGGGGGGGGGGGGGGGGAGGATCTCGGAAAGTTACCAGGTGATGCAGGAGGGGGGGGGTGAAGATCTCGGAAAGTTACCAGGTGATGCAGGGAGAGGAGGAGACCTCGGTGGTGGAGTTGAAAGGTAAGTGGGAGGAGGAGTTGGGAGAGGAGATCGAAGAGGGGACGTGGGCAGATGCCCCAGGGAAGGGTGAGTTCTTCCTCTTCGTGTGCGAGGCTCAGCCTCATACAGCTTAAGGTGCTGCATAGGGGCACACATGACCGGGACAAGGATGAGCCGGTTCTTTGGGGGGTGAGGACAGGTGTGTTAGGTGCTCAGGGAGCCCAGCAAATCACACCCATATATTCTGGGCATGCCCAGCGCTGGAGGAATTTTGGGAAGGGCGTAGCGAGGACGGTGTCGAGGTGGTAGGATCCAGGGTCAAACCGGGCTGGGGGCTCGCAATATTTGGGGGTGGCAGAGGAGCCGGGTGTGCAGGAGGCGAAAGAGGCCGGAATTCTGGCCTTTGCGTCCCTGGTAGCCCGGCGAAGGATTCTCCTTCAGTGGAAAGATACGAGGCCCCCAAGCGTGAATCCTGGATCAGCAATATGGTAGGGTTCATTAAATTGGAGAGGGTGAAATTCGCCTTGAGAGGGTCGGTACAAGGGTTCTTTAGGCGGTGGCAACCGTTCTTAGCTTT
This sequence comes from Scyliorhinus torazame, assembly GCF_047496885.1. Classification (NCBI taxonomy): domain Eukaryota; kingdom Metazoa; phylum Chordata; class Chondrichthyes; order Carcharhiniformes; family Scyliorhinidae; genus Scyliorhinus; species Scyliorhinus torazame. Next base: position 95,330,365 of record NC_092712.1, read on the forward strand.
CTGGCAGAACGATAGACATTGGTCAATGGCAGCAGCAGCTTGGGTGGTGGGGGGGGGGGGGGGGGGCGGGTTTACTTTATTTTTGTTTATGTTATTTACACTGGAGGGTCTGAGGGGGTGTGTACACTGTTGTGTTAAGTCGGGGTGTTAATGTTAATTTATTATTCATGTACAGGGGGGAGGGGTTTGGGGGGGTTGCTTTTTTTTAGAAAGTGTTTTGTACTTAACCCTGTTGGGTTCTTTTTTCTTATTTTGTTATTGATATTTTATGAAAACCTTAAATAAAATTAATTTTTTTTAAAAAGGAGGAAGACCGGGCGGTACTGTGCAATCTGATTGGACCATATCAGATATGCGGGGGAGGGGGGTACGCATCGAGCTTGCGTATACCGATTGATGGTCTGGTTGTAGTCCACGACCATTCTGTGTTTCTCCCCAGTTTTAACTACTACCACTTGGCTCTCCAGGCCTCGATGATGCCTTCCCGAAGCAGCCGCTGGACCTCGGACCTGATAAGTCCTGACCTGGGTGCTGTACCGTCTGCTCTGGTGGCGACGGTTTTGCAATCCGGGATTTGATTTGCGAAGAGGGAAGGTGGATCGGAGCCTTTAGGGTCGCGAGGCCGCACACAGTAAGGGGTAGTAGGGGCCCGCCCGAATTTCAGGGTTAGGCTCTGGAGGTTACACTGGAAGCCCCAGGCCGAGTAGTAGGGCAGCGCAGAGGTTAGGGAGGACGTAGAGGCGGGGGAAGAACGCTGAATCTACGCCTGGTCCATGAGTGTGACCGTACAGTACCCCAGGATCGCCAAGGAATGGGATCCGGAGAGCGGCGGGGAGATTCTTTGATTGGCGGGGTGGACCGCGAAGGAGCAGCGCCTTACCGTATCCGGGTGGATGAAGCTTTTGGTGCCCCCGGAGTCCAGCAGCAAGAGTCACGTGTCCGTCGATTTTAACGCTGGTCGATGCAGTGGCCAGGTGTGTGCGGACGAGACAGGTCGATGGTCACTGAGGCGAGTCATGGTTGGCCGTCGCTGGTGTCGGATGATGGGGTGCCCACGGGGCATGGGTCCGTGGAACGCTGCTGGTGCCCATGTGCCGTGGGGGAGACAAGATGGCGGCGCCTGAAGATCTTGGGGAGGACAAAATGGCGGCGCCCATGGGCCACACGTGGCGGGGGTTTTCGCCAGCTGCTGTGGGAGGCCACACATCTTCGAGCAATAAAATTGATGCACGATCAATTGGACAAAGACGAGAATTGAATACAACTGAGGCTTTATTGCTCTAAGATGTGTGGCCTCCCACAGCAGCTGGCGAAATGGCTGCTGCACGAAGGACACAACATATTATACTCTGCCTACTGGGCGGAGCCAGCAGGCAGGGACTACCGCCGTACCTGTAGTACAGGTCCTATCGTACATCACCTAATATAGGTGCCACAGTGGTTTACCACACTCTCCCCCACTTCTTGTCCTTACCCACCCCCACCCCCCCCCCGTCTCCCCCCTCCTCAGTCCCCGTCCCCCCCGTCTCCCACCCCTGTCTTTCACCCCCCCCCCCCCCCCCCCCCCACACCCCCCCTGCTCTTTCTACTCATTTTCTCTTCCTTATTTTGTGGCTTTTCCTGTGTCATTTCCCCAACCCCCCCCCCCCCCCGCGCCTTATTGGCACTGGTTACGAACAGATCTTGGAACATGCTGGTGCAGAGACTCCACATTTTGGAAGCCTTCCTCCGATCCTCTGCTGGCATACTTTATTTCCTCTAGCCGGAGAAATTCTATAGGTTAGACAGTCAGCCTTTGGTGGTGTTGCCAATCGCCAGCCAAGCAGGACTCTCCTTTGGCGAGCAAGGAGACAAAGGCGGGACTTCTGCTTCTCTCCCCATAAAGAGCTCTGCTGTTCTGATACCCCTCGGTTGTGGAAAAATAAAGATATATCTGAAATGTATGGATTAGCAAGTTGCTTCACAGCGTCAGGGTCCCAGGTTCGATTCCCGCCTTGGGTCACTGTCAGTGCGGAGTCTGCACGTTCTCCCTGTGTCGCGTGGGTTTCCTCTGGGTGCTCCGGTTTCCTCCCACAAGTTGCGAACGACGTACTGTTAGATGAATTGGACATTCTGAATTCTCCCTCCGTGTACACGAATAGGCGCCGGAATGTGGCGACTAGGGGCTTTTCACAGTAACTTCATTGCAGTGTTAATGTAAGCCTACTTGTCACAATAATAAAGATTGTATAGTATCATCAGAACAGATTTAATGAAAATGGAGAATCAGTAAGAATGTACAGAGTCCTAATAGGAAGCAGGATGGGAGGAACTGTAATAGAAATAGCTCTGGGAATCAGTGGCCTTATAAGAGATACTGGTTAAACTTTACAGCCTATCTCCAGAAATGGAGACAAAGAAATCGAGGAGTGAAAAAGGAGAGTGAAGATGGAGTAAGTCGAAAAAGGGGTAGAGATTGGAAGAAAACTTATCCAGTTCAGGGTGCTAGCAGGAAGTAGCACCAATATAGTCATCAAAGGAGGAAGAGGTGAAGGAGGTGACCTGAATAAAGGCTGTTCCACTAGCCCATGGGAAGGCTGGCATAGCTAGGACCCAAACAGGTTCCCATAGCTGTACCTTTTATTTAGAGCTCGTGAGTGGTGTCAGAGGAGAAGTTGTTCAATGTAAGAATGTGTTCGGCTAGGCAGGAGGAGGTGGTGGTGGAAGGGGATCATTCAAGGAACAAGCAGGGGCCCTCAGGTTATCCTGATGAAGGAGAAAGGTACAGAGGCATTTGATATTCACTATTATTATAATTTGAAATAAATGTATATTGGCTTTCTGTGCAAATCTTTTAATTAAACATTTTTTTCAGCATACTGTTTAATTTCACGTGAGATCTTCTTGATGTAAAACATTTTTAACACAATTTCAACAATGCCGTTTTTATCTAGTTAAACAACAGGAGAAAACGGTGTTAAATGGATATAATTGCATTTCACTGTAATCAAACTGATTTCAGTAAGGAACGCAAGTAGAAAGAACACACTGTTTACGTAATTAGAATTAAAATAATGGATTGAGACATATTTCTCTCATCTTTTAGTCTCACGTCAGTTTTGAGTCACCTCCTGTAATACAGCCACGTGCCCTGGGATCAAATTCAATAACATTAAATTCCTCTTCACCAAAATCAAACTGGGCTTTCTGTTCAACTGAGGGAACTAATATCATCTCTCCCTAAGGACATGACAAAAGCTTCTTCAATCAAATCCTTCTCAGTCTGTTAACAATGGAAAGACCTGTCACACTGCAGATCCTCACCTCTGGCTATGCAGAATTTCTAAGTCAATATAAATCTTTCTAAGAACAGAGAGATTGTAACACCAGCGAGGCAAATAACATCCTCTTTCCGCTATTGTTTCATTGTGTCACTGGCGCTACAAATTACTAATAAGCACACCAATAAATGTCATTTAACACGATACCATGTTAAATAATTTAGTACAAATTGAGACAGCAAGAGTGGTCGAACATGCATGGAATCCATTTATAGCTTTATAGTAACACTAAATTCTGCTTGCGTTGAGGCAGTAATAGAATATCAAGAAAATGTGACTCCCACTCCCAACTTACTTTCTGTTCTGATTGAGACTAATGCACATTTAAAATGTGTCGACAAGAAATTAATCATTAGCTAGGAAAAACTAAATAAACTCTTATGTTTGTGCATTGCACTGGCTTACCAACAGCCTATGCCATATAGATCCAGGTTCAAACCCATTATTTTCCACATAAAGTATTGTGGGGCCCCAAGTGCTTCAGGATGAGGTAGACTGGAGCTATATACTGCCGCATAATAGGGTGGAGAAATTTAAAGAATAACTTACTCGTCCAAACCTCATGTGCAGCTCTAACAGAATATAAATTGATAGATGTCTAGTGGCAGCTGAGCAAACTTTTCTTTCATCTGGAAATGATGTATGACACAGGAAAAGGAGAATCACTTTAAACATTAACAGAGATACAAAGGTTAGGGTTGACATATGACGTAAATATATTGTCTGGTTGTGACATTTCACAAAACAGAAACATCTTTCATAAAGAGCATTTAAATATGTAACTCAAAAAATGCAAGTAGCCTTCATATAAATACTTACAGTTCACAACATGATTACATTTTTATTGATCATTCAAGTAATGCGAGCAGCACTATCAAAGCCAGCCCTCATTGCCCATTCTTAATTGCCTTTGAAAAGATGGCGCTGAGCTGCTGCCTTGAACTGCAGCCCATCTAGTGCAGGTACACCCACAGCGTGGTTAGGGGGAAGAGTTGTATGTTTTTGACCAGTGACAGCGAAGGAATGTGTTGTGTATTCATGTTTTTCCTAGTTGAACAAGGTCCCTTTAAGAGTTCGGTCAGGTGATGTAATGATGATGTCATTGGCAGTTTTGGCGGACTAACGTTCAGTCTATTCTAGCAGCCAATGAGAAACCATCTTTCCAATAAAACTTGTTTGTTTAGTATCTTCGTAGTCTGCAAGCCTGTACTTTAAAAATACCACAAAGAAACTGGTGACGAGGAAGTCGGATCCACACTGGCAGACTCATGGGGAAGAACAAAAACATAGTCGACCCTTGTGCAGGCATCCAAAAAGTTTGAAGACAGAAATATCCCTACACCAATGCTGGCAACGGAGTGGGCCAAATAATAGCAGCTACCCATCAAAGGAACCAAAGTTTAATCAAACAGAGAGCAACCTAGACCTAAAGAAGACTTTAGGAGTCATGATCTCAAAAATAAGGTGTTTGTGATCCTGGGAAGGGGGACAGGAGAGGCGATGGGGGAACTGCCGTTTCGAGTGGTAGGTGGAAGTTTGAGGTATCTAGGCATCCAAGTGGCGCGTGGGAATGGGAACAGTTACACAAACTTAACCTGGCCTGTCCGGTGGACCAATGAAGGACGATTTTCGGAGGTTGGACGCGCTCCCGCTGTCACTAGCTGGGAGGGTCCAGACGGTGAAGATGACGATCTATCAGAGATTCCTGTTTGTGTTCCAGTGTCTCCCATCTTTATTCCGCGCTCCTTCTTTAAACGGGTTAACAAAGTTATCACTGGCTTTGTATGGGCGGGCAAGACCCCGCGAATAGAAAAGGGATGACTGAGCGGAGCCGGGGAGAGGGTGGGCTATTAGCTTGGAGGGACTCAAAGCCCCCGAAGTCGGAGACCTGGCTAACTGACATGGCGAGCTTTCTCTGTCTGGAGAAAATCAAGTTCGCCCTGAGAGGGTCACTGTTCGGGTTCGCCCGGAGGTGGCAGCCATTCGTCGACTTCTTTGCAGAAAATTAATCGTCAGCAGAAGGGGGGGGGGGGGGGGGTTAGTTTAGTTTAGAGTAGGGGGTTAATAAAGGTTGGACTTGCAAGGGAGGTAGCAGGCTTTTTTCTGCACTATGTTTATAGACTTATGTATATTGTTTATTTTGTCATTGTTGTAAAACCAAAAAGTACCTCAATAAAATGTTTATTAAAAAAAAAGAAGTCACGATCTCTATGGAACTAGCAGCTAAGAAAGCGCAACAATTAAATTCAAGCACTAAAATCCATGGAGTGTCAGCTATGACCCGAACACTCACAGGTTCGAAATTGCCATTGATGTCCAAAAACTGGGTAAACAGTAACTGATTGCTGGAGTAAAGATGCAAAATGCGAGAATCGTGGTAAAAACAAGCGTGCATGTTGGAGCCAGAAACCATCGGCGCGATTTAAAAGAAACATTTCTAAGTATGGCAGCAAGTGGGAACTACCGCGAGTTTCCCGAAGCTCGACCCGGCAAGGCCATCACCGGTAATCAAACGTCAATTGGTCCACTTAATGAGGCCCATGGACTTCACGCCGCAAATGATTGTGCCGCTGTCTGATTCGCAGGTACCGCACCCGACAGCTACCTGCCAACAAAAGGAGCTGCACTAAACCAAACCAGCGGCCCCGCCCAAGGCCTTCCAACTTCCCTGCCCCCCCCCCATTCCCCACCTCCTGTCCATACCTACTAAAAAGTAACAAAAGGTATACTCACCCTCAATGTTCCCCCATGAAAAAACAGCCCTCCAGAAACCCGCCATCAAAAACTCTTCAAAGAAGAAACACAAACACACGCAAAAACCTCTCCAAAGTTCAATAACCTCACTCTCTTCACAGTCCATTGTCCCTCATGAACTCCATCGCCTCCTCTGGCGTGCTGAGATAGTATTCACATTCTGGAAAGTCACCCAGAGGCGGGATGGGTACAGTATCCCAAACTTCACCCCCTTCTTGAGGGCAGCCTTGACCCGGTTAAACCCGGCTCCTCTCTTCGCCAGTTTTTCTCCCAGGTCCTGATACACCCGCAGTTCGTTCCCTTCCCAGGTGCACTTCCTCATCTGCCTCGCCCATCAGAGGACCTTCTCCTTATCCAGAAAGCGGTGCAACTCTCGGCGGCTCGCCCGCCTGCGGCCTCCTCGTCAGCGCCCTGTGCGCTCAGTCAACCTCCAGGGGTCAGTCAATGGCCCCCTCCCCCATCAGCTTCTCCAGAGTTTTGGCCACGTACATGCCGGCCTCCACACCTTCGATGCGTTCGGGCATCCCCACGATCCTCAGGTTTTGTCTTCTGTCGCGATTCTCCAGATCCTCCACCTCCTCCTTCAGCCTCTTTTGGGTCTCCCGCATCACCCCCATCTTGACGACCATCGAGGTCAACTGCTCTTTGTGCTCCGCCACCATCTCCTCCACCTTCTGGATCGCCTCACCCTGGGACACCAGCCTCTGCTCCACTCTCTCGATCCCCGACTTAAACGGTTCCACCACCTTGGTTCAGTCTTCCAGGGCCTCCTTCCTCTGCTGACAGAACTTTACATTTAGAAACTCTATTAGCTGCTTCGTTGCCCACTGGGTGGGCAGAGCAGCCCCCTTGCCCTCCGCCATATTACCCTGTGGCGTACCACGAAGACTCTCCTGTTCCAGCAGCTCTTTTCTTCTTGCCCCACTCCTTGTCCGTGGATCCATCCACCAGCCACACCAGAGGAGTAAAACCTTCCACCATCACTCCTGCACCTCTTGCCTTTAAATACTTTGCCCTTTGGGCGGAGAAAATACAAAAAAATACGGCCTTCAGCGGGAGCCACCAAATGTGCAACCGTCACTCCATGGCCGCCACCGGAAGTCCAATGAACTACATTGTTAAAACATGAACATGCCTGGATTAGTGAAACTTAATAACATACTTTAGGATTATAAACCACAAATGAATACCTGAAATAGAAGAAAAAACTAAAATTTTAGATGTAATCCTTCATCTCAAGTCAAATTCACACTCATAATCTGTTTTTAGTAATGCTACGTGTGATTTTTGATTTTCACAATAATGCACACAGCTATAAAATCCATTAAAATAGAAAATTAGATGTCAGTATTGGTACTACTCCCCCACCGAATAAATGCACCACTAACCAGAGATAAAGTGACATTTTAAAATCCAATAATATAACCTAGATTTAATTTACGAACAAAAATTCCAATTTGAGATGGACAAATACTAATTAGGCATTTCTAATATTAAGCGTAATGTAAATCAATCTGTTGATAACTTACATAGTTTATAATTTTGTGTTACAAAATCTACCTGTGCTTTTTTTCCTTCTCTAACCCTTGGTTGCACCTCATGTTTTTAATTATTATTATTGACATAATTCTGTAATATGTCAGCTTAATAACAATCACTCTGTGAAATTCACTTATTCATTCTCTCCCAAGTTGAAACATATGTTAACTCAGCAACCATCCGATTTACATACATATAGGAGCATTTATACATTTGGGCAGTGTCAAGAAAAAAAGTGTGCATTTTGAAAATGCCTTTGCCCACATAATCATTGATGACATTTGGAAAACCTAGCTTTTGTGCATCCAGAATAATTTGTAGTACTTCATTTCTGCAACTTCCTGATACCAATAACTGCAGTATATGAATGCTATCCTACGCTCATCTTTCTCCCCTGCATTTACATTGACAGAATAATTTTGGTATAATTTGCAATAGCAGCAGAATGTACAATGTGAAAAGTTTACAATGTTGCAAAAACCCATCAAGGTTACACTTGTACAGATGTGAAGATATCAAAGCATTCAATTAGAATTTCTTGATGCCTGGAAAGAACATAATAGCATATTGATGTGAAAGGCATTAGAGGGGTAAGTTTTAATGTAAACATGTGCCTGGCCAATAAGCCCATATGCACAAGTAAGTTCAACATGGATTAAAATTGATAACACCAAGCTGTCAGCATGTATTAACAGCTGAGAAAAACTGATAGAATGTGAAAATAACCCATCCAAGGTGCCCATCCTATGCCACATAACTCACGAGCATCATATTCATGAATGGTTTATATAACTTATGTTGAAGCTGCTTTTACAATCGTAAGTAGTTTGAAAGTTTTTTTTATTAGTTTATGTCTCCAATCTGCCTATCATGGGTGTAGCATAATTGACATCCATGCCTAATTTAATCCTGTGACAACTTCATACAGTACTGTGTGACTTTAGTGCCAACATCTTGGTGGTGTCTCATAGGAAGCATAACTCTGTAGTAATAAAAATGCTGCAAGACTTATGACTGTCTTTGGCTGGTTTGCATTAGGAAATAAATGTGAGAAAATAGGGGAGGAGGGGTAGAAACCAAGTCACCCAGCTCAGCCAGCTCCCCCACGCTTTGGGTTCACATGTAGATCATTTACAATTTCCCTTCTGTTTTGGCTCGCAAGTATACATCCCTGATATCAGATTACTTAATATGGCCAAACGACAGTAAAAAGCAGTCTACCAGATACCAGATTTGTTCTTAATGTTCTCCAGATGTTCCCAGGCTTAAAAAAAATAATTAAATAGGATGCCTTGATATCTCCAGACACTTCAAAGATACGAGATCTATATTTTTGTAAATTGTCTTGATATTAAAACTAGGTTCCAGTTGAGAGCTGTAGAGAAATAGCTCTGAATAAATGTGCAGGTATAAAGATAGGAGCATAAGAACATAAGAACTAGGAGCAGGAGTAGACCATCTGGCCCCTCGAGCCTGCTCCGCCATTTAATGAGATCATGGCTGATCTTTGTGGACTCAGCCACTCTCCGGCCCGTACACCGTATCCCCAAATCCCTTTATTCTTTAGAAAGGCATCTATCTTTTTCTTAAAAACGTTTAAAGAAGGAGCCTCAACTGCTTCACTGGGCAAGGAATTCCAGAGATTCACAACCCTTTGGGTGAAGATGTTCCTCCTACACTCCGTCCTAAATCTACCTCCCCTTATTTTGAGGCTAGTTCTGCTTTCCCCGACCAGTGGAAACAACCTGCCCGCATCTATCCTATCTATTCCCTTCATAATTTTATATGTCTCAATAAGATCCCCCCCGCATCCTTCTAAACTCCAATGAGTACAGTCCCAATCTACTCAACCTCTCGTCATAATCTAATCCCCTCAACTCTGGGATCAACCTAGTGAATCTCCTCTGCACTCCCTCCAGTGCCAATATGTCCTTTCTCAGGTAAGGAGACCAAAACTGAACACAATACTCCAGATGCGGCCTCACCAACACCCTATACAATTGCAGCATAACCTCACTAGTCTTGAACTCCATCCCTCCAGCAATGAAAGACAAAACTTGATTAGCCTTCTTAATCACCTGTTGCACCTGCACATCAACTTTTTGCGACTCGTGCACCAGCACATCCAGGTCCCTCTGCACAGCAGCATGTTTTAACATCTTACCGTTTAAATAATAATCTATTCTGCTGTTATTCCTCCCAAAATGGATAGCCTCACACTTGGCAACATTGAATTCCATTTGCCAGACCCTAGCCCATTCACCTAACCTATCCAAATCCTTCTGCAGACTTCCGGTATCCTCTGCACTTTTTGCTTTACCACTCATCTTAGTGTCATCTGCAAACTTTGACACATTGCACTTGGTTCCCAACTCCAATCGTCTATGTAAATTGTGAACAACTGCGGGCCCAACACTGATCCTTGAGGGACCCCACTAGTTACAGGTTGGCAACCAGAGAACCATTTATCCCCACTCTCTGCTTTCTGTTAGTTAACCAATCCTCTACCCATGCTACCACTTTACCCTCAATGCCATGCATCTTTAGTTTATACAGCAACCTTTTGTGTGGCACCTTGTCAAAAGCTTTCTGGAAATCCAGATATGCCACATCCATTGGCTCCCCGTTATCTACTGCACTGGTAACGTCCTCAAAAAAGTCTACCAAATTAGTCAGACACAACCTACCCTTTGTGAGCCCATGCTGCGTCTGCCCAATGGGACAATTTCCCTCCAGGTGCCCCGCTATTTCCTCCTTAATGATAGATTCCAGCATTTTCCCTACTACCGAAGTTAAGCTTACCGGCCTATAATTACCCGCTTTCTGCCGACCTCCTTTTTTAAACAGTGGTGTCACGTTTGCTACTTTCCAATCCTCTGGGACCACCCCAAAGTCTAGTGAATTTTGATAAATTATCACTAGTGCGTTTACAATTTCCCTAGCCATCTCTTTTAACACTCTGGGATGCATCCCATCAGGGCCAGGAGACTTGTCTACCTTTAGCCCCATTAGCTTGCCCACTACTGCCTCCTTAGAGATTACAATCATCTCAAGGTCCTCACCTATCATATCTTTATTTCCATCAGTCACTGGCATATTATTTGTGTCCTCCACTGTGAAGACTGACCCAAAAAACCTGTTCAGCTCCTCAGCCATTTCCCCGTCTCCTATTATTAAATCTCCCTTCTCATCTTCCAAAGGACCAATATTTACCTTAGCCACTCTTTTTTGTCTTATATATTTGTAGAAGCTTTTACTATCTGCTTTTATGTTCTGAGCCATAGTCTACCTTACTCTTCTTTATGGCTTTTTTAGTAGCTTTCTGTTGTCCCCTAAAGACTTCCCAGTCCTCTAGTCTCCCACTAATTTTTGCCACTTTGTATGTTTTTTCCTTCAATTTGATACTCTCCCTCACCTCCTTAGATATCCACGGTCGATTTTTCCCCTTTCTACCGTCTTTCTTTTTTGTCGGTATGAACCTTTTCTGAACACTGTGAAAGATCGCTCCGAAGGTTCTCCACTGTTCCTCAACTGCTTCACCATGAAGTCTTTGCTCCCAGTCTACCTTAGCTAGTTCTTCTCTCATCCCATTGTAATCGCCTTTGTTTAAGCACAAAACACTAGTGTTTGCTTTTACCTTGTCATCCTCCAACTGTATTTTAAATTCCACCATATTGTGGTCGCTCCTTCCAAGAGGATCCCGAACTATGAGATCATTAATCAATCCTGCCTCATTACACAGGACCAGATCTAGGACCGCTTGTTCCCTTGTAGGTTCCATTACATACTGTTCCAGGAAATTATCCCGGGCACATATCCATGGCCTACTAGTGTGTGACGCATTCTTTAAATTTATAGCCTTCAAATGGCACATAATCACACATCTGTTTTTTTATTTTATTGTTAAAACATTTTCTTGTTTTCAGCTTCATGTGTGCCACAAGCATCGTGTCAACAAATGTTCCTGTAAAGCATTTGACTGCTATTCACCTTCATTCAGCTGATCATGTGGAGAAAATGATGGCAACTGAGGCAAAACCAATGCTCTATTTCCTTGCTTTTGAAAATCAATATTGGACTGCATTTTTAAAATGCTATTATTTAATTAATAATAATCTTTATTGTCACAAGTAGGTTTACATGAACACTGCAATGAAGTTACTGAGAAAAGCCCCTCGTCGCCAGATTCCGGCGCCAGTTCGGGTACATGAAGGAAGAATTCAGAATGTCCAAATTACCCAACAGCGCATCTTTTGGGACTTGTGGGAGGACACCGGAGCACCCGGAGGAAACCCACGCAGCCACAGGGAGAATGTGCAGACTCTGCACAGACAGCGACCCAAGCCGGGAATCGAACCTGGGACCCTGGCGCTACAAAGCAACAGTGCTAACCACTGTGCCACCATGCCGCCCATAGTCAGAGGCCATTCCAGAGACAAGGGTCGCGATTCTCCACTCCCACGCCGGTTGGGAGAATCGCCTGGGCCGCCAAAATTTCTGGGGACGCCGGTCCGACGCCCTCCCGCGATTCTCCTAAGCGGTGGTAATGGCCCGGTCGAGTTTTGCGGTCCGCAGGCCGGAGAATCGCCGGAGACACCGAAAATGGCGATTCTCCGGCACCTCCGCTATTCTGAGGCCCGGATGGGCCGAGTGGCCAGGCCAAAACGGCGGGTTCCCCCCGGCGCCGTCCACAGCTGGTCGCTGCAGTCGTGGGCGGTGCGTGAACGCTGGGGGGGCGGCCTGTGGGGGGGCAAGGGGGGATCCTGCACCTGGGCTTTACCAATCGTCGGGGCGTCCTCTCTGAAGGAGGACCTCCTTCCTTCCGCGGCCCCGCAAGATCCGTCCCCCATCTTCTTGTGGGGCGGACATAGAGAGGACGGCAACCACGCATGCGCGGGTTGGCGCTGGCCAACCCGCGCATGCGCGGATGACGCCCGTTATGCGGCGCCGGCCGCGTCATGGCGACAAGGCCTGGCACATGTAGATGACGTGGCCCCGATACTGGCCCATTGTCAGGGCCTGAATCGGTCGGGACCGGGGCCGTTCCGCGCCGTCGTGAACCTCGACGGCGTTCACGACGGCGCGGCCACTTCGGCGTGGGAGTGGAGAATCCCGCCCATAGTCTTGATTTTTGCAGGGGAATGAATCCACCAAGAATAAAAAGAGAAAATTCTGGAAAAACTCAGCAGGCCTGGGCACATCTGTGGAGAAAGAAACATAATTAAAATTTTGATTCCACATGACTCCTGTTCGGAGCTGAAGCGAGATAGAAATGTGACGGATTTATGATGTTGAAAAGTTGGGGTGGAACCAGTGGGGCAAAATAGAAGGTATGGGATAGGTTGGAGGTCAGAAGAGATTACATGACAAAGATGGCATGCACACAAGGCAAAGGGAGTGGTAATGATAGTTATTAAAGACGAAAGCAGGTGTTAATGGTGTCATAAGGGTCAACCCTAACTGAAAGCAAGATAGCAGACTGTGTTAAAAGCAAAACAAGGGTCAGCACTTGCTGAAAGCGAAACATGAAAACAAGATAGACTGGCGGGGCACAGGTAGGGCTACACTGTATTCGGAGAGACTGGTGTGGGGCACAGGCAGAGCTGCACTGTATTCGGAGAGACTGGTTTGGGGCACAGGCAGAGCTACACTGTATTCAGAGAGACTGGTGTGGGGCACAGGCAGAGCTACGCTGTATTCGGAGAGACTGGTGTGGGGCACAGGCAGGGCTACACTGTATTCAGAGAGACTGGTGTGGGGCACAGGCAGGGCTGCACTGAATTCAGAGAGACTGGTGTGGGGCACAGGCAGGGCTACACTGTATTCAGAGAGACTGGTGTGGGGCACAGGCAGGGCTACACTGTATTCGGAGAGACTGGTGTGGGACACAGGCAGGGCCGCACTGTATTCGGAGAGACAGGTGTGGGGCACAGGCAAGGCTGCACTGTATTCAGAGAGACTGGTGTGGGGCACAGGCAGGGCTGCACTGTATTCAGAGAGACTGGTGTGGGGCACAGGCAGGGCTACACTGTATTCAGAGAGACTGGTGAGGGGCACAGGCAGAGCTACACTGTATTCAGAGTGACTGGTGTGGGGCACAGGCAGGGCTGCACTGTATTCAGAGAGACTGGTGTGGGGCACAGGCAGGGCTACACTGTGTTCGGAGAGACTGGTGTGGGCCACAGGCAGGGCTACACTGTATTCGGAGAGACTGGTGTGGGACACAGGCAGGGCCACACTGTATTCGGAGAGACAGGTGTGGGGCACAGGCAAGGCTGCACTGTATTCAGAGAGACACGTGTGGGGAACAGGCAGGGCTACACTGTATTTGGAGAGACTAGTGTGGGGCACAGGGAGGGCTACACTGTATTCAGAGAGACTGGTGTGGGGCACAGGCAGGGCTACACTGTATTCGGAGAGACTAGTGTGGGGCACAGGCAGGGCTACACTGTATTCAGAGAGACTGGGGCGGGGCACAGGCAGAGCTACGCTGTATTCGGAGAGACTGGTGTGGGGCACAGGCAGGGCTACACTGTATTCGGAGAGACTGGTGTGGGACACAGGCAGAGCTACACTGTATTCAGAAAGACTGGTGTGGGACACAGGCAGGGCTATGCTGCATTCAGAGAGACTGGTGTGGGGCACAGGCAGGGCTACACTGTATTCAGAGAGACTGGTGTGGGGCAAAGGCAGAGCTACACTGTATTCGGAGAGACTGGTGTGGGACACAGGCAGAGCTACACTGTATTCAGAGAGACTGGTGTGGGACACAGGCAGAGCTACACTGTATTTGGAGAGACTAGCGTGGGGCACAGGCAGGGATACACTGTATTCAGAGAGACTGGTGTGGGACACAGGCAGGGCTACACAGTATTCAGAGAGACTGGTGTGGGGCACAGGCAGGGCTACACTGTATTCAGAGAGACTGGTGTGGGACACAGGCAGAGCTACACTGTATTCGGAGAGACTGGTGTGGGGCACAGGCAGGGCTACACTGTATTCAGAGAGACTGGTGTGGGGCACAGGCAGGGCTGCTCTGTATTCAGAGAGACTGGTGTGGGGCACAGGCAGGACTGCACTGTATTCGGAGAGACTGGTGTGGGGCACAGGCAGAGCTGCACTGTATTCGGAGAGACTGGTGTGGGGCACAGGCAGAGCTACACTGTATTCAGAGAGACTGGTGTGGGGCACAGGCAGAGCTACACTGTATTCAGAGAGACTGGTGTGGGGCACAGGCAGAGCTACGCTGTATACGGAGAGACTGGTGTGGGGCACAGGCAGGGCTACACTGTATTCGGAGAGACTGGTGTGGGGCACAGGCAGGGCTACACTGTATTCGGAGAGACTGGTGTGGGGCACAGGCAGGGCTACACTGTATTCGGAGAGACTGGTGTGGGGCACAGGCAGGGCTGCACTGTATTCAGAGAGACTGGTGTGGGGCACAGGCAGAGGTACACGGTATTCAGAGAGACTGGTGTGGGGCACAGGAAGGGCTACACTGTATTCGGAGAGACTGGTGTGGGGCGCAGGCAGGGCTGCACTGTATTCAGAAAGACTGATGTGGGGTTCAGGCAGGGCTGCACTGTATTCAGAGAGACTGGCGTGGGGCACAGGCAGCGCTGCACTGTATTCAGAGAGACTGGTGTGGGGCACAGGCAGGGCTGCACTGTATTCGGAGAGACTGGTGTGGGGCACAGGCAGGGCTACACTGTATTCAGAGAGACTGGTGTGGGGCACAGCAGAGCTACACTGTATTCAGAGAGACTGGTGTGGGGCACAGGCAGGGCTACACTGTATTCGGAGAGACTGGTGTGGGGCACAGGCAGGGCTACACTGTATTCGGAGAGACTGGTGTGGGGCACAGGCAGGGCTGCACTGTATTCGGAGAGACTGGTGTGGGACACAGGCAGAGCTACACTGTATTTCGAGAGACAGGTGTGGGGCACAGGCAGGGCTACACGGTATTCAGAGAGACTGGTGTGGGGCACAGGCAGAGCTACGCTGTATTCAGAGAGACTGGTGTGGGCCACAGGCAGGGCTACACTGTATTCAGAGAGACTGGTGTGGGCCACAGGCAGGGCTACACTGTATTCAGAGAGACTGATGTGGGGATCAGGCAGAGATCCACTGTATTCAGAGAGACTGGCGTGGGGCACAGTCAGGGCTGCACTGTATTCAGAGAGACTGGCGTGGGGCACAGGCAGGGCTACACTGTATTCAGAGAGACTGATGTGGGGCACAGGCAGGGCTACACTGTATTCAGAGAGACTGGTGTGGGGCACAGGCAGGGCTACACGGTATTCAGAGAGACTCGTGTGGGGCACAGGCAGGGCTGCACTGTATTCAGAGAGACTCGTGTGGGGCACAGGCAGGGCTGCACTGTATTTGGAGAGACTGGTGTGGTGCACAGGCAGGGCTACACTGTATTCAGAGAGACTGGTGTGGGACACAGGCAGAGCTACACTGTATTCGGAGAGACTGGTGTGGGGCACAGGCAGGGCTACACTGTATTCAGAGAGACTGGTGTGGGGCACAGGCAGAGCTACACTGTATTCACAGAGACTGGTGTGGGGCACAGGCTGGGTTACACTTTATTTGGAGATACTGGTGTGGGGCGCAGGCAGGGCTACACTGTATTCAGAGAGACTGGTGTGGGGCACAGGCAGGGCTACACATTATTCAGAGAGACTGGTGTGGGGCACAGGCAGGGCTACACTGTATTCGGAGAGACTGGTGTGGGGCACAGGCTGGGTTACACTGTATTCAGAGAGACTGGTGTGGGGCACAGGCAGGGCTACACTGTATTCAGAGTGACTGGTGAGGGGCACAGGCAGAGCTACACTGTATTCAGAGTGACTGGTGTGGGGCACAGGCAGGGCTGCACTGTATTCGGAGAGACTGGTGTGGGGCACAGGCAGCGCTGCACTGTATTCAGAGAGACTGGCGTGGGGCACAGGCAGGGCTGCACTGTATTCAGAGAGACTGGCGTGGGGCACAGGCAGGGCTGCACTGTATTCATAGAGACTGGCGTGGGGCACAGGCAGCGCTGCACTGTATTCGGAGAGACTGGCGTGGGGCACAGGCAGGGCTGCACTGTATTCAGAGAGACTGGTGTGGGGCACAGGCAGGGCTACACTGTATTCAGAGAGACTGGTGCGGGGCACAGGCAGGGCTACACTGTATTCAGAGAGACTGGTGTGGGGCACAGGCAGTGCTACACTGTATTCAGAGATACTGGTGTGGGGCACAGGCAGGGCTGCACTGTATTCAGAGAGACTGGTGTGGGGCACAGGCAGGGCTACACTGTATTCAAAGAGACTGGTGCGGGGCACAGGCAGGGCTACACTGTATTCAGAGAGACTGCTGTGGGGCACAGGCAGGGCTACACTGTATTCGGAGAGACTGGTGTGGGACACAGGCAGGGCTACACTGTATTCGGAGAGACAGGTGTGGGGCACAGGCAAGGCTGCACTGTATTCAGAGAGACAGGTGTGGGGCACAGGCAGGGCTACACTGTATTCGGAGAGACTAGTGTGGGGCACAGGCAGGGCTACACCGTATTCAGAGAGACTGGTGTGGGGCACAGGCAGGGCTACACTGTATTCGGAGAGACTAGTGTGGGGCACAGGCAGGGCTACACTGTATTCAGAGAGACTGGGGCGGGGCACAGGCAGGGCTACGCTGCATTCAGAGAGACTGGTGTGGGGCACAAGCAGGGCTACACTGTATTCAGAGAGACTGGTGTGGGGCACAGGCAGAGCTACACTGTATTCAGAGAGACTGGTGTGGGGCACAGGCAGGGCTGCACTGTATTCGGAGAGACTGGTGTGGGGCACAGGCGGAGCTACACTGTATTGAGAGAGATTGGTGTGGGGCACAGGTAGGGCTACACTGCATTCAGAGAGACTGGTGCGGGGCACAGGCAGGGCTACGCTGCATTCAGAGAGACTGGTGTGGGGCACAGGCAGCGCTACACTGTATTCAGAGAGACTGGTGTGGGGCACAGGCAGAGCTACACTGTATTCAGAGAGACTGGTGTGGGACACAGGCAGAGCTACACTGTATTCGGAGAGACTGGTGTGGGGCACAGGCAGGGCTACACTGTATTCAGAGAGACTGGTGTGGGGCACAGGCAGGGCTGCACTGTATTCAGAGAGACTGGTGTGGGGCACAGGCAGGGCTGCACTGTATTCAGAGAGACTAGTGTGGGGCACAGGCAGAGCTACACGGTATTCAGAGAGACTGGTGTGGGGCACAGGCAGAGCTACGCTGTATTCAGAGAGACTGGTGTGGGGCACAGGCAGGGCTGCTCTGTATTCAGAGAGACTGGTGTGGGGCACAGGCAGGACTGCACTGTATTCGGAGAGACTGGTGTGGGGCACAGGCAGAGCTGCACTGTATTCGGAGAGACTGGTGTGGGGCACAGGCAGAGCTACACTGTATTCAGAGAGACTGGTGTGGGGCACAGGCAGAGCTACACTGTATTCAGAGAGACTGGTGTGGGGCACAGGCAGAGCTACGCTGTATACGGAGAGACTGGTGTGGGGCACAGGCAGGGCTACACTGTATTCGGAGAGACTGGTGTGGGGCACAGGCAGGGCTACACTGTATTCGGAGAGACTGGTGTGGGGCACAGGCAGGGCTACACTGTATTCGGAGAGACTGGTGTGGGGCACAGGCAGGGCTGCACTGTATTCAGAGAGACTGGTGTGGGGCACAGGCAGAGCTACACGGTATTCAGAGAGACTGGTGTGGGGCACAGGAAGGGCTACACTGTATTCGGAGAGACTGGTGTGGGGCGCAGGCAGGGCTGCACTGTATTCAGAAAGACTGATGTGGGGTTCAGGCAGGGCTGCACTGTATTCAGAGAGACTGGCGTGGGGCACAGGCAGCGCTGCACTGTATTCAGAGAGACTGGTGTGGGGCACAGGCAGGGCTGCACTGTATTCGGAGAGACTGGTGTGGGGCACAGGCAGGGCTACACTGTATTCAGAGAGACTGGTGTGGGGCACAGCAGAGCTACACTGTATTCAGAGAGACTGGTGTGGGGCACAGGCAGGGCTACACTGTATTCGGAGAGACTGGTGTGGGGCACAGGCAGGGCTACACTGTATTCGGAGAGACTGGTGTGGGGCACAGGCAGGGCTGCACTGTATTCGGAGAGACTGGTGTGGGACACAGGCAGAGCTACACTGTATTTCGAGAGACAGGTGTGGGGCACAGGCAGGGCTACACGGTATTCAGAGAGACTGGTGTGGGGCACAGGCAGAGCTACGCTGTATTCAGAGAGACTGGTGTGGGCCACAGGCAGGGCTACACTGTATTCAGAGAGACTGGTGTGGGCCACAGGCAGGGCTACACTGTATTCAGAGAGACTGATGTGGGGATCAGGCAGAGATCCACTGTATTCAGAGAGACTGGCGTGGGGCACAGTCAGGGCTGCACTGTATTCAGAGAGACTGGCGTGGGGCACAGGCAGGGCTACACTGTATTCAGAGAGACTGGTGTGGGGCACAGGCAGGGCTACACTGTATTCAGAGAGACTGGTGTGGGGCACAGGCAGGGCTACACGGTATTCAGAGAGACTCGTGTGGGGCACAGGCAGGGCTGCACTGTATTCAGAGAGACTCGTGTGGGGCACAGGCAGGGCTGCACTGTATTTGGAGAGACTGGTGTGGTGCACAGGCAGGGCTACACTGTATTCAGAGAGACTGGTGTGGGACACAGGCAGAGCTACACTGTATTCGGAGAGACTGGTGTGGGGCACAGGCAGGGCTACACTGTATTCAGAGAGACTGGTGTGGGGCACAGGCAGAGCTACACTGTATTCAGAGAGACTGGTGTGGGGCACAGGCTGGGTTACACTTTATTTGGAGATACTGGTGTGGGGCGCAGGCAGGGCTACACTGTATTCAGAGAGACTGGTGTGGGGCACAGGCAGGGCTACACATTATTCAGAGAGACTGGTGTGGGGCACAGGCAGGGCTACACTGTATTCGGAGAGACTGGTGTGGGGCACAAGCTGGGTTACACTGTATTCAGAGAGACTGGTGTGGGGCACAGGCAGGGCTACACTGTATTCAGAGTGACTGGTGAGGGGCACAGGCAGAGCTACACTGTATTCAGAGTGACTGGTGTGGGGCACAGGCAGGGCTGCACTGTATTCGGAGAGACTGGTGTGGGGCACAGGCAGCGCTGCACTGTATTCAGAGAGACTGGCGTGGGGCACAGGCAGGGCTGCACTGTATTCAGAGAGACTGGCGTGGGGCACAGGCAGGGCTGCACTGTATTCATAGAGACTGGCGTGGGGCACAGGCAGCGCTGCACTGTATTCAGAGAGACTGGCGTGGGGCACAGGCAGGGCTGCACTGTATTCAGAGAGACTGGTGTGGGGCACAGGCAGGGCTACACTGTATTCAGAGAGACTGGTGCGGGGCACAGGCAGGGCTACACTGTATTCAGAGAGACTGGTGTGGGGCACAGGCAGTGCTACACTGTATTCAGAGATACTGGTGTGGGGCACAGGCAGGGCTGCACTGTATTCAGAGAGACTGGTGTGGGGCACAGGCAGGGCTACACTGTATTCAAAGAGACTGGTGCGGGGCACAGGCAGGGCTACACTGTATTCAGAGAGACTGCTGTGGGGCACAGGCAGGTCTACACTGTATTCGGAGAGACTGGTGTGGGACACAGGCAGGGCTACACTGTATTCGGAGAGACAGGTGTGGGGCACAGGCAAGGCTGCACTGTATTCAGAGAGACAGGTGTGGGGCACAGGCAGGGCTACACTGTATTCGGAGAGACTAGTGTGGGGCACAGGCAGGGCTACACCGTATTCAGAGAGACTGGTGTGGGGCACAGGCAGGGCTACACTGTATTCGGAGAGAC
Source organism: Scyliorhinus torazame (assembly GCF_047496885.1). Lineage (NCBI taxonomy): Eukaryota > Metazoa > Chordata > Chondrichthyes > Carcharhiniformes > Scyliorhinidae > Scyliorhinus > Scyliorhinus torazame. The sequence goes on from NC_092712.1 coordinate 95,350,866, forward strand.
TAGTGTGGGGCACAGGCAGGGCTACACTGTATTCAGAGAGACTGGGGCGGGGCACAGGCAGGGCTACGCTGCATTCAGAGAGACTGGTGTGGGGCACAAGCAGGGCTACACTGTATTCAGAGAGACTGGTGTGGGGCACAGGCAGAGCTACACTGTATTCAGAGAGACTGGTGTGGGGCACAGGCAGGGCTGCACTGTATTCGGAGAGACTGGTGTGGGGCACAGGCGGAGCTACACTGTATTGAGAGAGATTGGTGTGGGGCACAGGTAGGGCTACACTGCATTCAGAGAGACTGGTGCGGGACACAGGCAGAGCTACACTGTATTTCGAGAGACAGGTGTGGGGCACAGGCAGGGCTACACGGTATTCAGAGAGACTGGTGTGGGGCACAGGCAGAGCTACGCTGTATTCAGAGAGACTGGTGTGGGCCACAGGCAGGGCTACACTGTATTCAGAGAGACTGGTGTGGGCCACAGGCAGGGCTACACTGTATTCAGAGAGACTGATGTGGGGATCAGGCAGAGATCCACTGTATTCAGAGAGACTGGCGTGGGGCACAGTCAGGGCTGCACTGTATTCAGAGAGACTGGCGTGGGGCACAGGCAGGGCTACACTGTATTCAGAGAGACTGGTGTGGGGCACAGGCAGGGCTACACTGTATTCAGAGAGACTGGTGTGGGGCACAGGCAGGGCTACACGGTATTCAGAGAGACTCGTGTGGGGCACAGGCAGGGCTGCACTGTATTCAGAGAGACTCGTGTGGGGCACAGGCAGGGCTGCACTGTATTTGGAGAGACTGGTGTGGTGCACAGGCAGGGCTACACTGTATTCAGAGAGACTGGTGTGGGACACAGGCAGAGCTACACTGTATTCGGAGAGACTGGTGTGGGGCACAGGCAGGGCTACACTGTATTCAGAGAGACTGGTGTGGGGCACAGGCAGAGCTACACTGTATTCACAGAGACTGGTGTGGGGCACAGGCTGGGTTACACTTTATTTGGAGATACTGGTGTGGGGCGCAGGCAGGGCTACACTGTATTCAGAGAGACTGGTGTGGGGCACAGGCAGGGCTACACATTATTCAGAGAGACTGGTGTGGGGCACAGGCAGGGCTACACTGTATTCGGAGAGACTGGTGTGGGGCACAGGCTGGGTTACACTGTATTCAGAGAGACTGGTGTGGGGCACAGGCAGGGCTACACTGTATTCAGAGTGACTGGTGAGGGGCACAGGCAGAGCTACACTGTATTCAGAGTGACTGGTGTGGGGCACAGGCAGGGCTGCACTGTATTCGGAGAGACTGGTGTGGGGCACAGGCAGCGCTGCACTGTATTCAGAGAGACTGGCGTGGGGCACAGGCAGGGCTGCACTGTATTCAGAGAGACTGGCGTGGGGCACAGGCAGGGCTGCACTGTATTCATAGAGACTGGCGTGGGGCACAGGCAGCGCTGCACTGTATTCGGAGAGACTGGCGTGGGGCACAGGCAGGGCTGCACTGTATTCAGAGAGACTGGTGTGGGGCACAGGCAGGGCTACACTGTATTCAGAGAGACTGGTGCGGGGCACAGGCAGGGCTACACTGTATTCAGAGAGACTGGTGTGGGGCACAGGCAGTGCTACACTGTATTCAGAGATACTGGTGTGGGGCACAGGCAGGGCTGCACTGTATTCAGAGAGACTGGTGTGGGGCACAGGCAGGGCTACACTGTATTCAAAGAGACTGGTGCGGGGCACAGGCAGGGCTACACTGTATTCAGAGAGACTGCTGTGGGGCACAGGCAGGGCTACACTGTATTCGGAGAGACTGGTGTGGGACACAGGCAGGGCTACACTGTATTCGGAGAGACAGGTGTGGGGCACAGGCAAGGCTGCACTGTATTCAGAGAGACAGGTGTGGGGCACAGGCAGGGCTACACTGTATTCGGAGAGACTAGTGTGGGGCACAGGCAGGGCTACACCGTATTCAGAGAGACTGGTGTGGGGCACAGGCAGGGCTACACTGTATTCGGAGAGACTAGTGTGGGGCACAGGCAGGGCTACACTGTATTCAGAGAGACTGGGGCGGGGCACAGGCAGGGCTACGCTGCATTCAGAGAGACTGGTGTGGGGCACAAGCAGGGCTACACTGTATTCAGAGAGACTGGTGTGGGGCACAGGCAGAGCTACACTGTATTCAGAGAGACTGGTGTGGGGCACAGGCAGGGCTGCACTGTATTCGGAGAGACTGGTGTGGGGCACAGGCGGAGCTACACTGTATTGAGAGAGATTGGTGTGGGGCACAGGTAGGGCTACACTGCATTCAGAGAGACTGGTGCGGGGCACAGGCAGGGCTACGCTGCATTCAGAGAGACTGGTGTGGGGCACAGGCAGCGCTACACTGTATTCAGAGAGACTGGTGTGGGGCACAGGCAGAGCTACACTGTATTCAGAGAGACTGGTGTGGGACACAGGCAGAGCTACACTGTATTCGGAGAGACTGGTGTGGGGCACAGGCAGGGCTACACTGTATTCAGAGAGACTGGTGTGGGGCACAGGCAGGGCTGCACTGTATTCAGAGAGACTGGTGTGGGGCACAGGCAGGGCTGCACTGTATTCAGAGAGACTAGTGTGGGGCACAGGCAGAGCTACACGGTATTCAGAGAGACTGGTGTGGGGCACAGGCAGAGCTACGCTGTATTCAGAGAGACTGGTGTGGGGCACAGGCAGGGCTGCTCTGTATTCAGAGAGACTGGTGTGGGGCACAGGCAGGACTGCACTGTATTCGGAGAGACTGGTGTGGGGCACAGGCAGAGCTGCACTGTATTCGGAGAGACTGGTGTGGGGCACAGGCAGAGCTACACTGTATTCAGAGAGACTGGTGTGGGGCACAGGCAGAGCTACACTGTATTCAGAGAGACTGGTGTGGGGCACAGGCAGAGCTACGCTGTATACGGAGAGACTGGTGTGGGGCACAGGCAGGGCTACACTGTATTCGGAGAGACTGGTGTGGGGCACAGGCAGGGCTACACTGTATTCGGAGAGACTGGTGTGGGGCACAGGCAGGGCTACACTGTATTCGGAGAGACTGGTGTGGGGCACAGGCAGGGCTGCACTGTATTCAGAGAGACTGGTGTGGGGCACAGGCAGAGCTACACGGTATTCAGAGAGACTGGTGTGGGGCACAGGAAGGGCTACACTGTATTCGGAGAGACTGGTGTGGGGCGCAGGCAGGGCTGCACTGTATTCAGAAAGACTGATGTGGGGTTCAGGCAGGGCTGCACTGTATTCAGAGAGACTGGCGTGGGGCACAGGCAGCGCTGCACTGTATTCAGAGAGACTGGTGTGGGGCACAGGCAGGGCTGCACTGTATTCGGAGAGACTGGTGTGGGGCACAGGCAGGGCTACACTGTATTCAGAGAGACTGGTGTGGGGCACAGCAGAGCTACACTGTATTCAGAGAGACTGGTGTGGGGCACAGGCAGGGCTACACTGTATTCGGAGAGACTGGTGTGGGGCACAGGCAGGGCTACACTGTATTCGGAGAGACTGGTGTGGGGCACAGGCAGGGCTGCACTGTATTCGGAGAGACTGGTGTGGGACACAGGCAGAGCTACACTGTATTTCGAGAGACAGGTGTGGGGCACAGGCAGGGCTACACGGTATTCAGAGAGACTGGTGTGGGGCACAGGCAGAGCTACGCTGTATTCAGAGAGACTGGTGTGGGCCACAGGCAGGGCTACACTGTATTCAGAGAGACTGGTGTGGGCCACAGGCAGGGCTACACTGTATTCAGAGAGACTGATGTGGGGATCAGGCAGAGATCCACTGTATTCAGAGAGACTGGCGTGGGGCACAGTCAGGGCTGCACTGTATTCAGAGAGACTGGCGTGGGGCACAGGCAGGGCTACACTGTATTCAGAGAGACTGGTGTGGGGCACAGGCAGGGCTACACTGTATTCAGAGAGACTGGTGTGGGGCACAGGCAGGGCTACACGGTATTCAGAGAGACTCGTGTGGGGCACAGGCAGGGCTGCACTGTATTCAGAGAGACTCGTGTGGGGCACAGGCAGGGCTGCACTGTATTTGGAGAGACTGGTGTGGTGCACAGGCAGGGCTACACTGTATTCAGAGAGACTGGTGTGGGACACAGGCAGAGCTACACTGTATTCGGAGAGACTGGTGTGGGGCACAGGCAGGGCTACACTGTATTCAGAGAGACTGGTGTGGGGCACAGGCAGAGCTACACTGTATTCAGAGAGACTGGTGTGGGGCACAGGCTGGGTTACACTTTATTTGGAGATACTGGTGTGGGGCGCAGGCAGGGCTACACTGTATTCAGAGAGACTGGTGTGGGGCACAGGCAGGGCTACACATTATTCAGAGAGACTGGTGTGGGGCACAGGCAGGGCTACACTGTATTCGGAGAGACTGGTGTGGGGCACAAGCTGGGTTACACTGTATTCAGAGAGACTGGTGTGGGGCACAGGCAGGGCTACACTGTATTCAGAGTGACTGGTGAGGGGCACAGGCAGAGCTACACTGTATTCAGAGTGACTGGTGTGGGGCACAGGCAGGGCTGCACTGTATTCGGAGAGACTGGTGTGGGGCACAGGCAGCGCTGCACTGTATTCAGAGAGACTGGCGTGGGGCACAGGCAGGGCTGCACTGTATTCAGAGAGACTGGCGTGGGGCACAGGCAGGGCTGCACTGTATTCATAGAGACTGGCGTGGGGCACAGGCAGCGCTGCACTGTATTCAGAGAGACTGGCGTGGGGCACAGGCAGGGCTGCACTGTATTCAGAGAGACTGGTGTGGGGCACAGGCAGGGCTACACTGTATTCAGAGAGACTGGTGCGGGGCACAGGCAGGGCTACACTGTATTCAGAGAGACTGGTGTGGGGCACAGGCAGTGCTACACTGTATTCAGAGATACTGGTGTGGGGCACAGGCAGGGCTGCACTGTATTCAGAGAGACTGGTGTGGGGCACAGGCAGGGCTACACTGTATTCAAAGAGACTGGTGCGGGGCACAGGCAGGGCTACACTGTATTCAGAGAGACTGCTGTGGGGCACAGGCAGGTCTACACTGTATTCGGAGAGACTGGTGTGGGACACAGGCAGGGCTACACTGTATTCGGAGAGACAGGTGTGGGGCACAGGCAAGGCTGCACTGTATTCAGAGAGACAGGTGTGGGGCACAGGCAGGGCTACACTGTATTCGGAGAGACTAGTGTGGGGCACAGGCAGGGCTACACCGTATTCAGAGAGACTGGTGTGGGGCACAGGCAGGGCTACACTGTATTCGGAGAGACTAGTGTGGGGCACAGGCAGGGCTACACTGTATTCAGAGAGACTGGGGCGGGGCACAGGCAGGGCTACGCTGCATTCAGAGAGACTGGTGTGGGGCACAAGCAGGGCTACACTGTATTCAGAGAGACTGGTGTGGGGCACAGGCAGAGCTACACTGTATTCAGAGAGACTGGTGTGGGGCACAGGCAGGGCTGCACTGTATTCGGAGAGACTGGTGTGGGGCACAGGCGGAGCTACACTGTATTGAGAGAGATTGGTGTGGGGCACAGGTAGGGCTACACTGCATTCAGAGAGACTGGTGCGGGGCACAGGCAGGGCTACGCTGCATTCAGAGAGACTGGTGTGGGGCACAGGCAGCGCTACACTGTATTCAGAGAGACTGGTGTGGGGCACAGGCAGAGCTACACTGTATTCAGAGAGACTGGTGTGGGACACAGGCAGAGCTACACTGTATTCGGAGAGACTGGTGTGGGGCACAGGCAGGGCTACACTGTATTCAGAGAGACTGGTGTGGGGCACAGGCAGGGCTGCACTGTATTCAGAGAGACTGGTGTGGGGCACAGGCAGGGCTGCACTGTATTCAGAGAGACTAGTGTGGGGCACAGGCAGAGCTACACGGTATTCAGAGAGACTGGTGTGGGGCACAGGCAGAGCTACGCTGTATTCAGAGAGACTGGTGTGGGCCACAGGCAGGGCTACACTGTATTCAGAGAGACTGATGTGGGGATCAGGCAGAGATCCACTGTATTCAGAGAGACTGGCGTGGGGCACAGGCAGGGCTGCACTGTATTCAGAGAGACTGGCGTGGGGCACAGGCAGGGCTACACTGTATTCGGAGAGACTGGTGTGGGGCACAGGCAGGGCTACACTGTATTCAGAGAGACTGGTGTGGGGCACAGGCAGGGCTACACTGTATTCAGAGAGACTGGTGTGGGGCACAGGCAGGGCTACACGGTATTCAGAGAGACTCGTGTGGGGCACAGGCGGGGCTGCACTGTATTTGGAGAGACTGGTGTGGTGCACAGGCAGGGCTACACTGTATTCAGAGAGACTGGTGTGGGACACAGGCAGAGCTACACTGTATTCGGAGAGACGCGTGTGGGGCACAGGCAGGGCTACACTGTATTCAGAGAGACTGGTGTGGGGCACAGGCAGAGCTACACTGTATTCAGAGAGACTGGTGTGGGGCACAGGCTGGGTTACACTTTATTTGGAGATACTGGTGTGGGGCGCAGGCAGGGCTACACTGTATTCAGAGAGACTGGTGTGGGGCACAGGCAGGGCTACACATTATTCAGAGAGACTGGTGTGGGGCACAGGCAGGGCTACACTGTATTCGGAGAGACTGGTGTGGGGCACAGGCTGGGTTAAACTGTATTCAGAGAGACTGGTGTGGGGCACAGGCAGTGCTACACTGTATTCAGAGATACTGGTGTGGGGCACAGGCCGGGCTGCACTGTATTCAGAGAGACTGGTGTGGGGCACAGGCAGGGCTACACTGTATTCAGAGAGACTGGTGCGGGGCACAGGCAGGGCTACACTGTATTCAGAGAGACTGCTGTGGGGCACAGGCAGGGCTACACTGTATTCGGAGAGACTGGTGTGGGACACAGGCAGGGCTACACTGTATTCGGAGAGACAGGTGTGGGGCACAGGCAAGGCTGCACTGTATTCAGAGAGACAGGTGTGGGGCACAGGCAGGGCTACACTGTATTCGGAGAGACTAGTGTGGGGCACAGGCAGGGCTACACCGTATTCAGAGAGACTGGTGTGGGGCACAGGCAGGGCTACACTGTATTCGGAGAGACTAGTGTGGGGCACAGGCAGGGCTACACTGTATTCAGAGAGACTGGGGCGGGGCACAGGCAGGGCTACGCTGCATTCAGAGAGACTGGTGTGGGGCACAGGCAGGGCTACACTGTATTCAGAGAGACTGGTGTGGGGCTCAGGCAGAGCTACACTGTATTCAGAGAGACTGGTGTGGGGCACAGGCAGGGCTGCACTGTATTCGGAGAGACTGGTGTGGGGCACAGGCAGAGCTACACTGTATTGAGAGAGATTGGTGTGGGGCACAGGTAGGGCTACACTGTATTGAGAGAGACTGGTGCGGGGCACAGGCAGGGCTACGCTGCATTCAGAGAGACTGGTGTGGGGCACAGGCAGGGCTACACTGTATTCAGAGAGACTGGTGCGGGGCACAGGCAGGGCTACACTGTATTCAGAGAGAGTGGTGTGGGGCACAGGCAGTGCTACACTGTATTCAGAGATACTGGTGTGGGGCACAGGCAGGGCTGCACTGTATTCAGAGAGACTGGTGTGGGGCACAGGCAGGGCTACACTGTATTCAGAGAGACTGGTGCGGGGCACAGGCAGGGCTACACTGTATTCAGAGAGACTGCTGTGGGGCACAGGCAGGGCTACACTGTATTCGGAGAGACTGGTCTGGGACACAGGCAGGGCTACACTGTATTCGGAGAGACAGGTGTGGGGCACAGGCAAGGCTGCACTGTATTCAGAGAGACAGGTGTGGGGCACAGGCAGGGCTACACTGTATTCGGAGAGACTAGTGAGGGCACAGGCAGGGCTACACCGTATTCAGAGAGACTGGTGTGGGGCACAGGCAGGGCTACACTGTATTCCGAGAGACTAGTGTGGGGCACAGGCAGGGCTGCACTGTATTCAGAGAGACTGGGGCGGGGCACAGGCAGCGCTACGCTGCATTCAGAGAGACTGGTGTGGGGCACAAGCAGGGCTACACTGTATTCGGAGAGACTGGTGTGGGGCACAGGCAGAGCTCCACTGTATTCAGAGAGACTGGTGTGGGGCACAGGCAGGGCTGCACTGTATTCGGAGAGACTGGTGTGGAGCACAGGCAGAGCTACACTGTATTGAGAGAGATTGGTGTGGGGCACAGGTAGGGCTACACTGTATTCAGAGAGACTGATGCGGGGCACAGGCAGGGCTACGCTGCATTCAGAGAGACTGGTGTGGGGCACAGGCAGCGCTACACTGTATTCAGAGAGACTGGTGTGGGGCACAGGCAGAGCTACACTGTATTCAGAGAGACTGGTGTGGGACACAGGCAGAGCTACACTGTATTCGGAGAGACTGGTGTGGGGCACAGGCAGGGCAACACTGTATTAAGAGAGACTGGTGTGGGGCACAGGCAGGGCTGCACTGTATTCAGAGAGACTGGTGTGGGGCACAGGCAGGGCTGCACTGTATTCAGAGAGACAAGTGTGGGGCACAGGCAGAGCTACACGGTATTCAGAGAGACTGGTGTGGGGCACAGGCAGAGCTACGCTGTATTCAGGGAGACTGGTGTGGGCCACAGGCAGGGCTACACTGTATTCAGAGAGACTGAAGTGGGGATCAGGCAGAGATCCACTGTATTCAGAGAGACTGGCGTGGGGCACAGGCAGGGCTGCACTGTATTCAGAGAGACTGGCGTGGGGCACAGGCAGGGCTACACTGTATTCGGAGAGACTGGTGTGGGGCACAGGCAGGGCTACACTGTATTCAGAGAGACTGGCGTGGGGCACAGGCAGGGCTACACTGTATTCAGAGAGACTGGTGTGGGGCACAGGCAGGGCTACACGGTATTCAGAGAGACTCGTGTGGGGCACAGGCAGGGCTGCACTGTATTTGGAGAGACTGGTGTGGTGCACAGGCAGGGCTACACTGTATTCAGAGAGACTGGTGTGGGACACAGGCAGAGCTACACTGTATTCGGAGAGACGCGTGTGGGGCACAGGCAGGGCTACACTGTATTCAGAGAGACTGGTGTGGGGCACAGGCAGAGCTACACTGTATTCAGAGAGACTGGTGTGGGGCACAGGCTGGGTTACACTTTATTTGGAGATACTGGTGTGGGGCGCAGGCAGGGCTACACTGTATTCAGAGAGACTGGTGTGGGGCACAGGCAGGGCTACACATTATTCAGAGAGACCGGTGTGGGGCACAGGCAGGGCTACACTGTATTCGGAGAGACTGGTGTGGGGCACAGGCTGGGTTAAACTGTATTCAGAGAGACTGGTGTGGGGCACAGGCAGTGCTACACTGTATTCAGAGATACTGGTGTGGGGCACAGGCAGGGCTGCACTGTATTCAGAGAGACTGGTGTGGGGCACAGGCAGGGCTACACTGTATTCAGAGAGACTGGTGCGGGGCACAGGCAGGGCTACACTGTATTCAGAGAGACTGCTGTGGGGCACAGGCAGGGCTACACTGTATTCGGAGAGACTGGTGTGGGACACAGGCAGGGCTACACTGTATTCGGAGAGACAGGTGTGGGGCACAGGCAAGGCTGCACTGTATTCAGAGAGACAGGTGTGGGGCACAGGCAGGGCTACACTGTATTCGGAGAGACTAGTGTGGGGCACAGGCAGGGCTACACCGTATTCAGAGAGACTGGTGTGGGGCACAGGCAGAGCTACACTGTATTCAGAGAGACTCGTGTGGGGCACAGGCAGGGCTGCACTGTATTCGGAGAGACTGGTGTGGGGCACAGGCAGAGCTACACTGTATTGAGAGAGATTGGTGTGGGGCACAGGTAGGGCTACACTGTATTCAGAGAGACTGGTGCGGGGCACAGGCAGGGCTACGCTGCATTCAGAGAGACTGGTGTGGGGCACAGGCAGCGCTACACTGTATTCAGAGAGACTGGTGTGGGGCACAGGCAGAGCTACACTGTATTCAGAGAGACTGGTGTGGGACACAGGCAGAGCTACACTGTATTCGGAGAGACTGGTGTGGGGCACAGGCAGGGCTACACTGTATTCAGAGAGACTGGTGTGGGGCACAGGCAGGGCTGCACTGTATTCAGAGAGACTGGTGTGGGCACAGGCAGGGCTGCACTGTATTCAGAATGACTAGTGTGGGGCACAGGCAGAGCTACACGGTATTCAGAGAGACTGGTGTGGGGCACAGGCAGAGCTACGCTGTATTCAGAGAGACTGGTGTGGGCCACAGGCAGGGCTACACTGTATTCAGAGAGACTGATGTGGGGATCAGGCAGAGATCCACTGTATTCAGAGAGACTGGCGTGGGGCACAGGCAGGGCTGCACTGTATTCAGAGAGACTGGCGTAGGGCACAGGCAGGGCTACACTGTATCCGGAGAGACTGGTGTGGGGCACAGGCAGGGCTACACTGTATTCAGAGAGACTGGTGTGGGGCACAGGCAGGGCTACACTGTATTCAGAGAGACTGGTGTGGGGCACAGGCAGGGCTACACGGTATTCAGAGAGACTCGTGTGGGGCACAGGCAGGGCTGCACTGTATTCAGAGAGACTGGCGTGGGGCACAGGCAGGGCTGCACTGTATTCAGAGAGACTGGCGTGGGGCACAGGCAGCGCTGCACTGTATTCAGAGAGACGAGTGTGGGGCACAGGCAGGGTTACGCTGTATTCAGAGAGACTGGTGTGGGGCACAGGCAGGGCTACGCTGCATTCAGAGAGACTGGTGTGGGGCACAGGCAGGGCTACACTGTATTCAGAGAGACTGGTGAGGGGCACAGGCAGAGCTACACTGTATTCAGAGTGACTGGTGTGGGGCACAGGCAGGGCTGCACTGTATTCGGAGAGACTGGTGTGGGGCACAGGCAGGAATGCACTGTATTCAGAGAGACTGGTGTGGGGCATAGGCAGGGCTACACTGTATTCAGAGAGACTGGTGAGGGGCACAGGCAGGGCTACACTGTATTCGGAGAGACTGGTGTGGGGCACAGGCAGGGCTGCACTGTATTCAGAGAGTCAGGTGCGGGCACAGGCAGGGCTACACTGTATTCGGAGAGACTGGTGTGGGGCACAGGCAGGGCTACAATGCATTCGGAGAGACTGGTGGGGGCACAGGTAGAGCTGCACTGTATTCGGAGAGACTGGTGTGGGGCACAGGCAGGGCTACACTGTATTCGGAGAGACTGGTGTGGGGCACAGGCAGGACTGCACTGTATTCAGAGAGACTGGTGTGGGGCACAGGCAGGGCTACACTGTATTCAGCGAGACTGGTGTGGGGCACAGGCAGAGCTGCACTGTATTCGGAGAGACTGGTGTGGGGCACAGGCAGGGCTACACTGTATTCAGAGAGACTGGTGTGGGGATCAGGCAGGGCTACACTGTATTCGGAGAGACTGGTGTGGGGCACAGGCAGGGCTACACTGTATTCAGAGAGACTGGTGTGGGGCACAGGCAGGGCTACACTGTATTCGGAGAGACTGGTGTGGGACACAGGCAGGGCTACACAGTATTCGGAGTGACTGGTGTGGGGCACAGGCAGGGCTGCACTGTATTCGGAGTGGCTGGTGTGGGGCTCAGGCAGGGCTACACTGTATTCGGAGAGACTGGTATGGGGCACAGGCAGGACGAAACAGTATTCGGAGAGACTGGTGTGGGGCACAGGCAGAGCTACACTGTATTCAGAGAGACTGGTGTGGTGCACAGGCAGGGCTACACTGTATTCAGAGAGACTGGTGTGGGGCACACGCAGAGCTACATTGTATTCACAGAGACTGGTGTGGTGCACAGGCAGGGCTGCACTGTATTCAGAGAGACTGGTGTGGGGCACAGGCAGGGCTGCACTGTATTAAGAGAGACTGGTGTGGGGCACAGGCAGAGCTACACTGTATTCGGAGAGACTGGTGTGGGGCACAGGCAGGGCTGCACTGTATTCGGAGAGACTGGTGTGGGGCACCGGCAGGACTGCACTGTATTCGGAGAGACTGGTGTGGGGCACAGGCAGGAATGCACTGTATTCAGAGAGACTGGTGTGGGGCATAGGCAGGGCTACACTGTATTCAGAGAGACTGGTGAGGGGCACAGGCAGGGCTACACTGTATTCGGAGAGACTGGTGTGGGGCACAGGCAGGACTGCACTGTATTCAGAGAGACTGGTGCGGGGCACAGGCAGGGCTGCACTGTATTCGGAGGGACTGGTGTGGGGCACAGGCTGGGTTACACTGTATTCGGAGAGACTGGTGTGGGGCACAGGCTGGGCTGCACTGTATACGGAGAGACTGATGTGGGACACAGGCAGGGCCACACTGTATTCGGAGAGACTGGTGTGGGGCACAGGCAAGGCTGCACTGTATTCAGAGAGACTGGTGTGGGGCACAGGCAGGGTTGCACTGTATTCAGAGAGACTGGTGTGGGGCACAGGCAGAGCTACACTGTATTCAGAGAGACTGGTGTGGGGCACAGGCAGGGCTGCACTGTATTCAGAGAGACTGGTGTGGGGCACAGGCAGGGCTGCACTGTATTCAGAGAGACTGGTGTGGGGCACAGGCAGGGCTACACTGTATTCGGAGAGACTGGTGTGGGCCACAGGCAGGGCTACACTGTATTCGGAGAGACTGGTGTGGGACACAGGCAGGGCCACACTGTATTCGGAGAGACAGGTGTGGAGCACAGGCAAGGCTGCACTGTATTCAGAGAGACATGTGTGGGGAACAGGCAGGGCTACACTGTATTTGGAGAGACTAATGTGGGGCACAGGGAGGGCTACACTGTATTCAGAAAGAGACTGGTGTGGGGCACAGGCAGGGCTACACTGTATTCGGAGAGACTAGTGTGGGGCACAGGCAGGGCTACACTGTATTCAGAGAGACTGGGGCGGGGCACAGGCAGGGCTACGCTGCATTCAGAGAGACTGGTGTGGGGCACAGGCAGGGCTACACTGTATTCAGAGAGACTGGTGTGGGGCACAGGCAGAGCTACACTGTATTCAGAGAGACTGGTGCGGGGCACAGGCAGGGCTATGCTGCATTCAGAGAGACTGGTGTGGGGCACAGGCAGGGCTACACTGTATTCAGAGAGACTGGTGTGGGGCAAAGGCAGAGCTACACTGTATTCAGAGAGACTGGTGTGGGACACAGGCAGAGCTACACTGTATTCAGAGAGACTGGTGTGGGACACAGGCAGAGCTACACTGTATTTGGAGAGACTAGTGTGGGGCACAGGCAGGGATACACTGTATTCAGAGAGACTGGTGTGGGACACAGGCAGGGCTACACAGCATTCACAGAGACTGGTGTGGGGCACAGGCAGGGCTACACTGTATTCAGAGAGACTGGTGTGGGACACAGGCAGGGCTACACAGTATTCGGAGAGACTGTTGTGGGGCACAGGCAGGGCTACACTGTATTCAGAGAGACTGGTGTGGGGCACAGGCAGGGCTGCACTGTATTCAGAGAGACTGGTGTGGGGCACAGGCAGGACTGCACTGTATTCAGAGAGACTGGTGCGGGGCACAGGTAGGGCTACACTGTATTCGGAGAGACTGGTGTGGGGCACAGGCAGAGCTGCACTGTATTCGGAGAGACTGGTTTGGGGCACAGGCAGAGCTACACTGTATTCAGAGAGACTGGTGTGGGGCACAGGCAGAGCTACGCTGTATTCGGAGAGACTGGTGTGGGGCACAGGCAGGGCTACACTGTATTCAGAGAGACTGGTGTGGGGCACAGGCAGGGCTGCACTGAATTCAGAGAGACTGGTGTGGGGCACAGGCAGGGCTACACTGTATTCAGAGAGACTGGTGTGGGGCACAGGCAGGGCTACACTGTATTCGGAGAGACTGGTGTGGGACACAGGCAGGGCCGCACTGTATTCGGAGAGACAGGTGTGGGGCACAGGCAAGGCTGCACTGTATTCAGAGAGACTGGTGTGGGGCACAGGCAGGGCTGCACTGTATTCAGAGAGACTGGTGTGGGGCACAGGCAGGGCTACACTGTATTCAGAGAGACTGGTGAGGGGCACAGGCAGAGCTACACTGTATTCAGAGTGACTGGTGTGGGGCACAGGCAGGGCTGCACTGTATTCAGAGAGACTGGTGTGGGGCACAGGCAGGGCTGCACTGTATTCAGAGTGACTGGTGTGGGGCACAGGCAGGGCTGCACTGTATTCGGAGAGACTGGTGTGGGGCACAGGCAGGAATGCACTGTATTCAGAGAGACTGGTGTGGGGCATAGGCAGGGCTACACTGTATTCAGAGAGACTGGTGAGGGGCACAGGCAGGGCTACACTGTATTCGGAGAGACTGGTGTGGGGCACAGGCAGGGCTGCACTGTATTCAGAGAGTCAGGTGCGGGCACAGGCAGGGCTACACTGTATTCGGAGAGACTGGTGTGGGGCACAGGCAGGGCTACAATGCATTCGGAGAGACTGGTGGGGGCACAGGTAGAGCTGCACTGTATTCGGAGAGACTGGTGTGGGGCACAGGCAGGGCTACACTGTATTCGGAGAGACTGGTGTGGGGCACAGGCAGGACTGCACTGTATTCAGAGAGACTGGTGTGGGGCACAGGCAGGGCTACACTGTATTCAGCGAGACTGGTGTGGGGCACAGGCAGAGCTGCACTGTATTCGGAGAGACTGGTGTGGGGCACAGGCAGGGCTACACTGTATTCAGAGAGACTGGTGTGGGGATCAGGCAGGGCTACACTGTATTCGGAGAGACTGGTGTGGGGCACAGGCAGGGCTACACTGTATTCAGAGAGACTGGTGTGGGGCACAGGCAGGGCTACACTGTATTCGGAGAGACTGGTGTGGGACACAGGCAGGGCTACACAGTATTCGGAGTGACTGGTGTGGGGCACAGGCAGGGCTGCACTGTATTCGGAGTGGCTGGTGTGGGGCTCAGGCAGGGCTACACTGTATTCGGAGAGACTGGTATGGGGCACAGGCAGGACGAAACAGTATTCGGAGAGACTGGTGTGGGGCACAGGCAGAGCTACACTGTATTCAGAGAGACTGGTGTGGTGCACAGGCAGGGCTACACTGTATTCAGAGAGACTGGTGTGGGGCACACGCAGAGCTACATTGTATTCACAGAGACTGGTGTGGTGCACAGGCAGGGCTGCACTGTATTCAGAGAGACTGGTGTGGGGCACAGGCAGGGCTGCACTGTATTAAGAGAGACTGGTGTGGGGCACAGGCAGAGCTACACTGTATTCGGAGAGACTGGTGTGGGGCACAGGCAGGGCTGCACTGTATTCGGAGAGACTGGTGTGGGGCACCGGCAGGACTGCACTGTATTCGGAGAGACTGGTGTGGGGCACAGGCAGGAATGCACTGTATTCAGAGAGACTGGTGTGGGGCATAGGCAGGGCTACACTGTATTCAGAGAGACTGGTGAGGGGCACAGGCAGGGCTACACTGTATTCGGAGAGACTGGTGTGGGGCACAGGCAGGACTGCACTGTATTCAGAGAGACTGGTGCGGGGCACAGGCAGGGCTGCACTGTATTCGGAGGGACTGGTGTGGGGCACAGGCTGGGTTACACTGTATTCGGAGAGACTGGTGTGGGGCACAGGCTGGGCTGCACTGTATACGGAGAGACTGATGTGGGACACAGGCAGGGCCACACTGTATTCGGAGAGACTGGTGTGGGGCACAGGCAAGGCTGCACTGTATTCAGAGAGACTGGTGTGGGGCACAGGCAGGGTTGCACTGTATTCAGAGAGACTGGTGTGGGGCACAGGCAGAGCTACACTGTATTCAGAGAGACTGGTGTGGGGCACAGGCAGGGCTGCACTGTATTCAGAGAGACTGGTGTGGGGCACAGGCAGGGCTACACTGTATTCGGAGAGACTGGTGTGGGCCACAGGCAGGGCTACACTGTATTCGGAGAGACTGGTGTGGGACACAGGCAGGGCCACACTGTATTCGGAGAGACAGGTGTGGAGCACAGGCAAGGCTGCACTGTATTCAGAGAGACATGTGTGGGGAACAGGCAGGGCTACACTGTATTTGGAGAGACTAATGTGGGGCACAGGGAGGGCTACACTGTATTCAGAAAGAGACTGGTGTGGGGCACAGGCAGGGCTACACTGTATTCGGAGAGACTAGTGTGGGGCACAGGCAGGGCTACACTGTATTCAGAGAGACTGGGGCGGGGCACAGGCAGGGCTACGCTGCATTCAGAGAGACTGGTGTGGGGCACAGGCAGGGCTACACTGTATTCAGAGAGACTGGTGTGGGGCACAGGCAGAGCTACACTGTATTCAGAGAGACTGGTGCGGGGCACAGGCAGGGCTATGCTGCATTCAGAGAGACTGGTGTGGGGCACAGGCAGGGCTACACTGTATTCAGAGAGACTGGTGTGGGGCAAAGGCAGAGCTACACTGTATTCAGAGAGACTGGTGTGGGACACAGGCAGAGCTACACTGTATTCAGAGAGACTGGTGTGGGACACAGGCAGAGCTACACTGTATTTGGAGAGACTAGTGTGGGGCACAGGCAGGGATACACTGTATTCAGAGAGACTGGTGTGGGACACAGGCAGGGCTACACAGCATTCACAGAGACTGGTGTGGGGCACAGGCAGGGCTACACTGTATTCAGAGAGACTGGTGTGGGACACAGGCAGGGCTACACAGTATTCGGAGAGACTGTTGTGGGGCACAGGCAGGGCTACACTGTATTCAGAGAGACTGGTGTGGGGCACAGGCAGGGCTGCACTGTATTCAGAGAGACTGGTGTGGGGCACAGGCAGGACTGCACTGTATTCAGAGAGACTGGTGCGGGGCACAGGTAGGGCTACACTGTATTCGGAGAGACTGGTGTGGGGCACAGGCAGAGCTGCACTGTATTCGGAGAGACTGGTTTGGGGCACAGGCAGAGCTACACTGTATTCAGAGAGACTGGTGTGGGGCACAGGCAGAGCTACGCTGTATTCGGAGAGACTGGTGTGGGGCACAGGCAGGGCTACACTGTATTCAAAGAGACTGGTGTGGGGCACAGGCAGGGCTGCACTGAATTCAGAGAGACTGGTGTGGGGCACAGGCAGGGCTACACTGTATTCAGAGAGACTGGTGTGGGGCACAGGCAGGGCTACACTGTATTCGGAGAGACTGGTGTGGGACACAGGCAGGGCCGCACTGTATTCGGAGAGACAGGTGTGGGGCACAGGCAAGGCTGCACTGTATTCAGAGAGACTGGTGTGGGGCACAGGCAGGGCTGCACTGTATTCAGAGAGACTGGTGTGGGGCACAGGCAGGGCTACACTGTATTCAGAGAGACTGGTGAGGGGCACAGGCAGAGCTACACTGTATTCAGAGTGACTGGTGTGGGGCACAGGCAGGGCTGCACTGTATTCAGAGAGACTGGTGTGGGGCACAGGCAGGGCTGCACTGTATTCAGAGAGACTGGTGTGGGGCACAGGCAGGGCTACACTGTGTTCGGAGAGACTGGTGTGGGCCACAGGCAGGGCTACACTGTATTCGGAGAGACTGGTGTGGGACACAAGCAGGGCCACACTGTATTCGGAGAGACAGGTGTGGGGCACAGGCAAGGCTGCACTGTATTCAGAGAGACACGTGTGGGGAACAGGCAGGGCTACACTGTATTTGGAGAGACTAGTGTGGGGCACAGGGAGGGCTACACTGTATTCAGAGAGACTGGTGTGGGGCACAGGCAGGGCTACACTGTATTCGGAGAGACTAGTGTGGGGCACAGGCAGGGCTACACTGTATTCAGAGAGACTGGGGCGGGGCACAGGCAGAGCTACGCTGTATTCGGAGAGACTGGTGTGGGGCACAGGCAGGGCTACACTGTATTCGGAGAGACTGGTGTGGGACACAGGCAGAGCTACACTGTATTCAGAAAGACTGGTGTGGGACACAGGCAGGGCTATGCTGCATTCGGAGAGACTGGTGTGGGGCACAGGCAGGGCTACACTGTATTCAGAGAGACTGGTGTGAGGCAAAGGCAGAGCTACACTGTATTCGGAGAGACTGGTGTGGGACACAGGCAGAGTTACACTGTATTCAGAGAGACTGGTGTGGGACACAGGCAGAGCTACACTGTATTTGGAGAGACTAGCGTGGGGCACAGGCAGGGATACACTGTATTCAGAGAGACTGGTGTGGGACACAGGCAGGGCTACACAGTATTCAGAGAGACTGGTGTGGGGCACAGGCAGGGCTACACTGTATTCAGAGAGACTGGTGTGGGACACAGGCAGAGCTACACTGTATTCGGAGAGACTGGTGTGGGCACAGGCAGGGCTACACTGTATTCAGAGAGACTGGTGTGGGGTACAGGCAGGGCTGCTCTGTATTCAGAGAGACTGGTGTGGGGCACAGGCAGGACTGCACTGTATTCGGAGAGACTGGTGTGGGGCACAGGCAGAGCTGCACTGTATTCGGAGAGACTGGTGTGGGGCACAGGCAGAGCTACACTGTATTCAGAGAGACTGGTGTGGGGCACAGGCAGAGCTACACTGTTTTCAGAGAGACTGGTGTGGGGCACAGGCAGAGCTACGCTGTATACGGAGAGACTGGTGTGGGGCACAGGCAGGGCTACACTGTATTCGGAGAGACTGGTGTGGGGCACAGGCAGGGCTGCACTGTATTCAGAGAGACTGGTGTGGGGCACAGGCAGAGCTACACGGTATTCAGAGAGACTGGTGTGGGGCACAGGAAGGGCTACACTGTATTCGGAGAGACTGGTGTGGGGCGCAGGCAGGGCTACACTGTATTCAGAAAGACTGATGTGGGGTTCAGGCAGGGCTGCACTGTATTCAGAGAGACTGGCGTGGGGCACAGGCAGCGCTGCACTGTATTCAGAGAGACTGGTGTGGGGCACAGGCAGGGCTGCACTGTATTAGGAGAGACTGGTGTGGGGCACAGGCAGGGCTACACTGTATTCAGAGAGACTGGTGTGGGGCACAGCAGAGCTACACTGTATTCAGAGAGACTGGTGTGGGGCACAGGCAGGGCTACACTGTATTCGGAGAGACTGGTGTGGGGCACAGGCAGGGCTACACTGTATTCGGAGAGACTGGTGTGGGGCACAGGCAGGGCTGCACTGTATTCGGAGAGACTGGTGTGGGACACAGGCAGAGCTACACTGTATTTAGAGAGACAGGTGTGGGGCACAGGCAGGGCTACACGGTATTCAGAGAGACTGGTGTGGGGCACAGGCAGAGCTACGCTGTATTCAGAGAGACTGGTGTGGGCCACAGGCAGGGCTACACTGTATTCAGAGAGACTGGTGTGGGCCACAGGCAGGGCTACACTGTATTCAGAGAGACTGATGTGGGGATCAGGCAGAGATCCACTGTATTCAGAGAGACTGGCGTGGGGCACAGTCAGGGCTGCACTGTATTCAGAGAGACTGGCGTGGGGCACAGGCAGGGCTACACTGTATTCAGAGAGACTGGTGTGGGGCACAGGCAGGGCTACACTGTATTTAGAGAGACTGGTGTGGGGCACAGGCAGGGCTACACGGTATTCAGAGAGACTCGTGTGGGGCACAGGCAGGGCTGCACTGTATTCAGAGAGACTCGTGTGGGGCACAGGCAGGGCTGCACTGTATTTGGAGAGACTGGTGTGGTGCACAGGCAGGGCTACACTGTATTCAGAGAGACTGGTGTGGGACACAGGCAGAGCTACACTGTATTCGGAGAGACTGGTGTGCGGCACAGGCAGGTTTACACTGTATTCAGAGAGACTGGTGTGGGGCACAGGCAGAGCTACACTGTATTCAGAGAGACTGGTGTGGGGCACAGGCTGGGTTACACTTTATTTGGAGATACTGGTGTGGGGCGCAGGCAGGGCTACACTGTATTCAGAGAGACTGGTGTGGGGCACAGGCAGGGCTACACATTATTCAGAGAGACTGGTGTGGGGCACAGGCAGGGCTACACTGTATTCGGAGAGACTGGTGTGGGGCACAGGCTGGGTTACACTGTATTCAGAGAGACTGGTGTGGGGCACAGGCAGGGCTACACTGTATTCAGAGTGACTGGTGAGGGGCACAGGCAGAGCTACACTGTATTCAGAGTGACTGGTGTGGGGCACAGGCAGGGCTGCACTGTATTCGGAGAGACTGGTGTGGGGCACAGGCAGCGCTGCACTGTATTCAGAGAGACTGGCGTGGGGCACAGGCAGGGCTGCACTGTATTCAGAGAGACTGGCGTGGGGCACAGGCAGGGCTGCACTGTATTCATAGAGACTGGAGTGGGGCACAGGCAGCGCTGCACTGTATTCAGAGAGACTGGCGTGGGGCACAGGCAGGGCTGCACTGTATTCAGAGAGACTGGTGTGGGGCACAGGCAGGGCTACACTGTATTCAGAGAGACTGGTGCGGGGCACAGGCAGGGCTACACTGTATTCAGAGAGACTGGTGTGGGGCACAGGCAGTGCTACACTGTATTCAGAGATACTGGTGTGGGGCACAGGCAGGGCTGCACTGTATTCAGAGAGACTGGTGTGGGGCACAGGCAGGGCTACACTGTATTCAGAGAGACTGGTGCGGGGCACAGGCAGGGCTACACTGTATTCAGAGAGACTGCTGCGGGGCACAGGCAGGGCTACACTGTATTCGGAGAGACTGGTGTGGGACACAGGCAGGGCTACACTGTATTCGGAGAGACTAGTGTGGGGCACAGGCAGGGCTACACTGTATTCAGAGAGACTGGGGCGGGGCACAGGCAGAGCTACGCTGTATTCGGAGAGACTTGTGTGGGGCACATTCAGGGCTACACTGTATTCGGAGAGACTGGTGTGGGACACAGGCAGAGCTACACTGTATTCAGAAAGACTGGTGTGGGACACAGACAGGGCTATGCTGCAATCAGAGAGACTGGAGTGGGGCACAGGCAGGGCTACACTGTATTCAGAGAGACTGGTGTGGGGCAAAGGCAGAGCTACACTGTATTCGGAGAGACTGGTGTGGGACACAGGCAGAGCTACACTGTATTCAGAGAGACTGGTGTGGGACACAGGCAGAGCTACACTGTATTTGGAGAGACTAGCGTGGGGCACAGGCAGGGATACACTGTATTCAGAGAGACTGGTGTGGGACACAGGCAGGGCTACACTGTATTCAGAGAGACTGGTGTGGGGCACAGGCAGGGCTGCTCTGTATTCAGAGAGACTGGTGTGGGGCACAGGCAGGACTGCACTGTATTCGGAGAGACTGGTGTGGGGCACAGGCAGAGCTGCACTGTATTCGGAGAGACTGGTGTGGGGCACAGGCAGAGCTACACTGTATTCAGAGAGACTGGTGTGGGGCACAGGCAGAGCTACACTGTTTTCAGAGAGACTGGTGTGGGGCACAGGCAGAGCTACGCTGTATACGGAGAGACTGGTGTGGGGCACAGGCAGGGCTACACTGTATTCGGAGAGACTGGTGTGGGGCACAGGCAGGGCTACACTGTATTCGGAGAGACTGGTGTGGGGCACAGGCAGGGCTACACTGTATTCGGAGAGACTGGTGTGGGGCACAGGCAGGGCTGCACTGTATTCAGAGAGACTGGTGTGGGGCACAGGCCGAGCTACACGGTATTCAGAGAGACTGGTGTGGGGCACAGGAAGGGCTACACTGTATTCGGAGAGACTGGTGTGGGGCGCAGGCAGGGCTACACTGTATTCAGAAAGACTGATGTGGGGTTCAGGCAGGGCTGCACTGTATTCAGAGAGACTGGCGTGGGGCACAGGCAGCGCTGCACTGTATTCAGAGAAACTGGTGTGGGGCACAGGCAGGGCTGCACTGTATTCGGAGAGACTGGTGTGGGGCACAGGCAGGGCTACACTGTATTCAGAGAGACTGGTGTGGGGCACAGCAGAGCTACACTGTATTCAGAGAGACTGGTGTGGGGCACAGGCAGGGCTACACTGTTTTCGGAGAGACTGGTGTGGGGCACAGGCAGGGCTACACTGTATTCGGAGAGACTGGTGTGGGGCACAGGCAGGGCTGCACTGTATTCGGAGAGACTGGTGTGGGACACAGGCAGAGCTACACTGTATTTAGAGAGACAGGTGTGGGGCACAGGCAGGGCTACACGGTATTCAGAGAGACTGGTGTGGGGCACAGGCAGAGCTACGCTGTATTCAGAGAGACTGGTGTGGGCCACAGGCAGGGCTACACTGTATTCAGAGAGACTGGTGTGGGCCACAGGCAGGGCTACACTGTATTCAGAGAGACTGATGTGGGGATCAGGCAGAGATCCACTGTATTCAGAGAGACTGGCGTGGGGCACAGTCAGGGCTGCACTGTATTCAGAGAGACTGGCGTGGGGCACAGGCAGGGCTACACTGTATTCAGAGAGACTGGTGTGGGGCACAGGCAGGGCTACACTGTATTTAGAGAGACTGGTGTGGGGCACAGGCAGGGCTACACGGTATTCAGAGAGACTCGTGTGGGGCACAGGCAGGGCTGCACTGTATTCAGAGAGACTCGTGTGGGGCACAGGCAGGGCTGCACTGTATTTGGAGAGACTGGTGTGGTGCACAGGCAGGGCTACACTGTATTCAGAGAGACTGGTGTGGGACACAGGCAGAGCTACACTGTATTCGGAGAGACTGGTGTGGGGCACAGGCAGGGCTACACTGTATTCAGAGAGACTGGTGTGGGGCACAGGCAGAGCTACACTGTATTCAGAGAGACTGGTGTGGGGCACAGGCTGGGTTACACTTTATTTGGAGATACTGGTGTGGGGCGCAGGCAGGGCTACACTGTATTCAGAGAGACTGGTGTGGGGCACAGGCAGGGCTACACATTATTCAGAGAGACTGGTGTGGGGCACAGGCAGGGCTACACTGTATTCGGAGAGACTGGTGTGGGGCACAGGCTGGGTTACACTGTATTCAGAGAGACTGGTGTGGGGCACAGGCAGGGCTACACTGTATTCAGAGTGACTGGTGAGGGGCACAGGCAGAGCTACACTGTATTCAGAGTGACTGGTGTGGGGCACAGGCAGGGCTGCACTGTATTCGGAGAGACTAGTGTGGGGCACAGGCAGCGCTGCACTGTATTCAGAGAGACTGGCGTGGGGCACAGGCATGGCTGCACTGTATTCAGAGAGACTGGCGTGGGGCACAGGCAGGGCTGCACTGTATTCATAGAGACTGGCGTGGGGCACAGGCAGCGCTGCACTGTATTCAGAGAGACTGGCGTGGGGCACAGGCAGGGCTGCACTGTATTCAGAGAGACTGGTGTGGGGCACAGGCAGGGCTACACTGTATTCAGAGAGACTGGTGCGGGGCACAGGCAGGGCTACACTGTATTCAGAGAGACTGGTGTGGGGCACAGGCAGTGCTACACTGTATTCAGAGATACTGGTGTGGGGCACAGGCAGGGCTGCACTGTATTCAGAGAGACTGGTGTGGGGCACAGGCAGGGCTACACTGTATTCAGAGAGACTGGTGCGGGGCACAGGCAGGGCTACACTGTATTCAGAGAGACTGCTGTGGGGCACAGGCAGGGCTACACTGTATTCGGAGAGACTGGTGTGGGACACAGGCAGGGCTACACTGTATTCGGAGAGACAGGTGTGGGGCACAGGCAAGGCTGCACTGTATTCAGAGAGACAGGTGTGGGGCACAGGCAGGGCTACACTGTATTCGGAGAGACTAGTGTGGGGCACAGGCAGGGCTACACCGTATTCAGAGAGACTGGTGTGGGGCACAGGCAGGGCTACACTGTATTCGGAGAGACTAGTGTGGGGCACAGGCAGGGCTACACTGTATTCAGAGAGACTGGGGCGGGGCACAGGCAGGGCTACGCTGCATTCAGAGAGACTGGTGTGGGGCACAAGCAGGGCTACACTGTATTCAGAGAGACTGGTGTGGGCCACAGGCAGGGCTACACTGTATTCAGAGAGACTGATGTGGGGATCAGGCAGAGATCCACTGTATTCAGAGAGACTGGCGTGGGGCACAGGCAGGGCTGCACTGTATTCAGAGAGACTGGCGTGGGGCACAGGCAGGGCTACACTGTATTCGGAGAGACTGGTGTGGGGCACAGGCAGGGCTACACTGTATTCAGAGAGACTGGTGTGGGGCACAGGCAGGGCTACACTGTATTCAGAGAGACTGGTGTGGGGCACAGGCAGGGCTACACGGTATTCAGAGAGACTCGTGTGGGGCACAGGCAGGGCTGCACTGTATTTGGAGAGACTGGTGTGGTGCACAGGCAGGGCTACACTGTATTCAGAGAGACTGGTGTGGGACACAGGCAGAGCTACACTGTATTCGGAGAGACGCGTGTGGGGCACAGGCAGGGCTACACTGTATTCAGAGAGACTGGTGTGGGGCACAGGCAGAGCTACACTGTATTCAGAGAGACTGGTGTGGGGCACAGGCTGGGTTACACTTTATTTGGAGATACTGGTGTGGGGCGCAGGCAGGGCTACACTGTATTCAGAGAGACTGGTGTGGGGCACAGGCAGGGCTACACATTATTCAGAGAGACTGGTGTGGGGCACAGGCAGGGCTACACTGTATTCGGAGAGACTGTTGTGGGGCACAGGCTGGGTTAAACTGTATTCAGAGAGACTGGTGTGGGGCACAGGCAGTGCTACACTGTATTCAGAGATACTGGTGTGGGGCACAGGCAGGGCTGCACTGTATTCAGAGAGACTGGTGTGGGGCACAGGCAGGGCTACACTGTATTCAGAGAGACTGGTGCGGGGCACAGGCAGGGCTACACTGTATTCAGAGAGACTGCTGTGGGGCACAGGCAGGGCTACACTGTATTCGGAGAGACAGGTGTGGGGCACAGGCAAGGCTGCACTGTATTCAGAGAGACAGGTGTGGGGCACAGGCAGGGCTACACTGTATTCGGAGAGACTAGTGTGGGGCACAGGCAGGGCTACACCGTATTCAGAGAGACTGGTGTGGGGCACAGGCAGGGCTACACTGTATTCGGAGAGACTAGTGTGGGGCACAGGCAGGGCTACACTGTATTCAGAGAGACTGGGGCGGGGCACAGGCAGGGCTGCACTGTATTCGGAGAGACTGGTGTGGGGCACAGGCAGAGCTACACTGTATTGAGAGAGATTGGTGTGGGGCACAGGTAGGGCTACACTGTATTCAGAGAGACTGGTGCGGGGCACAGGCAGGGCTACGCTGCATTCAGAGAGACTGGTGTGGGGCACAGGCAGGGCTACACTGTATTCAGAGAGACTGGTGCGGGGCACAGGCAGGGCTACACTGTGTTCAGAGAGACTGGTGTGAGGCACAGGCAGTGCTACACTGTATTCAGAGATACTGGTGTGGGGCACAGGCAGGGCTGCACTGTATTCAGAGAGACTGGTGTGGGGCACAGGCAGGGCTACACTGTATTCAGAGAGACTGGTGCGGGGCACAGGCAGGGCTACACTGTATTCAGAGAGACTGCTGTGGGGCACAGGCAGGGCTACACTGTATTCGGAGAGACTGGTCTGGGACACAGGCAGGGCTACACCGTATTCAGAGAGACTGGTGTGGGACACAAGCAGGGCTACACTGTATTCAGAGAGACTGGTGTGGGGCACAGGCAGAGCTACACTGTATTCAGAGAGACTGGTGTGGGGCACAGGCAGGGCTGCACTGTATTCGGAGAGACTGGTGTGGAGCACAGGCAGAGCTACACTGTATTGAGAGAGATTGGTGTGGGGCACAGGTAGGGCTACACTGTATTCAGAGAGACTGGTGCGGGGCACAGGCAGGGCTACGCTGCATTCAGAGAGACTGGTGTGGGGCACAGGCAGCGCTACACTGTATTCAGAGAGACTGGTGTGGGGCACAGGCAGAGCTACACTGTATTCAGAGAGACTGGTGTGGGACACAGCCAGAGCTACACTGTATTCGGAGAGACTGGTGTGGGGCACAGGCAGGGCTACACTGTATTCAGAGAGACTGGTGTGGGGCACAGGCAGGGCTGCACTGTATTCAGAGAGACTGGTGTGGGGCACAGGCAGGGCTGCACTGTATTCAGAGAGACTAGTGTGGGGCACAGGCAGAGCTACACGGTATTCAGAGAGACTGGTGTGGGGCACAGGCAGAGCTACGCTGTATTCAGAGAGACTGGTGTGGGCCACAGGCAGGGCTACACTGTATTCAGAGAGACTGATGTGGGGATCAGGCAGAGATCCACTGTATTCAGAGAGACTGGCGTGGGGCACAGGCAGGGCTGCACTGTATTCAGAGAGACTGGCGTGGGGCACAGGCAGGGCTACACTGTATTCGGAGAGACTGGTGTGGGGCACAGGCAGGGCTACACTGTATTCAGAGAGACTGGTGTGGGGCACAGGCAGGGCTACACTGTATTCAGAGAGACTGGTGTGGGGCACAGGCAGGGCTACACGGTATTCAGAGAGACTCGTGTGGGGCACAGGCAGGGCTGCACTTTATTTGGAGAGACTGGTGTGGTGCACAGGCAGGGCTACACTGTATTCAGAGAGACTGGTGTGGGACACAGGCAGAGCTACACTGTATTCGGAGAGACGCGTGTGGGGCACAGGCAGGGCTACACTGTATTCAGAGAGACTGGTGTGGGGCACAGGCAGAGCTACACTGTATTCAGAGAGACTGGTGTGGGGCACAGGCTGGGTTACACTTTATTTGGAGATACTGGTGTGGGGCGCAGGCAGGGCTACACTGTATTCAGAGAGACTGGTGTGGGGCACAGGCAGGGCTACACATTATTCAGAGAGACTGGTGTGGGGCACAGGCAGGGCTACACTGTATTCGGAGAGACTGGTGTGGGGCACAGGCTGGGTTAAACTGTATTCAGAGAGACTGGTGTGGGGCACAGGCAGTGCTACACTGTATTCAGAGATACTGGTGTGGGGCACAGGCAGGGCTGCACTGTATTCAGAGAGACTGGTGTGGGGCACAGGCAGGGCTACACTGTATTCAGAGAGACTGGTGCGGGGCACAGGCAGGGCTACACTGTATTCAGAGAGACTGCTGTGGGGCACAGGCAGAGCTACGCTGTATACGGAGAGACTGGTGTGGGGCACAGGCAGGGCTACACTGTATTCGGAGAGACTGGTGTGGGGCACAGGCAGGGCTACACTGTATTCGGAGAGACTGGTGTGGGGCACAGGCAGGGCTACACTGTATTCGGAGAGACTGGTGTGGGGCACAGGCAGGGCTGCACTGTATTCAGAGAGACTGGTGTGGGGCACAGGCAGAGCTACACGGTATTCAGAGAGACTGGTGTGGGGCACAGGAAGGGCTACACTGTATTCGGAGAGACTGGTGTGGGGCGCAGGCAGGGCTACACTGTATTCAGAAAGACTGATGTGGGGTTCAGGCAGGGCTGCACTGTATTCAGAGAGACTGGCGTGGGGCACAGGCAGCGCTGCACTGTATTCAGAGAGACTGGTGTGGGGCACAGGCAGGGCTGCACTGTATTAGGAGAGACTGGTGTGGGGCACAGGCAGGGCTACACTGTATTCAGAGAGACTGGTGTGGGGCACAGCAGAGCTACACTGTATTCAGAGAGACTGGTGTGGGGCACAGGCAGGGCTACACTGTATTCGGAGAGACTGGTGTGGGGCACAGGCAGGGCTACACTGTATTCGGAGAGACTGGTGTGGGGCACAGGCAGGGCTGCACTGTATTCGGAGAGACTGGTGTGGGACACAGGCAGAGCTACACTGTATTTAGAGAGACAGGTGTGGGGCACAGGCAGGGCTACACGGTATTCAGAGAGACTGGTGTGGGGCACAGGCAGAGCTACGCTGTATTCAGAGAGACTGGTGTGGGCCACAGGCAGGGCTACACTGTATTCAGAGAGACTGGTGTGGGCCACAGGCAGGGCTACACTGTATTCAGAGAGACTGATGTGGGGATCAGGCAGAGATCCACTGTATTCAGAGAGACTGGCGTGGGGCACAGTCAGGGCTGCACTGTATTCAGAGAGACTGGCGTGGGGCACAGGCAGGGCTACACTGTATTCAGAGAGACTGGTGTGGGGCACAGGCAGGGCTACACTGTATTTAGAGAGACTGGTGTGGGGCACAGGCAGGGCTACACGGTATTCAGAGAGACTCGTGTGGGGCACAGGCAGGGCTGCACTGTATTCAGAGAGACTCGTGTGGGGCACAGGCAGGGCTGCACTGTATTTGGAGAGACTGGTGTGGTGCACAGGCAGGGCTACACTGTATTCAGAGAGACTGGTGTGGGACACAGGCAGAGCTACACTGTATTCGGAGAGACTGGTGTGCGGCACAGGCAGGGTTACACTGTATTCAGAGAGACTGGTGTGGGGCACAGGCAGAGCTACACTGTATTCAGAGAGACTGGTGTGGGGCACAGGCTGGGTTACACTTTATTTGGAGATACTGGTGTGGGGCGCAGGCAGGGCTACACTGTATTCAGAGAGACTGGTGTGGGGCACAGGCAGGGCTACACATTATTCAGAGAGACTGGTGTGGGGCACAGGCAGGGCTACACTGTATTCGGAGAGACTGGTGTGGGGCACAGGCTGGGTTACACTGTATTCAGAGAGACTGGTGTGGGGCACAGGCAGGGCTACACTGTATTCAGAGTGACTGGTGAGGGGCACAGGCAGAGCTACACTGTATTCAGAGTGACTGGTGTGGGGCACAGGCAGGGCTGCACTGTATTCGGAGAGACTGGTGTGGGGCACAGGCAGCGCTGCACTGTATTCAGAGAGACTGGCGTGGGGCACAGGCAGGGCTGCACTGTATTCAGAGAGACTGGCGTGGGGCACAGGCAGGGCTGCACTGTATTCATAGAGACTGGAGTGGGGCACAGGCAGCGCTGCACTGTATTCAGAGAGACTGGCGTGGGGCACAGGCAGGGCTGCACTGTATTCAGAGAGACTGGTGTGGGGCACAGGCAGGGCTACACTGTATTCAGAGAGACTGGTGCGGGGCACAGGCAGGGCTACACTGTATTCAGAGAGACTGGTGTGGGGCACAGGCAGTGCTACACTGTATTCAGAGATACTGGTGTGGGGCACAGGCAGGGCTGCACTGTATTCAGAGAGACTGGTGTGGGGCACAGGCAGGGCTACACTGTATTCAGAGAGACTGGTGCGGGGCACAGGCAGGGCTACACTGTATTCAGAGAGACTGCTGTGGGGCACAGGCAGGGCTACACTGTATTCGGAGAGACTGGTGTGGGACACAGGCAGGGCTACACTGTATTCGGAGAGACTAGTGTGGGGCACAGGCAGGGCTACACTGTATTCAGAGAGACTGGGGCGGGGCACAGGCAGAGCTACGCTGTATTCGGAGAGACTGGTGTGGGGCACATTCAGGGCTACACTGTATTCGGAGAGACTGGTGTGGGACACAGGCAGAGCTACACTGTATTCAGAAAGACTGGTGTGGGACACAGGCAGGGCTATGCTGCATTCAGAGAGACTGGAGTGGGGCACAGGCAGGGCTACACTGTATTCAGAGAGACTGGTGTGGGGCAAAGGCAGAGCTACACTGTATTCGGAGAGACTGGTGTGGGACACAGGCAGAGCTACACTGTATTCAGAGAGACTGGTGTGGGACACAGGCAGAGCTACACTGTATTTGGAGAGACTAGCGTGGGGCACAGGCAGGGATACACTGTATTCAGAGAGACTGGTGTGGGACACAGGCAGGGCTACACTGTATTCAGAGAGACTGGTGTGGGGCACAGGCAGGGCTGCTCTGTATTCAGAGAGACTGGTGTGGGGCACAGGCAGGACTGCACTGTATTCGGAGAGACTGGTGTGGGGCACAGGCAGAGCTGCACTGTATTCGGAGAGACTGGTGTGGGGCACAGGCAGAGCTACACTGTATTCAGAGAGACTGGTGTGGGGCACAGGCAGAGCTACACTGTTTTCAGAGAGACTGGTGTGGGGCACAGGCAGAGCTACGCTGTATACGGAGAGACTGGTGTGGGGCACAGGCAGGGCTACACTGTATTCGGAGAGACTGGTGTGGGGCACAGGCAGGGCTACACTGTATTCGGAGAGACTGGTGTGGGGCACAGGCAGGGCTACACTGTATTCGGAGAGACTGGTGTGGGGCACAGGCAGGGCTGCACTGTATTCAGAGAGACTGGTGTGGGGCACAGGCCGAGCTACACGGTATTCAGAGAGACTGGTGTGGGGCACAGGAAGGGCTACACTGTATTCGGAGAGACTGGTGTGGGGCGCAGGCAGGGCTACACTGTATTCAGAAAGACTGATGTGGGGTTCAGGCAGGGCTGCACTGTATTCAGAGAGACTGGCGTGGGGCACAGGCAGCGCTGCACTGTATTCAGAGAAACTGGTGTGGGGCACAGGCAGGGCTGCACTAGTATTCGGAGAGACTGGTGTGGGGCACAGGCAGGGCTACACTGTATTCAGAGAGACTGGTGTGGGGCACAGCAGAGCTACACTGTATTCAGAGAGACTGGTGTGGGGCACAGGCAGGGCTACACTGTTTTCGGAGAGACTGGTGTGGGGCACAGGCAGGGCTACACTGTATTCGGAGAGACTGGTGTGGGGCACAGGCAGGGCTGCACTGTATTCGGAGAGACTGGTGTGGGACACAGGCAGAGCTACACTGTATTTAGAGAGACAGGTGTGGGGCACAGGCAGGGCTACACGGTATTCAGAGAGACTGGTGTGGGGCACAGGCAGAGCTACGCTGTATTCAGAGAGACTGGTGTGGGCCACAGGCAGGGCTACACTGTATTCAGAGAGACTGGTGTGGGCCGCAGGCAGGGCTACACTGTATTCAGAGAGACTGATGTGGGGATCAGGCAGAGATCCACTGTATTCAGAGAGACTGGCGTGGGGCACAGTCAGGGCTGCACTGTATTCAGAGAGACTGGCGTGGGGCACAGGCAGGGCTACACTGTATTCAGAGAGACTGGTGTGGGGCACAGGCAGGGCTACACTGTATTTAGAGAGACTGGTGTGGGGCACAGGCAGGGCTACACGGTATTCAGAGAGACTCGTGTGGGGCACAGGCAGGGCTGCACTGTATTCAGAGAGACTCGTGTGGGGCACAGGCAGGGCTGCACTGTATTTGGAGAGACTGGTGTGGTGCACAGGCAGGGCTACACTGTATTCAGAGAGACTGGTGTGGGACACAGGCAGAGCTACACTGTATTCGGAGAGACTGGTGTGGGGCACAGGCAGGGCTACACTGTATTCAGAGAGACTGGTGTGGGGCACAGGCAGAGCTACACTGTATTCAGAGAGACTGGTGTGGGGCACAGGCTGGGTTACACTTTATTTGGAGATACTGGTGTGGGGCGCAGGCAGGGCTACACTGTATTCAGAGAGACTGGTGTGGGGCACAGGCAGGGCTACACATTATTCAGAGAGACTGGTGTGGGGCACAGGCAGGGCTACACTGTATTCGGAGAGACTGGTGTGGGGCACAGGCTGGGTTACACTGTATTCAGAGAGACTGGTGTGGGGCACAGGCAGGGCTACACTGTATTCAGAGTGACTGGTGAGGGGCACAGGCAGAGCTACACTGTATTCAGAGTGACTGGTGTGGGGCACAGGCAGGGCTGCACTGTATTCGGAGAGACTAGTGTGGGGCACAGGCAGCGCTGCACTGTATTCAGAGAGACTGGCGTGGGGCACAGGCATGGCTGCACTGTATTCAGAGAGACTGGCGTGGGGCACAGGCAGGGCTGCACTGTATTCATAGAGACTGGCGTGGGGCACAGGCAGCGCTGCACTGTATTCAGAGAGACTGGCGTGGGGCACAGGCAGGGCTGCACTGTATTCAGAGAGACTGGTGTGGGGCACAGGCAGGGCTACACTGTATTCAGAGAGACTGGTGCGGGGCACAGGCAGGGCTACACTGTATTCAGAGAGACTGGTGTGGGGCACAGGCAGTGCTACACTGTATTCAGAGATACTGGTGTGGGGCACAGGCAGGGCTGCACTGTATTCAGAGAGACTGGTGTGGGGCACAGGCAGGGCTACACTGTATTCAGAGAGACTGGTGCGGGGCACAGGCAGGGCTACACTGTATTCGGAGAGACTGGTGTGGGGCACAGGCAGGGCTACACTGTATTCGGAGAGACTGGTGTGGGGCACAGGCAGGGCTGCACTGTATTCAGAGAGACTGGTGTGGGGCACAGGCAGAGCTACACGGTATTCAGAGAGACTGGTGTGGGGCACAGGAAGGGCTACACTGTATTCGGAGAGACTGGTGTGGGGCGCAGGCAGGGCTACACTGTATTCAGAAAGACTGATGTGGGGTTCAGGCAGGGCTGCACTGTATTCAGAGAGACTGGCGTGGGGCACAGGCAGCGCTGCACTGTATTCAGAGAGACTGGTGTGGGGCACAGGCAGGGCTGCACTGTATTAGGAGAGACTGGTGTGGGGCACAGGCAGGGCTACACTGTATTCAGAGAGACTGGTGTGGGGCACAGCAGAGCTACACTGTATTCAGAGAGACTGGTGTGGGGCACAGGCAGGGCTACACTGTATTCGGAGAGACTGGTGTGGGGCACAGGCAGGGCTACACTGTATTCGGAGAGACTGGTGTGGGGCACAGGCAGGGCTGCACTGTATTCGGAGAGACTGGTGTGGGACACAGGCAGAGCTACACTGTATTTAGAGAGACAGGTGTGGGGCACAGGCAGGGCTACACGGTATTCAGAGAGACTGGTGTGGGGCACAGGCAGAGCTACGCTGTATTCAGAGAGACTGGTGTGGGCCACAGGCAGGGCTACACTGTATTCAGAGAGACTGGTGTGGGCCACAGGCAGGGCTACACTGTATTCAGAGAGACTGATGTGGGGATCAGGCAGAGATCCACTGTATTCAGAGAGACTGGCGTGGGGCACAGTCAGGGCTGCACTGTATTCAGAGAGACTGGCGTGGGGCACAGGCAGGGCTACACTGTATTCAGAGAGACTGGTGTGGGGCACAGGCAGGGCTACACTGTATTTAGAGAGACTGGTGTGGGGCACAGGCAGGGCTACACGGTATTCAGAGAGACTCGTGTGGGGCACAGGCAGGGCTGCACTGTATTCAGAGAGACTCGTGTGGGGCACAGGCAGGGCTGCACTGTATTTGGAGAGACTGGTGTGGTGCACAGGCAGGGCTACACTGTATTCAGAGAGACTGGTGTGGGACACAGGCAGAGCTACACTGTATTCGGAGAGACTGGTGTGCGGCACAGGCAGGGTTACACTGTATTCAGAGAGACTGGTGTGGGGCACAGGCAGAGCTACACTGTATTCAGAGAGACTGGTGTGGGGCACAGGCTGGGTTACACTTTATTTGGAGATACTGGTGTGGGGCGCAGGCAGGGCTACACTGTATTCAGAGAGACTGGTGTGGGGCACAGGCAGGGCTACACATTATTCAGAGAGACTGGTGTGGGGCACAGGCAGGGCTACACTGTATTCGGAGAGACTGGTGTGGGGCACAGGCTGGGTTACACTGTATTCAGAGAGACTGGTGTGGGGCACAGGCAGGGCTACACTGTATTCAGAGTGACTGGTGAGGGGCACAGGCAGAGCTACACTGTATTCAGAGTGACTGGTGTGGGGCACAGGCAGGGCTGCACTGTATTCGGAGAGACTGGTGTGGGGCACAGGCAGCGCTGCACTGTATTCAGAGAGACTGGCGTGGGGCACAGGCAGGGCTGCACTGTATTCAGAGAGACTGGCGTGGGGCACAGGCAGGGCTGCACTGTATTCATAGAGACTGGAGTGGGGCACAGGCAGCGCTGCACTGTATTCAGAGAGACTGGCGTGGGGCACAGGCAGGGCTGCACTGTATTCAGAGAGACTGGTGTGGGGCACAGGCAGGGCTACACTGTATTCAGAGAGACTGGTGCGGGGCACAGGCAGGGCTACACTGTATTCAGAGAGACTGGTGTGGGGCACAGGCAGTGCTACACTGTATTCAGAGATACTGGTGTGGGGCACAGGCAGGGCTGCACTGTATTCAGAGAGACTGGTGTGGGGCACAGGCAGGGCTACACTGTATTCAGAGAGACTGGTGCGGGGCACAGGCAGGGCTACACTGTATTCAGAGAGACTGCTGTGGGGCACAGGCAGGGCTACACTGTATTCGGAGAGACTGGTGTGGGACACAGGCAGGGCTACACTGTATTCGGAGAGACTAGTGTGGGGCACAGGCAGGGCTACACTGTATTCAGAGAGACTGGGGCGGGGCACAGGCAGAGCTACGCTGTATTCGGAGAGACTGGTGTGGGGCACATTCAGGGCTACACTGTATTCGGAGAGACTGGTGTGGGACACAGGCAGAGCTACACTGTATTCAGAAAGACTGGTGTGGGACACAGGCAGGGCTATGCTGCATTCAGAGAGACTGGAGTGGGGCACAGGCAGGGCTACACTGTATTCAGAGAGACTGGTGTGGGGCAAAGGCAGAGCTACACTGTATTCGGAGAGACTGGTGTGGGACACAGGCAGAGCTACACTGTATTCAGAGAGACTGGTGTGGGACACAGGCAGAGCTACACTGTATTTGGAGAGACTAGCGTGGGGCACAGGCAGGGATACACTGTATTCAGAGAGACTGGTGTGGGACACAGGCAGGGCTACACTGTATTCAGAGAGACTGGTGTGGGGCACAGGCAGGGCTGCTCTGTATTCAGAGAGACTGGTGTGGGGCACAGGCAGGACTGCACTGTATTCGGAGAGACTGGTGTGGGGCACAGGCAGAGCTGCACTGTATTCGGAGAGACTGGTGTGGGGCACAGGCAGAGCTACACTGTATTCAGAGAGACTGGTGTGGGGCACAGGCAGAGCTACACTGTTTTCAGAGAGACTGGTGTGGGGCACAGGCAGAGCTACGCTGTATACGGAGAGACTGGTGTGGGGCACAGGCAGGGCTACACTGTATTCGGAGAGACTGGTGTGGGGCACAGGCAGGGCTACACTGTATTCGGAGAGACTGGTGTGGGGCACAGGCAGGGCTACACTGTATTCGGAGAGACTGGTGTGGGGCACAGGCAGGGCTGCACTGTATTCAGAGAGACTGGTGTGGGGCACAGGCCGAGCTACACGGTATTCAGAGAGACTGGTGTGGGGCACAGGAAGGGCTACACTGTATTCGGAGAGACTGGTGTGGGGCGCAGGCAGGGCTACACTGTATTCAGAAAGACTGATGTGGGGTTCAGGCAGGGCTGCACTGTATTCAGAGAGACTGGCGTGGGGCACAGGCAGCGCTGCACTGTATTCAGAGAAACTGGTGTGGGGCACAGGCAGGGCTGCACTAGTATTCGGAGAGACTGGTGTGGGGCACAGGCAGGGCTACACTGTATTCAGAGAGACTGGTGTGGGGCACAGCAGAGCTACACTGTATTCAGAGAGACTGGTGTGGGGCACAGGCAGGGCTACACTGTTTTCGGAGAGACTGGTGTGGGGCACAGGCAGGGCTACACTGTATTCGGAGAGACTGGTGTGGGGCACAGGCAGGGCTGCACTGTATTCGGAGAGACTGGTGTGGGACACAGGCAGAGCTACACTGTATTTAGAGAGACAGGTGTGGGGCACAGGCAGGGCTACACGGTATTCAGAGAGACTGGTGTGGGGCACAGGCAGAGCTACGCTGTATTCAGAGAGACTGGTGTGGGCCACAGGCAGGGCTACACTGTATTCAGAGAGACTGGTGTGGGCCGCAGGCAGGGCTACACTGTATTCAGAGAGACTGATGTGGGGATCAGGCAGAGATCCACTGTATTCAGAGAGACTGGCGTGGGGCACAGTCAGGGCTGCACTGTATTCAGAGAGACTGGCGTGGGGCACAGGCAGGGCTACACTGTATTCAGAGAGACTGGTGTGGGGCACAGGCAGGGCTACACTGTATTTAGAGAGACTGGTGTGGGGCACAGGCAGGGCTACACGGTATTCAGAGAGACTCGTGTGGGGCACAGGCAGGGCTGCACTGTATTCAGAGAGACTCGTGTGGGGCACAGGCAGGGCTGCACTGTATTTGGAGAGACTGGTGTGGTGCACAGGCAGGGCTACACTGTATTCAGAGAGACTGGTGTGGGACACAGGCAGAGCTACACTGTATTCGGAGAGACTGGTGTGGGGCACAGGCAGGGCTACACTGTATTCAGAGAGACTGGTGTGGGGCACAGGCAGAGCTACACTGTATTCAGAGAGACTGGTGTGGGGCACAGGCTGGGTTACACTTTATTTGGAGATACTGGTGTGGGGCGCAGGCAGGGCTACACTGTATTCAGAGAGACTGGTGTGGGGCACAGGCAGGGCTACACATTATTCAGAGAGACTGGTGTGGGGCACAGGCAGGGCTACACTGTATTCGGAGAGACTGGTGTGGGGCACAGGCTGGGTTACACTGTATTCAGAGAGACTGGTGTGGGGCACAGGCAGGGCTACACTGTATTCAGAGTGACTGGTGAGGGGCACAGGCAGAGCTACACTGTATTCAGAGTGACTGGTGTGGGGCACAGGCAGGGCTGCACTGTATTCGGAGAGACTAGTGTGGGGCACAGGCAGCGCTGCACTGTATTCAGAGAGACTGGCGTGGGGCACAGGCATGGCTGCACTGTATTCAGAGAGACTGGCGTGGGGCACAGGCAGGGCTGCACTGTATTCATAGAGACTGGCGTGGGGCACAGGCAGCGCTGCACTGTATTCAGAGAGACTGGCGTGGGGCACAGGCAGGGCTGCACTGTATTCAGAGAGACTGGTGTGGGGCACAGGCAGGGCTACACTGTATTCAGAGAGACTGGTGCGGGGCACAGGCAGGGCTACACTGTATTCAGAGAGACTGGTGTGGGGCACAGGCAGTGCTACACTGTATTCAGAGATACTGGTGTGGGGCACAGGCAGGGCTGCACTGTATTCAGAGAGACTGGTGTGGGGCACAGGCAGGGCTACACTGTATTCAGAGAGACTGGTGCGGGGCACAGGCAGGGCTACACTGTATTCAGAGAGACTGCTGTGGGGCACAGGCAGGGCTACACTGTATTCGGAGAGACTGGTGTGGGACACAGGCAGGGCTACACTGTATTCGGAGAGACAGGTGTGGGGCACAGGCAAGGCTGCACTGTATTCAGAGAGACAGGTGTGGGGCACAGGCAGGGCTACACTGTATTCGGAGAGACTAGTGTGGGGCACAGGCAGGGCTACACCGTATTCAGAGAGACTGGTGTGGGGCACAGGCAGGGCTACACTGTATTCGGAGAGACTAGTGTGGGGCACAGGCAGGGCTACACTGTATTCAGAGAGACTGGGGCGGGGCACAGGCAGGGCTACGCTGCATTCAGAGAGACTGGTGTGGGGCACAAGCAGGGCTACACTGTATTCAGAGAGACTGGTGTGGGCCACAGGCAGGGCTACACTGTATTCAGAGAGACTGATGTGGGGATCAGGCAGAGATCCACTGTATTCAGAGAGACTGGCGTGGGGCACAGGCAGGGCTGCACTGTATTCAGAGAGACTGGCGTGGGGCACAGGCAGGGCTACACTGTATTCGGAGAGACTGGTGTGGGGCACAGGCAGGGCTACACTGTATTCAGAGAGACTGGTGTGGGGCACAGGCAGGGCTACACTGTATTCAGAGAGACTGGTGTGGGGCACAGGCAGGGCTACACGGTATTCAGAGAGACTCGTGTGGGGCACAGGCAGGGCTGCACTGTATTTGGAGAGACTGGTGTGGTGCACAGGCAGGGCTACACTGTATTCAGAGAGACTGGTGTGGGACACAGGCAGAGCTACACTGTATTCGGAGAGACGCGTGTGGGGCACAGGCAGGGCTACACTGTATTCAGAGAGACTGGTGTGGGGCACAGGCAGAGCTACACTGTATTCAGAGAGACTGGTGTGGGGCACAGGCTGGGTTACACTTTATTTGGAGATACTGGTGTGGGGCGCAGGCAGGGCTACACTGTATTCAGAGAGACTGGTGTGGGGCACAGGCAGGGCTACACATTATTCAGAGAGACTGGTGTGGGGCACAGGCAGGGCTACACTGTATTCGGAGAGACTGTTGTGGGGCACAGGCTGGGTTAAACTGTATTCAGAGAGACTGGTGTGGGGCACAGGCAGTGCTACACTGTATTCAGAGATACTGGTGTGGGGCACAGGCAGGGCTGCACTGTATTCAGAGAGACTGGTGTGGGGCACAGGCAGGGCTACACTGTATTCAGAGAGACTGGTGCGGGGCACAGGCAGGGCTACACTGTATTCAGAGAGACTGCTGTGGGGCACAGGCAGGGCTACACTGTATTCGGAGAGACAGGTGTGGGGCACAGGCAAGGCTGCACTGTATTCAGAGAGACAGGTGTGGGGCACAGGCAGGGCTACACTGTATTCGGAGAGACTAGTGTGGGGCACAGGCAGGGCTACACCGTATTCAGAGAGACTGGTGTGGGGCACAGGCAGGGCTACACTGTATTCGGAGAGACTAGTGTGGGGCACAGGCAGGGCTACACTGTATTCAGAGAGACTGGGGCGGGGCACAGGCAGGGCTACGCTGCATTCAGAGAGACTGGTGTGGGGCACAGGCAGGGCTACACTGTATTCAGAGAGACTGGTGTGGGGCACAGGCAGAGCTACACTGTATTCAGAGAGACTGGTGTGGGGCACAGGCAGGGCTGCACTGTATTCGGAGAGACTGGTGTGGGGCACAGGCAGAGCTACACTGTATTGAGAGAGATTGGTGTGGGGCACAGGTAGGGCTACACTGTATTCAGAGAGACTGGTGCGGGGCACAGGCAGGGCTACGCTGCATTCAGAGAGACTGGTGTGGGGCACAGGCAGGGCTACACTGTATTCAGAGAGACTGGTGCGGGGCACAGGCAGGGCTACACTGTGTTCAGAGAGACTGGTGTGAGGCACAGGCAGTGCTACACTGTATTCAGAGATACTGGTGTGGGGCACAGGCAGGGCTGCACTGTATTCAGAGAGACTGGTGTGGGGCACAGGCAGGGCTACACTGTATTCAGAGAGACTGGTGCGGGGCACAGGCAGGGCTACACTGTATTCAGAGAGACTGCTGTGGGGCACAGGCAGGGCTACACTGTATTCGGAGAGACTGGTCTGGGACACAGGCAGGGCTACACCGTATTCAGAGAGACTGGTGTGGGACACAAGCAGGGCTACACTGTATTCAGAGAGACTGGTGTGGGGCACAGGCAGAGCTACACTGTATTCAGAGAGACTGGTGTGGGGCACAGGCAGGGCTGCACTGTATTCGGAGAGACTGGTGTGGAGCACAGGCAGAGCTACACTGTATTGAGAGAGATTGGTGTGGGGCACAGGTAGGGCTACACTGTATTCAGAGAGACTGGTGCGGGGCACAGGCAGGGCTACGCTGCATTCAGAGAGACTGGTGTGGGGCACAGGCAGCGCTACACTGTATTCAGAGAGACTGGTGTGGGGCACAGGCAGAGCTACACTGTATTCAGAGAGACTGGTGTGGGACACAGGCAGAGCTACACTGTATTCGGAGAGACTGGTGTGGGGCACAGGCAGGGCTACACTGTATTCAGAGAGACTGGTGTGGGGCACAGGCAGGGCTGCACTGTATTCAGAGAGACTGGTGTGGGGCACAGGCAGGGCTGCACTGTATTCAGAGAGACTAGTGTGGGGCACAGGCAGAGCTACACGGTATTCAGAGAGACTGGTGTGGGGCACAGGCAGAGCTACGCTGTATTCAGAGAGACTGGTGTGGGCCACAGGCAGGGCTACACTGTATTCAGAGAGACTGATGTGGGGATCAGGCAGAGATCCACTGTATTCAGAGAGACTGGCGTGGGGCACAGGCAGGGCTGCACTGTATTCAGAGAGACTGGCGTGGGGCACAGGCAGGGCTACACTGTATTCGGAGAGACTGGTGTGGGGCACAGGCAGGGCTACACTGTATTCAGAGAGACTGGTGTGGGGCACAGGCAGGGCTACACTGTATTCAGAGAGACTGGTGTGGGGCACAGGCAGGGCTACACGGTATTCAGAGAGACTCGTGTGGGGCACAGGCAGGGCTGCACTGTATTTGGAGAGACTGGTGTGGTGCACAGGCAGGGCTACACTGTATTCAGAGAGACTGGTGTGGGACACAGGCAGAGCTACACTGTATTCGGAGAGACGCGTGTGGGGCACAGGCAGGGCTACACTGTATTCAGAGAGACTGGTGTGGGGCACAGGCAGAGCTACACTGTATTCAGAGAGACTGGTGTGGGGCACAGGCTGGGTTACACTTTATTTGGAGATACTGGTGTGGGGCGCAGGCAGGGCTACACTGTATTCAGAGAGACTGGTGTGGGGCACAGGCAGGGCTACACATTATTCAGAGAGACTGGTGTGGGGCACAGGCAGGGCTACACTGTATTCGGAGAGACTGGTGTGGGGCACAGGCTGGGTTAAACTGTATTCAGAGAGACTGGTGTGGGGCACAGGCAGTGCTACACTGTATTCAGAGATACTGGTGTGGGGCACAGGCAGGGCTGCACTGTATTCAGAGAGACTGGTGTGGGGCACAGGCAGGGCTACACTGTATTCAGAGAGACTGGTGCGGGGCACAGGCAGGGCTACACTGTATTCAGAGAGACTGCTGTGGGGCACAGGCAGGGCTACACTGTATTCGGAGAGACTGGTGTGGGACACAGGCAGGGCTACACTGTATTCGGAGAGACAGGTGTGGGGCGCAGGCAAGGCTGCACTGTATTCAGAGAGACAGGTGTGGGGCACAGGCAGGGCTACACTGTATTCGGAGAGACTAGTGTGGGGCACAGGCAGGGCTACACCGTATTCAGAGAGACTGGTGTGGGGCACAGGCAGGGCTACACTGTATTCGGAGAGACTAGTGTGGGGCACAGGCAGGGCTACACTGTATTCAGAGAGACTGGGGCGGGGCACAGGCAGGGCTACGCTGCATTCAGAGAGACTGGTGTGGGGCACAGGCAGGGCTACACTGTATTCAGAGAGACTGGTGTGGGGCACAGGCAGAGCTACACTGTATTCAGAGAGACTCGTGTGGGGCACAGGCAGGGCTGCACTGTATTCGGAGAGACTGGTGTGGGGCACAGGCAGAGCTACACTGTATTGAGAGAGATTGGTGTGGGACACAGGTAGGGCTACACTGTATTCAGAGAGACTGGTGCGGGGCACAGGCAGGGCTACGCTGCATTCAGAGAGACTGGTGTGGGGCACAGGCAGCGTTACACTGTATTCAGAGAGACTGGTG
The DNA here is from genome assembly GCF_047496885.1 of Scyliorhinus torazame. Classification (NCBI taxonomy): domain Eukaryota; kingdom Metazoa; phylum Chordata; class Chondrichthyes; order Carcharhiniformes; family Scyliorhinidae; genus Scyliorhinus; species Scyliorhinus torazame. The sequence goes on from NC_092712.1 coordinate 95,392,023, forward strand.
TGGGGCACAGGCAGAGCTACACTGTATTCAGAGAGACTGGTGTGGGACACAGGCAGAGCTACACTGTATTCGGAGAGACTGGTGTGGGGCACAGGCAGGGCTACACTGTATTCAGAGAGACTGGTGTGGGGCACAGGCAGGGCTGCACTGTATTCAGAGAGACTGGTGTGGGGCACAGGCAGGGCTGCACTGTATTCAGAGAGACTAGTGTGGGGCACAGGCAGAGCTACACGGTATTCAGAGAGACTGGTGTGGGGCACAGGCAGAGCTACGCTGTATTCAGAGAGACTGGTGTGGGCCACAGGCAGGGCTACACTGTATTCAGAGAGACTGATGTGGGGATCAGGCAGAGATCCACTGTATTCAGAGAGACTGGCGTGGGGCACAGGCAGGGCTGCACTGTATTCAGAGAGACTGGCGTGGGGCACAGGCAGGGCTACACTGTATCCGGAGAGACTGGTGTGGGGCACAGGCAGGGCTACACTGTATTCAGAGAGACTGGTGTGGGGCACAGGCAGGGCTACACTGTATTCAGAGAGACTGGTGTGGGGCACAGGCAGGGCTACACGGTATTCAGAGAGACTCGTGTAGGGCACAGGCAGGGCTGCACTGTATTCAGAGAGACTGGCGTGGGGCACAGGCAGGGCTGCACTGTATTCAGAGAGACTGGCGTGGGGCACAGGCAGCGCTGCACTGTATTCAGAGAGACTGGCGTGGGGCACAGGCAGGGCTGCACTGTATTCAGAGAGACTGGTGTGGGGCACAGGCAGGGCTACACTGTATTCAGAGAGACTGGTGCGGGGCACAGGCAGGGCTACACTGTATTCAGAGAGACTGGTGTGGGGCACAGGCAGTGCTACACTGTCTTCAGAGATACTGGTGTGGGGCACAGGCAGGGCTGCACTGTATTCAGAGAGACTGGTGTGGGGCACAGGCTGGGTTACACTGTATTTGGAGAGACTGGTGTGGGGCGCAGGGAGGGCTACACTGTATTCAGAGAGACTGGTGTGGGGCACAGTCAGGGCTACACATTATTCAGAGAGACTGGTGTGGGGCACAGGCAGGGATACACTGTATTCGGAGAGACTGGTGTGGGGCACAGGCTGGGTTACACTGTATTCGGAGAGACTGGTGTGGGGCACAGGATGGGTTACACTGTATTCGGAGAGACTGGTGTGGGGCACAGGCTGGGTTACACTGTATTCGGAGAGACTGGTGTGGGGCACAGGCAGGGCTGCACTATATTCGGAGAGACTGGTGTGGGGCACAGGCTGGTTTACACTGTATTCGGAGAGACTGGTGTGGGGCACAGGCAGGGCTACACTGTATTCGGAGAGACTGGTGTGGGGCACAGGCAGGGCTGCACTCTATTCAGAGAGACTGGCGTGGGACACAGGCAGGGCTGCACTGTGTTCAGAGAGACTGGTGTGGGGCGCAGACATGAAGGACGATTCTCCACTCCTGCGCCAAAGTGCCCACGCCGTCGTGAGCGCTGTCGAGGTTCACGACGGTGCGAAACGGCCCCGATCCCGACCGATTTTGGCCCCGAAAATGGGCTAAGATCGGGGTAGATTGGGGCATCAGGGGCGGTGGTGGGGGGGACCAAGGGGGTTGGGAGTGTTGGGGGGTGATTGGGGCCTCAGGGGTGGTGGTGGGGCGGTCAGGGGGAGTTGGGGGGGATTGGGGCATCAGGGGCGGTGCTGGGGGGTTGGGGGAGGTTTTAGAGTGTTGTGGGGGATTGGGGCATCAGGGGCAGTGCTGGGGGGTGCGGGGGGTTTGGGAATGTTGGGGGGGATTGGGGCATTAGGGGCGGTGCTGGGGAGGGGGTCAGAGGGTGTTGGGAGTCTTGCGGGGGGGGGTTGGGGCCTCAGGGGCGGTGCTGGGGGGTGGGGGGGTTTGGGAGTGTTGGGGGGGATTGGGGCATCAGGGGCAGTGCTGTGGGCAGTCAGAGGGGGTTGGGAGTGTTGGGGGGGATTGGGGCCTCAGGAGCGGTGCTGGGGGTGTGGGGGGGTTTGGGAGTGTTGGGGGGGATTGGGGCATCAGGGGCGGTGCTGGGGGGGGGTGGGGGGGTTTGGGAGTGTTGGGGGGGATTGGGGCATCAGGGGCAGTGCTGTGGGCAGTCAGGGGGGGTTGGGAGTGTTGGGGGGGATTGGGGCCTCAGGAGCGGTGCTGGGGGTGTGGGGTGTTTTGGGAGTGTTGGGGGGGATTGGGGCATCAGGGGCGGTGCTGGGGGGGGGGTTGGGGGGGTTTGGGAGTGTTGGGGGGGATTGGGGCATCAGGGGCAGTGCTGTGGGCAGCCAGGGGGGGTTGGGAGTGTTGGGGGGGATTGGGGCCTCAGGGGCGGTGCTGGGGGGTCAGGGGGGGTTGGGAGTGTTGGGGGGGATTGGGGCATCACCAGCGGTGCTGGGGGGGTGGGGGGGTTGGAATGTTGGGGGGGATTGGGGCCTCAGGGGCGGTGTTGGGGGGGGGGTCAGGGTGGGTTGGGAGTGTTGGGGGGATTGGGGCCTCAGAGGCAGTGCTGGGGGGGGCAGGGGGGGTTGGGAGTGTTGGGGGGGATTGGGGCCTTAGGGGCGGTGCTGGGGGGGTCAAGGGGGGTTGGGAGTGTTGAGGGGGATTGGGGCATCAGGGGCGGTGCTGGGGGGGTGGGGGGGATTGGGAGTGTTGGGGGGGATTGGGGCATCAGGGGCGGTGCTGGGGGAGTGGGGGGGAGTTGGGAGTGTTGGGGGGATTGGGGCATCAGGGGCGGTGTTCGAGGGTGTCAGGGGGTGTTGGGAGTTTTGGGGGAGATTGGGGCCTCAGGGGCGGTGGTGGGGGTGTCAGGGGGGGTTGGGGGGGATTGGGCCCTCAGGAGCGGTGCTGGGGGGGGTCAGGGGGGGTTGCGAGTGTTGGGGGGGATTGGGGCTACAGGGGCGGTGTTGGGGGAGGTTCAGGGGGGAGTTGGGAGTGTTGGGGGGGATTGGGGCATCAGGGGCGGTGGTGGGGGGGGGCCAGGGTGGGTTGGGAGTGTTGTGGGGTGATTGGGGCCTCAGGGGTGGTGGTGGGGGGGATAGGGGGGGTTGGGGGGGTTGGGGGGGGATTGGGGCATCAGGGGCGGTGCTGGGGGGGTGGTCAGAGGGGGTTGGGAGTGTTGGGGAGATTGGGGCCTCAGGGGTGGTGCTGGGGGGTGGGGGGGGTTTGGGAGTGTTGGGGGGGATTGGGGCCTCAGGGGCGGTGCTGGGGGGGGTCAGGGGGGGTTGGGAGTGTTGGGGGGGACTGGGGCATCAGGGGCATTGCTGTGGGGAGTCAGGGGGGGTTGGGAGTGTTGGGGGGGACTGGGGCATCAGGGGCTGTGCTGGGGGGGTGGGGGGGTTTGGGAGTGTTGGGGGGGACTGGGGCCTCAGGGGCGGTGCTAGGGGGGGTCAGGGGGGGTTGGGAGTGTTGGAGGGGGATTGGGGCATCAGGGGAGGTGCTGGGGGGTTCAGAGGGGGTTGGGAGTGTTGGGGGGGATTGGGGCCTCAGGGGCCGTGCTGGGGGGTGGGGGGGGTTTGGGAGTGTTGGGGGGGATTGGGGCATCAGGGGCATTGCTGTGGGCAGTCAGGGGGGGTTGGGAGTGTTGGGGGGGATTGGGGTCTCAGGAGCGGTGCTGGGGGGGTGGGGGGGTTGGGAGTGTTGGGGGGGATTGGGGCCTCAGGGGCGGTGCTGGGGGGGATCAGGGGGGGTTTGGGAGTGTTGGGGGGATTGGGGCACCAGGGGCGGTGCTGGGGGGGTGGGGGGGGGAGTTGGGAGTGTTGGGGGGGATTGGGGCATCAGGGGCGGTGCTGGGGGGTGGGGGGGTTGGGAGTGTTGGGGGGGATTGGGGCCTCAGGGGCGGTCGTGGCGGGGTCAGGGGGGGTTGGGGGGTATTGGGGCCTCAGGAGCGGTCCTGGGGGGGTTTGGGAGTTTTTGGGGGGATTGGGGTTTCAGAGGCGGTGTTGGGAGGGGTCGGGGGTGGGTTGGGAGTGTCGGGGGGGATTGGGGCCTCAGAGGCGGTGCTGGGGGGAGGCAGGGGGGCTTGGGAGTGTTGGGGGGGGATTGGGGCCTTAGGGGCGGTGCTGGGGGGGTCAGGGTGGGTTGGGAGTGTTGGGGGGGATTGGGGCCTCAGGGGCGGTGCTGGGGGGGAGGTCAGGGGGGTTGGGAGTGTTGAGTGGGATTGGGGCATCAGGGGCGGTGCTGGGGGGTTGGGGGGGTTGGTAGTGTTGGGGGGGATTGGGGCATCAGGGGCGGTGCTTGGGGGGTTGGGGGGGTTGGGTGTGTTGGGGGGGATTGGGGCATCAGGGGCGGTGCTGGGGGGGAGGTCAGGGGGGTTGGGAGTGTTGAGGGGGATTGGGGCATCAGGGGCGGTGCTGGGGGGTTGGGGGGGTTGGTAGTGTTGGGGGGGATTGGGGCATCAGGGGCGGTGCTGGGGGGGTTGGGGGGGTTGGGAGTGTTGGGGGGATTGGGTCATCAGGGGCAGTGCTGGGGGGTTGGGGGGGAGTTGGGAGTGTTGGGGGGGATTGGGGCATCAGGGGCGGTGCTGGGGGAGTGGGGGGGGGAGTTGGGAGTGTTGGGGGGATTAGGGCCTCTAGGGCGGTGGTGGGGGGGTCAGGGGGAGCTGGGGGGGATTGGGGCCTCAGAAGCGATGCTGGGGGGGTCAGGGGGGGTTTGGGAGTGTTGGGGGGATTGGGGCACCAGGGGCGGTGCTGGGGGGGTGGGGGGGGGAGTTGGGAGTGTTGGGGGGGATTGGGGCATCAGGGGCGGTGCTGGGGGGTGGGGGGGTTGGGAGTGTTGGGGGGGGATTGGGGCCTCAGTGGCGGTCGTGGCGGGGTCAGGGGGGGTTGGGGGGTATTGGGGCCTCAGGAGCGGTCCTGGGGGGGTTTGGGAGTTTTTGGGGGGATTGGGGTTTCAGAGGCGGTGTTGGGAGGGGTCGGGGGGGGTTGGGAGTGTCGGGGGGGATTGGGGCCTCAGAGGCGGTGCTGGGGGGGTGGCAGGGGGGCTTGGGAGTGTTGGGGGGGGATTGGGGCCTTAGGGGCGGTGCTGGGGGGGTCAGGGTGGGTTGGGAGTGTTGGGGGGGATTGGGGCCTCAGGGGCGGTGCTGGGGGGGAGGTCAGGGGGGTTGGGAGTGTTGAGGGGGATTGGGGCATCAGGGGCGGTGCTGGGGGGTTGGGGGGGTTGGTAGTGTTGGGGGGGATTGGGGCATCAGGGGCGGTGCTTGGGGGGTTGGGGGGGTTGGGTGTGTTGGGGGGGATTGGGGCATCAGGGGCGGTGCTGGGGGGGAGGTCAGGGGGGTTGGGAGTGTTGAGGGGGATTGGGGCATCAGGGGCGGTGCTGGGGGGTTGGGGGGGTTGGTAGTGTTGGGGGGGATTGGGGCATCAGGGGCGGTGCTGGGGGGGTTGGGGGGGTTGGGAGTGTTGGGGGGATTGGGGCATCAGGGGCAGTGCTGGGGGGTTGGGGGGGAGTTGGGAGTGTTGGGGGGGATTGGGGCATCAGGGGCGGTGCTGGGGGAGTGGGGGGGGGAGTTGGGAGTGTTGGGGGGATTAGGGCCTCTAGGGCGGTGGTGGGGGGGTCAGGGGGAGCTGGGGGGGATTGGGGCCTCAGAAGCGATGCTGGGGGGGTCAGGGGGGGTTGGGAGTGTTGGGGGGATTGGGGCCTCAGGGGCGGTGCAGGGTGGTGGGGGGCTTTGTGTGTGTTGGGGGGATTGGGGCATCAGGAGCGGTGCTGGGGGGGTTCAGGGGGGGTTGGGAGTGATGGGGGGATTGGGGCATCAGGGGTGGTGCTGGGGGGGGTTATGGGGGGGTTGGGAGTGTTGGGGGGGATTGGGGCCTCAGGGGCGGTGCTGGGGGGGATCGGGGGGGTTGGGAGTGTTGGGGGGGATTGGGGCATCAGGGGTAGTGCTTGGGGGGGTTAGGGGGGGTTGGGAGTGTTGAGGGGGATTGGGGCCTCAGGGGCGGTGCTGGGGGGGTGGGGGGGATTGGGAGTGTTGGGGGGGATTGGGGCATCAGGGGGGGTGCTGGGGGGGTGGGGGGGGTTGGGAGTGTTGGGGGATTGGGGCATCAGGGGCGGTGCTGGGGGGGGACCAGAGGGGTTTGGGAGTGTTGGGGGGGATTGGTGCCTCAGGGGCGTTGGTGGGGGGGTCAGGGGGGGTTGGGGGGGATTGGGGCCTCAGGAGCGGTGCTGGGGGGAGTCAGGGGGGGTTGCGAGTGTTGGGGGGTTTGGAGCTTCAGGGGCGGTGCTGGGGGGGGGCAGGGGGGTTTGGGAGTGTTGGGTGGGATTGGGGCATCGGGGCGGTGCTGGGGGGGTGGGGGGTCGTTTGGAGTATTGGGGGGATTGGGGCACCAGGGGTGGTGCTGAGGGGGTCTGGGGGGTTGGGAGTGTTGGGGGGGATTGGGGCCTCAGCGGCAGTGCTGGGGGGGGGGTGGGGGTGGGGGGGGGGAGTTGGGAGTGTTGTGGTGGATTGGGGCATCAGGGGCGGTGTTGGGGGGGATTGGGGCCTCAGGGGCGGTCGTGGCGGGGTCAGGGGGGGTAGGGGGGTATTGGGGCCTCAGTAGCGGTCCGGGGGGTGTTGGGAGTGTTGGGGGGGATTGGGACTTCAGAGGTGGTGTTGGGGGGGGTCAGGGGGGGGGTTGGGAGTGTTGGGGGGATTGGGGCCTCAGAGGCGGTGTTGGGGGGGGTCAGGGGGGGGGTTGGGAGTGTTGGGGGGGATTGGGGCCTCAGAGGCGGTGCTGGTGGGGGGGCAGGGGGGGTTGGGAGTGTTGGGGGGGATTGGGGCCTTAGGGGCGGTGCTGGGGGGGGTCAGGGGGTTTGGGAGTGTTGGGGGGGATTGGGGCCTCAGGGGCGGTGCTGGGTGGGAGGTCAGGGGGGTTGGAGTGTTGAGGGGGATTGGGGCATCAGGGGCGATGCTGGGGGGTTGGGGGGGTTGGTAGTGTGGGGGGGGATTGGGGGATTGGGGCATCAGGGGCGGTGCTGGGGGGGTGGGAGGGGTTGGGAGTGTTGGGGGGGATTGGGGCATCAGGGGCAGTGCTGGGGGGGTGGGGGGGGAGTTGGGAGTGTTGGGGGGGATTGGGGCATCAGGGGCGGTGCTGGGGGGTGGGGGGGTTGGGAGTGTTGGGGGGGATTGGGGCCTCAGGGGCGGCCGTGGCGGGGTCAGGGGGGGTTGGGGGGTATTGGGGCCTCAGGAGCGGTCCTGGGGGGGTTTGGGAGTTTTGGGGGGGATTGGGGTTTCAGAGGCGGTGTTGGGAGGGGTCGGGGGGGGGGGGGTTGGGAGTGTCGGGGGGGATTGGGGCCTCAGAGGCGGTGCTGGGGGGGGGGCAGGGGGGCTTGGGAGTGTTGGGGGGGGATTGGGGCCTTAGGGGCGGAGCTGGGGGGGGTCAGGGTGGGTTGGGAGTGTTGGGGGGGATTGGGGCCTCAGGGGCGGTGCTGGGGGGGAGGTCAGGGGGGTTGGGAGTGTTGAGGGGGATTGGGGCATCAGGGGCGGTGCTGGTGGGTTGGGGGGGGTTGGTAGTGTTGGGGGGGATTGGGGCATCAGGGGCGGTGCTGGGGGGTTGGGGGGGTTGGGAGTGTTGGGGGGGATTGGGGCATCAGGGGCGGTGCTGGGGGGGCGTCAGGGGGGGTTGGGAGTGTTGGGGGGGATTGGGGCATCAGGGGCGGTGCTGGGGGGTGGGGGGGTTGGGAGTGTTGGGGGGTATTGGAGCATCAGGGGCAGTGCTGGCGGCTTGGGGGGGAGTTGGGAGTGTTGGGGGGGATTGGGGCATCAGGGGCGGTGCTGGGGGAGTGGGGGGGGAGTTGGGAGTGTTGGGGGGATTAGGGCCTCTAGGGCGGTGGTGGGGGGGTCAGGGGGAGCTGGGGGGGATTGGGGCCTCAGAAGCGATGCTGGGGGGGGTCAGGGGGGGTTGGGAGTTTTGGGGGGGATTGGGGCCTCAGGGGCGGTGCTGGGTGGTGGGGGGCTTTGGGTGTGTTGGGGGGATTGGGGCATCAGGAGCGGTGCTGGGGGGGTTCAGGGGGGGTTGGGAGTGTTGGGGGGATTGGGGCATCAGGGGTGGTGCTGGGGGGGGGTTATGGGGGGGTTGGGAGTGTTGGGGGGGATTGGGGCCTCAGGGGCGGTGCTGGGGGGGATCTGGGGGGTTGGGAGTGTTGGGGGGGATTGGGGCATCAGGGGCAGTGCTTGGGGGGGTTAGGGGGGGTTGGGAGTTTGAGGGGGATTGGGGCATCAGGGGCGGTGCTTGGGGGGGTTAGGGGTGGTTGGGAGTGTTGAGGGGGATTGGGGCCTCAGGGGCAGTGCTTGGGGGGGTTAGGGGGGGTTGGGAGTGTTGAGGAGGATTGGGGCCTCAGGGGCAGTGCTTGGGGGGGTTAGGGGGGGTTGGGAGTGTTGAGGAGGATTGGGGCCTCAGGGGCAGTGCTTGGGGGGGTTAGGGGGGGTTGGGAGTGTTGGGGGGGATTGGGGCATCAGGGGCGGTGCTGAGTGGTGTCAGGGGGGGTTGGGAGTGTTGAGGGGGATTGGGGCATCAGGGGCGGTGCTGGGGGGTGGGGGGGTTGGGAGTGTTGGGGGGATTGGGGCCTCAGGGGCGGTGCTGGGGGGTGGGGGGGGTTGGTAGTGTGGGGGGGGATTGGGGGATTGGGGCATCAGGGGCGGTGCTGGGGGGGTGGGAGGGGTTGGGAGTGTTGGGGGGGATTGGGGCATCAGGGGCAGTGCTGGGGGGGTGGGGGGGGAGTTGGGAGTGTTGGGGGGGATTGGGGCATCAGGGGCGGTGCTGGGGGGTGGGGGGGTTGGGAGTGTTGAGGGGGATTGGGGCCTCAGGGGCGGTCGTGGCGGGGTCAGGGGGGGTTGGGGGGTATTGGGGCCTCAGGAGCGGTCCTGGGGGGGTTTGGGAGTTTTGGGGGGGATTGGGGTTTCAGAGGCGGTGTTGGGAGGGGTCGGGGGGGGGGGGTTGGGAGTGTTGGGGGGATTGGGGCCTCAGGGGCGGTGCAGGGTGGTGGGGGGCTTTGTGTGTGTTGGGGGGATTGGGGCATCAGGAGCGGTGCTGGGGGGGTTCAGGGGGGGTTGGGAGTGATGGGGGGATTGGGGCATCAGGGGTGGTGCTGGGGGGGGTTATGGGGGGGGTTGGGAGTGTTGGGGGGGATTGGGGCCTCAGGGGCGGTGCTGGGGGGGATCGGGGGGGTTGGGAGTGTTGGGGGGGATTGGGGCATCAGGGGTAGTGCTTGGGGGGGTTAGGGGGGGTTGGGAGTGTTGAGGGGGATTGGGGCCTCAGGGGCGGTGCTGGGGGGGTGGGGGGGGATTGGGAGTGTTGGGGGGGATTGGGGCATCAGGGGGGGTGCTGGGGGGGTGGGGGGGGTTGGGAGTGTTGGGGGATTGGGGCATCAGGGGCGGTGCTGGGGGGGGACCAGAGGGGTTTTGGGAGTGTTGGGGGGGATTGGTGCCTCAGGGGCGTTGGTGGGGGGGTCAGGGGGGGGTTGGGGGGGATTGGGGCCTCAGGAGCGGTGCTGGGGGGAGTCAGGGGGGGTTGCGAGTGTTGGGGGGTTTGGAGCTTCAGGGGCGGTGCTGGGGGGGGGCAGGGGGGTTTGGGAGTGTTGGGTGGGATTGGGGCATCGGGGCGGTGCTGGGGGGGTGGGGGGTCGTTTGGAGTATTGGGGGGATTGGGGCACCAGGGGTGGTGCTGAGGGGGTCTGGGGGGTTGGGAGTGTTGGGGGGGATTGGGGCCTCAGCGGCAGTGCTGGGGGGGGGGTGGGGGTGGGGGGGGGGAGTTGGGAGTGTTGTGGTGGATTGGGGCATCAGGGGCGGTGTTGGGGGGGATTGGGGCCTCAGGGGCGGTCGTGGCGGGGTCAGGGGGGGTAGGGGGGTATTGGGGCCTCAGTAGCGGTCCGGGGGGGGTTGGGAGTGTTGGGGGGGATTGGGACTTCAGAGGTGGTGTTGGGGGGGGTCAGGGGGGGGGTTGGGAGTGTTGGGGGGATTGGGGCCTCAGAGGCGGTGTTGGGGGGGGGTCAGGGGGGGGGTTGGGAGTGTTGGGGGGGATTGGGGCCTCAGAGGCGGTGCTGGTGGGGGGGCAGGGGGGGTTGGGAGTGTTGGGGGGGATTGGGGCCTTAGGGGCGGTGCTGGGGGGGGTCAGGGGGTTTGGGAGTGTTGGGGGGGATTGGGGCCTCAGGGGCGGTGCTGGGTGGGAGGTCAGGGGGGTTGGAGTGTTGAGGGGGATTGGGGCATCAGGGGCGATGCTGGGGGGTTGGGGGGGTTGGTAGTGTGGGGGGGGATTGGGGGATTGGGGCATCAGGGGCGGTGCTGGGGGGGTGGGAGGGGTTGGGAGTGTTGGGGGGGATTGGGGCATCAGGGGCAGTGCTGGGGGGGTGGGGGGGGAGTTGGGAGTGTTGGGGGGGATTGGGGCATCAGGGGCGGTGCTGGGGGGTGGGGGGGTTGGGAGTGTTGGGGGGGATTGGGGCCTCAGGGGCGGCCGTGGCGGGGTCAGGGGGGGTTGGGGGGTATTGGGGCCTCAGGAGCGGTCCTGGGGGGGTTTGGGAGTTTTGGGGGGGATTGGGGTTTCAGAGGCGGTGTTGGGAGGGGTCGGGGGGGGGGGTTGGGAGTGTCGGGGGGGATTGGGGCCTCAGAGGCGGTGCTGGGGGGGGGGCAGGGGGGCTTGGGAGTGTTGGGGGGGGATTGGGGCCTGAGGGGCGGAGCTGGGGGGGGTCAGGGTGGGTTGGGAGTGTTGGGGGGGATTGGGGCCTCAGGGGCGGTGCTGGGGGGGAGGTCAGGGGGGTTGGGAGTGTTGAGGGGGATTGGGGCATCAGGGGCGGTGCTGGTGGGTTGGGGGGGGTTGGTAGTGTTGGGGGGGATTGGGGCATCAGGGGCGGTGCTGGGGGGTTGGGGGGGTTGGGAGTGTTGGGGGGGATTGGGGCATCAGGGGCGGTGCTGGGGGGGCGTCAGGGGGGGTTGGGAGTGTTGGGGGGGATTGGGGCATCAGGGGCGGTGCTGGGGGGTGGGGGGGGTTGGGAGTGTTGGGGGGTATTGGAGCATCAGGGGCAGTGCTGGCGGCTTGGGGGGGAGTTGGGAGTGTTGGGGGGGATTGGGGCATCAGGGGCGGTGCTGGGGGAGTGGGGGGGGAGTTGGGAGTGTTGGGGGGATTAGGGCCTCTAGGGCGGTGGTGGGGGGGTCAGGGGGAGCTGGGGGGGATTGGGGCCTCAGAAGCGATGCTGGGGGGGGTCAGGGGGGGTTGGGAGTTTTGGGGGGGATTGGGGCCTCAGGGGCGGTGCTGGGTGGTGGGGGGCTTTGGGTGTGTTGGGGGGATTGGGGCATCAGGAGCGGTGCTGGGGGGGTTCAGGGGGGGTTGGGAGTGTTGGGGGGATTGGGGCATCAGGGGTGGTGCTGGGGGGGGTTATGGGGGGGTTGGGAGTGTTGGGGGGGATTGGGGCCTCAGGGGCGGTGCTGGGGGGGATCTGGGGGGTTGGGAGTGTTGGGGGGGATTGGGGCATCAGGGGCAGTGCTTGGGGGGGTTAGGGGGGGTTGGGAGTTTTGAGGGGGATTGGGGCATCAGGGGCGGTGCTTGGGGGGGTTAGGGGTGGTTGGGAGTGTTGAGGGGGATTGGGGCCTCAGGGGCAGTGCTTGGGGGGGTTAGGGGGGGTTGGGAGTGTTGAGGAGGATTGGGGCCTCAGGGGCAGTGCTTGGGGGGGTTAGGGGGGGTTGGGAGTGTTGAGGAGGATTGGGGCCTCAGGGGCAGTGCTTGGGGGGGTTAGGGGGGGTTGGGAGTGTTGGGGGGGGATTGGGGCATCAGGGGCGGTGCTGAGTGGTGTCAGGGGGGGTTGGGAGTGTTGAGGGGATTGGGGCATCAGGGGCGGTGCTGGGGGGTGGGGGGGTTGGGAGTGTTGGGGGGATTGGGGCCTCAGGGGCGGTGCTGGGGGGTGGGGGGGGTTGGTAGTGTGGGGGGGGATTGGGGGATTGGGGCATCAGGGGCGGTGCTGGGGGGGTGGGAGGGGTTGGGAGTGTTGGGGGGGGATTGGGGCATCAGGGGCAGTGCTGGGGGGGTGGGGGGGGAGTTGGGAGTGTTGGGGGGGATTGGGGCATCAGGGGCGGTGCTGGGGGGTGGGGGGGTTGGGAGTGTTGAGGGGGATTGGGGCCTCAGGGGCGGTCGTGGCGGGGTCAGGGGGGGTTGGGGGGTATTGGGGCCTCAGGAGCGGTCCTGGGGGGGTTTGGGAGTTTTGGGGGGGATTGGGGTTTCAGAGGCGGTGTTGGGAGGGGTCGGGGGGGGGGGTTGGGAGTGTCGGGGGGGATTGGGGCCTCAGAGGCGGTGCTGGGGGGGGGGCAGGGGGGCTTGGGAGTGTTGGGGGGGGATTGGGGCCTTAGGGGCGGAGCTGGGGGGGGTCAGGGTGGGTTGGGAGTGTTGGGGGGGATTGGGGCCTCAGGGGCGGTGCTGGGGGGGAGGTCAGGGGGGTTGGGAGTGTTGAGGGGGATTGGGGCATCAGGGGCGGTGCTGGTGGGTTGGGGGGGGTTGGTAGTGTTGGGGGGGATTGGGGCATCAGGGGCGGTGCTGGGGGGTTGGGGGGGTTGGGAGTGTTGGGGGGGATTGGGGCATCAGGGGCGGTGCTGGGGGGGCGTCAGGGGGGGTTGGGAGTGTTGGGGGGGATTGGGGCATCAGGGGCGGTGCTGGGGGGTGGGGGGGTTGGGAGTGTTGGGGGGGATTGGAGCATCAGGGGCAGTGCTGGCGGCTTGGGGGGGAGTTGGGAGTGTTGGGGGGGATTGGGGCATCAGGGGCGGTGCTGGGGGAGTGGGGGGGGAGTTGGTAGTGTTGGGGGGATTAGGGCCTCTAGGGCGGTGGTGGGGGGGTCAGGGGGAGCTGGGGGGGATTGGGGCCTCAGAAGCGATGCTGGGGGGGGTCAGGGGGGGTTGGGAGTTTTGGGGGGGATTGGGGCCTCAGGGGCGGTGCTGGGTGGTGGGGGGCTTTGGGTGTGTTGGGGGGATTGGGGCATCAGGAGCGGTGCTGGGGGGGTTCAGGGGGGGTTGGGAGTGTTGGGGGGGATTGGGGCATCAGGGGTGGTGCTGGGGGGGGTTATGGGGGGGGTTGGGAGTGTTGGGGGGGATTGGGGCCTCAGGGGCGGTGCTGGGGGGGATCTGGGGGGTTGGGAGTGTTGGGGGGGATTGGGGCATCAGGGGCAGTGCTTGGGGGGGTTAGGGGGGGTTGGGAGTGTTGAGGGGGATTGGGGCATCAGGGGCGGTGCTTGGGGGGGTTAGGGGTGGTTGGGAGTGTTGAGGGGGATTGGGGCCTCAGGGGCAGTGCTTGGGGGGGTTAGGGGGGGTTG